>NC_042621.1:44591510-45203392 GCF_901001135.1 Rhinatrema bivittatum
TAGGAAAGAAGAAGTTGAGGTGGGTATTCTGGGGCCTGTTTATTCATGCACTTAAAGATGAGAATTTAATCCTGCTTTTGATGGGGAGTCAGTGAAGTTGATCTACAATTGGTTTGATATGATCTGTGGCTTTGGCTCTTACCAGAATTCTTACGGCTGTGCTTTGCAGGAGCTCAAGTCCTGTATCTCCAGGGCATTCGATTTTCAGGTCTCTTTTTAAAAAAATAACCTGCTCCAAGCAAAATTAGAATTGAACTGCATACTCTGACTGGGAAAGCCATCTTTTTGTACAGCAAGAATGGCAGACCATAGTAGACTTTGCTTCTTTGAAACTTCTCTCAAAGACTATTTTTTGGTTTCTCAGGGTTAACTTTGATTATGAAATTCTCCTTCATGGAGGGAAGGAATTTTGGAGGATTTATCCTACTTAATGCTAAAATCAGATGGCGTGTGCTTCTGTGTGTACAACAGACACTACACAGAAGCAGCATGAAGGATGATAAGAGAGCCATTTTCCAACAAGTATTCTGGAAACTTCTTTCCCTAATAGCTGCTACACAGACTAGGAAATGATCTTTTATGGATGCAACAAGACATGGATCACACCAGGTCAGTGGAACTTGTCTAATATGGACCGCGGTTCAAAAACACTGGGCAGCGGGTCACCTGGCACCAGGCTGTGCAGAAGAAAAGATGGGGAGCATTAGAAAGGAAATAAAAGGAAAATAAAGCAAGATAAAGGAGAGCAAAAGAATTTAAAAAATATTTTTCTCTCCTCAGTCTTCAGTAATTTTGGCTGGCACCTTTGGATTTTGATATCAAGAACTTCCTATTTTTCCAAGAAATGGTATCTACTCGAAAAGGATTCAATAACCAGGCCTGTCAGTGCTTTAAGGATCCTACTGCTGCTTCACTTTTTCTCTCACTGAAGCTCTGTGCATTACGGAGGCCTAATCCAGCAGCCTGCCCATGTTAGCAAATAGTGCTGGGTTTCCGGGAGTCCATTCACCCTCCTAGTCCACTATTTCAAACAGGACGAAGATGGCAGTGGAGTTTGCACTTAAATACTTTAAGCGCTTCAATCATGTGTGGGGAGAATGTGTTAAACTACAAAATTAAAGTACAATGTACTCCTGGAATTACAATTATATGCCTTAATCCTTCTATTCCTTCCTGTTCTCAGCAGTCACTGTCACAGGCCTAATGGTGCTTCACCACTAAAGGAGTGTAGAAGTAGCCTAGTGCAGGGGTTCCCAGTCGTGGCCTTTTCACCCCTAGGGGTCTGGGAATCCATGCCAGTTATCCCACCTACAGACTGGACTGCGCTGCCATTGTCTGAATAGGCAGGATAGCTGCATGGAGTCGATCATTGCAGCCAGAAGAGGAACACCACCATGATGATAACCAAGGAGGAGCACTGCAGTGACAGACAAACAGATTGTGGCTACAAAGAGAACCACCAAAAGGAGGAGCATCGTGAGAAGCAGGGCAGGAGGTCCATCACAAAACGCGGTCTAGAGCAGCATTGCTGTCGCTAGAAAATAAAGTACCCCTTGGGTCCAGAAGTAGGATAGCTGCTATCCAGAGCCTGGAAGAGCTGCAACTCGGAAGCCCAATCCTGCTGTGAGAAGAGGACAGCTGCGGTGCGAGTGTGGAGTAGACTACCAACTACAAAGAAGGTAAGTACATGAATTTTATTATGAATACAGGGGGAAGAGGGACGAGGATGGGGGAAAGGGCCACATTGGACAAAGGGAGGGAGCAGGTGTGGAAAAGGGGCAGAGAAGAAGAGAGAAAGTACTGCTGAAGTTGGGGAGTCAGTAACTCTCAGGAAGTGTCCATGGGTAAGAGGATGCAGGCAAAAGGGAAGGAGCCATAGGGAAAGAGCAGGAGGGAAAGGACAGGGAACAGGGCGTTATCAGCTCTGGGCACAGGGCCCATGCCCTGAGTCTTTTTCTCAGGCCACTGAGTCACCAGGATGAATAAAAAACCCCATCCTGTGGCAGCCCTAGAAAGAAAAGGCCCAGCAGAGCCACTGCAGACCCCATCCCACAGCAGCCCAGGAAAGAAGAGGCCCAGTAGTGCTATTGCAGCAAAGAAGAGGCCCAGTGGTGCTGAAGAAGCAGCCCAGAAGAGAGGGGGAAGGCCTGGAATGAGCGAGCGCTGTGTGCGAGAGAAAGAGAGAGACAGAGAGAGAGAGAAGAATTCTGTACATAACAGAGAGCGGATAAAGTTTATACAGCTTCCCCCACCCGACTCCACAACAACCTCAAGATGACTAGAAATCAAAAGTTCCCAGGTATGGAGAGCTAGGGATTTGTTTATTCTTATTAGTTTTAATTATTGGGTGTTATTTGGTGTGCTGGCTGTTTTGAAATATTTTATTGATAAATGGTACACAAACATTTTTATACAAGTCTTTAAATTATTCTGTTCATCAGCTGCTTTGAAATATGTATTCTTTTTGTTAGTATGGTTTAACTATTTTGATTTCTCAATTGTGTTCAATTTTTTATGAGGAATAGTTATGTTTCTGTTTTTCCACTGTTACTCTGCATGGCTTGCTGCATATTCCAGTCCAGTTTTTATCTGTACATTTGTATTTCTACTTTATGGTCTCTTTATGGTCTCTTTATTCTATATTTGGTGAAGTCAGTCTGTGTTCTGCATGTGTGACTGAGGTGAGGGATTCTTACAAGCTAGAGTATGGTTTCTACCTAGGGATTTATAGTACCTGATTTGTTCTGTTCTAAGATTTATTGTGGTTTTAGGGCATGGGCTATTATTTGCACTGTTGCCTTTCATAAGTAGGGAGTCTGGCAGATACTGTGTTATGTTATGGCAAGTTTGCTATAGTTTCCAAGAACATTTTTTTGCAGGGCTTTGAATTATACAGTGTTGCTGGAAGGCATTTGGTTGCTGTTACTGAAATGACACCAGAATTTGAATATTATTTTTCTATGGTGAGTAATAAGGGTAAATATACTTGTTCTGCTCTGCACTCTTTGTTGGGGGAGTTTCTGTGACCAGAGAGTATTGTAGAACTTGAGATACAGGGTTTATATTCAGATTCTGTCCTATCTTGTATAGACTTCAGACTTCACACCTATAAAATAATTTTGATTGATGCTTTTGAATAATTTGAGTGGTAGTTTTACTAGAATGGATGAAACTGGCCAGGGATTTCTTTGTTACTTAGAAGGTCCTTCTGATCTGTCTAGAGGCGCCACTGACATGCATGCTCAGCACTGTGTGATAATACTGTAATAGTAGTGGTGCCTCTTGCTTTATGAGTGTGTGTGTGTTCTGTCTCTGCATGGACAAAATCTATTAAGAGGTAGGTATGGAAATAGCCATCTCACCAGGACTGAACTTTCAGGGTAGTTTCCCTGTCACAGGTCATATAGGATAACTCCTTGATGACAGCTGCATGGGACTGTGTGATGTCCAATTATGTGTTTTTATAGGATTTATTTTAAAAGTTCTTGTATACCGCCTATACAATTGTGGTGGATCTAAGTGGTTTACAGAGAGTACATACATAAAGATAAAACCAAAAATGAATAAAAATTCAGTGTCAGAATAATTAAGATAAAAGATAACAAAATAGAGGAAAATTTTATTTAAGAACCTTCAAGTTTGCCATATGCCATAGATCAGAGATGTGTCTTAAGAGCCTTTTTGAAATCTTTGTAATTTTGGATGAGACGAATATGGTCTGGGAGGGAGTTCCATAATATCTGTCCAGCAATTGAAAAGGCACGCCTGCAAGTTATGTCTAGTCTGGCTGTTTTTATTGTTGGGACCTCTAACATGCATTTGTCCATGGATCTTAGTTGACGAGGTGGCTGATACAGTCTTAAAATGGGACATAACCAAGTGATTGAGGGGTTGTAGATTAAGTTATGAATAATAGATAGTCCCTTGAAATAGATGCGATAGTGTATAGGAAGCCAATGGAGGGATCGAGTGTAGGACCAGAGTAATGCGCTCTCTGCATGGGGTATTGGAAATTAAACAAGCGGCGGAGTTTTGAATGAGTTGAAGCGAATAAATGGTGGTTGCTGGAAGACCTAAATATAGGGCGTTGCAATAATCTAAACCTGATAGGATAAGCTCCTGTACAACTAAGCGAAAATCAGATGGAAAAAGAAGAGGCTTTAGTTTTTGAGTAGGTGTAATTTGAAATAAGTTTTTTTGTTTTGTTTTTTTTTAACTAATGCAGAAATGTTAGAAGTCATATATAATCTGGAGTCTAACAGTACTCCTAGATTTCGGGCACAGTTTGTAATTGAAATAGTATGGCTATGAAAGATAAAGTTTGCTGGTGGGCAGCGAGTTGACTCAGGAATAATGGAAAGGAATAGGAGTTCTGTTTTTGCTATGTTCAATTTTAGACAATTATGAGAAAGCCAGGTGTTTATGGTATTTAAATATAGTTGTATCAGTGATAAGGTTTTTGTCCAGGAGTCAGCATAGGGAATGATAAACTGGATATAGTCTGTGAAAATTTTAAATTCTAGGTTAAGACCAGAAAGAAGATGACAGAGGGGGAGTAGATAAATATTGAAGAAAATGGCGGAGAGTGAAGAACCTTGAGGGACACCTGTGTGTGTGAAATACCAATCAGAATTAGAGTTACCATATGTGATTTTTTGAGGGCAATTGGCAAGAAATGATTTAAACCATTGTAGCACACAACCAGAGATAACTATGTGCTGTAAATTGGAGAATAGTACGTTGTGATTTAGTGTGTCAAACACTGCAGAGATATCTAGGAAGACTATTATATAATCAGTATTGGAGTCAAATCCTCTAAAGATAGAGTCAACAGAAGATAGGAGCAAGGATTCAGTGCTGTGGCCCTTTCTAAAGCCATGCTGATTGTTGTGTCCAGTCTCAGACAGCTTTGACCCCTGTGCCTCACCTTTTTCTCTGCTCTCCCCGCTAGCCTTGGGAAGGTGGCCACTGCCGTGTCTGCAAGCCGCTCTCTCCGGAGTCCCTGGAACGGCTATGGCGTTGCCTCACGCCATGTTTCTCCTAAGGGCCTCCTAGGATGCGTGCGCGCTACCCACGTCTTTATTCCAGCTATGCCGCGAACCTCGGGGGCGTCCCCCTCAAGTAATGTTACGCCATCCAGGTATTTAGCCTGCCCTTACTTGCTAGCTAATCGAGTTAGCAAGGACTGGAACACAGATTGGACTCGTCCGGTCTACGCTACTCAGCTGCTTCCTAGCTGCCGCTGGAAGCCCTCTCTCTGCCCTTCGGGGTATTCGCTAACCTGGGTACCCGCTCCTCAGGGGCCCTTTGCTTTCTTTCAGGTGCCTTACTAGGATCAGATACTCGCTCCTCGAGGGCCTGTTCTCCCTGTTACCATCTACTTCTGCCTGGTGGAATCGCCAACCTTACAGCTACCATCTAGTGAGTAATCTAATTCTCAGTGTCTCATCTATAGCTTGCCGTGCTGGGAAACCTACACCAGATCTCTCTTTACCATTGTGGTGAGACGGGTTCCCTCTGCCGAGGGTCCCTGGACTGCTCTCTCTGAATCACCTCACTAATGCCACTTCTGGTGGCTCCCCATGGGGCTCCTCCCCGTGGGCATGGTCATCTTCCACAGTACCCGAGAATCCACCCAAACGCCTCAAAACCATAACAGATTACTAACTCCATGGATTTGGCTCAGCTCACCGCATTGCAGGCCATTCCAGGCCTGGCCCAGCGAATATCCGAACAGAATGCGCTGGAGAATTTGACTGCTGCATTCAACCAGCTGCACTCACAGATGAATTCACCAACAACCACAGGTAAAGAAGTTACACTGCGGAAGTAGTAGTAGTAACAGTCAAAACAATGTACCTCTATCTGCTTCAACAGCTTCTCAGGGAAAAGTTTGGAAATGTAGAGGATTATCAACCAAGTTACATGCCACTTTTCCCCTGCAACCTAATCATTTCCCTACAGCCTATGCCAAGACCACCTACATCTTGTCTTATCTAGATGGAAGAGCGATGGCTTGGGCCTCTTCACTGTAGGAGCGTGATGACCCTATCCTACATGATCTTGCCGGGTTCCTTGAACTGTTCAGATCAGTTTTTGATGACCCTGCCCGGCACACAACTGCAGGATCTTCGTTGATTCACCTGAAGCAAGGTAGTAAACCTTTATCTGACTTCGCCATAAAATTCAAGACACTGGCGTCTGAATTACATTGGGACCCTAAATGCCCGAGGATCCTCTTCTTTGAAGGACTGAACTCTCATTTGAAAGACGAGCTGGCAGCTCGTGAGATGCCTAAGACCTTGGCTGAACTAGTGAAGTTGGCTACAAGGATTGATCACCGACTTCGTGACAAGGTTCAAGAGACCAAGACTCCTAGAAGACCCCTTCAGGGTGAAACTAGAGTTAAGTCTTCACCCAGGCCTGTTCCCTCGGGTCCAGTTGCGGGCGAACAAGAACCAATGCAACTAGGCCGCAGTCACCTGACGTCCAAAGAGAGAAGAACGTGGAAGAGGTTGGGACTATGCATGTATTGTGGACAAGCTGGGCATGCTGTGCAAAACATGCCCTATATGTCTGGGAAACTGGCAGACCTAAGTCCTGCGGGAGGACTCTTCTTAGGTCTAATTACACCCTCTCTTCCTGTATTCTTGGTCTGCGGACCCTTAGAATACCAGACTCTTGCCCTAGTGGACTCAGGGGCAGGGGGCAACTTCATTTTGCAACGATTAGTGGAGCACTTGCAGATTCCCACCACCACTATGACGTCTCCACTACTCCTATCTTCAATTCACAGAGAGCCCTTACCAGGTGAAGTAACCCAGCTCACCGGACCAGTGGGTTTGCAGACCGGTACTCTCCATTCAGAGACTCCTTCTTTGTACTAGAGAAGGCCATGCACCCTGTAGTACTGGAGCTACCGTGGCTGTAGCAACATATGCCTCAATTCAATTGGGCTACACTGGAACTTTCACGTTGGGATCCAGATTGCCATGGTAAATGTCTGATGGAGGTTTCTCCTACACCCTGCATGCCAACTACCCCATTGATGCCTGGGTTGCCGCCTCAATATGATCTTTCCAAGATGTATTTTCCAATAGAAGCCGCAGACGTACTACCTCCACATAGATCCTTTGACTGCACATCAATTTTGAAGCCTAACACAGAGCCATCCAAAGGAAAGGTTTACCCTCTCTCCGTGGTAGAAAATAAAGCTATGTCTGAATACATACAGGAGAACCTTCAGAAAGGCTTCATAAGGCCCTCCAAGTCTCCTGCTGGCGCAGGCTTCTTCTTTATTGGGAAGAAGGATGGAACATTGCGTCCATGCATTGACTGCATAGGTCTAAACGAGATCACTGTGAAATACCGCTAACCCTTACCACTCATCTCAGAGCTATTTGATAGACTACAGGGAGCCAAGATTTTCTCCAAACTTGACCTCAAGGGAGCCTATAACCTCGTACGCATTCGCTCTGGTGATGAATGGAAGACAGCCTTCAATACCCAGGATGGACACTTTGAATATCCAGTGATGCCCTTCAGCTTGTGCAATGCCCCGGCTGTCTTCCAAAACATGATGAACAACATTCTGCGTGATCTACTCTACAAATGTGTCGTTGTGTACTTGGATGACATCTTAATATTCTCCCAAGATATGAACACTCATCTGGAGGATATCAAAAGGGTGCTGCAAAGACTCCGCGAGAACAGCCTATACGCCAAGTTGTCAAAGTGCGAGTTCCACAAGGAATCAGTGCCTTTCTTAGGGTACATTGTTTCCAATCAAGGTTTCCAGATGGAAATCACAGAAGCTGGAGAGCATTCAGAAATGGACACAACCCACAGGTCTAAAGGCTCTTAGACGATTTCTGGGATTTACCAACTACTATAGAACATTCATCAAGAACTACTCCTCACTAACCGTTCCGCTTACTGCAATGACCAAGAAAGGTGCCAACATCGCCAATTGTTTTACGGAGGCAGTAACAGCATTCCAGAAACTGAAAGACGCCTTCTCAAGCAAGCCATGCCTCCGTCACCCGGACCCGACCCGGCCCTTCATCGTAGAGGTCGATGCCTCAGACATAGGCGTAGGGGCCGTGCTAAGCCAGTCCGGTGACTAAGTCCGGTGACTAAGACTTTACACCCATGTTCTTTATTTCTCCCGATGCTTCTCGACAGCGGAGAAGAACTACGGCATAGGGGATAAAGAACTACTGGCAATAAAGATAGCATTCAAGGAGTGGCGCCCTTGGCTTGAAGGTGCACAACATCAGATCACTGTGTTTATGGATCATAAAAATCTGGAGTACCTCAGTCACGCACAGCACCTAAACCATAGGCAGGCGAAATGGTACTTGTTCTTTAACAGATTTGACTTTGTGCTGAAATACCACCCTGGAGATAAGAACGTCAGAGCAGATGCCCTATATTGCTCATTTCTCTCTGAGGACATACCTGATGAACCCCAACATATCATCGACCCGAAAAGAGTTGGGTTCAACGGTCTTACCTACAGTACCTGTGGGTAAGACCGTTGAACCCAAGAATCTAAGAAAAAAAACTTAGCATGGGCTCATGATTCAAAACTGGCTGGACACTCTAGTCAATGCAGAACTCTGGCTAAACTACAGAAGTACTACTGGTGGCCCATCATGAAGGAAGACACGTTCTCCTCGCTGCTTCTTGTTCCAATTGTGCCAGACAGAAACTGCCGCCTGGACATCCTTGGGGCCTACTCCAACCCTTGCCAGTGCCAGATGAGCCCTGGACTCACATTGCTACAGACTTTGTGGTAGACTTACCACTCTCGGGAGGTAACAATACCATCTGGGTAACAATGGATCGTTTCCAGAAGATGGCTTACTTTGTGGCTCTCCCTAGCTTGCCCACAGCCATGGAGCTTGCAAAGCTTTTCATCACTCACATCTTTCGCCTACACGGCATGCCAAAGCACATAGTCTCTGACAGAGGAGCCCAATTTACCGCGAAGTTCTGGAAAGCATTGTGCAAGAAGTTTGATATCTCTCTCAACTTCACCTCTGCATACCATTCTCAGTCAAACGGGCAAACTGAGAGAATGAATAGGTCACTCAAGCAGTTCATTCGTGCCTATGTGGGTACATACCAAAATGATTGGGCTGAACTGTTGCCCTGGGCTGAATTCGCCATCAACATCATTTGAAGTGGGTTACGGACGACCACCATTACCACCCTTACCACGTCCACTTTCAATGTCGTCTCCGGCAGCCAGTGAGCCATCAAATCTGCCCAGCAAGGTGTTAAAGGGTTGTAACTGCCACTCTTTGTAGGCTATCCCCATCAGTCCAGCCCTGTCTGTTTCTCTCTCCACCAGTTCATCCTCACCAGTCACTTACTCTCTTATTTTCCACCAGTTTAGTCTTTCAATGCTGATATTCAGCCTTCCTAGCTAAATTTAGCCAGACAGCTCCATTTGCACAAACAGCTGCTATAAATCTAGCCAAGTAAAATTTGGACACCTAAAACTGGCAGATGAAATCTAATGTGGATAAGTGCAAGGTGATGCATATAGGGAAAAATAACCCATGCTATAATTACACAATGTTGGGTTCCATATTAGGTGCTACAACCCAAGAAAGATCTAGGTGTCATAGTGGATAACACATTGAAATCGTCGGCTCAGTGTGCTGCAGCAGTCAAAAAAGCAAACAGAATGTTGGGGAATTATTAGAAAGGGAATGGTGAATAAAACGGAAAATGTCATAATGCTTCTGTATCGCTCCATGGTGAGACCGCACCTTGAATACTGTGTACAATTCTGGTCGCCGCATCTCAAAAAAGATATAATTGCGATGGAGAAGGTACAGAGAAGGGCTACCAAAATGATAAGGGGAATGGAACAACTCCCCTATCAGGAAAGACTAAAGAGGTTAGGACTTTTCAGCTTGGAGAAGAGACGAATGAGGGGGGATATGATAGAGGTATTTAAAATCATGAGAGGTCTAGAACGGGTAGATGTGAATCGGTTATTTACTCTTTCGGATAGTAGAAAGACTAGGGGGCACTCCATGAAGTTAGCATGGGGCACATTTAAAACTAATCGGAGAAAGTTCTTTTTTACTCAACGCACAATTAAATTCTGGAATTTGTTGCCAGATGATGTGGTTAGTGCAGTTAGTATAGCTGTGTTTAAAAAAGGACTGGATAAGTTCTTGGAGGAGAAGTCCATTACCTGCTATTAAGCTCACTTAGAGAATAGCCACTGCCATTAGCAATGGTAACATGGAATAGACTTTTTTTGGGTACTTGCCAGGTTCTTATGGACTGGATTGGCCACTGTTGGAAACAGGATGCTGGGCTTGATGGACCCTTGGTCTGACCCAGTATGGCATTTTCTTATGTTCTTAACCTAACCTAGCCAGTTAGGTGAAGCTAATAAATGCAAGTAAAGATATTTAAGCTCTCTCACCCATTCTGTGAGGTTTTCAAACCTAACCACAAAAAATAAAGAAAAACAAAAAAAAATGTCAGCCATGGATCGGTTTGAAAACATTTGGTTTTTGCTGGCATTTCAGATTATTTCATCTGCAACTACCAATTATAAATTACTGTTATATAAAATTACACACATAGAAGGTGGCAATGTAATCACTAAAGTATTCAGGAAAGGAACAGATATGGATCGATGGATTAAAACAAGCTCCTTAAAGAGGAAAACTGGTGAAAATGAACCAAGTGACAGTGAAATGTCAAGTGACACTTTGCAACAGAAGCAAGGCAGATGAAAAATGTGAAAATACAGTTGACACATACTTAGAATTGGGATTTGCCTGGACTGGTACTGAAGAAGAGCCATGACCACTGTGTGTCTTGTGCTACAAAGTTCTGTCAAATGAAAGCTTAAAGCCAGCTAATCTTTGTCATCACACAGAAACAAAACACAGTGAGTTTGTGGGCAAGCGACTTGAGTTTTTCAACAACTGAGGGAACTCAATGAAAGAAAAAACAAAAAAAAACAAAAACCATATACGGCCACAGGCAGCGACAACACAAAGGCTGTGGAAGCATCTTATTGGGTGTCTTTATTGATTATAAAGACAGGGAAATCTTACACTGTTGTGGCACGGTTAATATTGCCAGCTGGAAAGGAAATGGTGCGTACCATGCTAGGAGAGAAAGCCTGTAAGCTAATAAATTTAATATCGCTGTCAGTTAACACAGTTTAACGCAGGACAGAAGAAATGGCTGACCAGGTGGAAAAGTGGCTGATGTCACAAATATGCAAAAGTTATTACTATGCTCTGTAAATGGATGAGTCCACCAACATTGCAAAATCTTCCAAATTTTCACATTCATCAGGTATGACTTCAATGGAGAGATACAGGAGGACTTTGTTTTGCAAGTCAGTGCCTACCCATGCAACAGCAGGGGCTATCCTGAGGTGCAGAATAATTTCATGCAAGACAATGGCATCTACTGAACAAAATGTGTTATGCTAGGACAACACACTGGAGTTGTTGCCCAAATTAAGGCTGTGGCTCCTTCAGTCAAAACACACTGTAGCATCCATGGGGAGGCACTAGCTACAAAAAAAAAAAAAAAATGCCTGCTGACCTGAAGCCTGTTTTGGAGGAATCTGTGAAAACAGTTACATTCATTAACGCCTGTCCTTTGAATTTACAAATATTTGCTGCTCTGTGTGTTGAAATGCGTAGTGACCACCGACAACAACTACTTCTGCATACAGAGATCTGCTGGCTTTCTTGAGGGATGGTACTGACACGTCTGAATTTCATGATAAAATGAGAGTTTGTCTACTGGACTTCAAGTTTCAGTATTCAGATTGTTTTGGCGATTTATCCTAGGTTAGCAAAATTGCCATACTTGGCTGATGTTTCAGTCACTAGTAAATTAGCTGCTGCAGGATAAAACAGACGCTCATAAATTGAGCACCCAGGGCACTTAAAATTCCTCTATTCGCTGCTTCACTTACTGCCGATTGGTCCATTCACTGTCACATGTCAGAGAAAGGACCAATCCCCTTTCAGAAGGCTGTCCTGAAAGTGGATTAGTCCTTTGAATAGGATCAATTGGCAACAGCCCTGCCAGGGGGATGGGGAGGGAGTTCTGACCAGGCTGTTGTGGATGCACAGCCACTTCTCCTGGGTGCCAGATGTAGAGCACTAGGGACGCACAAAATTATCCATTGCGCATCCCTTTTAGCGCAGCAGCTCATTTGTGCATTGCATTGAGGCCCAGCAGAGCTGGATGTGTGCATGTTCAAAAACGTGTCCCCACTTTGGACGCATGTTTTTTTATGCGAATGATATTGCATCAGCCTGACAGAATTGCACCTGCTCAGGAGCTTGTATGATTGTCTGCACATACGTCAGCACTGGTTCCTCACACAACCAAGAATTTTTAAAGCAGACTTATGTGTAAAAGTCCATTTTGAAAATTCAGTCTAAAATCCGCAGGTACTTTGAGAATGCAAATTTTAGCCCTACACGGGGCACTTATAATTATACTGTATTATTATTATTTGTATTCCTGTATCTATACATGCTATTGTTTTATGTGCCTTACCTAATGTAAACTATTTATGCCATTATCTCATACCTTTACCTGATGTTTCAAACTACATTACTAAACCAGTTAACTTTAAAAAAAAAAATGCCTTTTGCCACATTAGTTATTAAATGGGAAGATACAAGCCAGGACTCTTGTCCTGGGAACATTACTTTATCACATATCATTCAGACTTCAGGGCCAATCTCTAGAAGTTTAAATCTGCTGCACATTGCCAATCAAAGTCTAGAACAATCTGATAGGGACCAATCATCCTGCTTTGCAAAAAAATATATATATTTCTGCACTCGTGTGCCTGCTAGTGTCCCTGCTAGTGCAGAAAAATCAAAACCTTCCACCGTCACTTCTGCCTCACAGTTGGTATTTCAGCAAAACAAGTTTATTTATTTATTATGACCCTTCCGATATGCCACTTCCTCTCAAACCTTAATCTGACACACTTCATATATATACTCACTAGAAGAAACCTACAAAAAAATTGCCACTTACCTAAACAGAATAAAACAAATACTAACCAACATGAAACTCATCCTTAACTTCGATAAAACTGAAATAATCTTATTGGATAGAAAGAACAACACTCCTCAACTTCCACCACTCAACCTAATAAACCAAAATGTGACTCTCTCTCCAGTCAATCATGCCCGCAATCTAGGAGTCATAATCGACAAGGAACTTTCCTTCAAGAACCACATCACAACTAAAATCAAAGACGGATATCATAAACTCCTAACACTATGACAATTAAAACCTTTCCTCACCCCCAACGACTTCAGATCAGTACTCCAACTACTCATCTTCTCCAACCTGGACTATTGTAACTCCCTCCTGTTCAACTTACCTCTTAACACCATCCGACCATTCCAAATCCTGCAGAACACAGCGGCAAGAATACTCACTGGATCTAAAAAACACGATCACATTACCCCTACACTTATATCACTACACTGGCTCCCAATAAAATTTAGGATAGAATACAAAATACTATCCATAATACATAAAATAATATATGAAAAACAAACAAACTGGCTAAATTCATCCATAAAATTGCATACTCCAAACAGAAACCTCAGATCAGCAAATAAAGGTCTTTTTTTTTTTTTTTTTTTTAATCTTTATATTGAACAAGACAATATTAACATGTCTGAGAATTTCCAGGGAATATCATTACTTACATTCTCCAATAAACAATCCAAAAAGTGGTATACACATATTTTGACTTTCCCTGTGATTACTATGTAATAGGGAGAACAAAGTGAAGTTAGAGCAGTCATACAATGTATATTTTCAAACCGAAAATTAAGGAAAGAGAGAAATTGCGGAGATTATTACACACTGGCATTTCTAATAGAACCATCCCCAAATAAAGGTCTTTTAAAGATTCCACCTACTCGCTATAAACAACTCACCTCAACGCAAAATGGGGCAATTTCTCTAGGAAGCCCTAAACTCTGGAAACCCTCCCAATCGAACTCAGAACACAAGAAAACTTAAAAACTTTTTAAAAACAGCTAAAAACATGGATATTTACCAAAGCTTATCAACTCAACCAATGATTCGAACTCCAACGCTAAAAAACTAGTGAACTCAACACAAGATGATATTATAACAACAATTAACTGAAATGTGTAAAGAGTAACATTTAAACTAAGTTTATAAATTGATATCTTTTTATGTTAGCAACTATATGTACTTTTTGGAAACTCTGTTAATCATCGAAACTTTGTAAACCATTGTGATGGCGAAACCGAACGACTGTATATAAAACTCGATAAATAAAATAAAATAAGCAAAACAAGTTCTCGTTAACATCGTTCTTTTACCGAGGCATACAAACAAGAAAAAATCAGGAGGTCTTTCAGTTTTCTTATAACAAAAAAAAAAAAAAATCAAAACTACATAGTTCCCCAGGATCTGAATATGCTAAAAAAGCAAGAATGCATGTACATAGGAAATGCCATGCTGGGTCAAGACCTAGGGCTATCGAGCCCACCGTCCTGTCTCTGACAATGGCCAGACCGGCTCACGAGTACTTGGCATACCCCCTAAAGTAGATCTGATTCCTGTTACTCACTTTCCTTAGTCTACCTGCCTGATAATGTATTATAGACTTTCCCTCCAGGAACTTGTCCAAATGTCCTGCTATGCTAGTCTTGATCATGTCCTCTGGCAACAGATTCCACAGTTAGATTGTGTGTTAAGTGAAAAAGTACTCTCTGTAATTTGTCGTAGATCTTCTGGTTGTTAGCTTCATAACGTGTCTCTTTGAATTAGGTTTGTTTGGAACATAGGCATCAGAATGCGATGACCAAAGAGGCCATGGTCCCACCAACTTTGGCCGACAAATGCAGTTTCTAAGCTGTGTTGTTCAGGCTGCAGCAGTGACCCTTTGCTTCCCCAACCCTATTCTGTTAATTGGTAATCAAGTGCTCTAATCTTCCTTGTGTGCAACTTGCTCGTAGTGGAAGTTACATCTGGAACACACAACCTCTACCATGAGCAAGCTTAACTAAACTGCAGCAGTGCATACATAGGCTCTCTTCACTGGCAGAGCTCCTTCCCTTGCTGCTGCCGCCGCCATCGCACCCTGAACTTCCTTCTCCTGCTGCGGCCCCGAGCTGCAGGAGCTGCCTTGATTGCTGCTGCCAATGCCAGACCTGCATTGCCTCTTCTGAAATGGGGGGTAGGGGAGTCACACCAACAGGATGGTGGTGGACAGAGGACTGGGAAGCAGGGGGTGGGAACTGGCTGGAAGAGAGGAAGAAGGGAGGGATACAGCAAGAGTAGGGGGAAGGGGTACAAACTGGGAAATGGAACAGCAAGGAAGCTGCAGCAGGGGAGAGGTGGTAGAGGGAGACTGAAGGAGGAGGAAGGGGCAGTAGAAGAGAGCAAGGGTGGGAGAGAATAAAATGATAGTGGAGAGAGATGGGGTGCTGAAGGGGGGAAGAGATGAAGACTTTTCCCTTGTCACCAGCACCCTCACCCCTCTCCCTGGCCTCTCCATTTCAGCACCAAACCTGTCTTCTCTCTCCTCCTGTCCCCACCTCCTTTTGCTCTCAACCCCAGCCATTCTCTTACTTCAGTCCTCTTCTCTTGCCACACCTCCCCCTCTCTTTCTCCCCAACCCTCCCCCCCCTCATCTTGCTCTACTTCTCGCAAGAAAAAGGACAAAGGTTTGGCAGCCCCAATAGGCTACCCATATTATGTTGGGACCTCCAACCTTTTATTTTTTCTTGAGAGAGTATTATGTTGGGGCTGCAGAGCCTTCATCATTTTTATTGTGGGGAGTGGGGGGAAAGCAGGTCTCTCTTCTCTCCCCTCAGTCACCTCTTCTTTTTTTCCTACCCCCATTCCTTCTCTCTCACCTGCCACCAGCCCTTTCCTCTTGCTCCTCTCCCCACACTGTCCTCCGCGGCCCGGACGCCGCAGCTGTCTCCTGCTCTGTGCGGTAGGACTGAGCCGCCCGATGCTTCCTCCTCGGGTTGGAGCCACTGCTGGGGTTCTTGAGCGGCAGGGAAGCAGTCTCTCCCAGTGCCTGCCTCTTCCTCCGTCTTCGCAGCAGGGAGTCGCTTCTCCTCGGGCCTCCCACATGGCAGGGACGCCACTGACGTGCCTGCTCTCATCCAGCTTATGCATAGGCGCATGCCTCTCTCCAACATTTAAAGGGCTAGCGGTGGGAAAAGCCCCCGCGGCCCTCGATGACATCATCAGTGTATTCCTGCTTCAGCCATATAAAAGGGCCCTGCTTCAGTTCTTCAGGGCCTTCGGATCGGGTTTACACAGTGTCTGTGATCTTCCTTCCGATCCAGGTCTTCCGTGGTCTCCTGTGCCTTGATGGATCTTCATTCCATGTTTTTCGTGTTCCTGAACTTCGTCTCCTTGATGTTCCTGGTCTTGTCCCTCATTGGAGCTCCCTCATCACCTGTCTTCTGTTCCTGATGCTCCGTGTCCAGATGTCCCATGTCCTAAGGTGCCATGTTCCTTGTTCCTGATGTCCGATGTTCCTGTCTTGACTTCGTCCATCTCATCTTCAGCTCTTCGTCCAGTTCCCAGGTCCCTCATCTGTCCACCTTTCTTGGCATGCCATATCATGGTCCATGACCAGCCCATGGGAAGGCTGTGTCATGGTACAAGGCCTTCTTCTCATCTGCAGCGCAAGCCTTCAGGAGACTTCTGCTTTTAATGCTTTGCTTCTGAGTATCTTGAGTCTTGAATCTTGTCCCGGTCTACGGAGTCCCCTTGTGCCTGCTTCCGTCCATGCTTAAGACTCTGCCAGAACCTGCTCTGCTCCAGCGTGGTCCACAATCAGCCACAGGCGGCTGTGCAGGGCGTGCCCTGGTGCAGGCTTCTACTGAATCTTCGTCATGTTCCAGCCTCAAGTTCCACGTCTTCGCCTGGAGTCTGCTTCGCATTCAGCGTGGTCCGCGACCAGCCATGGGTGGCTGTGTAGGATGCGCTACGATGCAGTTCTCACCCAGTACTTTCGCCTGACTTCTGAATCCTTGCCTGAAACTTCCGAGTATCCTGAGACCTTGTTGGAGTATCCAAGTCTTCGTCTCAGTCTTCATGTTCCAGCTCTCAGCCTCCGTTTGGCCTCACGCATTCGTCGTTCTCAAGCGGCGGGTCCGGAAGGGCTATCGAGTGGCCGGAGGGCTACTCTCAAGATCAGCATTGCGTTGCTGGATCTCATTGGTGCATGTAGGTCCAGTGGAGGTCTGAGCCTGCCTATTCCTGATCCGGATAATCCTCGCCTTGTCTTCACTCCAGCCTTGCTCTTGGCTCCACCCGTGCTCGTACTGGCTCACCTCTTGCAGTGTGTCTTGGGGCTCCTCCCTGAGCCGCACCGTGACCCAAGGGCTCACATCCTACCTTAGATGGGACCACGCCTCCACGCTCCTAACCGGGTCTAAGGGCGCGCTCCGCAACAGGATAAACTATTATACTTTATATGGCTTAAGTGAATTATGTAGAGAGAATAACTAATTATAAATAGAAGGCGGAGTTGGGGGCAATTTGCATGTTCCCCCAAACAGTGTTCCGCTGTCCCTGGATTGAAAAGATAAAACAGTCCTTCATTTACCCCGTTCATGATTTTATAAACTATCATGTTCCCTTCTCAGCCGTCCCTTTTCCAACTTGAAGACTAACCTAGGAAGGGAAATTGCACTGGCAATGAAGAAGGGTGGATCACTGAACTGCTCAGGACAAAACAAAATCTTGTTAGATACACAGGCCTTAAAACTACAGAGCCAATTGAAAGTTCACTACAGGAAATAGAACAGCTTGTGATGAGTGGCATAGAAATGATCTCTTGATGCTGTGGTGTAAGAACATGTCATACTGGGTCAGACCAAGGGTCCATCAAGCCCAGCATCCTGGTGGCCCATCCAGGCCATAAGAACCTGGCAAGCACCCAAAAACTAAGTCTATTCCATGTTACTGTTGCTAGTAATAGCAGTGGCTATTTTCTAAGTCAACTTAATTAATAGCAGGTAATGGACTTTTCCTCCTAGAACTTATCCAATCCTTTTTTAAACACAGCTATACTAACTGCACTAACCACATCCTCTGGCAACAAATTCCAGAGTTTAATTGTGCATTGAGTGAAAAAGAACTTTCTCTGATTAGTTTTAAATGTGCCACATGCTAACTTCATGGAGTGCCCCCTAGTCTATTAACTGAAAAAGTAAATAACCGATTCACATCTACCCGTTCTAGACCTCTCATGATTTTAAACACCTCTTTCATATCCCCCCTCAGCCGTCTCTTCTCCACGCTGAAAAGTCCTAACCTCTATAGTCTTTCCTCATAGGGGAGCTGTTTCATTCACCTTATCATTTTGGTCGCCCTTCTCTGTGTCTTCTCCACCGCAACTATATCTTTTTTGAGATGTAGCGACCAGAATTGTACACAGAATTCAAGGTGCGGTCTCACCATGGAGCGATACAGAGGCATTATGACATTTTCCGTTTTATTCACCATTCCCTTTCTAATAATTCCCAACATTCTGTTTGCTTTGACTGCCGCAGTACACTGAACCGACGATTTCAATGTGTTATCCACTATGACGCCTAGATCTCTTTCTTGGGTGGTAGCACCTAATATGGAACCTAACATTATGTAACTATAGCATGGTTATTTTTCCCTATATGCATCACCTTGCACTTATCCACATTAAATTTCATCTGCCATTTGGATGCCCAATTTTCCAGTCTCACAAGGTCTTCCTGCAATTTATCACAATCTGCTTCTGATTTAACTACTCTGAACAATTTTGTATCATCTGCAAATCTGATTATCTCACTCGTCGTATTTCCATATCATTTATAAATATATTGAAAAGTAAGGGTCCCAATACAGATCCCTGAGGCACTCCACTGTCCACTCCCTTCCACTGAGAAAATTGTCCATTTAATCCTACTCTCTGTTTCCTGTCTTTAGCCAGTTTGTAATCCCCAAAAGGACATCGCCACCTATCCCATGACTTTTTACTTTTCCTAGAAGCCTCTCATGAGGAACTTTGTCAAAAGCCTTCTGAAAATCCAAGTACACTACATCTACCGGTTTACCTTTATCCGCACTCCTTCAAAAAAGTGAAGCAAATTTGTGAGGCAAGACTTGCCTTTTTTCAGATCAGATTGAAAATGAAACTAGAAGCAACATAGTTAATATCTCACATACAGCCCTCACTGATGATGAGAAACAGGTCATAGATCTGGGTCTCACCTTTGTGCCCTATTGTACTCATGATGCCTTTAACAGTAGAATTTCATTATACCGCTTTATTAGAAAACTTCAAATTAAATTGTTTTGCACCGAAAATGAAGTGCAGTCAGATGAAATTTCTATTGTACGTCCTAAGTCGAAATGGGTCCCCCCAGGCCCTATAGATCATCATATAGCAACTTTTCGAGATCTTGTGCTTCATGACTTACACAAAATTGAGAATTCTAATTTCAATGACTTTGTCAACTTTTCTTCTCGAATGAAATTAGCGTTAAAATCATTGTCAAAGAACCAGGAAATAACAATAAAACCGGCGGATAAAGGTGGAAGCACTGTCATTCAAGATACCAAAGAATACATACAGAGTCTCCAAGAACAGTTGAATGATTCTAAATACTATCAACGTCTAGAAGAAAATCCTACGACAAAATTACAAGACCAGATCCAGTCTATCCTCACCGAAGCAAAAACACCATTTCTAACTAAAAAAAGAACGGCAATTCCTTACCGTTCTTCATCCAAGAGTACCATTACTATATGGGTTCCCTAAAGTACATAAAGCTCTTATTAACCCACCTTTGAGACCCATTATTTCCAGTAATGGTTCATTACTGGAACCTTTAACAATTTTCTTGGACAAATTTCTCCAACCGTATGTTAGAAACACACAATCTTTCGTCCAAGATACTACTCAAGTTTTTAAAAAAACTTTCAGACATAACATTACCATCTGACTCTGTGAAATTAGTCTCCATGGACGTCATCTCTCTTTATACAAATGTATCCCATGCAGTGGTGATTGACGTGATACAAGAAACTGTCAACTTTCACACATCGCATTCCAAAGTCTTTTCTTTTACAATTAACAGTGCTAGTACTGAAACAAAATTACTTCTCCTTCAATGAAAAATTTTTTCTTCAAATACATGGCATCGCCATGGGGTCTTCAGTTGCCCCTGCGGTGGCCAATTTAGTCATGAACCGGATAGAAACACAATTCATCTATAAATCTCCTTTTTTCCAAGAAGTTTGCTTATGGATTCGATACATAAAAGACCTCTTCTTTCTTTGGAAATCAGATAAGATCCAACTGCAAAGTTTTTTAAAATGGTTGAATGAGATTGATAATGATTTGAAATTCACATCCTCAATTGCCGACCAACAATTACCCTTTCTGGATATATTGGATTATCAAAAATGGTTCAACAATCGAGACAACACTATATCGTAAAGAAATTGATAGAAACAACCTATTGAGGTACCAAAGTTTTCATCAGAGGGCCTTTAAAAATGGCCTCCCAGTTGGGCAATTTTTTTGACTGCGACGTTTGTGTTCCTCAGTAACAGATTTTTAAATGTCAAGCCTATAATCTAGCTAAACGATTTTTTGATAGGGGATACCCGTTGAGTACTGTAAAATCAGCTTATAAAAGAGCACTGTACTCTCCTAGAGACTCCCTATTAACATACCGTGATAAGAAATCAATTTCTTAAGATGTCTATGTGTTGCAATATACTAACAGAGCTGTGGATATCGTTAAAAGCATACATGCACATTGGCATGTTCTCCAATTACATCCTACATTTCAAGAACCTCCACTGATCTCTTTCCAGAGAGGATTAAATATTAAAAATCATGTAGTGAGAGCAGCATTACCTTTTTTCCCTACTTTAGAATCCACTGGTTCACACTCCACATGTGGGAAATGTGATATGTGCCAAATAGCGATCACTGGAGAAGTTTGGAGAGACCGATGTACTAACATTGACTATAAGAAAAAATTTATAACAGACTGCAACTCCCATCATGTCGTATATGTCATTCAATGTAACTGCCCCATGCTTTATGTTGGTCGAACATCCAGACCTATCAGAATTCGTCTCAGAGAATACAGAAGCAGACTAAACACGAGCAATTTGGAAGCGCCTATGGTAAAACACTGTTTATCAGAAGGTCATAACTTCACTGATTTACAATGGACCATATTAGATATGGTTCCCTTGAACATCAGAAGAGGAGATGTTCATTCCACCCTTAATTATAAAGAGCAGAAATGGATCTTCAAACTCGGCTCAGAATCGCCTCGGGGCATGAATGATGTCATTGATTGGCCTTCACCTATTTAAAAGGCTATTACCATAGCCCTTTAAATCTTTGTCTGTTTTCGGTCTGCCAGCTCTCTGATTGGTCAGTTTTGAATGCAAATGTGGCTTTAAAAATGTCAGCGTCAAGATGGCGGGTCCTTTGCCGCATAGATTGTACTACTCTCCAGCGTTGTAAGTTTTCAATTTTTGGACTGTTGATATAAACATCTATAAGTCGTGTTTAATATGCTTTTTTCCACCCTTTCAGCATTCAAGCCCCTAAAGAAGAAAAACTTCGAAACACCAGCGGTGTCGGGCATGTTAGCAGAGCAAGCAGATGAGCTCGATGGACTCTAGCTTTTCTTCTACTGGAAAAAGATAAGTTATTCATTCATGAGAATACCTTTTGCCAAGAATACAATTTCAAGTTGGAGGTTATTGGAAAAAAAATTTCTTGAAAAAAATTATGTTAAATTTGAGATTGAGAAACAACGGCATTATAAAGTTTTGCCTTAAAAAATAAGCGGCAGTATTAATCACGCGTTTGAAAAAAAAGGTTACCCTATGATTGTAATTTGAATGGGCAGCCACATTGGCATCAGTGCATAAAAGTTAAAAACACTGGTAAGCAGAAGTGTACATCGGCCCACCTATGAGGATATACCTTATTCAATGAATTGCGTGATATATGTGACTTCAGTTTTGGTTATTGCCTTGGGTAAAGCCATACTGACTTTGTTCCATTAAACCATGTAGTTTGTGTAGTTGACACTGGCAACAGCTGGCAAACATGCTTTGAGGCAGCACAGTCTGAAGCTTCACCTATACCAGCCACTTCCCCCGCAGATTGAGCTCTTGGGTTCTGGTGGCTGGCATCACTTAGGTGTTTCCCTAGGGTGGAAAAGAGAGCAAACGTCGAAAGGCACACTGGGGTCAGGACAGGCAGCAGACTGGAGATACCGGAGACAGGCCAAGGATTGGGGCAGGCAGCATGGTCAGGTTCAATGTAAGAAGTCGAGTCCAGGAGATCAAACCAGGAGTGGACAAGGACACACGAGAAGACACTGAATGAGACAGGCTGGGCAAGGCTGGATGAAGTCAGGATACAGGAACACACTGAGGCAACATTTTCTGCTCACAAGGCAGGAGACCTGTTGCTATGGCCTGGACAGGAGTGCAGCTGGAGTTTAAATACCCCAGCGCGCTGATGTCAAAGAGAGTGCCGGCCCTACTTTCCTATCATGGGGCCTTGAAAGGAGACCCAAGTGTACATGCCTAGAAGGTGCAGCATGATGGGTCCGGAGTACAATGGTGGTGTCCATGCCGCAAAGAGTTCCTGGCTGCATTCTAGGCAGGTGCAGCTAGTCACAAGGCCTTCCCGTGGCTGGCCAGAATGTAACACAGTTGCAAAGTAAGGAAAGAGAACCTTCTGGCCAAATCTTAAGGTCAATCAAAAAACAACAGGATTCAGACTCGAATTACTCAATATGTAATACATAAGCTTCCTACATAGAATAATATACATTTTAAAATCCTTCAAATATAGTTTACAGATAAATCTTGGAAACTAATTCGAAGGAGCCTGGAATCTAGTTTCTGATGTGCCTCATCCGTAGTGGATGCCGTCTTGAGAGCAGTCTGGATGAGAACACCATAGGCTAATTCATTTACAGACATTTGATATTCTGCCTTTTACCAAGAATGGCCTCAAGGCGGACTGCAATCAAAATTTAGGGACAGAAACTGCAACTGAAACAAATTACGGTGGTGTTCAATATACAGTTGGATTAAAAAAAAAAAAAAAAGAGTACAGGTTTGCAGTCCTTGAACAGAGTGGATGGAATCTCTGCAGGGGAAGCCAGGCCGAAGAGCCATGCCTTGCCTTTTTCCTGAATGTGATGTTCCAAGCAGTTAAAATCTGGTCACAGGCTGTTGCTTGTACATGGAGACAGAAGTGCCTCTGTGAGGCTCCATCCACTTTTGGACCAATTCCCCCTGTTGTTTCTTTGATAATTACTATATATGACTTTCTAAGTGGAACGACGACCCCCATAAGGTAAAAAGACTTTGATCTATTGATCTGGGGGGGGCTTGCTAAATGGTGCTGAGTCTCTGGTGCACATGAAATTCACAAGACAGGCCCATTACTGATTTTTTATCAGGAGGCCGACAACCTAACGGAGGCAAGGAAAACCCGCCGGGAAATGAGGGAGCCACTGCCGTGGCAACACAAGATACGATGGTGCAGATTATAGCCAAAATTAGGGGCCTTCACTCTGAAATGGATCTTATGAACACACCGGTAAGCGAAATTAAGGCCCAAATCAACTCCCTATTCCTGAAGGTGGAGGAGGTGGAATATTGTGGGTCAGCAGTGGAAGATTGGGAGTCGACCGCAGCGAACTCTCCTGCTGGATTGAAGAAGCAGGTGAAGGCTGTGGAATTTAGAGTCATTGATATGGAGGACAGGTCCCAGCGGTCGAATATACGGGTGTTGGGAATACCAGGGAAGGCAGAAGTACAGAATGTGAGAGGGTTCCTGGAGCTCTGATTTAAAGATCTGCTGCAGCCTGGAAGCAGTGATCCCCTCCTAGGAGATTGATTGGGGATCATCAAGTGGCAGGCCATCAGAATCCAGGGATGAATTTCCCCAGAGCATTTATTAAGTTTCAAACAAAAGAATGAGTCTCGCGAAAGGCACATAACTGGGACAGTTGTCCTATCGAGGGAACTGTGATCATATCCCCCTCCCCACCCCCCGATTACAGCGTGACTACGCAGAAAAAAAGGCGGACTTTGTGTCAATAAAGAAACAGCTTCATGACAAAAATATGAAATTTAAGATAATTTACCTAACTTCTGATCTGGACTGATGGGATGTGGAAGGGGTTCAACTCTCTGGATGAAGTCTCAGTGTTTCCGGCAGCACGTTGCCAAAACAGTGTCTCTCCTTCCAGCAATGAGAGTTCGGGACAAGGGGACTGGCGTGGTAGGCTTGATATAGAGACTGGAGGTGAATGTGGCATAAGCAGTGCTATACCGCATGCTACTCCCCAAGTGAGTTCTGCTAAATCCCATTACACCTGAATGCAGCGGATTAGCCATGCCCGTCAGCTTCTGCCAGTTCTCTTATTGCAAGCACTAGCTTGGTACGCGACAAGGCATATCACAGGTGGCTCTACAAGTTCCTAGGCTGCTGATGAGCAACCAAATAACTGAAGAAGATATCATGGCTCGTTTTGGTTTGGACTTGTTTGCTTAAGTGGCTCCTGGGGAGATCGTTGAACTGACAGCAGCTGGACTTTCAACATTTCAGATGCCACACATCTTTTCTAATATGATAAAGAACTACT
The DNA here is from genome assembly GCF_901001135.1 of Rhinatrema bivittatum. Taxonomy (NCBI): domain Eukaryota; kingdom Metazoa; phylum Chordata; class Amphibia; order Gymnophiona; family Rhinatrematidae; genus Rhinatrema; species Rhinatrema bivittatum. Next base: position 44,616,248 of record NC_042621.1, read on the forward strand.
GCTGTCAGAAGGAGGTCAGTTAGGAAAGGGGAGGAATGTTGAGATTACTTACCTGATAATCTCCTTTTCCTTAGTGTATGCAGATGGACTCAAAACAAGTGGGTACAGTGTGCTCGTGCTAGCAGTTGGAGACGGATCTGACGTAATCTTCCTTGCAAAAGCTGTAGCTGACCGATCGATTAAATGAACAGGATTACCCTGACCGATTGATAGTAGCTGGAGACCGCCAGTGTTCTCAACCGGAAGGCGTCGACACCCGGCAGAGTGGATGCCCTATTATAAGAAAAACATGGCTTATCGTGAGTCGGTGAATTCCCATGTATACCGGCAGCCGGGCAGGATGCTGAGTCCATCTGCATACACTAAGGAAAAGGAGATTATCAGGTAAGTAATCTCAACATTTCCTAGTGTGTAGCAGATAGACTCAAAACAAGTGGGATGTACAAAAGCTACTCCCGGACTGGGAGGGAGGCTGCACGAGGTCCGTTCAGGATTGCCCTCGCAAATGCTGTGTCCTCCCTGGCCTGGACGTCCAGACGATAGAACCTGGAGAAGGTATGGAGGGAGGACCACGTCGCCGCTTTACATATATCTGCAGGCGACAGCATCCTAGTTTCTGCCCAAGAGGCTGCTTGCGCTCTGGTAGATTGAGCCTTGACCATCTGTAGTGAGCAGGATCCAGGTTGGGGAGGACATTCTTGACCCCCGGCTCATATGGCCGGGCTGCAACCACCACTGTATCTGAGTCCGCACTCTGGCTGGTAGAGGTAGGTGAGTGGCGTAGTTCTGTGATCGTGGGCTCCACCGAGATAGGAGGGCGCGTTGTAACGGTCTCATATGAGCCCGCGCCCATGGTATCACCTCCAGAGTGGATGCCATGAGGCCGAGGACCTGTAAGTAATCCCAAGCTGTGGGCTGGGTGACACTCAGCAGGGCTTGCAGACGATTCCGGAGCTTTGATCTTCTCTTGGAGGTCAGACTGACCTTGTCTTCCTGGGTGTCGAATCGGACTCCTAGGTATTCTAGCGACTGAGAAGGCTGTAGGGAACTCTTTTTCAGGTTTACTACCCATCCTAGGCTTTCCAGAAGAGCTATAACTCTGTTGGTTGCCTGGTGGCTCTCCTCCGGTGACTTCGCCCTTATCAGCCAATCGTCCAGGTAGGGATGGACGAGGATTCCTTCCTTCCTGAGGGACGCCGCCACTACTACGATGACCTTAGTGAAGGTCCGCAGTGCGGTGGCTAACCCAAAGGGCAATGCTCGGAACTGGAAGTGTTGGTTCAGGACTTTGAAGCGTAAATAACGCTGGTGATCCCGATGGATTGGGATATGCAAGTAGGCTTCCGACAGATCTAGGGATGTGAGGAACTCCCCTGGCTGTACTGCATTTTTGACAGACCGCAGAGTTTCCATGCGAAAGCTGGGGACCCGTAGGTGTCGGTTGACTGACTTGAGGTCCAGGACAGGCCTGAAAGTGCCCTCCTTCTTGGGTACTATGAAATAAATGGAATAATGCCCAGAATTGATCTCCCCTGCAGGCACTGGGATTATGGCCTTTAGGGACAGGAGCCTCCGCAAGGTAACTTCTAACGCCGTCCTCTTGAAGGGGGGAACAAGGAGATTCCACAAACTTGTCCGGCGGGAGCCGAAGAAAGTCCAGGTAATACCCTTCTCGGATGATGGCGAGGACCCACTGGTCCGAGGTAATCTCGACCCACCTGCGGTAGAAGAGGGTTAGCCTGCCCCCTATGGCTGCTACCCCCGGATGGGTCGGCTGATTGTCATTGTGGGGTGCGGCCGGGGCCGGAACTCGAGCCGGTTCTCTTCTTGATGTGCCTGGTCCGAAAGGACTGGTTCCTGGTCTGAGAACGAGGTGCTTGATAGCGAGTCCTGTAGGGGTTGAAGCGTTGAGATCCTCCATCTCTGGATGGCCTAGGCAGAGGGCGCTGGGTCCTTCTTGACCTGTCTTCTTTTTTTTTTTTTGTATTTAAACTGTTTTTATTTGCAAGCCAAAAGAAAACATTTAGTACAATAAACACTAAACTGGTAAGCGACAGGCCGCAACCATTATACAGCATCAAGCAGTACCGATAATAAAAACAGAAACAGAAAGCTATAGGCAGAACATATACGTAACGTTGTCTAAGTATTACACAAACAGTACTAACCCTCCCCCCACCCACCCCGTACTGGAGTCCTGTTACAATATCATAGGGAATAAATACTCTGTACTCGTGGAATAATGTGTGATCTGGGATGCGGCTAGCCTCCGTGGAACAGTGAAATCTATGATCATGGTGTGGTATTGTGTGCGTCTAACCATTTGGTATATGGGGCCCACATGGCTTGAAAAGAAGGCAATCGATTCAGGTGCACTGCAGATAGTCTACCCAATTGAAAATAAGAGAAGAGTCGGCGTTGCACCGCGGCCACCGCTGGAGCTGTGGCTTGAGTCCAGTGCAACGCCAGTTCCGTCCGGGCAGCAATAAAGATTTGTAAAACCAATTTCTGTGTGGGAGTGTTATATTCAGTCATGGGAAGACCCAGCAATACATGCCATGGCTCAGCAGTGCATGGTAAGTCAAGTAATTGCGTGATCCATTGGGTCACTCCTTGCCAATAATCCTGAATGCTAGGACAGGTCCACCATATATGCATGTATGTGCCCTGCTTGGTCACAGCCTCGCCAGCATTGTCAGACACAGCCGGATAAAATCTATGCAGCGCGACCGGAGGTGTAGTGCCAACGGTACCAGCATTTGTAACAATTTTCTTGTAAGCCAGTGGAGATAGAACACTTATGAGCCATGACATATATGAGATCCCAATCACTATCCCCCAGGTGTTTAGAGAAATCTAGTTCCCACTTTGCCCGGTGTGTGGGAGTAACCGGTGTTGCATTGCTCAACATAGCGTATATCTTAGATATAACACCCTTAATAATGGAAGCATGTTGGCATAGTGTCTCAATAAAGTGTTGGTGGGCCTCACCGTTCTCCGTCTCAGCCCTGTGTGGATGAACGAGGAGACCCTAGCATACAATAAGAAATCTATAATCCTTCCGGGATAAAGGTCGCTCAACTGTTGTCTCGTGAGCATCTTGCCCTGCTGGAGAACATGGCCCAAGCGAAAGACCCCAGTGGCCCTCCAATTGCGGATAGCCGCAGACCGTTCCAACGTTGGGGTTACTGTATTAGTAAAACAATGGGTCATTAAAGAATGACTCTCAGGACCCATCAAGACAGCTTTCCACCGGTGCCACACACACATTGTAGTGCGCAGGGCATAAGGGTAGAAACCGAGCGTACCCCAGGATGACCTAGGTTGCCATGGCATGGCATCGATAGGGGGAGTCCCCAGTAACCCCTGTTCAATTGAGACCCACTGAGGAGTGTCCCGCTGCCCATGCAAGGCCACTAAAGCCCGTAGTTGAGCAGCATAGAAGTACCAGGCTAAATTGGGTAAATGCATGCCTCCCCTATTTTTGGGTAAATAGAGGGTAGACCGAGCCACCCTAGGCGGCCGCTTCCGCCAAATAAAGCTGCAGATGAGCTGTTGCCACTTTTGAAGAAAAACACTAGGGATATTGATAGGGATGGTAGTGAAGAAATATAAAAAGCGAGGAAGGATATTCATCTTAACAATGGCCAGTCTGCCCAACCAGGAAAATGCAAGGCGATCCCACCGTCTTAAGTTTTCCCTTATATTAGTCACCAAGGGGCTATAATTGAGGTCAAACAATTGGCTAGGGCGAGGTCCAATCTTAACACCCAGGTATTTCAGGTGTGAAGATGCCCACAAAAAGGGAAACCTGTGTTTAAGGCCCTGTACTTCTACAGCAGGCAAAGTCAAATTTAGAATTTCCGATTTGTCATAATTAATTCGCATGCCTGATACTGCTGAGAAACTCCTCAGTTCGTCCATAACGCCTTGTAAGGAAGACTGAGGTTCAGAAAGGGTTAACATAACATCATCGGTGAATAATGAAATCTTTGAGTGTGTATTGCCCCCCCTCACCCCCTTAATATTGATAGCCTCTCGCACCCTGGTAGCAAAGGGCTCAAGGAACAAAGCAAATAAAAGTGGCGAAAGCGGACACCCTTGCCTGGTACCCCTCTGTATGTCAAAGGAAAGCCCATACCCCCCATTGGCTTTTACTCTGGCCGACGGGTGTTCATAAAGCTTCCGTATCCAAGTCATAAAAGCAGTCCCAAAGCCCATGGTTTCCAGTACTTTAAATAAATACTCCCAATGGACGAGGTCGAACGCTTTCTCAGCGTCTAATGCTAGGAGAATCGCCGGTGTCTGGCTCTGATGTACCAGGTCCACTATGTCTACTATCCGCCGGACATTATCCGCAGCCAGACGCCCGGGCACAAAACCCACCTGATCGTTATGTATCAAGTCCGGGAGGACTACATTAAGTCTGGCCGCCAACACCCTCGCCAAGATTTTCATGTCAATATTAATGAGAGAGATGGGACGGTACGAGCCGCATTTAGAGGGGTCCCTACCAGGCTTAGCCAGAACGGTAATCCCTGCAGTGTTAGATTCCTTAGTAAAAGATTTTCCCTCAAGGAGAGAATTGAAAGCCCCGGTCAGGGGTTCAGCCAGGATGTGAGCAAAATTTACGATAGTACACCTCCCGTGAACCCATCCAGCCCGGGTGCTTTACCAGGTTTAAGCTGTTTAAGAGCGGCCAACACTTCATCGATGGCTATGGGCTTATCTAGTTGAATTTGCCGGGTAGGGGCAAGAGCTGGCAACTGTACCGACCTCAGATACGTCTCAATGTCTCCCGGTCGGATGGAAGGCTCTAATGCATACAGGGTAGAGAAAAAGACAGTAAAGGACTCTCGAATACCTTCCGACGACGTAACCATTTGTCCTTGAGAGTTTTGGATCTTAGAGACCACTGTTCTAGCCTGGGCCGCCTTTAATTGTTTAGCCAGATATTTGCCCGCCCTATTGCCCCCCTCAAAATGCTGTTGTTTAAGCAGCATCAATTGGTGGCTAATGGCTGCATCCTCTAGAGAACGAAGCTTGTCCTTAAGCCGTAAAATGTGTTGGTAGGTCACGCCGGCTTGAGTTCGACTATGCAATTGGGTCAAGGCAGTTAACTCCTTCAGCCAGGCTTGCCTCTGCCCCTCCCGCTCCTTATTGCAATGAGCCGCTCTAGCTATGCACTCACCCCGGACCACTGTTTTGGAACACTCCCAAACCAATAAATGGGACATACCCTCCGTCTGATTATCCTTAAAGTAGTCTCGTAGGAAGGTCTCCAGGCGACTAACAAAGGCGCCATCCTTGAGCAGGCTATCATTGAGGCGCCACGGCCTAAACCCCTTATCAGTGTCTTTAAAGTGGCATAACATCCAAAGGGGAGCGTGGTCGGACCATGTAATGTTATCAATATCCGTTTTAGAAATCATGTTCTGAATTGCTGTGTGTATAAAGAAACAGTCTATCCTAGTGTAAGTGGTATGAGCAGGAGAGAAATAAGTGTAGGCGCGTGATAAGGGATATCTGTCTCTCCAAATGTCTACCAAGCTCCAATCCTCCAAGAACGATCGCCACCTCCGACGCGTCTGAGGGTCAGCGATCTTCCCAGAGCTAGAGTCCAACGCCGGATTTTGCACAAAGTTGAAATCCCCCCTAGGATAAGCTCTCCCTCAAGATGGCGGTGCAGCAAAGCGTCCAGTTCTTCAAGAAACTGAACTTTTTGTACATTAGGGAAATAAACATTAACCAATGTGTAGACCCTTTTTCCTACCCTAATTTTAACCAGCACAAACCGCCCCTGTGGGTCATACACGTGCTGTAGAGCTTCATGCACGAAAGTGGAGGCAAACAATATACCCACCCCTGCGTATTTAGTGGTTTTTGTGCTGGCTGCCCAGTGTGTAACAGGGTACTGGGGGAAGTGCAAGAGCCGCTGATGGTGCCGCCTCACGTGTGTCTCCTGGACAAATACCACCCCTGCCCCTTGTCTCTGCATTTCCCTCTGCAATAAGGTACGTTTCCTCGGGGTATTAAGTCCTTTCACATTAAGTGACAATATCTTAGTCGCCATTCATCCCAAATAAAAGTGCAAGCATCATGTCTGCGTCCCAAGAACCGAGAAAGTCCAACACCTGGAGCAACCCCACACTGTTTCCTCCCAAACCCAGATCAACACCATCAATCTTCCCCTTAAGAAAGCGTATAGTCCACTGCAAACAACCAGGATCCCCAGGACAACCCCTATTTAGTCCATCAGTATCCCGCTGATCCATAAAGGGATACATCTCCTCCGGAGGACTATTGTAGCGCATGCAATGTGTGCCAGTCCCTCCGTGATCTCCCCACCCACCTCAATATACCAGATGCAATAGAAACTGCAAAAGTCCCTTCTGAGAAAACAAATAGAAAACTGCAAAAGTCCCTTCTGAGAAAACAAACTCTGTGTAGGTTTCTTCCGATTCAGGTAAACCCCCGAGATCGCCAGTACTTGGAAACCAGAAATGTCCAAATCAGCGTGAAAAAATGCAGGTTCATGGACCTCCGTCTCCGCGTAGAGGAAAATACCAAGGAATCAACATGACTCAGCGCAGAAAGTAAAGTCACCCATGGTCCGGCAGCCCCGAGCCGCGTGCTTCTGCATGGCGTCTGAGCCTTTTTCCTCCTTTATCCGCCCTTTGCCATCTGGGGAGCATTGTCCATTTTGAGTTGGCTTGGCGGGCTCTTTGGGTTTCTGAAATAAGACCGGGATCTGGCCTTAGTAAAAACTGCGGATGCGTCCTCCAGCGATGTGATTTTGTATCCCACCCCCCTGGACCCTGAAAAGAAAGCCCAAAGGGGTAGGTCCACCGGTACTTGATGTTCCTCTCTCTCAATTGCGCAGTAACCTCTCGCAGCTCATAGCGCTTCTTCAGAGTAACAGGGGAGAGGTCCTGGTAGACAGCTAACTGATGATTATGCCATTTAAGATCCTTTAAAGTGCGAGCCGGCAGCATAGATCCTTTCTTTGAGAGGAAAACTGGAGAAACACAATACAATATCCCTGGGCCTCTGATCCGTTCTAGGCCCCAACGCCCGGTGCGCTCTCTCAAATTTTATGTTCCTCTTTGGTCACGGGGACTTGCATTCACTGACTCTGTCGCAGGAATTTGTAGCAGTATATGAGCACAAATTTGAGATGCGATCTCTGCGGCCTCTGCATATTCAGGCACCTCCGGCACTCCCCTGATGCGCAGGTTATTACGCCTGCTCCGATTCTCCAGATCCTCTACCTTGGTTTGCAGATCCGTGAAATTGGTGGACAGGGATGCTTGCCTAGTAATGATAGAGTTAATGGACTCCCCGTGGCAATCTATCCTGTTTTCAGCGTCGTCCACCCTGTTTCCGAGTGCAGCTAGATCTTCCTTGAGGTCTGCCACTGACGCCATAATATCTTGCTCTGTGTTGTTTCATGTCAGCCCTTAACTCCATAAACCAGGTTCTAATTTCAGACCTAGTAATAATCTCTCCGGCTGGGAGTCCCCCGGGAAGCCACTGTCTGCTCAGCTTGCTGCTCTAACGGCCCTCCCCTGAGCGCTCACCTCAGCGCTCTCCGTCGCGGCGCCATCTTGTCCTGTCTCTCCCTGCCGACTTCTCATATGAGAACTGCCGCAAGTCAGCTGTCTTTCTTTTGGTAGCCATGGCCCCGAGGAGCGCCGCGTGAGAACTCACTGTTCGGGGAAATTTCGCCGGTTTGTGCGCTGTTTGTGAGCCGTTTCGAGGGACTTTTGGTGGGTGGGAGGACGGAGCTCTGCTCTCACACGTCCGCACACATGCGCCGCAAACAGCGCCCCCCCTTCTTGACCTGTCTTCTGACAGACGGGGCAATGGAGGGCACCCCACTTGGTAGCCCAATTCTCGAGGTCGCTGCCGAACAGAAGAGAACCCTTGAAAGGCATTCTGGTAAGGCGTGCTTTAGAAGAGTCGTCTGCCCAATTCCGTAGCCAGAGCTGTCTCCTGGCAGCCACTGATGAGGACACTCCTTGGCCGCCGTATGCACTAAGTCGGAGGCAGCGTCAGTGAGGAATGAGAGAGCTGATTCCATCTCTTCCCCCGGGTGTTGTTCCTGGCTTGTGACAAACAGGAACGCGTCACTACGGTGCAGCAAGTCGCGATTCGTAGGGACATAGTGGGCACCTCAAAGCTTGCCTCAGGATGGCGTCCAGGCGCCGGTCGTAGCGCATCCCTGAGGGCCGCCCCACCCTCAACTGGAATGGCCGTGCGCTTCACCATTGCGCAGACTATGGCGTCTACCCTAGGGCACGCCAGCAGCTCCTTAGTTGTCGGGTCCAGGGGGGTACATGCCGGATAAGGCCCGACCCCCTTTGAATGAGGCCTCTGGCACATTCCACTCCAGATCGATTAACTGCTGTGCTGCTTGGAGGAGGGGAAAATGGTGGGTAGTCTGACGAAGGCCCTCTAGCAGGGGGTTCATTTCGGTTCCCCTGGGGTGCCCTGGCCCGGGATAGCCAACTCAGACAGGCATTGAGAGACCAGGTCCGGGAGATCCTCCTTAATGAAGAAGCGTCTCATGGTTCGATACGGCTCGGTTTCCGAGGGAGGTTCACCGTGCTCGGAAGCTCACCTTCTTCCTCAGAGCAATCTGAATCCCTATAAATGGGGCTCCCGGGTGGCGAGTGCCTAGGCCTGGAAGGTTTCAGTAGGCCGGGGTCAGCAGGTACATATGGATCCAGTCGAGGAGCAGCCTGCATTTGGACAAAGGCATGAATCCTTTGTCCAAGCAGAGTCTGGTCTCAGGGGCACCAGGTCTCTAGGATTCCCCGGCTGCTCACTTCAGCCTGCTAGGTCCGGGGTGTTCCCTGAGGAACTGGCACTTAGTAGGGGCTGGGAACGGCCCTGCCCTGGAACTCCCAAGGCCTCCTCACATTGGGCACATAGGGAATCTGCTTCCTCGCTCTGCGTAGCTCTGAGATGGCATGCTGAGCAGAGGCCTAGAGCTCTAATGCCTGATTCTGGAGGCGCCAGCTCCGTGGGTGCCTGGGCTCTCATACGCTCCATTGCGTATCGTATCACTATGCGCGAAAGCTGTGCGCCTATGAATGTGCGCCTGTCAGCGAGCGCCTAACCTAGCGGCGTGCGCGTAATGCTAGTAACGTGCGCCCAACATGTGCGTAACAACGTGCGCGTAACAGCGTGCGCGTAACTATGTGCGCTCTAACGGCCTGCGCCTAACAAAACGCTGCGCGTAAGGATGTACGGGTAACAGCCGTTGCCGCGTACAACGTGCGCGTAACACGTGAAGTGAACAGGCAGGCAAAAATGGCGGGCCGCCACAGAGGCCGACCCCGCTGATCCTCGTCATCCGGAGACCAAAGAAAGATGTACGCCTTACCTGATCTTCGGCGCTTCCCGGTTGTGACCCGGGCGTTCTCTGGGCCGCGGGGGGAGAGGGTAAGTACCCCATTCACCGCCACGCTCGAGGAAGTGCACCTGCTGCCTCTAAGCGCGCCCGAGCCCTTTCACTCGGGGGCTAAGTCCTCACCGCGCATGGGTCGGGACCGAGGCCCGCCTACACACCCCGCGCCTCGAGCCCTTCTCACCCGGGGGGCTAGGTGCCCTGCCGCGATTCGGCCACCAGACCGAGGCTCTCACCTCCGATGGGACCACGGAAATCACCTCGGGAACTCAACTGGGGGAGGGACTGTAGGGTATCACCGCAGGAGTGCGGGGCTCGATCTTCAAATGGAAGTCTTCAAGAATTTAGTCGAGTAGAATTTGGATGAACGCTCAGCGAGCGTTGGAAGCTCCAAACTGCTTTGGAGACGGAAATTACTGAATTGCTGCACTTCCTGCGGGGGTATATGTACCCGTGCTGATGTCAGATCCGTCTCCAACTGCTAGTACGAGCACACTATACCCACTTGTTTTGAGTCCATCTGCTACACTCTAGGAAAACAGATTGGTAGAAGGAGAGAAAGATATCGGGGAACTGGCCTGAGAGGGTATATAGTAGGTTGTTTCGGGATGTGGTTTTGGTTAATCAGAAGGGGAGAGGGGGGATAGTGCGTGACTTGGGGGGGGGGGGGGAAGGGAAAGGAGGGGGTAGGTTTAGAATGTACAGTATTATTTTGTGTGTATTTCCTTGTCCTGTTTCTTTTATACATGACATCTCCAACCACAGGGAAAGGTAGTGATGTGCATTATGGGACAGAAAGAGTGAAGAGATTTAAAGCCATCTGGACTTGCACGGCATGAGGACACTATCGCCAAGTATGGAAGAAAGACACTGGAGGGTCAGGGGGCCCGGATGGACCTGGGAATGTGGGACTGGAAAAAGGCTGTGTTGGGGTGAGTGGTGAAGTGGTAGGGGAATAGGGATATGATGCTGCCTTGGACACAGACAATTGGCAACGATCTGGAGAGACTTTAGGTACAGTTCTAAATGAGGGTGGGTCGGTGGGATTGGGGGTGTACACAGAAGGTCAATATTGGGGGGGGGGGGGGGGGGAGGGAAAAGGGCTGATAGGGCAGAGCTCAGGCCTTCAAAGTGGCTCCTCTCTGGAGGGAAAAAGGGATCTGGAATTGTTTGGAGGGACATGATGGCTAGGAAAGCTAGTTAGGATAAAAGCAAGTTTGCTTACCGTAAACGATGTTTCCGTAGATAGCAGGATAAATTAGCCATGCTGTTATGGGATCTGTCAATCAGGCCCGGGAGGCGGAGCTTGTCAAAGCAGAGAACAGAGCTTTGCTCTCTGCGGCTGCGCGTGTGTTCCCGCGCAGGAAAGTAATGGAATCTCCTCAGTCTGTGATTAAGCTGTATTGTAGTCGAAGACTTGGTGACTGCCAGGGAGGAGGGTGGGTCAGCATGGCTAATTCATCCTGCTATCTACGGAAACATCGTTTACGGTAAGCAAACTTGCTTTTTCCCGTCGATAGCAGGGCTGAATTAGCCATGCTGTTATGGGAGTCCCAAGCTCTTGATCACGTCAGTAGTGATATAAGTGTTTGGACGTGATCTTTGACAGTGTGGCAGTCACAGTTTGTTGGAGGATAGAGAGTGCAGTATTGCTTGCCCTATCTTCACATCAGTGGCTGCTTGCTGGTCAAGGCAGTAATGAGATGTGAAGGTATGCAGTGATGACCATGTAGCTGCCTTGCAAATGTCTATGGGTTGTACCTCGTTCAAGTGTGCTAAGGAGGTGCTACTGCTCTAACTTGGTGAGCTTTAGGAGTAGATTGTAAATGTAAATTTTGTTTGTCATAGCAGAATTTTATGCACTGTGCTATCCAACTGGAGATGGTGCGTTTAGCCACTGGTAATCCAGGTGCCTTCGGGTCGAAGGAGACAAAGAGTTGAGAAACACGGGAGTCCGAGTTCGTTCTTTCTTTGTAGTGTGTTAAAGCTCTTTTACAATCCAGTGTGTGCAGTAGTTTTTCCCTATCCCTATCGTTTGCATGAGGTTTAGGGAAAAATAATTGTAATTCCATTGTCTGATTGAGATGGAATGGGGTACCTACTTTCGGTAGGAAGGATGGGTGAGTTCATAGAACTACCTTCTGTTGATGAAATTGCAAGTACGGAGGATAATGGACCAGAGCTTGTAACTCGCTAACTCTTCGTGCTGAAGTTACTGCAACCAGGAATACCACCTTCCAGGTGAGGTATTTAATGTGTGCCGAGTCCATGGGTTCAAAAGGATAAGGCATGAGCTGTTCCAGAACTATATTGAGGTTCCATGGAACTGGAGGTTTGGATACCGGAGGACGAATGTGTGTTAAACCCTTCATGAAACGAGTCAGCAATGGGTGATTGGATAAAGGAATGTCATTGATTGGTCTATGATAGGCGCCTATGGCGCTGAGGTGAACTCTGATGGATGATGTTGCTAGACCAGCTACATATAGGGGTAGATTTTCAAACAGCGCGATTTGGCGTACTTTTGCTGGCGCATCAGGCGCAAGCAAAAGTACGCGGGATTTTAGTAGATACGCGCGTAGCCGCGCGTATCCGCTAAAATCCTGGATCGGCGCGCGCAAGGCTATCGATTCCGTATAGCCGGCGCGCGCCGAGCCGCGCAGCCTACCCCCGTTCCCTCAGAGGCCACTCCGAAATCGGAGCGGCCTCGGAGGGAACTTTCTTTTGCCCTCCCCTCACCTTCCCCTCCCCTTCCCCTACCTAAACACACCCCACCCGCCCGGCCCTGTCTAAACCCCCCCCTTACCTTTGTCGGGGGATTTACGCCTCCCAGAGGGAGGCGTAAATCCCCGCGCGCCAGCGGGCCGCTTGCGCGCCGGGACGCGACCTGGGGGCGGGTACGGAGGGCGCGGCCACGCCCCCGGACCGCCCCGGGCCGTAACCACGCCCCCGGGCCCACCCCCAAAACGCTGCAGACACGCCCCCAAAACGCCACGCCGACCGGGCCCGCCCCCCGACACGCCCCCCTCAGAAAACCCTGGGACTTACGCGAGTCCCGGGGCTCTGCGCGCGCCGGTAGGCCTATGTAAAATAGGCGCACTGGCACGCAGGGCCCTGCTCGCCTAAATCCGCCCGGATTTAGGTGGATTTAGGCGAGCAGGGCTCTTAAAATCCGCCCCATAGTGTATGAAGATAATCAATGAGCAATTCCGGGGAGCAGTCCAATGGTGGTACACCATTGGAAGTGCACCAGGCAGAGTAGCGTTTCCATTTATATAATTTTTCCTGGTTGAGAGTTTCCTTGATTGTAACAAAATGAATTGTGAAGTGGAAACTCCTTGTTCTGTCAGAAGGAGCCTTTCAATCTCCAAGCTGTCAAGTGTAGAGATAAATGTAGTGGGTGTAGTAGTGTTCCTTGATCTTGACTGAGAAGATCTTGGCGATTCGGTAATAGAATTGGATCCTTGATGGATAGTTGAAGTAGGAAACTGTACCATGGTTGCCTCGGCCATGCCGGGGCTATGAGTATCAGTTGAGCTTTGTCAGCTATGCACGTCTGGAATTATTCTTGTTATGAGAGGTATGGGAGGAAAGGCATACAGAAGGCCTGTCGTCCACGGAATGAGGAAGGCATCTTGAGCGATCCTGAATTGGCTTGGTCTTATCGAGCAGAATTGGGAACTTGAGAATTGATCTCTGTTGCAAAGAGATCTATGGAAGGTGTCCCCCACATGCAGAAATATGTCCTGTACTATTTCTGTATTGAGTGTCCATTCGTGGGGATGAAAGATTGCGGCTTAGCCTGTCCGCTCTTGTGTTTGCAACTCCCGGTAGGTAAGTTGCTTGGAGATGTATGCAATTCTTGTGAGCGTGTTCGAAGATTGCCAGGGTCTCCTTGCAGAGGGACCATGAGCCGGACCCTCCTTGTTTGTTGATGTAAAACATTGCTACTTGGTTGTCTGTGTAGATCATGACCCTGCGTCCCTTCAGGTGGTCTTGGAAGACTCGCAATGCATTGCGAACGCTCTCAGTTCCAATAGATTTATTTGTAGATTCTTGTTCTGAGGGTGACCATAACCCTTTGGGTTTCGTAAATCTCGAGGTGAGCACCCCATCCCTTGCGAGACGCATCTGTGGTTAGAACTGCATTGTGAGATGGGGGGGTTGAACAACGCTCCTTTGGACAGGGTGGAATCTAGGAGCCACCATGCTATATCTTTTTTTTCATTTCTGCGGTCAGCGATACCCTCTGCATCAATGGTTGTGAATGCTGTTTCCATTGGCGCTTTAGACCCCATTGTAGGCGTCTCATGTGTAACCTGGTGTTGGGAACCGTGAAGTTCGCTGCTGCCATGTGGCCCAGAATTACCAAGACTCGTCTTGCCGACGGCCTCTGAGTATGTTTCAAGGTGTGTAGAAGTTGACGGAAATGTGATATTCTGTCGACTGGAAGGTATGCGCCTATGAACTTGCAACTGTTGAGTTGGTTGTAGGTGTGATTTCTGAAAGTTGATCACTAACCCTAGTTCTTGTAGACAGTGTATCACCCGATGGAGGTGATCCAGTAAGACGTTTGGAGTTGAGGCTAGTATGAGCCAATCGTCCAGATATGGAAAAATGGTTATACCTTGTTTCCTGAGATGAGCCACCACCACTATCATGCATTTGGTGAATACCCTGGGTGCAGCAGATAGCCCAAAGGGAAGAACTTTGTACTGGTAGTGTTGATGTCTGTAGCGAAAGCACAGGTAACGCCACGAGGATGGATGGATTGGGATGTGTGTGTAAGCATCCTTCAGGTCGATGGAGCACATCCAATCGTTGGTTTGAATGAGTGGAAGAATTGACTTCAACGATACCATTTGAATTTCTCCTTGGTGAGAAATTTGTTCAACTCCCTTAGGTCTAGTATGGGTCGAAGGCCCCCCGACTTCTTGGGTATGAGGAAGTACGGGGAATAAAATGCTGCTAAATTGGAGTGTGGGTGGATTTGTTGAATTGCTTGTTGTTTGCGAAGTAAAGCAATTTCCCTCCCCCAGTTTGTGGATGGGAATTGTAAATCTTGAGTGTGGAAAGATGAGGCAATATGGGTTTTGTTACAAATTGGAGTTGGTAGCCTTGACGTACTATCTCCAGAACCCATTGATCCGATGTTATTCTTTCCCAGGCTTTCAGGCAAGCACGAATTCTGCCTGGAGGAGCTTGATGTTGTGGTGGTGGCTGAGTAACTAAAAAAGATGACGTCCTTTTGCTGCAGTAGTTGGCTGTTGTGCCTGCTGTCTCTGGTTACGTGGTTTACCTCTTCGTTGATTTGAGGTATTGTTTTAGTGGAGCAGGACGCTGGTAGGCAGGGTATGACTGCGTATGAAAAGATTGATAAGATCTATAGGGTCTTCTGGCATATGGTTGCCTACGAATAGATCCCACATAACGACGTGTAGTCGAGTAAATAGGATTTGATGTTAGCGATTGTACTGCTAGAGCTTCGTCTTTTAATTTACTTACTGCGTCCTGGAATTTCTCTCCGAACAGGTTATCTCCTGTACATGGGAGGTTTGTCAGTTTCACGTGTATGTCTTCACGTATCGAACTTGAACGTAACCATGCTAGTCTGCGGGCTGCAATGGCTGTTGCAGATGCCCTGGATGATGTTTCATGTGCTTCGTAGATTGACCTCAAGAGGTGTCGAGAACACTCTTCCATGTCATGAAGAGGCTGAGGTATATGTTCCGCAACGGAGGAATGTATACCTTTCATAGCTTGCATGCACTCATAGAGGTATTGTACCATGTAGAACTGATGTTGCATAATTCGTGCAGTTAACATTGAGTTCTGGTATATTTTCCTGCCAAACTCATCTAAATATTTGTTATCTTTCCCCGGTGGGAAAGTTGTATGCAACTTTGTTTTCTTGAACTTTTGCATCGCCGACTCTACTACAATTTGATGCATGAGGCAATTGTGGTACAGTGTATAGTGATGTTTTCTTCATACGAAATTTTATGTCTGTTTTCCTGGAAACGGCTGCTATTGTATAAGGGGCCTCCCAGGATTTTGTAAGACTGAATGCAGGATATCTTGTGGTGGAAGAGAAGTTGGTTCCACCTGAGTATCAAAAATCTTTAGAAGACCGAGGGTTTCTGCCCTAGGGTCTGTTTCTTTTTGGACTTCTAGATGTAGAATGGTACCCATTTTTTCTAGGAATTTTGGGTATGTAAGCTTCAGGAGGGGAATACGGCTCCTGTATGTGGTCCTGCAGATCTGAGAGACATCCCACCGATGATGCTGGGGATGTTTGGATTGAAGGAAAATCTAAAGATGTCTCATGGATATGAGTTGGCGAGGCTAGTTGGTTTATCATGGGAGATGTCGGTGGTTCTGCCGACTGCTCTTGATTAGACTGTGCTTTATGTTTCATAGCATTGTCATCAGCAATATTACTCATTTTGAATGATGACTGCAGCGTCTCGTAAAAGCCTGCTAAAGATTGAGACAGTTGAAAAAATGCTTCTCTTGTATGAGATGGCATTACCATACGACTGTCTTGTTGTTGTTTGATACTTGTTTGAGGTGAAGTTGTAGGAACTTCCCTATCTTTGTGTAGTCTATTGACTGAAGTATTCCTTAAATCTTCCGAATCTGAAGAGGTGTTAGAGGAAAATATTTGTACTATTTCTCTTTTTGAGCAGGCAGTAGGTTTACGAGATGATTTAGAAGTCAAAGGACTTATCTCCCATGTAGCACTCCTCTTTGGTAATTTATTACGGTGGGAGTGACTTGAATACTTGTGATAGTCATCAGATGATGTATCAGTATCCGTGGTTTCAGTGTCTGGAGCAGAGCTGTGTGAAGGGTATCGTTTCCGCTTCAAGCTCGTTGTTAATCTTCTGATTGAATAATTATGGTTTTCACGCGCAGATTTTGATCTATGCGCTGAGTTAGATCTATGCGCGGATATGTGCTTACGCGCAGATGTAGAGTTATGCGCAGGTATGCGCGACGGTAGACTTATGCGCACTTGTATATCTGTGCGCAGTTGTAGATTTATGCGCATATATTTTTGATGCGGTGCGCACATGGGTTATCGGCGCCAATGTGTTCGGCGCCGTGCACATAAGTTTCTTAGTAGTCGGCGCCGTACGCACAGGTTTCTCCGGCGCCTTATGCGCAGGTTTCTCCGGCGCCATGCGCGCTGGAAGCTGTAGGTTGTGCGCAGACTCCGTCCTCGGCGCCGATGGCGCCATAGGCGCAGAAGTCTTCGGCGTGGAGGGTTCATCCTCCGATGAGGTATGTTGCGGCTCTATAGGCACTGGGGATTTTCGAGAACCCACTGGCCTTTGATTTTTTGCTTTCCCCTTACCTCCTAGAGTGGAGGACTTAGGATCAGATGGCAAAGTTTTCTTTTTCGATGGAGCCGATGAAGGCGATGAATGAGCCTCCAATGGATCTCGTGAGGCAAAAAGTTCCTGAAGCCTATAGGCCCTTTGTTTTAATGCTCTAGGTGACATCTTAGAGCAAAACTCACAATTCTCTCTATTGTGATGTGGTCCGAGACATTGATAACATCGGTCGTGTCCGTCCGTGACCGACATTCTTTTCCCACATTGACAGGGTTTGAACCCCGGTTTTGACATTTTAATTCTATTTTTAAACTGAGGAGAAATCAGCTCCGCGTGCGATCCCGCTCGCGGAAAAAATAGACTGAGGAGATTCCGTTACTTTCCTGCGCGGGAACACACGCGCAGCCGCAGAGAGCAAAGCTCTGTTCTCTGCTTTGACAAGCTCCGCCTCCCGGGCCTGATTGACAGATCCCATAACAGCATGGCTAATTCAGCCCTGCTATCGACGGGAAAAGGTAGTTTTCATGCTGCTCTGGCTAGCTTTTCACATACCTGGGAAAAGGGACATGAGGGTGGAGTTTTGGTGGGTTATACTGTTTGTTGGGAGTTTGAGTTGGGGTTTGCAAATGTTAAAAATGATGGGAGTGACAATGTTGGTTTTGTGTCCCAGACTTGGTTAGAAAGGTATCTGCTGATATGACTAAACAGATGGCAGAGATTATTGCAGATGTTTATGGTTAAATCACAGGTGACCCTTACCTCTTGGAATGTTAGAAAGGTTGACTCCTCTATTAAGAGACAGAGAATTCTCTCCTTAAAGACAAAAACAATCAGTGCACATGCAATGCTGCAGGAGACGCATTTAAACCGATCAGGAATATGAGCAGCTCTGTGGAGACTGGGTGGGACAGATTTTCTACTCCTCATTCAGCTCTAAGAGTAGGAGGGTTTGTACTTTAATACACAAGAACCTACCCTTAGTAATTCACAAGGTCTGTAAAGACCCAAAGGGTCAGTTTATCCTGCTGGAAGGTTCCCTTTATGGACAAGGAAAAGCGCTAATAAATATCTATGGTACAAAACAAAAAGACCATCTCCCTTTCTACAACACCCTCAAGCTCACTATAAAAGGTTTTATCTCGTGCTCTGTTATTGCCGGAGGGAACTGGACACGTTTAGATCCAGGGTTAGAAAGATCAGATAAGCGGCGGGATCAGGGGGAACCCTATCTGGTTCACTGTCTTGGATGGGTGCATATTTGGCAATCTAGGGAGCCAACCTGTAGGAATATACCTTTCTCTTCCCCATTCATCACTCTTATAGCAGGTTAGATATGTTTTTTTGTTCTGAGAGACTGGTGGGTAAGGATGTGTCTGCAGACATTCTGGTGTGCCACATCTCAGATCACAGTCCAGAAGAGCTGGGTTTCTGCCTGATGCAGTCTGCCGCGGGTACTTGGCACTTAAATCTATCAGTTAGAGATGATTTTCAGGAAATAGTTAGGAAGGAGATTAAGGACTTTGGGGAAATCCATGCCACAGACACCTACAACTCTGTTACGCTTTGGGAAACACTGAAAGCGGTGCTTGGGGGGGAGGGGGAGATAGTCTGTTATTCTAGCCATCAGAAGAGGATTAAAATGGCTAAGGAGGCACCTCTTGTATCTGAAATCATACATTTAGAGAATGCTCATAAAGTTACCTGTTCTCCGGAGGGAGTTGGTAATACATAGAAAGGAATTAGAGGCATTCCAAGTAGATCAAATTGAAAAATCTTTAAGGTACATGCGGCAAATATTTTATGAACAGGGCAACAAGGTGGAGACACATTTAGCTACCTTTCTGAGGAAAAGCACCAGAGTACCTTGATTCTTGGTATTCGCATGGGAAATGGTACAGACTCTTTCAATCTCCTAGACACAAATAATGCCTTTAAAGCCTTTTATGAATCTTTATATGCTGGTGAGGTCCTGAGCACAAAGGAGGCCAACGCCGCTTTTCTAGCTAGGGCTCAGTTGCCTAAGATAACACCAGAGCAGAATAAGAAGCTTAGACAACATATCTCATTGCAGGAGATGCAAAGAGGGACACAGATGCTGCTGTTGGGAAAGAGTCTGGGTCTCAATGGCTTCCAGGTAGATTTTTATAAAAAATTATTTTTAGAATTGGCATTGCCTATGACAAAAGCTTTGAACAAGTGAAGTCACACCCAGAGACTACTCATAGAATAACAGAGGCCATTGTGCTCATTCCCTTTTGAAAGCAGACATAAAAATCATGGCTAAAATAATGCAACTGAGGATAGAAACTCTCTTACCACAGCTGGTACAAGCAGATCAGACAGGGTTTGTAAAGAGCAGACTTTCCTTCACCAACACGTGGCGTGCTTTTCACATTTTGCTGGCCCAGTGGTTTAAGACCCCAGGGCTATTAGTGTCATTGGATGCAGAAAAGGCCTGTGATAGGCTGAGCTTGGCCTTTCTGCTGTGTTACAGTCCTATAATTTTGATGGGGATTTCAATAGTTGGGTGATTGCTTTATACTCTCAACCTATGGCAAGAGTTCTTACAATGGGTCCCTTTTGTGCCCTTTCCGAATTAGGCAGGGAACCAAGCAGGGGTGCCTTCTGTCTCTTCTGCTCTTTGATCTTGCAATCGAAGCTCTAGCCAAATGATTTGTAGAGATGCAGACCTTAAAGGCTTTGTCTTTAACAGTCATTCACAAGGAATTTCTATTTTTTGCGGATGACATGTTACTTTTCTTACACAGGTACCGAAATCCGTTCCCCCCTCCCCCCCCAGCTTTTACAGATACTGGAGGACTATGGGAGTGTATCTAGATAAGATTAACTACCAAAAATCAGAACTGTTTCTGATAGGGGGAGCAACGGTGCATTCTATACCTGTCTGTCTCATTTCCAGCTTTACAAAGATGGGTTTAGGTATCTAGGGATTTACATCTCAAAATAATGGAAGGATGTATATAAAAATAAATATTCCCCTTTATGCAGGAAAATTGAGGAAGACATGCAGAAGTGGTCAGGGTTGATAATTTCTTGGGCAGGTGGGATAGGATTCTTGAAAATTAATATTTTGCTCAAACTGATGTATATGTTCCAACATTTGCCAATCAATTCTTTACTAATATGAATGGGTCTATTTCCCAGTTCATTTGGCAGGGCAGGAAGACCCACATTAAGTTCAGTACCCTTTGGTGAACTAAATGGAGGTGGGGAGGGTAGGTGGGATTTACTTTGCCGAACTTGCTTGGTTATTACTGGATGGCTAGACTGGCTTGTTTGCCATTCTGATTTCATCATGCCTCAGACCAGCCCTGGGTGCAGTGCAGGGCGTAGATCTTCCCCTGCTCTTTATGCCTCCGGATTCCCGAAGAATTTGTGGTGTGTTGAGATCCAGTGCCATTGTTGTAAAGGACCTGGTATGCATTCTGTAAGTACTTGCAAATACCCCAGAGCCTCCACTCCCCATTAGAGGAGGTATTAAAAAATAATCAGAGCATATCAATTGCTACCTTCCATGCAGGTTTCTCTGAATGGGAGACAGAGGGGTGGGTCTCATATAATGATCTTAATGGCATAAAAGTTGAGGGAGGTACACGCTAGAATCCAAATGCAGTTGGCCAAGGGGGAAGGGGCATTATGGACATGCAGGGAACCCATGCAGATTGAGAAGATACTGATAGGGGTGGGAATACGGTGTAAAATATCATCTCCTTTATACAAGGCTATCAAATTGTCATATGAAGATAAAGAACCACTCATGCTCTGATGGATACATGGAAAGCTGACTTGAGCTTGCAGCTAACAGACAGAGAGTGGGGGGGCGGGGGAAAGATATGTGAAGAAAGGTGCACAAGGCAGTGGCACACTAAGCGGGGGTGCAGTCCACCCCAGGTGACAGCCAGGAGGTTGGCTGTGAGCAGAGCCCATCCTGCTCTTGATAGAAGAGGGAGGCCTCAAGGCACGAGCGGTGGGAGCACTGGGCGGCCGCCTAGAGCTGGCAACTGCATAACTTTTTCTCTTCCCGCCCCCCTGGAAGAGGAAATGGTGAATCTCCACGGGCGGGAAGAAGGAAAGATCATGCAGTCACGGCCCGAAGCAAGAGGAAGAGCAACGGCGCTGTCCCCCCACCCTCCCCACTGCAAATCCAAGAAGTAGAGCCGCACCAGCCATGTGCTGCCTCAAGAAAAATGAAGAGTTCCCGTCTGTCGTGGGGGCTGAAGGAGGAAGCTGCTGCTGTGCTTCTGATGGGGAGCAGGGTAGAAGTGAGAGAGAGTGTATCTGTGTAAGAGTCAGGATGTATGTTTGTGAGTGAGAGAGGGAGCCTGTATGCAGGATTGTGTGAAAATGTGTGCAAGAGAGAGCGAGCCTGTGCAGGGGAGAGGGGAACCAGAGATCACTGGGCAAGAGGGGGCAAAGGAAGTATATACCCTGGGTGCCAAATACTTTCGAATTAATGTATGAATTGGTTTGGAGAACATATCGATACCCCACATTCTATACTGCCTTCTCACCTCAAGCATCTGGAGTGTGTTGGAGGGGGTGTGGTGAGCTGGAACTTACATGCACGTGTGGTGACTTGTAGACCACTGTCTGAATTCTGGGGAAGGGTGGAGACCGAAATTGGATAACAGTAGGTGGAAGGTTTCACCGCATGCCCACATTCTCTTAGGACTTTGGTCTGACCTAGCTCTTGGAAAAGATTTGCATAAACTGTGTAACCATCTTATACATGCAGTGCGTTTTGCTGTTGCAACTTTCTGGAAATTAGTGCCTTCTTTGGACCAGTGGTTTGCACAGATTCAAAACATTGCAGTGCTAGAGAAACTTATATACACATACTGAAAAAAAGAAAATCTATGATAGAGTACAGGGCCCCTATTGGAGATATTTAGAGGGGGGAAGGGCAACTTAATGCAGTGGGTTGATGGTTGGTTTGCTGCTTTTTTTTTTTTTTTTTTTTTTTTTTTAATGGCAGGGATTTATTTTTAAGGAATTGTATAAGATGCGTGGATTCATGTCACAAAACTTTTTATTGTTTAGGGACATCCTGGAATCTACATCCTGTTGAATCTTGTCTATTGTTTAAATAAAAGATATAGATGATGGGGGAAAGCCGTTGGTAGCTCAGAAGCGAATGGTTTGGAATGATGTGTGTCTGCCCCTGCAATGCCTCCCCTGCACATGCATTTTCAGTAGTACTAATGGAGGGTAATGTTTAGAGACCCAGTTTACCTGAGTAACTTGTTATTAACCTGCAGAAATGGCTTCAAACATTATCCTCCCCATAACTGTTTATGCTGTCAAACTGGCTTATATATACTGCCTCCCATGCACCAGTTGCCTCTGATTTTCTACGGACTGCCTCGTCTCTCCTGCCATCTTAGGAAGATTTAATTGCATTATTATTACTGGGGGTTTTTTGTTGTTTTTTTTACATATGTTCTTGTATGAGCTGATCTTCTTTGCTGCTGTACATTATGCATGTTCTCATAGACATGCTCATTTACTGCTCTTACTCTTTTGTTTTGTTTGATGGTCTCTGTAGACCCCCCCTCCACTCTGAACTCACTCACTGGAATCACACAATGATGACTATGGACGATGTTCTAAAATTACACACACTAGCTGTACCAAAACATACTGAAAATCCAACACACAGTCACCAAGCCTTCATGTGTCAGCATGTTCCTGTCCTCTGGCAAAGCAGGGAAGAAAGCCAAATCATCTCCCTTATCAGCAGGGTGCAGTGACATGGAGAAGGCCAACAGGGATTATGCAATAGCTGTTACTCCAGAACACTGTGGGTACAAACATCACATGAAGCTGAGAGCTGAAGGAAGAAGTTATTGCCTTGAGAGTTAGGAAAGAGTAACATCGCAAGGCTACTAAGTAGATACAAAGGGTCAAGGATCATTATTACAAAATCACTAATCTGACAGCCAGCCTGCCTTAATCATTCCCATCGTTGGTACACCCTGGAAGTTAAAGAGTTGCTGAATGGATGCCCCTCTGAAATCCTGAATCCCAATATATTTATGTATTGGCAGCTAACGCCAAACTATACCTGAACTCAGTGGGACTTCCTATGGTAGCTACTCTTCTGACAAGGTGCCACCAAGCCTGACATTACTGTTCTTCATGAGACAGGACGTCCATTACCTTCCCCTGCCTGGGACAGCCGGTCATGTCACTATACTGCTGTTTCTTCGATGCACAAAGGAACTGAACACCTTCAAGGCACAGTCCAGACCCAGCAAAGCAGAGACTACTGTACAGCTGGCATAATGACAACTCAAGAGAGGGGATGTGCTGTGAAACTGAGCCACCTGGTTCATTTATAAAGATTTTCTTTGAGATCAAGAATAAAATCTTTGTAATTAAACTCCACAGCAGGCAAGGAGTTCAGCTTGTTAAAGCTGTCACACCACTCACACGTCCTCTAAAGCAGCAGGGTTTCTGGCAATAAAAAGGTCACACTGTAAAAATAGACCGAAGTTGCTCATTAACATGCTGCTTCTTTTTGCTCCCTTTAACACATTCAGTAATTGCAAAGTACAGGAACTGACAAGAAAGGTGAGCCCCCAAACAATAAACAGTTTCTAAAGGTGTTCTTAATAGTGACATCAAATTTTAAAAATCTGCCACTTTGACGTGTTGTCATGGCACACGACACACGAATATTACTGTAGTCTGTCTTAAAAGAGGGATCTCCACAGGGGATGTACGGAGGAAGAGACAGACCTGGGAAGGGGAAGAGGAGGAGAGAACCAAGGATGAAAGTGTGCATGTGTGTGAGGGGGAGGAGGAGGATCTGGGAAAAGGGTGCAGATTCCAGGGACAGAATGAGGAATGAGGAGTGGGAAGAGACGTGTCATTGCCCTAGTTCTACTCCTGCTCCTCCATCACCACTCTTCCTGCCAAATCCCACATGCACTCTTGCACACACAACCCCTACCACCAAGCCCTTCTGCTCATACACAAACCGTCCTCTCTCACATGACTTCTCTAAGCCTCTCTCTCAACCCCTTTTTCCATTCAACCCTCTTCACTCCAGCTGATCTCTCCGCTTCTCCACTCCAACAATCCCTTTCCCCCTTTATTCATTCCCCCCCACGGAGCCAGCAAGTGGAGAGCAGCAGTGCAGCGAGCCCCATCCTCCTCTTTTATTGCTTGAGGCCCAACAGGTACGTTAAGCCATACAGGACGCTGCACTGCTATGGACTTCAAAGTGCCAGTCAGGCTCCAGATGGTAAGGGAGAAGGGCAAGACCCGATATACTGCCACTCTCCTCCTGCCAGCCTAATCAGCAGCAGAGAAAATGGGGGTGGGGGGTTTCTGTTGGCAAGCTTCAGACTAAAGGAATGGGCTCCACCAGGTTGTCTCAGAACTAGGCACCAGTCTTTCCCCATACATATATAAAAAACTTTCTTTACCCATCAGGTTGATACTGGGGAGCATCTCAAGTGCCTGACACTTGTGTTAAAAAGTTACACATGGTCACTCAGACAGGGCATTGCACAGTATAAAACACTCTAAAGAACTGCTAACAACGTATTGATTAGAATGACTAGCACCCTAGTCTCTCACAAAACCCAGCCTTTGCCAAAGAGTTCCGTATAGCCCGCAGAACTGTGAACTGGGGGCCAGGAGTACATACGTGGTGATACAGTCCTCCTCCCCAAACTGAGCTAGCAGCTAGGAGAAGGTAAGCAGTTCATATCCTCATTCTGCCTGCCTGTCCAGATTGTCACCAGAAGCATCAACAGGGAAATGGGAGAAAGAGGATGAGAATCAGCAAGGCAAAGGGAAGTAAAAGGGGTTGAAAAATGCTGACTAGATGAGTGCAAAAAGGGCTCAGCACTGGAGGGGCAACTCAAGACAGGCAATGTGGGTTTGTGTAGGTGAGAAATAAAGGGAATGGATGGGTTGGGGTTGTTATATATGGTTGTGTATGATAAGGGGGTGTGTATGTGTTGAGAGTGTGTGTGAGAAAGAGAGAAAGGGGATCTTCTCTCCACCCTCCTCCTGCCGGTCCTTCCTCTATCTCAAATCCTCCTTCCCTTGCTCTTTTCCCTGGTCAAGAATCCTCCATCTCAAATCTTTCTCTCCTTTCCTCCCCCATCTCCTCTCCGCCATTGAAAAATATGTACTGCATTAATAAATAGCAATAATCTGCATTAACAATACTATTTATTTTTATTTAGAGTTTTTTTATATACCGATAATCGTTTGGAACATCTAATCAATTTACAGAACACGGAATGTAGCCAGTGGCTTTACAATAAACATCGAACATTGGATAATAATACAAATGCTGGTAGCAAGAGACAAGGAGGGGGTTAACTATAGGATAGAATCAGAATTAACTATAGGATAAGATCAAAATCAACATTAACTGTAGGATAACATCAAGATTACTATAGGATAAGGTCAAGTCTTCATGACAAATGTACAGAGGCTATAGTATACAGTCAAATATACATTTATTTATTTTAAATTCTTATATACCGACGTTCTTGTATAGAATACAAATCACACCGGTTTACATTGAAACAACAGCCGCTAGGCAGTGAATACAAGGTACATTTAAAACAGTGGCTTAAGAACGATGCAGAGAACATTTGAAACAATTGTACATATAGAACAGTCGCTTGAGAACTTTATCAGGAACATTTGAAACAGTCGCATGGAAGCAATGCTAGGAGAAACATTTGGGACAAGGAGCAAAAACAACAAGTAGATAAAATAAATTAAGTACTGATAAAGATTCGGGTACATACATGACATATGTATAGAGGTTATATGTGACTTTTGCAGTATTTACAATTGGGAGGTGAGGGATATGAGGAGGGGGGGAAGAGGAAGGAGGGAGCAGGAAGGGAGGAAGGTAGGGTGGGACAAGGGCTAAGGAGTCAAGTTCGGGGGGAGGGTGGAGGAGGGGTGGAAGCTGATTGGAAGTGGGAGGGTGGATGCAGGGTAAAGGCTGCGGGGACAGGGGAAATGAGGTCGAAAGGGGAAAGGGCAGTTAAGGGTCATGTGTATGTTTGCTTGAAAAGCCAGGTCTTAAGGTTCATGGCGAAGGCTGGGTGGCATTTTGTTCCAGAGTGTAGGACCTGCTATGGAGAGGGCGCAGTCTGTGGTGCATTTGAGCTTTACGATTTTATGAGAGGGCGTGTGTAGGGTTGCCAACTGTTGGGTTCTGGTGGGTCTGCTATGGGTGCGAAATTGGAGGTGTTTATTAAACCCGAGCATGTTTTTGGTATGTAAGGATTTGTGGATAATATTGAGGGTCTTGTATAGTATTCTGGAAGAGATTGGCAGCCAGTGCAAATGTTTGAGACAGGAGTAATGTGGTCATTAGTAAGGATACGGGCAGCCGAGTTTTGGAGCATCTGCAGGGGTTGGATAGCATTTTTAGGGAGGCCTAAGAGGATGGAATTACAATAGTCTAATTTGGATAGGATGGTAGCTTGTAGAACAGTGCGGACATCATGGAGATGTAGAAGGGGTTTGAGTTTAGTATGGAGTTTGAAGTAGCAGTCTTTTAGGGTAGCGTTGATGAACTTTTTCACGTTGAATTGATTGTCTAGGGTAACACCAAGGCTACGAACGTGCGGGGCGAATGTATGGGAGGAAGGCATTGTGTTGGGTGAGGGAGGGTTCAGATATATATTGCAGGGTGAAATGGCTAAAAGCTCTGTTTTAGTGGAGTTGAGTGCAAGGTGGTTGTCAGAGAGCAGGGAGCTGATTGATGTAAAGATGCAGTATTAGCAAAAAATGTTCTAGATAACAGTTTAAAAAACAATTTAGATGTCCTTTTCCGCTCTGATATATACTTCAAACTTGAGGATATAGAATTATTTTTTCACAGCTTATCTCATTTATTCAAACTTCATACTGGGCGGAAACTGGAAACTTCTCTCTTGCACTGTCACCATCAACAGTTAAGGTGCTCTTCCATGCTCCTTCTCAAGGTTTCTCAGATGCATTGTTACTCTCTATCAAATGGTTTCTACTAGATTGAGTCAGATAGGGTCTGTGAGTTGGCATCCATACACAATCTAGTCCTGGGGGAATTCTGCGCTACTGTGTAGCGCAGAATTCCCCCCCTGCACAGAAAATAGCACAGGAGACCCTGGCATGCTGCGAACGGAGCATGTCCCGTGTGTGCCGCAGGACGTGCTCCGCTCACAGCGAAGATGGAAGGAGAGAGAGAAGGGTGTGAGAGAGCATGGGAGGTAAGAGAACGGGGGGTGGGGGATGCTTGAGTGTGGGTTTCAGAGAGAGGGAGCCTATATGAGGGGAGGGGAGGGTGTGAGATGGGAGAGTGAGAGAGAGCATGGAAGGTAAGAAAAGCAGGGGGGGATGCTTGAGTGTGGGTTTCAGAGAGAGGGAGCCTATATGAGGAAATTGTTTAGGAGTGTTTGTGTGTGAGCGATTGGTAGCTCATGTGTATGAAAAAGGGGATGTGTGTGTGCGCGCGAGAGTGAGGGAGCCTGAATGAGGGTGTGTGTGTATTAAAGAGAAGAAGCATGTGTGTGAGAGAGGGAGGGAGGGACAGAGGGAGCCTGTGTGAGGGGCAGTACTGAGAACGGGGTCAAACTCTGGGACTGGCAATAGAGTGGAAGGGGTTGAGCCTAGAGGTGGAGGGGAGAGATAATGGCAGGTGGAGGAGTTGGGGCCAGAGAGGGCAAAGTGGCCAGAGGAGTAGGGAGAGCGAGTGGAAGGGAAGGGAATTTCTAGGGAAATTCTGCTCAAAATATTAAAAATTCTGCATCTTTAAGTAATAACTTTTTTCTGTATTAATTTAAAATGTAATTACTTAAAGACTGTCATGTAAATTGTGTTATTTTGACCAATATTAAGTTTGCAGAATTTAAGTTTTTTTGCACAGATTCCCCCAGGAGTAACAATCACAAATGTGCCTAACCAGTGTAGACAAGCTGCTGCATGTTGGTTTTTCAGATTTCTTCACTGGCCTTAGTCCTTCCAGCCAATTCCAAGAATCTTTTGTAGGTATTTGTTTTAAAGAGGTCTTCATTCACATCTAACGCTCTGCTAGATCTCCAGCTCTCATAGGCAGTTAGAGTCATATGCTAGCAATAAAACATAGTGGCTTCAAACGTCTTGGTTTGCGCTGTATGCGTGTAAGTGTGTCTGTTTTGGTCTCTGTTAAAAAGGAACTCATGTCTTGACATTTCAACTTGCAATTAAGTAGTTCACAGACAGCACAGAATAAACTAAATGGCTATACAGCAAACAATAGCCAGAAATAAATCAGTCTTCAAAATCTCAACCAGCTCCTGCAGCTCCATGGCTCCTTTCCAACTCAAGTACAGAGCTCAACCATCAGTATTATCAAGCTGCTTAATACCACTCATTCAAACTGAATTCCAAAGAATCACAAGCAAATGCTCAAAGAGCCAAGACCTATTTATAGCATAGTATACAAAAGCAGGAACATATTCCACTTATAATTCAATAGACGGCCAAATTGTAAATGCTGCAATACAAACTACATTAGGATTACAGATTTATCCATACCTAGAACAGCCCAAAGATTTTAATGGCTACCAGTGTAATCCACAGATCTACTGAGAAGGGGAAAATGCTGCTGGAGGTCTGTCTATCTTTCACAAATACCTTGAAAACAAAAAGCTAAGATCTCTCAAGACAGATATAAAAACATAAGGCAGCCAATGCAATATCAAATGCGAAAAAATGTGCATTCAAACTGGGCGCACTGTTTTCAACACGTGCATATCCCCCTCTCCTGGGCACCCGATGCAATAGGCAAATGAGCTGTCTCACTAAAAAGGACATGCTAGGGATAAATTGTGCATGCCTAGCGCATCCATGGCAACGGCCACCCAGGAGATGTGGCTGTGTGCTGGTTAGGAAAACAGATGCTCAATCAATGTGCGTCTGTTTACCTAACCCACGCACAACCAGGGGTTAGGAAAACGGACGCTCATAAAATGAGCATCCATTTTCCTAACCTGACTGCCCTCAAGATTTTTTTTTTTTTCATACAGCTTCCTGTGGTTCCTCCTACTTAGAATTGATACTAAATAGGAGGAACCACAGAAAAGCAGTATTTTTGACTTTTTTGTAGCAGCTTGGAGTGGGTGAAGACTTAACGCCAGCTCCAGGGCCGCATGTTAAAATGTGCGCCTTGGGGACACAGTGATTTTTTGCATCTGGGGTATTAGTTAATAGCCTCATCTACATTGCATTTACATGTGAAGAGCGCTATTAGCTGTGCGCTGGTTTGAATGTGCAATTTGGACATGCTAATACCATTATTGTATCTGAAGTTATTCCAGAGTGTCCAAAACGCATGTCCAAGCACACAAGCAGCTATGTGCTAGGCTAAGCACACTATATTGCATCAGCCCCAAGAAGTGCCAAGCTAAGGCAGACCAACAGTCTATCAAGCACAGCATCCTGTCTCCAACAGTGGCCATTCTGAGTCTCAGAAGTGGGAAGTGCAGTCATGCAAGGCTATCCAGCTATATAATGCCTATAGTATTTGTTAAATAATCTTGTTAAGATGAAAGGAAAAAATCTGTGAAACTGCCTGGTCAGCTAATTCTGTGTTAGTAATATTTTATGGTATGCTGTATTGTATTGAATTGTATATTTTATGACTGTATATCATTTGGGGCATTTTTTAAACAGTAAAGTGGTTAAGAAAGGTCAATAAGAACATAAGAACTTGCCATGCTGGGTCAGACCAAGGGTCCATCAAGCCCAGCATCCTTTTCCAACAGAGGCCAAACAGGTCACAAGAACCTGGCAATTACCCAAACACCAAGAAGATCCCTTGCTACTGATGCAATTAATAGCAGTGGCTATTCCCTAAGTAAATTTGATTAATAGCAGTTAATGGACTTTTCCTCCAAGAACGTATCCAAACTTTTTTTGAACCCAGCTACACTAACTGCACTAACCACATCCTCTGGCAACAAATTCCGGTGCTTAATTGTGCATTGAGTGAAAAAGAATTTTCTCCGATTAGTCTTAAATGTGCTACTTGCTAACTTCATGGAATGCCCCCTAGTCCTTCTATTATCCGAAAGTTTAAATAACTGATTCACATCTACTCGTTCAAGACCTCTCATGATCTTAAAGACCTCTATCATATCCCCCCCTCAGCCGTCTCTTCTCCAAGCTGAACAGCCCTAACCTCTTTAGCCTTTCCTCATAGGGGAGCTGTTCCATCCCCTTTATCATTTTGGTTGCCCTTCTCTGTACTTTCTCCATCGCAACTATATCTTTTTTTAGATAAGGCGACCAGAATTGTACACAGATATCAAGGTGCGGTCTCACCATGACATTATGACATTTTCCGTTTATTAACCATTCTCTTCCTAACATTCTGTTTGATTTTTGTTGCTGCAGCACTGAGCTGACTGTTTCAATGTATTATCCACTATGATGCCTAGATCTTTTTCCTGGGTGGTAGCTCCTAATATGGAACCTAACATCGTGTAACTACAGCAAGGGTTATTTTTCCCTATATGCAACACCTTGCACTTAACCACATTAAATTTCATCTGCCATTTGGATGACCAATCTTCCAGTCTTGCAAGGTCTCCTGTAATGTATCACAATCCTCTTGTGATTTAACTACACTGAATAATTTTGTATCAATCCGCAAATTTGATACCTCACTCATTGTATTCCTTTCCAGGTCATTTATTAAATGTATTGAAAAGCACCTGTCCAAGTACAGATCCCTGAGACACTCCACTGTGAAAATTGACCATTTAATCCTACTCTCCTTTTCCTGTCTTTTAACCAGTTTGCAATCCACGAAAGGACATCGCCTCCTATCCCATGACTTTTTAGTTTTCTTAGAAGCCTCTCATGAGGGACTTTGTGAAAAGCCTTCTGAAAATCCAAATACATTACATCTACCGGTTCACCTTTATCCACATGTTTATTAACCCCTTCAAAAAATTGAAGCAGTATACGTAATGTATGATTCCAAGTTCTAACTAGCAGGCCAATACAGGAAGCTGAGCACTAAAGCAAGTTTTCTGTGCAGCAATTCTGACTACAGGATCCGGCATCAGAACTCCTGCTTCCACTCATAGACTGATACTAGCACTTGAAACTTTATTCCACCTCTGACGAACAATATTATTTCCAGCGCCAAGAAAACCTAAGTAAAGCCAGTACAATCACTTTGCATTGGGGATAATGTCTTCATGATCATGGAATTTCCATGTGAGGGCGCAAAGCAGCGTGCACAGATTTACGTGCACATTTTTTTTGTGCACAAAACTCAGAAAAATGTGTGCACAACTGTGGGTAAAATTGTGTGCTCTACTGAGCGCGCCTTATTACAAGGTTAGTGGCTGTGATACAGCTCCTGTTACATATTCCTCTGGCAGCTTTGGTCAGCTCTTGTTGGATTGTCCTGTCCCTGCATGTGTCTAAAAGGTTATCTGTAAATAGCAGAAACAAACAGCTTTGTTCTTGGCAGGAGTTTTGTGTGTTTTGATTAGATTTTGCTTAGTAAACAGGTTTAAATCCAGTTTAGAACTTTTATGCAATTAAAATAATTAGTGTAAAATGGCATCGTGCTTGACAAGGCAGATGACAAGTATGCCAGCTGATAAAATAATTTCTTTAGATGTTTATTGACTTTTGTTTCTGCCCAACTGTTCCAGTGGTTCTTTGGCCTTCCAGCTCAGTCGGAACTGGCATCTGTTGGTCTACGGAAGCATGTGCTTTCATTCACAATTACTCGGGTATTTCCCCCTGTTTTTATACCTCCCCTTTCCATCGCAGCAGGAGTCCTTGACTAAAGGCCTCAGGCTGCAGCTCTCTCGATAACCTGCCCAATGTGGACCTTAGTCTAGCCATGAGGTGTTGAGCGATGGCTGAGGTGGCCACTGCAGCAGCCCCAGCTGACCCAGGTTTTCTGCATGGAGCTGCTGGGCTGACCCTTTTTACTGACACTCAAAAACTATTTTGTGATTATTCAAAGGTTCAAACAACTGTAAATTAGAATAATTTTCTTCCAAGGCCACAGAACTGAAGCTGCTTATCCCTATGCAAAATGTTGGTTTTAAATAGTTTAAATAGTTTAAACGTGATATTTTTGTGGTTTATGTCCATAAATACGGATTTCTTGGCAAATTTTGAGAAAATCTTGTTTTTCCTGATATAAAATAAGAACAAAAGTAACAAATTATGTATTTCGCCAATTTCTGCTTCAATTAGATTTGAAAATGTTTGTTGAAATTTAAAAAAGGATGCATGAACAGCCTTTCAGTGAGGATAGTGGAGATTAGAACTGTTTCTTCTGCATTCAATAAAGCGTGGAATAAACACAGGGGGACTTCTGAGGGAGTGGTAGGGATATTAAAATCGAACACTTGATATGATGCACAGACTAGACTGAAACATGCAGGCTTTTCCTAACTCCAATATTATTTAACTCCTAACAATCAACACACATCACCATCAATATCACTATTAGCTACCTCTTACAATGTAATTATATGTAATTAGCTGGTTTTGCTTTCCTTGTTTCCTTCTCACTTCCAAGTTCTATTTTTCCTTGTTTAACATGTACTGCTTTTTCCGCACTATTGTTCAAGTTTAAGTTTATTTTGCACTCCTGTTTCATGTGAACCAGCATGATGGGACTTTTGTCTTGAATGTTGGTATATAAAAAAACTTAAATAAATAAAATAAATAAATAAACATGACAGCAGAAAAAGACCATTTGTGGCTAATCTAGCCATTTGTTGTATTTTGCTGGATCTGCATTGGCTAACTCAATAACAGAAGATTCAGCAAATGAAGATCTCAGCTCCTCTTTGGCACTCGAAAAAGCTAGGGTGGTTCAAAAAAATATTTAATAGATTGGTATTTTTTTATTTAGAAGTTTCAATATTTACAAGATACAATAAAGAGAAGGGTATTACCCATTCTCTATGCTCATATGAATACAAAGAAAAAGAGACAATACATATCAATATTTCCAAGCAGTGATTTAGGTTTAAAATAGTCTTCCTTAGTAAAACTTGTTGTTATACCTCATCATAAATCCATTATTAAACCCAATTTTTAATTCTATGGGACATTTCAAGAGTGGGAGTCTAGGTATTGTCTTAACTGTTCAGGGTAATTAAACAGGTATCTAGTACCTTGATAAAGGATTAGACATAGACAAGGAAATCTAAGAATGAATTTCGCTCCTCTCTGCAGAGCTTCAGCTCTCAATGAAATACATTTTCTTCGCCTAAGCTGTGTAGAGCGGGCAATATCGGGAAAAATTCATAAGAGGTTGTCCATAAAAATGTGATTTATGATTCCTGAAATATAACCTTAACACCGCATCTCGTTCAGTCAGAAATACGAATTGAACAATTAATGTAGCCCTAGTAGACACATTGGTTTCAATAGATTTCTCTAATACCGTGTTTCCCCGAAAATAAGACATCCCCCAAAAATAAGACCTAGTAGAGATTTTGCTGAATTCCTAAATATAAGACCTCCCCCGAAAGTAAGCCATCCCTTGTAAACAGGGGCTGATTGACCTATCGGGGGATCGGGCTTCTGCCGGTGGGCTGGGCAATCCTGTGACGTCAATTTTTTTTTTTTTTTTTTTTAATAAAGTTTCCAAGGTATTAGGGGCAGACGCGACAGTGGTATCCCAAGGGGAGCCAATGCCCCCAGGCCGCAAGGAGGGCTCATGCGGCCCGCTGAGGCCTCCTTGCCCGAAGAAAAAGATCACGTTCAAACGCGCTGATGCTCTTCCTCCTTCCTGCCTGTGCGACCCCGGAAGTAAACGTTGCCGTAGCCGCGTGGGCAGGAAGGAGGAAGAGCATCAGCATGTGCAGAAGAGGAGCCGCCGCGGGCTGCTGCGAATCCCAAGTCGCAGTGGCCCAAGAGAGGAAGAGGCCCGGTAGCAGGGCTGCCGCGGCCCGAGAAGGTCAGGGCCGCTGCAGAGCCCATCCTGCGGCGACCCGCGAAGAGGAGGCCCAGAGATGAGAGAGAGGCTGAGGGTCTGTAGAGTGTGTGTGCGTGCGTGTATGAGATGAGTTGAGAGATTGTGGTTGGTGGAGTGAGGATCTGAATGTTTGCAGAGGCAAGCATGTGAGAGCGACAGCGTGTGATGGTGAGAGCCTATGCTTGAGCAAGACAGCATGTGGGAGTGAGAGAGAGCCTGTGTGTGTGAGAGTCAGACAGCATGTGCCAGTGAGAGACTGTGTGTGTGTATGAATGATTGTATGAGAGACAGCATGTGACAGTGAGAGCCTGTGTGTGTGTGTGTGAGAGAGAGAAATGCATGTGAGAATGAGAACCTGACTGTGTTTTGAGGGAAGAAGATGGAGAGAAAAGAAATACGGAAGAAAAAAGGACAATATAAAAGGAATTGGCAAAAAAATAAGAAAGGGTAGGTGGAAAAAAAAAAAGCCTGTGACCAACCGATTAGAAAACTAACATCAGCCAGCAAAGGTAAAAAAAAAAAAAAAAAAAAAAAATTACTTTTTAGTGATTGGCACATGTAATCTTTGGGAATGTGCAAGAATAGCACTTTCTCTATGCAGATCTCACAATGTACGAGATCAGCATGGAGAAAGTGGAAGCCCACGGGGCCTGCACAGAGGAGGCAGCAGAATGGGCTTCAGTGTCAGTAGCAGCAATCGGCGCTTCCCCAATAGCCATGTGGCAGCAGTGACAGTGGCACTGACATCTGGGGATGGTGGCAGTACCAGTCGGGGGACCCCTTCCAAGCAGTGTGCAGAGGTTCAAAAGCAGCAGAGTCAGCCCAAGCTGACTACCATGAATGCTGCACACTCTTACCTCTCTCTGACAGCCACTGGTGGGACATGGCTGACGCAGGGGCAGCCAGCAGCTCTATTAGACATCCCCTGAAAATAAGGCCTAGTGCATCTTTGGCAGCAAAAATTAATATAAGACACTGTCTTATTTTCGTGGAAACAGGGTATATCAGTTAAGTTCAATACTGATTCACCTTGTTGATCTAATTGCTGATTTCCCCCTGCCCCTTCCCTCTGAGGTAAATAATATATCCTAGCAAATACTGGAATAGCTGATTCAGAAAATTTTAACACGTTTATCAAACAACTTTTAAACAAATCATTTGGGGGAATAAGGGGAATCTTAGGGAAATTAAAAACTCTTAAGATTCAAATTTCTCACTTGATTTTCTAATAGTTCAAGTTTATCTGAATAAATCTTTTCAGACCTAACCAAATTTAATTGAACTTTTTCAAATTCAGTCATTTTCTCTTCAGTTACTTTCACAGTTATTTCTAATTTCTCTACGTTCTGATACATTTCCTTATTTTGATTTAAAACATCTTGAACTTTGAATGTTAAATCGTTAATAGATTTTTGCATACTATGAATCATAATTCCTATATCTTCCAAGGAGAACTTTTTTGAAGTCAAAGATAACTCTGTAGGGACTACAACCTTGACATTCCCATCTCTTTCCCATAGCTGCCTCTCGTACTTGGTGGGGAGAATTCCCTTCTCCTGGGTCCACCGAGGAAACAGAAATCCTATCTGTTTCTCTCTGGGCTCCAGGTACTGGAGATAGAGGTAAATGTTCAAAATTAATTTTTTCAATCCTACCCATTGGAGGCTCTGGTCTCCCTGGGGCAACCGGGACTCAATGATGTTTCAGTTTGCCCGAACTCAGTTCCAGCTCCAAACTGAAAGCTCCAGCGGGCTGTTCCGAAACAGCTGATGAGGTTCTTCCAAAGCAATCTTCAATTCGCGGCTGACTCATGCTTAAAGTAGGGGTAGAGGCAATTTCTTTAAAACGAGCTTTCCTTTTTTGTATGTGGCATAATAGGACCAAATCTCAATACTCAATTAGTCAATGAGAGCCACGAATGAGTTGCTTTAAGAAAACAACAAAGTTACCCTCAAAAGTTAGTAGTGTCTCCGTGGGCCGCGAATCTTTACCAGAAAAGAAAAACAAATCAATCATTCCAGGGTCTTCACTGGGCTAAGCCGGACAAAGCTGTGCGCGGCTTTGGCGTCACGCTGGTGGTCGCGTCGCACCGCTCCGCTACTGCGGCAAATTTATATTCCAGACTCCTCCCTCTTAAGCCGGAATGGAGCCAGGCAACCTCAGGTAATTGTCCAAGCGGCCGCGTCCCAGCAGTACCGTGGCAAATTTATATTCCAGACTCCTCCCTCTTAAGCCGGAACGGAGCTAGCAGAGTAATTGAGAATAAGGAGGCTTACCCAGGCAACCTCAGGTAATTGTCCAAGCGGCTAATAATAGATTGGTATTTAAATGTACATTTACAGGGATCTTTTAAAAAGAGTCCCAATCAACAACACGCCATACTGCATCAGTACAAGTTCTTTTTGCTTCTGTTGCGTGTTCCTAGCATTCTTTCTTTACAATTAAAAAATAGGTCACATCTCTAAATTTAGAAAAAATAAATCCGGAGTAACCAGTTTCTGTCAGTCTAATGCCAAAGAAACCAGCAAAGTAAATGGCATTCCCAAATTGGTAGCTGGTTTTTCCAGGAAATCAGTTAAATTTAGTAAATACATTGCTTGTGATGAATCAAATCATACTTCTGCTTTTTTTCTTAAATCATGAGACATAACATTCTAGATACTGGTGGAATGTTCTGGAATGATATCTTCAAACATTGATACCTTTTAAACATAGTTGAAGAAACCATAATTAAGGTGGATTTGGGGAAATCTCAGTGCTTATCCCAGGGATCCTGTCAGTTATTTGTGACCTGGATTGGCCACTGATGGAAACAGGATACTAAGCTTGATGGACCTTTGGTCTGACCAGTATGGCATGTTCTTATGATGATCTTAAGGTAGCCAAACAGGTGGAGAAGGCTAACAGTAAAAGCCAGAAGATGCTTTGGTACACAAGAGGAATGGTGGGGGGTGGGGGGGGGGGGGGGGAAAGGTGTTAATGCCCTTATAACACTCATTGGGAGACCTAATTTGGAATACTGTGTACAGTTCTGGAGACTGCACCTTCAAAAGGTTATAAACAGGATGCAATCTGTCCAGATAGTAAAATGATTGGCTGTCTATATATTCAAGAGGAAGGCAAGATAGAGAGATATGACAGAGACATCTAAATCACACTAAGGTTTTCATATACAGGAAATGATCTTCTTTTAATAGAAAGGAAACATTGGAACAAAGGGTCATGGGATGAGAGTGAAAGGGAGAAGACAGAGGTGAAATCTAAAAGTATGCCTTTATGGAAAGAGTAGCGAATGCATGGAACACAGCAGAAGTATGGAAGTGTTTTCCTTACATGCTCTCAAGTGCTGCCTTACCTTTCCAGCTTATCTACTTTAAAAATTGCCCCATGGTTAAATGCAAGGGTAAGGCTCCAATTTTACCCTTCAAACCCAGATCTACTGCACTTGTTGGCTCCATCAATCGGTTCATGAGCAAGCAGGAATCTAGGGCTTGGCCTCTGGAGTCTCACCTTTGGAATTGCCGATAGGGGACAGGTAGGCCTTTGGTACTTCCTGGCACAGAAACATTAAGTCCTGAGAAACAGGCCCTTCCCATTTCATCCAGCAATGGAGATCCTCTCCATACGTTCCTCTGCTCCTGCACTTAGTGATGATGCTGGCGATCTCAGAGCAGTTGGAGGGGGTGAGAGCAGTGCAGGAGTGGAAACAGCAAAGGATGACGTTCGGTACACAGAGGTTCCAATTCAGATTGGATGATCCTTTTTTGCTTCAAGAAGCTGAACTTGGGAGAGATGTCAAACATATCAGCATCAGGTTTAAAATTAGAAATGGGATTTTCTTCTGGATTCTCTTCTTTGCAGCATCTGAAGCAATTTATCTTAGAGACAATTTGGGAAGCAGTCGATGGAACTGGAAAGCCTCTTTCTGGGCAAAGGCAAAATAAGCCTTTCAAAATGGAAGAAGTATTGGCTAAAGTCAGAGAAAAGAATTGAAATAAATATTAAACAAGATTAGATCAACGCAGTAACAAGTTTTGGGGAGATAATCATAGAAATGATGCTGCTGAAAGATAAAGTGGAACCCTTAGAAAATATCAAGGTACTGTAATTTATGCCTTATTAATTCTTCTTAGCTTTCTTCAGTTTATGGACTTTTCCTCCAAGAACTGTCCAAACCTTTTTAAATGCAGCTATGCTTATGGTTTTCACCACAATCTCTGGCAATGAATTCCAGAGCTTAATTATGTGTTGAGTAAACAAATATTTTCCATTAGTATTTATCACCTAATAACTTTGTGTCCCCTTTGAAAGCGTAATCAACCAATTTAACATTTACATATTCTACTACACTCATTATTTTATAGATCCCTTATCCATCTCTTCTATAAGCTGAAGAGACCTAACCTTTTTAGCCTTTCCTCACAGGGGAATCATTCTATCTCCTTTATTTATTTATTTAAAAACTCTTCCATACCGTCGTTAAGTTAGTTCACCATCACAACGGTTTACAGAAAGGCATAATAAGGAAAAACTATAATTGATAGAGGGGCGGATTTTAAGAGCCCTGCTCGCGTAAATCCGCCCGGATTTAAGCGAGCAGAGCCCTGCGCACCGGTGCGCCTATGTTCAATAGGCCTACCGGTGCGCGCAGAGCCCCGGGACTCGCGTAAGTCCCGGGGTTTTCTGAGGGGGGCGTGTCGGGGGCGTGGCTGAGCGGCGCACCATTTTTGAGGCGGGACGCGGCGTTTCGGGGGCGGGCCCGGGGGCGTGGCCGCGCCCTCCGGAACCGCCCCCGGGTTGTGTCTAGGCGCGCCAGCGGCCCTCTGGCACGCGGGGATTTACTTCTCCCTCTGGGAGGCGTAAATCCCCAACAAAGGTGGGGGGGGTTAGGTAGAGGAAGGGAGGGGAAGGTGAGGGGAGGGAATTAGCGAATTCCCTCCGAGGCCGCTCCAATTTCGGAGCGGCCTTGGAGGGAACGGAGGTAGGCTGCGCGGCTCGGCGCGCGCCGGCTACACGAAATCGGTAGCCTTGCGCGCGCCGATCCAGGATTTTAGCGGCTACGCACGTATCTACTAAAATCCCGCGTACTTTTGTTTGCGCCTGGAGCGTCAACAAAAGTACGCCAACGCGCCGTTTTTGAAAATCTACCCCAGAGGTTACAAATTAAACATGTGCCATTATAGTACGGTAACATATTTTTAATAAGAGTAACTATTTAGTTAACATTTGTATATACCGAAATTCATGTAGCAAAGTTACATATCATTTCGGTTTACATTATAACAGAAACAAGCATGTAAGAATGCGATTACATCAAACTGGGAGAATAAACTTGGATCAAGGAACTGGGGAGTAACTTACAAAGATTACAATTAGATAGTGAGATTCTATAACTGAAACCTGGCTGAGTATCTGGAAGTCATGTTACATTTATATTTATATTTACTATTATATTTCCAAGACTTCAGATATGTTCTACAAACAATAATATTCTCGAAAATAGATTATTGTAACTCTTTACTGCTTGGTCTACCCGCTAACACTTTGAAACCTCTACAATTATTACAAAATGCCACTGCGAGGATTCTAACCAAATCCAACAAAAGGGAACATATTACACCCATCTTAAAGAACCTTCCCTGGCTCCCCATCAATCAGAGAATCTTCTATAAAACCATAACAATAATCCACAAAGTCATCAAAAACTCTTCTCCAATTGAACTCACCATCCCTTTTCAACTTCACACCTCTTCCCGTCCAACGAGGCTAGCCCAGAGAGGCACGCTAAAGGCCCATCCGCTCAAAACTTCACTTAGTAAAAGAGCTCTTTCCACCGCTGGACCTAAACTCTGGAACTCTCTCCCTCCTGACCTGAGATTGGAACAATCGACTCCCACCTTTAAAAAGAGACTCAAGACTTGGTTGTTTAATCAAGCATTCTCCTAATCCCAATAACTATTCTGAACTTTTCAATATTCGACCTCAGGCCCGACTCATTCAATTCCGAACATATATTCTCCTATATTATATTGTTATTTAAATTGCACTCTCCTTGCTCCGTTGAAGTTATTTATTGCTCTCATTAAGTTATTTTATTTTTCCAAGTTAAATCTTCCCTGTTCTCTGTAAGACATTTTTCTACATTCTGTCAATTTTTTATTGTTACAATGTAAACCGAATTGATTAGTAACTTTGTTGCTAGAACTTCGGTATATAAAACTGTTAAATAAATAAATAAATGGTGCATATTGCATGGTGTATAAATTACATGGTGCATATTGCATAACTTACATGGTGCATATTGTATGGTGTATAACTTACAAAGATTATGATTTGGTAATGAGATTCTACAACTGAAACCTGTCTTAAGTGTATGGGAGTTACTTAAATGAACACTAACTATGTGTTCATTTAAGCCTATATGTTGGTTAGGAAACTATTAAACGGTTCAAATCTAACCTTAATATGCATTTGTAGATAATAAAGAAAAAAAGCTGATTGCTTGGTGCGTCCTTATCTATCAACTGTTTTTCTCCTTCTCTTTGTCTTTATAAAAAGCTTGTTTAAAGAGCCAGGTTTTCAGATTAGTTTTGAATAGTTTCAAATTTCTCTGCAGCCTTATTTCGAGTGGCATGGAGTTCCATAGAACAGGTCCAGCCAGCGACAGTGCTCTCTCCCTTACTTGAGTGAGGTGTGCTGATTTAACAGAAGGGACAGTTAGAGCCTTATTAGCAGATCTCAGGTTTCTGTGCGGGATATGTACATGCGTGCTGTGTTGAGCCAGTCGGCTTTTTCATCGTGGATTAGTTTATAAATTATGCACAGTGCCTTATATTGTATTCTTTGTTCAATTGGAAGCCAGTGTAGTTCAGCAAGTGTTCCTGTAATGTGGTAACTTTTCTTTTTGCCGGTCAAAATTCTAGCAATGGAATTTTGCAATATTTGGAGTGGTCTAATGGTAGCTTGAGTTAGCCCTAGTAGCAGGGAGTTAAAGTAGTCTGTGCTCGTGAATATCATTGCCTGTAGAACTGTGCGAAAATTGTTTAGCGTTAGCAGGGGTTTCAGTCTTCTGAGGATCATTAGTTTGGCGTAACCTTCTTTTAATTCCTGAGAGATGTGGTGTTCCATGTTTAGCTCGGGGTCAATTATTACCCCTAGGTTCCATACTTTTATTGCTAACTCCACGGCTTGATTATTTTTTATTGTGATTATAGGTTGTATAGGGTGTATATTTTTTCATTCTAGGTGTAAGAATTCAGTTTTCTCAATATTTATTACCAGTTCCATTTGGTTTAGGAGCTGTTTGATTATTTCAAGATACATATTGGCTAGTTTCATTGTTTCTTCAATGGTGTTTACGGTCGGTAACAGTAATTGTATATCGTCTGCGTATACGTAATGTATGATTCCAAGTCCTGCGAGTAGGTGACATATTGGGAGTACGTATATGTTAAATAGTGTTGCGGACAGGGCTGATCCCTTTGGGACTCCTGTTTGTAGTTTGACTTTGTCTGAAAGTGTGTTTTGATTTGTACTTGGAAACATCTATTGCTTAAGTATGACTCAAACCAATTTATTGTTTTGTTATTGAGTCCTATTTCTTTTAGTCTATTTATTAGTATTTTGTGATTTACAGTGTCAAACGCTGCAGAGATCTAATAGAACCAGAATGTAATGTGTTCCTGTATCAAAGCCTCTTAAGATATTGTCTGATAGCGCTAGTAGTAAAGTCTTTGTACTGTAGTGTTTGCGGAATCCATGTTGTGCAAGATATAAAATGCTATTGCTTTCTAAGTGGTTTGACAGTTGTTTTGTACTGTTTTTTCAATTAGAAGATTTCAACATAACAATGATGCCTAGATTCCTTTCCTG
This sequence comes from Rhinatrema bivittatum, assembly GCF_901001135.1. Taxonomy (NCBI): domain Eukaryota; kingdom Metazoa; phylum Chordata; class Amphibia; order Gymnophiona; family Rhinatrematidae; genus Rhinatrema; species Rhinatrema bivittatum. The sequence goes on from NC_042621.1 coordinate 44,657,871, forward strand.
AGTGGTGACTCCTAATGTGGAACCTTGCATGGTATAGCTATAATTTGGGTTACCCTTCCCCTAAGGGGTAGATTTTATAACATGTGCGCGCTGGCACGTGCATGTTATAAAATCTGTTGGCCGCATGCACATGCATGCGTAGATTATAAAATCCACACGTGCATGTGCAGGTGGCGCGCAAGGGTGTTACATTTTTGCAAAGTCCATGGGGGTGACACAATCAGGCCTTCCCCATTTCCCTCCCAGTCTGCTCCAATTAAGGAGTGGACTGGGATAGAACTTCCCTAACCCCCTGACTAACTTTCCTTCCCCCTTCCTCTCTACTCCCCACCCCTTAAACCTTTCCTCAATTTTTTTATTTTATTACTTATTGCTCCTCAGGAACAGAAGTAATTTACACACGCTGGTCGGCTGCTGGTGCATACTGTTCCAGCCAGCCTCCATCCTGCCCCTCTTCGCCCAGAAAAAATCTCCACGGTATATACCATATTTTAAAATATGATATATACTGTGAAGACTGTTTCCTTTTTGAGCATTTCCAAAGGTGTCCTACATAAAGCACGATTATAAGTTGTTACTCCAATTTTATACGTATACAGCCCCTGAGGCAGCCACATATATGGTGACGAAACTCGGCCAGAGTCTGGCATTTTTAATGCAATTCGTCTCCATTGAAATAAAGTACCTTTTAAGGACATTTGGCATCTGTTCTACTTTTGTTTTTCCTCTCTGCTTTTATAGATCGCATTCCTTATTGCTTTCTGGGTCCTCCTTGCCCAGATCATGCCAGGCCCTCCCCCTTTTCAAGGCCTGGCACTTACGCACATGGCCTGGGCCCTTTTGAAAATGTGCGCAGGGCCCGGCCATGTGCATAAGTACCAATTTTTATGCACGCCAGGCATTTAAAATTTGGCCATAAGTGCATCACTTTGTACTTGTCCACATAAATATTTTAATAAATAAAATTTAATATTCCGCTCCTTCGCCCGACGTCTCCAGCTCCTCTCCCCTCCTCTGCCGGGGCTCGCGCGATCGGCGCCGCCCATTCGGGGCAAGAGCCCGCTCACCTTTCCAAGGTGAGCCGTGCAGAGGAGACGCAATCGGGAACGCCAATCCACAATTAAATCAGAGAACAGAAGGGAAAGGCCAGACGCCGTGAAGGGAAGCCTCCTACACCACGCGGTGAGTTAACCACGCCCCCTGCAAGGCTCAGGCCTATCAGAAGGCTCGCTGAAGCCCTTTAAATATAAGCTACTCACGGCGGCGTCGCACACCCAGCATCGCGCGCCCGAAGGAGCGCGACCTAAGGAGCGCGACCTAAGGGGCCTGCCCCTTAGCGCGCCCCTTGGAGTGCCCCAGGTCCAGGGCCCACCCTTTTAGAATTGGAACAACTTAAGATCTTCTTACCTCCGACTAACCCAACGGCCTTTCACGCGGCGTTACCACTGAAGGATGACCCGCTAAGGGAGCTGAGGGGAAGAGCTTCGCAGCAGACGCTAGGCACATCGGGGTAAGGCGCTCTCACTAGGCCCTTTTTACTCTCACCCCAACCCAGGCGGGCCACGTTAGCCCCTTCTTGCACCCCGGAAGTACACACACTCTACAACCGACGACTCAGACAACCACTGACTCTGACATTTCACCAGGACTCCAGCATCCACTCAAACCAGCATCCACTCAACAACTCCAGACTCACCAGGACTCCAGCATCCACTCAACAAACCAGCATCCACTCAACAACTCCAGACTCACCAGGACTCCAGCATCCACTCAACAAACCAGCATCCACTCAACAACTCCAGACTCACCAGGACTCCAGCATCCATTCAACAACTCCACACTCAGACAACCAAACTTCTCAGACGAATACAGCATCCTCCCTGACGACGCCAACATTTAAAATTGATCAAGCCTCTAAAATGCATCCAACCTTCCCAATCCCAAATCACTGTTTCTCACAGAAAAATCTAACCAGACAAGCATACCATTGCAATCTAAAAACACTCACACCAATCCTAATAGCTCCGATAACCCAGCTACTAGGGCCTCACCCTATTTAACCCTATCGCTATTCAATGCGCAATCTATAAACCAAAAAAATCACTAATCCTCAATGACTACCCTCACTGACGCTAAGCCAGACATCTGCGCAACAACAGAAAACCTGGCTGAAACCCTCAGATACCGCAATAATAAACCAATTACCGATGCTAACTTACGACATTTTCTCCCTTCCTAGACTGAAAAAGAGGGGAGGGGGAATCCTCCTTGCAACGAAAAAAGACCTCAGATTCTCACACCAACCAGTCCACTCCGATACCAAACTTGAAATTGGCTTCTTCACATCACACCAACTTCAAATCCTTCTCGTCTATGCCCCCCCGGGACTCATAGAATCTGATGTCTCACCCATCATCGAAATAACCACAACACTCCTCAACCTGGACACCCCAGCAATAATATTAGGAGATTTCAATCTACACATAGACAACCCTTCTCTCTCCCCCAGCTGCCAAACACTACTCCTAGCCTTCTCAGCAATGGGTTTCTCCCAAATAGTCAATAATCCTACACATAAAGCAGGTCATACGCTGGACCTGATCTTTATCAACAAAGGCATAAAATCGCCTTCCCCACCGAAAAATATGAAGGTACCCTGGTCGGATCACTCCCTGATCTCCACCTCATTCTTGCTGGAAAAATCTAGTGCCCCTCATACACCCTCTCCTTCCTTTCCCTACAGGAAATCTTGCCACCCTGATGACCTCACCGATCATTTGACCAAACACCTTCCCGCTATAGTTCTCACCGATCCCAATACTGCCCTCCGCTCCTGGAATACAATCACAGAAACCATAGCCAACAAGCTCTGCCCTTTAACAACAAAAAAATCCCACCCAGACGCCTCCAAAAAACAACCCTGGTTCACCAACGATCTTAGAAGGCTCAAACAAAATTTAAGACAAAAGGAATCTAACTGGCGGAAAACTCCAAGTGCCAGCACACTCTCGGCCTACAAACTCACGCTACAACAGTACAAGGCCTGCACCTCCAAATCAAAAAGAGACTTTTTTGCTTCCAGAATTCACAACTTGGTCTTTGACGCGAAAGCTCTATTCAACTATGTTTCCACCCTCACCCAAGTACCCTCACCAGAATGCCCTAGTAATCAAGCTCAAGCTAAAGCAGAAGAACTCGCTATCTTTTTTCAAAACAAAGTCACGAATCTTCTTACTCAACTTCCCTCTAAGATCGCCCCCCCCACCATCGGCTCTAATGCCTCACATCAAAAACATTCACCTCGAAATGTTTGAACCTACCTCCTCCTCCGAAATCCAAACCATCCTTAGAAGAATGAAACCATCTTCACACCCAGCGGACCATATTCCCACAAAACTTCTCCTCTCAATCCCAGACACCATCTCCAAAACATTGGCGGACATCATCAACTGTTCGCTCTCACACGGTTCCTTCCCAGAAGACCTCAAACAGGCCTCACTCAAACCACTTTTAAAAAAAACCCAACTTGGAACTAAAAGACCCCAACAATTACCGTCCAATAGCCAATCTCCCTTTCATAGCTAAGATTATGGAAAGGCTTGTGAACTCCCACTATCGGACTACATTGAAGAAAACAAACTTCTATCCGCCTCACAACATGGATTCACAGCAAAAATCTGGGCACAGAATCCCTACTTACCTCCCTAACAGACCTCCTCATCCTAGGTACAGACAAAGGCCAATCCTTTCTATTGGTCCTTCTGGATCTTTCAGCAGCTTTCGATACAGTCCATCACTCTATCTTCATCAACCAGTTAGCTGCGATAGGAATCTCAGGATTGGCGCTCTCCTGGTTCAAATCGTTTCTAACCAACAGAGGTTATAAGGTAAAAATCCAGAATAAAGAATCATCACGCCACGACTCGGCCATTGGAGTCCCACAAGGTTCCTCTTTATCCCCTACACTCTTTAATATTTACCTCCTACCACTCTGCCAACTCCTTACCAACCTCAAATTAATACACTTTCTCTATGCAGATGACATCCAGATCCTGATCCCCATCAAAGAAATCATACTCAAAAAACCCTCGAATACTGGGAATCTTGTCACCTAGAAATTCAAAAGCCTCCTCAATAGCCTAAATCTGGTACTAAAACTCCTCCAAAACTGAAGTATTACTCATAACTCCTGATAACAATCTCTCCGCTTGTCCTCCAACCAACCTACAAAACCACTCATGTGATGGATCTAGGTGTGCTAATCGACAATAAACTGAACTTCAAAGCCCACATCAAGAAAACTACCAAAGACTGCTTCTATAAAACTGGCAAGTTTTAAAAAGGATAAGACCACTCTTCCATGCCAAAGACTTCAGAACCATCCTCCAAGCCCTCATTTTCTCTAAATTAGACTACTGCAACTCTACTTTACTTGGCCTCCCTTCCTCATATACAAAACCGCTCCAAATGGTTCAAAACTCAGCAGCCCATCTACTAACAAACTCCAGGAAAAGAGACCACATCTCCCCAGTCCTAAAAGACCTCCACTGGTTACCAATCCATTTCAGAGTCATTTACAAAGCCAGCACCTTGATATACAAAATCATTCACCAACATACCATAATCGACCTACAAATTCCTCTCCGTTTACACAAATCCACAAGACCGACCAGAGAAGCCTACAGAGGATGCCTCCTTGTTCCACCCACCAAAACCACTAGTCACAGCACCTTAAGAGACCGAGCCCTTTCCACAGCAGGCCCACAGTTATGGAACTCCATCCCCCCAGATCTCAGAAATGAGCCATGCCTCCTAACCTTTAGGAAAAGACTCAAGACATGGCTGTTCAGGCAAGCCTTCCCGAACTCCACCTGACAACGCACCACCAATAAATTCTCTACACAGAAGCTGTATATATTGGACTCCATATATATATTGTACACTTGTATATAATTAACCTCCTCTATCTCTCTTTATTTCCTCCTACCCCAGTTCATCAGCCCTGTTAATTGTAACTGCATCTCTTCATCACGTTTATTTATGTTCTTGGTTGTATTCTTCGCACCCCTGTTTTTTATGTAAACCGACATGATGTGAACGAGTTCATGAATGCCGGTATAAAAAAAAACCTTAAATAAATAAATAAATAAATATTATGAGATACAATGCTAATTTTAAACAGTAAACAAACAAGTTAATTAAAATTAACAGTAAAATACAACTCAAGCAGTAAAACATAGCAAAAAAGCTGACTGAAATAGTAAAGCCTTCAGCTGTTTATGAAACACTTTTATATTCATCAATTGCTCGAAGAGAATCCGGCAAAGAATTCCAATGAGAAGGACCAAAGACAAAGTTTGATTACAAGTTTGTCTTAGCCGCACCCTTATAATAGGAGGGACTTCCATTAGAAACTTCCCTTGGAAACGTAAAACATGAGATGTTGGTAAAAATTTTAATAAGGAAGAAAGGTAATTTGGGGCCAATCCTATTTTATGATTTAAAAACTAACTGAAAGCAATTAAATTCAATTTGCTGTTTGATTGGCAGCCAATGAAGCTCTTTTAGTATCTGTGTAATGTGATCCCAAAGATGGCCACTAACAATTACATTTTATAGGATCTGAGGGGCACGAATAGAAGCATTTGGAAGTTCTATATTCAGCGAATTGTGATAACTAGAACCATGAGTACAAACAATTGTACAACAATATGAAAATTTGATTGATCTAATAATAAATTTCAAATGATGTACAAGTTTGTAAAATCCAGATCAAAGAACTTGAGAAATATGAGTTTTGAAATTAAGCTAACCATCAAACAGGGTGCCAAAGTTTTATAAACAGTATCAATGAAACCTAGAAAAGAAAAAGAATGCAGCGCATGCTGTGTAGAGAAATTATCAGTGTTTGGAGAAACAAATTGCCTCAGGGTTTCTCTAAAGTTTTAGCAGGAGATGGTTACATGACATCCATGAGTGAATTAGATGAGAATGTCTATCTGTTATCTCACTTAACATCTGATTTAAGTTATTCAGTATAGGAAAGAAAAGCTGGATATAATTTGCATACTGAACATAATGGACATTTTCCATTTGCACGCCCACTCTCCCAGTTTTGCAAGGTTCTCTTGCAATTTCTCACAATCTTCTTAATAGCTTTGAATAATTTTGTCATTAGCAAATTTGATCACCTCACTTGTTGTTCCCATTTCCAAGTCATTTATAAATATATTAGAAACAGTGGTCCCGCTATTAATCTTTCTCCATTGGGAAAATTTATCATTTAGCCCTATTCTCTGTTTATCATTTAGTCTGTTCACAATCCACAATAGGACTCTGCCCCTTATCCCATGACTTTTTAATTTTCTTAGAAGCATCTCATGATGAGTTTTGTCAAATGCGTTCTGGAAATCCAGATACACCATTTAAACTGGATCACCTTTATCCACTTGTTTGTTATATCCTCAAAAAAAACAAAAAAAAGTAGCAGATTAGTTAGTCAAGACTTTCCCTTGGCTAAATCCATGTTGACTTGTCCCATTAATTATGCCTATCTTTAGTTTAGGCAATTTTGTTCTTTATGATAGTTTATATACCATTTGCCTGGCACAGACGTCAGACTCTCACTGTCTATAGTTTTTTGAATTGCCTCTTAATCGCTTTTTAAAAATTGGCATTACATTACCAACCCTCCAGTCTTCAGGTACCATGGACGATTTTAATAATAGTTTACAAATTACTAATAGCGGGTCTGCAATTTCATTTTTTCAGTTCTTCAGCACTCTGGGATGTATACCATCTGGTCTAGGTGATTTGGCTACTCTTTAGTTTGTCAACTTGCCCTAGCACACCTTCTAGGTTTACTGAGATTTGTTTCAGTTCCTCTCAATTGCCACCTTTGAATATCTTTTCTGGCATGGGTATCTCTCTCTTAAATCTTCTCAGTGAAGACCAAAGCACAGAATTCATTTAGCATCTCTGCTATGGCTTTATCATCCCTAAGTGCTCCTTTTACCCTGCGATCATCTATTGGTCCAACTGACTCCCTCGCAGGCTATTTACTTCGAATGTACCTGAAAAAGGTTTTGAGTATTTGCTTCCACGGCACACTTCTTTTTGAAAACGGCTCGCGGGTTGAAAACCGGACGCTCAATTTTGCGGGATTTGTCCTATTTTTATGATGTAATATTGTAAACCGCCTAGACAGGCAGATACCTGCCTTATTCGTGCGGTATATAAGAATTTTAAATAAATAAATATTTGCAAAATATGGGCCTTAGCCTTTTTTGTTTAACTGCTCTACCTAAAAACACTCCTGCTTTATTACCGTGCTCATAATAGTTGAGTCTCGTATATTCTAAAGCCTTCTCAATCCCCTCCACCTCAAGGGAAGCTAGTTCTGCCCTAACAGACTCCAAGCGCCTTAACACTCTACTGGAGCAAGTTTGCTTATGATGCACTTCAAGGGTTCTTATATCTATGAAAAGCCGTTCGATATTTTGTATTTCTCTCCTTTTTCTAAAAGCTTGCATAAGAAATTATTTTCCCCAGAGATAAGCCTTAAAATGTTTCTCAGCGCAAAATTGGTGTATAATTATGTTCTGGATTATCTAAATTAAAGCAGCGTACAGTAGTTTGCAACAGCTCAGTGAAATTCCTATCACCCAACAGTGATGTATTAAATCTCCATGAGCTAATTCTGGAGACCCAATCCCAAAGTCCAAATTGAGAAGTACTGGGTGGTGATCACATATTGAGGAAATTAGAAAAATTACAGCTTTCAACTTTTAAAGATCAACCTTGGAGAACATAAAAAAACAATCTATTCCACTGTACATGTTGTGTCTGGGTGAAGAAAAGGTATATCTCTTTTCTCCAGGGTGAAATATTTTTCGCTCCATAAGACGTATCTGACCAAAAGATGCACCTAGGATTCAGAGGGGGACAATTTAAAAAAATAAAATATAATGGTGTGCTAAACCGGCTCTGTTCCCGGGCGTCTGTGGCGTCTTATGGAGCAAATTAGGAGAGTGCATAAAAAATTTTTTGTCCCCATTTCGTTTTGGGTCGGGGAGGGCCATTTCAGCCCACTCCCCAGATCAGAAAACTTGAATCGTTCTCTTTCTGTGGAAACCTCCCCCCCCCAAAAAAAAAAAACCCATCCCAACCCTTTAAATTTAATTAATTACAATCCCCCCACTCTCCTGACCATCCCAAGACCTGCCAACAATCCCTAGTGGTCCAGTGGGGGTCTAGGAGCGATCTCCTGCACTCAGGCCATCGGCTGCCAGTAATCAAAATGGCGCCGATGGTGCTCCCACCATGTGACGGGCCGACCAATGGCACTGGTAGCCCTGTGACATAATAAGGGCAATCGGCGCCAATTTGATTACTGGCAGCCGACGGCCCAATTGCAGGAGATCACTCCCAGACCCCCTGGACCACCAGGGACTTTTGGCAGTGTCTTGGGAGCTGGAGGCCGCTGCCCGTCATCGAGGCCCGCCTCTCAGGCCAGCCCTGCGAAGACGTCGGTGCAGGCAGCTGTCCGTGGTCCTGCACAAGCTCCTGCTTCCTTCCTTAGGCGCCGACGCGCGCCTCTCTACAGAATTTAAAGGGCCAGACACAGGAAGCGTGCTGGCCCCACCTAAGGGACTGATTTCCTGCTCCAGCCCTATAAAGGGCTGCTCCATCACTTCAGTCTTCGCCTTGCATCGGAGTTACTTCACTCTGGAGGCTCCTGCCTGCCAGAAACTCCGTCAGGTCTTCTTCGTGGAGCTCCTCTTCGTTTCATCTTCTTGTCATGTCAAGTCATGTTCGTAGGCCCAAGGTCCCCGTCCAGGTGTCTTGTCTTGATCTTCTGCTTCTTGATGTCCCAGGTTCCTTGATGTTTCTGCCCTTCTTGGTGTTTGCTTCAGCGCTCCTGAGCCTTCTGGTCCTGTCAGGCCAGACTCCCTTGGATGACGTCTTTCCCGAGCGTGGAGTGGCCGGCAGGCGGGACTGATGTCTTGTGCTCCTGAGCTATCATGTCCTGCCAGCCTTTGTGGTGCTTCGGGCGACATCTGGCTTCGTCGTCGGAGTCCCATTTCGACTGGATTCTTCCCTGCGCTTGTCCCATTCTCAGCGTGGTCTGTGACCAGCCTCCTCGTGCTGTGTAAGGCGCGCAGCGGGACAGGGCGGTCTGTCGGCCAGTCCCGCCATGTCCTTCCGCCCAGCTTCTCGTCTGAACTTCGTCAAGTTCCTCTTCTCATCCTGGATGCCGTTGCATCAGGCTTTGTATCATGTCAACGTCTTGTTCCCAATGTCGTCACATCGACCCTGGTCCGGGATGCCGTCGCATCGACCATTGGTCCGTGATTATGGGAATGAGAAGCCTGTGCATGTGAAGAGTGAGCATGGGAGTGAGAAGCCTGTATATTTGAAGAACATGGGAGTGGGAAGCCTGTGTGTGTGTGTGTGTGTGTGTGTGTATGCATGACAGAGATCAGGTGACTGGTGTGTGTGTGTGTGTGTGAGAGAGAGAGAGAGAGAAAGAAAGTGATTATGGGCATGAGAAGTCTGTGCATGTGGAGAGAACAAGCATGGGAGTGAGAGACTGGTGAGTGTGTGTGAGATAGAGAAAGTGATTATGAGAGTGAGAAGCCCATATATGTAAGTAGAACACGGGAGTGGGAAGCCTGTGTGTGTGTACGGCATGAGAAAAACTGTTCTGGAAGGTGACTGGTGTGTGTGTGTCAAAGACTGGGAGATAATAGGTGTGTGAGAGACAGAAACTGGTCATGGGGGCATGACTGGTATAGTGTGTGTGCGAGAGACATGGGCCCTAAGAAAGAGGACCATGAGTATAGAGCTTAGCCTCTACTGCTGCTTCTGGTGTGTGCTACGGCCTGCATGGAAGAGGAGTAGGAGAGCTGCTGGAGGGGGTAAGTAAAGGTGGCTTTTTAAGTTTATTTTTCTTGATTGACTGCCATTTTAATTATTTAATATTATGTGATGTGTCTGCTTTTTTAAAATATTTTATTGGTGTTTGGAGAATTTTTAATAGTTTTTAATTGTTGGATGTTATTCTGTTCATAGCTGTTTTGAAACATTTATTCTGCGTATTAGTATAGGTTTACAATTATTTCTGTGTGTGGATCTATAGCTGCTTGCTAGTTCTGTTTTCCTAATAAGAGGTGTATTGGTTTTTAAGGGCCTGATTTAATATTTGTAGTGTTGCCTTTTCATAGATAGGGTTGCTCCTGTTTGATGGTATTCTCCTTGTTGAAATGTGTTTTCCCAATCTTTCAGTTATTATGTGAACCGGTATGATGTCCCCACTAATACCGGTATATAAAGTTTCTAAATAAATAAAATAAATAAATATTCCATAATACAGGTGTAACTGTGTGCGGATTATTTTATGTGCATTACTACAGATCCTGGGAGTATATTAGGTCGGTTCTGTGTCTGTTACCGAGATGAGATATTTTACTAGCAATGTAAGCATTTGTATCAGTCTTATTTGTTGTGCTTTCTCAAGAGGACATGCATTGGTGGTAAACTGCTGTCTTTTCATAGTAGGGCTATTGAGCCTGGAAAGTAGAAGGAGTTAAGGAGTTTGAGTTGCTGTTACTGCGATGACACCAGAACCAGAATATCTTTCTGTAGGGTGAGTTGTATGGGGAATGTCATAATTCTGCTTTACATCCATTATTGTGGGTCAGGGGGATTCCCGTGGATGCAAATTGTACTTTACATCTAGCCCTGTGACGATAATGGGTCCACTGTGTCATGCATGTGAGAACCATCTGTCAGGTGTGTCCCGACAGAAAAAAGGTTGAGAACTACTGTATTAGGGAATGGGTCCCTAGCACATAATACCCATGTTTTCCTTCTATCTCATGGTTGAGCAAGTGTTCAATGATGTTCCTTTTTTACAGCAGATTTTAAGCCATGTATTGAAGTTGTTTATATGGTTTAGCCTCTCTCTTCATTTTCCCGTGGAGAGGTAATACTTCTGAAAAGACAATCGGGTTTTCCGATGTGCACTCCCCCCCCCCCCCTTTGAGCTCCAGCTACCCTAGTGAAGCATATACCACCTAGTACTTGACCAGCCCTGGATTTTACGCCGCTACCTAAATATCTCCAAATTGACGTGGTTTGGTTCAGGGGTGCAGAGATCTGGTGAAATCTGGCCAACATTCCGATATCTGTATCTGTGGAACAAAGTCTTGGATCATGAATCACCTGCTAGAGGAGTTTGAGTTGTGATCTTTGTTGATCTCCTTAATTCATTATACTTGTCAATGTATATGTATGCCATGCTGTAAACTGCTGTGATCTTTATTTGGAACAACAACATATAAAATGGCTAAATAAATACTCTCATGGAGATCTGGTAGAATTAAATTATTGAGCTCTTGGCTGTGCTTTAAGATAGATAACTAATCAGATTTCTTATATCGTCCACATGAGACCTTAAATGGCTCTTTTCCAAGCAAATTTTAACATTTAACATCCTTTCTCAGAATATACCACCATGTGCTTGGAGAAATAGAAAAAGGTGAATAGGCCAGATGTAAGCAAAATTCAAGGGAACTCACAAATCCTACTGGATTCCAGAAATGAGTAAAAAGACTGCATTCATAAATCACCTCAGTACTTACTAAATCGCAGGAACTGTGACCCAAAATCACAAGAAACCACCACCACAAAACATTAGGGTAAAAACAACAATCAAATTTGGGACACTTATTTTTCAGTAATTGTTTTCATGTGATACAATAAATGCTACCCCGCAATAAGCATCTGGTTAAGTTTGTGCCCAAAATTACATTTCGGCCCATCTCTACTGAAAACAAGCCCAGTTTCTAGGATACTTGCATCCACAAGACCATAGATGTGTGGGATCTGAAAATAAAACCCTGTCAAAGTCCTCATGTCCCTCCTGACATGTCCGCAAAATTTAGTATGACCAGGATATTAAACACAAAAGTTATTAGGGGTCACACAAAGCGCTCTCATAAGTCAAAGTGTTTTCCCTTCAGAAAGTAGGCAACTAAAAAAAATATTTCTAAATAAATCCTGGTCAAAATAAATTCAAATACAAGATATAAGTTACAAAAAAAAAAAATCAGACCCTAAGAGCAGAGATGAAAGAAATCTCAAGTTTTTGTTAAGCTCTGGCAACTAATTATTTGTTGATCATTACTCCAATTCCTAAGGGTAAAATTATTTGAGCATATGTGTGTCAATTTGGATGAGAGCTCTATCCTAATATCTGCTTGCTATTTCTCCTTCTAGCTTTGTAATATTCCTTTGGCTCAAAAACTGGGGAAAATTAGAAGGATTACTTATGTTTACCAATGCAACTGTCATTTTATTGATTTTGTTGTATGGAATACGACTGACCCAATTAAAGTGTAACTTCTGAAAGTTAGTCCAATAAAATGGTAACACTTACACTTGTTGACCCTTTATTTCAAGGATCCACACATGTACATGGATCCCTCAAAAAACAAAACAAAACAGTTAGGTTCATTTTGGACCCCCTCCTCCCCCAATATAGCCTGAAAATCTGATGCAGACTGGACACCAAGCACTAAATTAGGGGGCACCACAGGGACGGATAGACAGACACACACAGACACAGGGTGATCCAATAATTCTTTTTCCCTTTAGAAAATTAGCTAAAAATTGTTCCCGTTTGGAGTAGAAAAACCCAAACGCTTATAATGTTGCTGCATCGTAATATACTTTACCAGCCTCACAGTACAACATGCCATAACTGGTGCCTGCCCCAGAGACCTTACAATAAGTGAGCGCACAGGAAGGTTGAATACTGATAAATCAGTGTGGCTGGGATTTCGTTTGAATCTACAGATGGGTACAGTTGTCCTTCCTCAATTAATCGCATGTTTATAACACCTGGTAAAATTCTTCCTGATCACGGCCTCACTCTTGTTCGGTTTTAGTCTGTGTCTTGTCAGTCTGTCTATAAGCTCCAAGGAGTGGGAACTGTCCAACATATGGGTCTGCACAGTGCTGCGTACACCTGGGATGCGCCATACAATTAATAAGAAGCAGCAACAGCTGCAAGGCGGAGGCCTAGTCTCATTCCCGGAGCAGCAGCAAGACCAGAGGAAGTGCAAGCGAGTGGACTCACCTCCTCCACGAAACGGGTGACATCGTACACCCTCCCGTGCAGGACCAGCCATGTCTCCTGGGCCGAGTTCCGCTTCTTCACCTCCTCCAACCTGTAATAGGTAACCTGCGGGTCCAGGCCGCACTCCCCATCTGAGGCTCCGCCGCCTTCCTCCTGCGCCATGCCGCTGCCTCCGCTCCACGTAACGCCGCATACGTCATACGCCTCGCATCGGCTTCCGTATGCTATCGAACAGCAAACAGCTGAAAGGCGCCGACCTGACTCCTAGCAACAGCCAAATCAACTCCTGAGTTTGCAGGCAATCCTACAATGTCAACCAATAGGAAATGGGCGGTATGACGCAAGCGTCGTGCATAGCCTGAAATGTCTTCATGTGTGTCACATGTAAGATTCCCGCACACCCCTAATAATGTTCTGTCCGGATTTATTGGCAAACTTTCATTACGTTCCAAATGTCCGAAAGCGTGATTGGGTAGTGGATCAGAGATAGAGAGGTTGGGGACAGGAGGGAGGAGGAGGCCTGCATATAGAGGCAGGGAGGATGACCTCAGATATAGAGAGGGGGGAAAGGGGGGAGGACCAGAGATAGAGAGAGAGACAGGGAAGAGGACCGCAGATAGATAAAAGAGGTAGACGGAGGAGGACCTTGAGAGAGGGGGGAATAGGAAGGAGGACCATATATAGAATAGGGGGGAAAGGGAGAAGGACCAAAGATAGAAATAGGAGACAAGGGACGAGGACCAGACAGAGGGGTTACAGGAAGGAGGACCTCAGACATAGAGTGGGACAGGGAGGAGGATCAGAGATAGAGACAGGGAAGGGGACCGCAAATAGATAAAAAGAGGGAGATGGAGGAGGACCTTAGATAAAGAGAGGGGAATAGGAAGAAGAACCATATATAGAGTAGGAGGGCAGAGAGGAAAAGCATGGATAGAAATAGAGAGGGGACATTGAAGAGGACAGGATCTACAAATAGAGAGAGGGGACAGGGAGAAAGACTGCAAATAAAGAGGGGACAGGGACTGGGATCTGCAGATAGAACTAGAGAGAGAAGACAAGAGACAATGTGTGCAGATAAAGAGAGGGGACAGGGAAGAGGACCGCAGATGATAGAGAGGGGAGATAGGAAGGAGGATGGAAAATAGATATTGGGGGGGGGGGGGGGGATAGGAAGGAGGACCATAGATAGGGGGTATAAGGAAGAGATCCATAGATAGATAGGGACAATAAGGACAGGGAACAGGGTCCACAGGTAGAGACAGAAAGAGGGGACAGGGATGAGGGGTCCTCAGAATAAGAGAGAGGGGACAGAGAGAAGGACCACAGATAGAGAGGGACAGCAAAGGGGTCTGCAGATAGAAAGAGGAGACAGGGATGATATCTGCAGATATATAGAGAGAAAACAGAGAACATGACCACTGATAGGGGACAGTGATGGGATCTGCAGATAGAAATAGAGAGATAATCCAGGGACAATATGTGCAGATAGAGAGAGAGGGGACAGGGGCAAGGTCTGTAGGAAGAGATAGAGAAGGAGGGAAACAGGGATGAGGTCTGGAGATAGAGAGGGGAAAGGGACAGGATCCGCAGATACGGATAGATATAAATAATCTAAACCTGGGGATGGAGTTCATACAAAAATAAATTTGTTAGTCAAAACAATATGCATTGTTATTTAGCAATCACATTGCCAATATCTTTGCACATCTGTGCAGCCTCATCCTCGATTGTTGTACATCACACTAGCAGCTATGTGACAATGTGGCCAGTTGTGGCTTAGGAAACAACCAAAAAGAATAAGGAGACAGACTCTGCAAATTTACTTAGAGTGAGAAAACAAAACAGAAAATAAATGCAGCTCATCTTACACATAGCAGGTCTTTGCATAAACTGGGATCCTGCCTGCTCCCTGGGGCCTGTCTATCCTTTCTGGGCCCTGAAGCCTCCCTTCACCCAGAATCCCTTGTGGGGCTGATTCTTAAGGAAGACCAGGCTGGATAGCTGTTGCCAGTCCCTGAAGGTGGTTTGAGGGAGTCTCTTGTACACTCACATACCCTCCCCATCAGGTTATTCTTATTTGGACGAGTGCCTGCCTGTTCCTCTGGACAGGAAATCTGCATTGAAGTTTTCCTTTCCTACCCTATGTTATATTTTATAGTCGAAGGGCTGTAGGGCTAGGAACCATCTCATCACCCTCGCATTGAACTCATTTCTAGTTATCCATAGGAGCGGTTGGTCCATTACAAGTGTAAACTGTCTTCCCAGCAAGTAAGGCCAACTTGACTGCCAAGGCCTCCTTCTCAACTGTTAAGTAAATCCTCTCCCATGGCATCAGCTTCCAGCTAATGTATGCCATAGGATGTTCTTGGCCATCCTTCTCTTGGACTAAGGCTTCTCCCAAGCCCACTTCTGAGGCATCGGTCTACACTGTGAAGGGTTTGTTGAAGTCCGGACTTATCAGGACCAGTTCAGAGCATAATGCCTCTTTTAGAGCCTGGAAGGCCTCCTCTACTTCGGTTGACCACCGGATCTTCTCTGGTGCTTTCTTCAACAACAGCCTTGTGAGAGGCCCCACCTTCTCTAAGTAAATGGGGATAAACCTTCTGCAATACCCCATGAGATCTAGACATACTCTCACTTTCACCTTTGTTTGCAGGACTGGCACCCAGGTGATCGCCTTGATCTTATAAGTCTGCGGATGAACCTTGCCCTTCCCCAGGGTGTAGCCAAGACACTGGACTTTTTGCCCTCCCAGCAATAACTTCTTAGGGTTGGCCATCAGTCCTGATTTCCTCAGGCTGGTTAGCATTGCCTGGAGTTAGCTTAGATGTGTCTTCCAAACTGGGCTGTATACCAAGATGTCATCCAACCTAGGTGGCTCCATACCCTTGACCAAGCACTGAAATGTTGCAGGGGCACCATGGAGTCCAAAAGGGAGGACCATGAACTGGAAAAATCTCCCAGGTGTTGAAAACACAGTCTTCTCCGGCACTGGCGTGAGAGGCACTTGCCAATAACCTTTTGTAAGGTCCAGGGTAGAAATGAACTAGTCTGATCCCAGCCCCTCAATCAGCTCATCAACTTGAAGCATTGGATATGCATCAACTTTTGAGACCTCGTTGACCTTTTCAAAGTCAATACAGAACCTCATGTTCCCATCTGGCTTCGGCACCAACACTATGGGTGAGTACCAATCACTATAAGACTCCTCTATAACTCTGAGTTGGAACATCTCCTTCACTTCAGTCTCAATGATGTGGCACCTGGCCTCAGGAATTCAATAAGGTCGTTGCTGCACAACTACTCAAGGAGGCGTAATTATGTCATGCTGCACCAGGTGGATATGACACAATAGGTTTGAGAAGATTTTTTTCACCAGCTACTTTATTTCAGCTGTCTGTGTGGTGGACAGCTGCTCTCCAAAAGGAATCTGGGGTTGATCCACTTCAGATCTGACCTTCAGACCAAACTCTTCTTGTATCACTCCACATACCTGTGGAACCCACTTCTTCAGAAGGTTTACATGGTAGATCTGACTTTTCTTTCGTTTATCCAGCTAGGCTATTTTGAAATCCACAAGCCCTGTTTTCTCCAAAACTTCATAGGGTCCTTGCCAACGGGCTAATAACTTGCTCTACAAAGATGGAAGTGTTATATTTTGTAGGGTTTGGGTTGACCCTTGGACACTGTGGCAGCTGACCACGCCCAAGGGGGGAAATCCCGTGAGAGGCCACAGGTCAGGCTCAGCTCCGGACACACAAACACAGATTATATCTTTTATTAGACAGTTTATGAAGCCACCAGAGGTAGTGAGTAGAAGATGGAGCCCGGCTGGGCTAGTACTCCTCAGGGCGCTGGAACAGCAGCTTCTCCCGTAGCAGCGCTGTAGGAAGAAGAACTGAGAAAATGAGTACACTGAGATATTCACAGAGTCCCCAGTATGGAGAAGCCCTGAGATAGGGAGAGCTGGCCCTCGAGGAGCGAGTACCAGATCCCTGGGCACAGAGATTTGGCAAGGACTCACGCAGCAGTTCTCCGTGGAAGATGGCACTGGTGCTGGAACAGAGGCAGGCCCTCGAGGAGTGAGTACCTGGTTCCAGGGAAACAGCTCTGAGGAGTAGATGGTAGTAGTACTCACAGATGGTGTCTGCAGCGAATTCTTCCAAGTAGAAGAGGAGATAGACACAGGTAGCGAGTCAGGGAACATGGACCCTCGAGGAGCGGGTACTGGTTCCTGATAGCAACCTGAAAGAAGCAGAGAGGCCCCCGAGGAGCAGGTACCCTGTTAACAGCAAAGAGTCCAAATAGAAGTTGGAGGCAGAGAGCTGGGTTCGGAGAGCGAATCCCATCGTAGGAATTACCCTTGCTAACTCAAAGGCTAGCAATAAACAACAGGCTTAAATATCCGGGCAGCGTGATGTCATCACAGGGGGATGTCCCTGAGGTACGTGCCATAGAGGAAATAAGAATGAGGGCCGCGCAGCACGCGCGCCCTAAGGTACCTGAGGAGCATGGTGGGAGGTAGCGCCCAAGCCGGTCTGGGACGCCTGAGAGGACAGCGGGCAGACACCGTGGCAGCCAGACGTCCACAGGGAGCAGGAGGAGTCGCAGAAAAAGAAAGGTAGGCGGAGTGAAGCCATTGGGCTGCGACGGTTGCAACAGTACCCCCCTTCAAAGGGCAGTCTCCTCTGCAGGTACCAGGTTTTGGTTTCCAAGGATACGAGAGAAGGAACTGATGGAGCATCTCTTTGTCAAGGATATTTGCCAGAGGCTTCCAAGAATTTTCTTCGGGGCCGAAACCTTCCCATGAAAGAAGGTATTCCCAAGTCTTGCCTCGTCTTCGGACATCAAGAATGGCTTCGACCTTGTATTCTAGGTCATCTTCTGCATTGATGGAAGATGGTTCCTGAGGCTTGGAAAAGAACTCACTGAGAATGAATGGTTTCAGAAGTGAAACATGAAATGCGTTGTGGATGTTTAATCCAGGTGGTAGCTTCAGACTAAGTGATGTTGCCAAGACGTTAGAGGATATGAAATGGTCCAACATAGTGAGGAGCAAATCGAGTGGAGGGTAACTTCAGTCTAAGGTGCTTAGTGGAAAGCCAGACTTTGTCTCCAGGTTCAAAGATAGGCGCTTTGGAATGGTGAGCGTCGTAACATCTTTTAGCTCGATCACTCGCTTTGAGTAGCATTTCTTTCGTCTGAGTCCATAATTGATGGATATCATCAGCAGTGAATTGAGCTGCTGGGGACATCACTGAGAGCTTCAGTGGAAGTGGTGGTGATGGTAAACGTCCATATACCACTTCAAAAGGTGTTGATCCAGTGGATGTTGCTGGATGACAATTAATGGCGAATTCAGCCCATGGTAACAGTTCGGCCCAGTTATTCTGACGGCAACTCACATAGGCCCGAATGAACTGTTTCAATGTCCTATTCATCTGTTCTGTTTGGCCATTTGATTGAGGATGATAGGCAGATGTATAGTCTAGAGAGATGTCGAAAAGTTTGCACAAGGCCTTCCAGAATTTTTGCCGTGAATTGTGATCTCGGTCCGATACTATGTGCTTCAATAGGCCGTGAAGGCGAAAGATGTGGGTTTATGAAGAGCTTCGCAAGCTCCAAGGCTGAAAGTAAGCCAGGCAGCGCCACGAAGTGGGCCATCTTGCTGAAACGGTCGACTGTGACCCAGATGGTATTCATACCTCCAGAGGGGGGAAGATCAACTACAAGTCAGTAGCAATATGCATCCAGGGCTGCTCCGCCATGTTCCTGATGACGTAGGGCGCTCGCACTCCAAAATATGTACCACCAAGGGCGGCGAACCTCGGGGGCGTCTCCCTGTATTGACGTCATCCGCTTCCAACATAAAAGGTCTTTTCTTTTGCTAACGACTCGAGTTAGCAAGGACTCCAATTGGACTAGCTCCGGCTGTCCAAAGACTACCTTGCACCACAGGAGTGTTTGCGGGATCCCTCCAGACCCGCTTCACTCTTGCAGCATTGCCTCTCCGGACCTACCAGGGGTACCCGCTCCTCGGGGGCCTCATTCTCTTTCTCTATTTCAGATTACAGAAAGGAACCGGTACTCGCTCCTCGAGGGCCCATGTTCCTAAACTCTCTGAAGACTCTCCATTACCTAGAAGTGATCGCAAGAGACGGACATTGTGAGTTATTATCTCAAAACTACAGACAGGAACCGGTACTCGCTCCTCACGGACCTATGTTCCTGAACACTCTGAAGATTCTCCTTGCCCAGAAGCCATCGCAGGTACAGACATTGTGAGTTACTATTTCAGATGGTATATAGGAACCGGCACTCGCTCCTCGAGGGCCTATGTTCCTGAACACTCTGAAGATTCTCTATTGACTAGAAGCTATTCCAGATACAGATTAGTGTGAGTGACCACCACTCTCCTCAGAGCTTTCCCTGTAACCAGGTACTCGCTCCTCGAGGGCCTAACCCTTTCCAACTACTGAGCCAAATCAAGTCCTTGTGAGAGATATCATCTAGTACTGGCTATGTATATCTGCATATCCTGTCTATTCACTATCTACAGTCTCTTTGCAGCTCAGCAACCTAGGAATCGCAGTTCCAGTATCTGAGGGACTTCAGCACTGCCGGGCATACCAGCTCACTACTGCCACCTCTGGTGGTTATACTGCTTATCTAATAAAGAACTATCTGTGTCTGTCTCCATACTCCAGCCTAGCCGGTGGTCCCTCTCGGGACTCCCTCCTGAGGGCGCTGTCATCTGCCATCGGCCCAAGGATTCACCTATTTACTTTCTGTCCAGCTGAGCACCATCTCCAGTACTCCACTGGTACAGATTGCCAACTCTGCAGTCTACATTAACATTGCCATTCCTTAGCAGACCCATAGGAGGCAGTTCACTACAGATTGCTATTCCTCCCTTAGGGGAGGGAATTCCATCAGACTGCTATTCGCATCTGCTTGCTCCTCCCATCCGCATCGCAGACCCTGCAACATAGAAACATAGAAACATAGAAACATAGAAATGACGGCAGAAGAAGACCAAATGGCCCATCCAGTCTGCCCAGCAAGCTTCCCTCATTTCTTCTCCCATACTTATCTGTTTCTCTTAGCTCTTGGTTCTAATTCCCTTCCACCCCCGCCATTAATGTAGAGAGCGGTGGAGGAGCTGCATCCAAGTGAAATATCTAGCTTGATTAGTTAGAGGTAGTAGGAGTAGTAACCGCCGCAATAAGCAAGCTACACCCATGCTTATTTGTTTTTACCCAGATTATGTTATACAGCCCTTATTGGTTGTTTATCTTCTCCCCTGCCGTTGAAGCAGGGAGCTATGCTGGATATGCGTGAGGTATCAGTTTTTTCTTCTCCCCTGCCGTTGAAGCAGAGAGCTATGCTGGATATGCATCGAAAGTGAAGTATCAGGCACATTTGGTTTGGGGGTAGTAACCGCCGTGACAAGCCAGCTACTCCCCGCTTTGTGAGTGTGAATCCTTTTTTCTTCTCCCCTGTCGTTGAAGTTATGCTGGATATGCGTGAAGTATCAGTTTTTCTTTTCCCCTGCCGTTGAAGCAGAGAGCTATGCTGGAAATTCGTGATGTATCAGTCTTTCTCCCATGCCGTTGAAGTAGAGAGCCATGCTGGATATGCGTCGAGAGTGAAGTATCAGGTACATTTGGTTTGGGGTAGTAACCGCCGTAACAAGCCAGCTACTCCCCGCTTTGTGAGTGCGACCCTTTTTTCTTCTCCCCTGCCGTTTAAGCAGAGAGCTCTGCTGGATGTGTGAAGTAACAGTTTTTCTTTTCCCCTGCTGTTGAAGCAGAGAACTATGCTGGATATGCATTGAAAGTGAAGTATAAGAATGGAGTGATCAAGCTAGTTGAAAGGCATCAGGAATAGAGGAAGGTGGAGGTAGTAATTTGGATATTTGGTTTGGGGTAGTAACCGCCGTAACAAGCCAGCTACTCCGTCTTTGTGAGTGCAAATCCTTTTTTCCACATTTCCTCTTGCTGTTGAATCTTAGAGTGATGTTGGAGTCACAGTAACCATGTGTATGTTTATTGACTAAGGGTATTGTCTCCAGGCAGTAGCCATCATTCTGGCGAGTCACCCACTCTTCATTGGCGGCCTCTTGACTTTATGGATCCACAGATTGGCGGCCTCTTGACTTTATGGATCCACAGATTGCTAACCGCTAGCAGTATTACAACAGATTACTGGCTCCTCCCCTTGTGGGAGTATCCAGCAGCAGGATCCCATACGATTACTCTCTCTAGCAGCCGATCCCACAACAGATTGCTAACTCCTCCCTTTACAGGAGCATCCAGCAGCAATTTGCTAACAGATTGCTAACTCGAGCAGCAGATCCCTAACAAAAATAAGGACCATCTGGCTTGTCTATGGTTAAGACGTTGTGCATGGCGGAGATACTCTAGATTCATATGATCCGTAAATACGGTAATTTGATGTTGAACACCTTCGAGCCAAGGCTGTCATTCCTCGAATGCCAATTTAATAGCCAGGAACTCTTTATCTCTGATCCCATAGTTCTTCGCTGCTGGAGAGAAACGTTGCGAGAAAAAAGAGCAGGGACGTAATACTTTGGAGTCTCCGGTTTGGCTCAATACAGCCCCTACACCGACGTCAGAGGCATTGACCTCTACGACGAATGGCTTGTTGGGGTCTGGATGACGCAGGCAGGGTTCGGTGGAAAAGGCAATCTTTAATTTCTCGAACGCGGAAATGGCTTCCGCAGACCATTTAGAAACCTTGGCCCCCTTCTGGGTCATGGCAGTTAAGAGCACAGTTAAAGAGGAGTAATTCTTTATAAAGCTTCTATAATAATTGGTGAACCCCAAAAATCGTCTCAGGGCCTTCAGGCTGGTAGGTTGGGACCAATTTTTTTTTTATGTATAACAATTTTTATTTTAAGTTGAAAGAGAAATACAATACAGAGAGTGTTGGGTTCTTATACATTCCCGGAGATACGTCCAAATCCAGACGTATATTAACATACTTATGGTAATCCCCTGTATACCCTTCCCCCCCCAACCCCTAGGTCTGAAGTCCCGACAGTCACAAGATCACCTAGCCATGTCCAAAATATACCTTATGAGGAAAGTATCACCTCAATCCTGTCACTCATTTATGTTAAAACTGTTTTATTAAATTGACACATATCATGAAACAAACCGGCATCAGAGACATATTTTTCCCTTATATATCCCCGATACTGTCAATAGTAGCAACCAAAACATTGATTGTCAATAAACACTGAAGTTCCCCCCCCCTTCCCACCCCCCACCCGAACATTTGCCAACGTACCGCCGAAAGTCCAAATAATGTCCACAAGCAAGGGGTCTCGGAAGTCTAAAGCCCCTCTCAGTCGTTCAAAATTAAACTACGAGCCCGGTGCGGTAGGGCCTGTAAGTATCCATTCCAAAGCTGGATAAAGCGGCGCCGGTGTGATGGGTCGGTCCTGGACACCAAGTTGTCCATTTGCATCATGCGATGGAGATGTATGCGCCACATCCAAAAGGAGGGGCCGGCTGAGTCCTGCCAGGTAATAAGGACAACCTTCCTCCCCACCGCAAAGGCCTTTCTCAAAAACCCCCGCAAACACTGACCCCGAACAAGTGGCCGGGGAACACAGTCAAATAAAATCATATATGGGGATAGGGGAAGGTTAATCCCTAACAACCGTCTGAGATAGCCCACAACCCTCCCCCAAAACTTAGTGATGATGGGGCAGGCCCAAAAGGCATGAGAAAGGGTCCCCATATGAGATTGGCACCGTGGACACAAGGCTGTAGGTGTCAGCTTGGCATGAAAGGCCAATTGCGGGGTTATGTATGCCCTGCAAAGCAGCTTGTACTGCATTTCCCTATAGTACATGGCGCTAGTGAGTTTAGTCAGGTGTGTCATACTGGCCTTGAATACTGCTGGCGGCACCTGAAACACTCCATCCCTATTCCAACGAGACACCGAGATTTGGTAAGAGTCCGTCGCCAGCCCTTATAGCAGGTACCGATAGTACAAAGATAGAGACGACCCTTTAATATTGTCGAGCCCAAAAAGATTGACAATACTCTGAAGTTGAGAAGATACTTTTTAAGAGGCCGGGATGGAGGTTTAATATGAGGCTGCGAGCACGATAGGGGAGTCTCTGCACATAAGGGCCCCAGATGGCAAGGAACTTCTTCTTTTGCCGTGGCGGTTGTCGCATCACCGTAGCCTCCATTTGCATCATTCGGTCTAAGTTATTACACCAGGCCCAGTAAGATGGCGAGTCAGTGGTTCTCCAATGCAGGAATATAATCTTCTTAGCGACCAAACAAGCTTTATGTATAAATAGGCGAGATTCCAAAACTCTCACGCGGCGGGGCGAAATGCAGCCAAAAAGCAGCCAAAAAGCAACCAAAAATGGGAAAAGGGAATGTGGAGTTCTAACACCAATTCCAAATAACGAGACACCTTAGGCCAAAAAGTCTGAATTGGGGGGCAGGCCCAAAAAGCATGAGATAAAGAGCCAGAAGCCGCTCCACAACGTTGACATTGAGGTGAGGATGGAAGTTTAGAATTATAAGCATCTTTAGCGGAAATATAACCGCGACGGATAAATTTGTACTGCATTTCGCAATAATACATATTGACGGAGAGTTGAGAGATACGCCGAAAACAAGCTTCTATAATAACATTGGTATTTATTTTATTTTATTTAACTTCTTTTACTATACCGATACTCAAGATGAGGTCTTATCGTACCGGTTTACAATATAACAGGGGGAAACCAATTTAACAACTAAGTGGAAAGGTAAAGTTACATTAAACAGGGAGCGAGAACATGGGAGATGGGAAAACAGGAGAGATTTTAAACAATGACAACTGAAGAGTGATAAAATTAACAATTAACAAAAACAATATAGTAGCGAAACATAAACTGATTATCTGGTAATATCTGATATATAATAACTGATATAACTGATATAGCAAATGTTGCTTACCTGATGTAACAGGTGTTCTCACAGGACAGCAGGATGTTAGTCCTCACAAATGGGTGACATCGAGGATGGAGCCCTGTACGGAAAACTTTTCTGTCAAAGTTTCAACAAGCTTTGACTGACACTGGCACACTGGGTGCACTGAGCATGCCCAGCCTGCAATTATCCCTGTGAGCCACAGGTGTCTCCCTCAGTCTCGTCTTATAGCTAAAAAGGGCAAGCGAAACTAAAATAAAAGTATACAGACCCAACTCCGCGGGGTGGCGGGCGGGTTTCGTGAGGACTAACATCCTGCTGTCCTGTGAGAACACCTGTTACATCAGGTAAGCAACATTTGCTTTCTCACAGGACAAGCAGGATGGTAGTCCTCACAAATGGGTGAGTACCGAGCTGAGGATGCCCGGGAATGCACCAGATACACCGCAGATGCGCAAAGGCGTAACGACTGAGGTGGAAATGGGAACGGAGGGCATCCGCAACACCATAATGGGTTCGTGGAAGGATGTTGGGTAGTGAATTGAAAAAAGTAAGAGTAGGCGGACTGGCCAAACATGGAGCATGCCAGCTAGTCAAATGTAAGCAATAATAGGCTGCGAAGGTATGGAGAGGACTCCAGGCTGCAACCTGATAAAAAAGTACAAGCAGCAGTAACCAAAGGGAAGCTGTTAAGGCTAAGACGGACACAACAGTATGTGGATACCCACAGTGTTGTAGTGAAATGTCTGCTTGTTGGTAGGAAAGGAAATATAGACCACTTAATCAGAAGGATTAGGTCTGTGTGGCCACTGGAAGTAGCAGCTTAACCCTTGCATGAAGGAAAGAGTCAAGTGGAATTCACATGGAATGCAGTGCAATGTAGATAGAATGTAAGCGCAGCATTACTGTCCAGGAATGTGGAAAACCCAGTCTCTCCCTAGGGCGAGAGAGAGAGGTTAGGAAAAATTAATAGAGTATTTCCTGAGGAAAGGAGATACAACATCTACCTGAAAAGGATAGAAAGTTGAATGCGTAGAACTACTCAGTGGCAGAGGAACGGAGTCAGGTGAGTATGGAAAGAGTGCATAACTCACGGACCCTGCTGGCAGGAATGACATTAAGAGGGAAAGAAGTTCCCTTGCCAAACTGTGGAAGAGAGGAATGGAAAGGCTCAAACGTAGAATGTATGAGACTTATAAGGAGAATATATATGTTCATTCCGTGATTAGAGAAATAGAGGCGGCTTGATCAGTGGATAATCCATGGTAAGCCGACTCAGAGAGGATTACCGAAAACGGGAACCCAACTCCCAAAACGATACACCTCCTAAGAGAAAGGTGTATCTATGTGGAGGATGTCTGGAGAACAGAATCCGAGGGAGTAAGAAAAAATGGTGGAAAAGTAAAAGGGGTAATACCTCTTTTTTTTTTTTTTTTTTTTTAGCGTCAGGAGGTAAAGCCTGCCATATTAAACGGCAAGATTTATGTTTAGAAGGTTTTGTGAAGCTACCAGAACCTAAGAACATCAGTAAGTCTATGATTTGGGACTGACTGGTGAGAGAATAAAAGGTTACTGATATGATGGATTGAGAAGTATGGGAAAGCATACTGATCTCAGTCAGGGAGTGGGGAAAAGAATACTGAACCCCATCCCAGTTCAACATTAGAAGAATGCTGGCTACGAGAGGCAGCAGAAGAGATATATTGAAGAGGCCTTTGATGGAAGAAAAGGCATCTAAGGGAACGCATAGGAAACATGTGCAGGGAGCAGAACCTGTGCATCGTATGGAATGATGCAGACGCCGAGGAAAGTTTAGTTAAACTCAGCGTTAAAAGATTTGCCCTGTACACATGTAATTGAGACCATTCGAGAGGATAGAACCTACGTGGAGAAGGTCTGATAGAGCGTTCATTAAATCTCTTAGATATGTGGCCCAAGGACGCATGAAGTGAACAAGGGCCAAGGGTAGAGCTGCGCAGCTGTCTAGCAGAGCAGCTAAGAGGTAATGCGTGCTTATGAGTTGGAAAGCACATTGTCCCTATGCTGTCTGTCTGTATGCACAAAGAATTGTTGCAAAAGCAGTATTGGAAGGCATAAGGGCATAACTCATGGGTGCAACGTCCAGGAAGTTTATGAGAAACTATGCTGGAGTGCAATAGATGCATAATGGGTTGACAGCTTTCAGGAGAAACTTTATAACCCTAAGGAATTGCGAGCATGAGTCGAAGGAGACTAGGTCCTAGTTCGAACTGGGATAAGAATCAGGGACGAAAGCAATGAAACCACTTAGGTCCATTGAGTATAGAATGTCACTGAATATAACCCATAGCAGTTTTGAATTATGAGAAAAATGCATAGTGGGAAGAAACCCCATAGCCCAACCATGAAAAGTTGAAAGGCTGAGGTTATGGAAAATATGCGCAGGGACATATAACAATGTATCAGAATGTCTGTGCGCATGCTGGACAAGAGGGTCTTAAGACTGTGGTGTCCAGAAGTGTTACAGAAGGGATTTATGGCAGTGACAGTAATCCCAGTTAGTAAATGTATAGTGAGTCCTGAAAAAAGTGAGAGCTCCTTGCATGTACTGAAAGTGGTTAGCAGTAGTCTATGCAAGGAAAGTGAATGATGTTACACTCCGCAGAGAAAACAGCATTCACCAACAGTGATGCAAGAGACAGTTCACTTACCGAAGCTGGTGCCAGCGGCAGAGCTTGGGGTTGTAATGTTGACTCACCATAAAGCACATAGAAACATTAAAATAATGTACTTACTGCAGTATGGAGTGATGGTAACCAAAGATACCATTGTACCTGTGACGTCTAAAGAAAGTTGGATTTTCTTAGGTCCAGGATGTGCGGAGAGTAACTATTTTCTGTTAAAAGAAAGAATAGTGCAATTAAAACTCCCCAACCCCCCTCCCTTCTCCCCTCTGCACTTCGTAGCGCCTGGGGGAGTGTACCGGGACTTTGGTACAAGGTGGGGTGGCCGCTCTGATATCTGACCAGATGGGAGACCAGGAGGTGTCCCAATGGAGGATATCATGTAGGCTCCTGCAGGTGTGTGAGCGGTAAGTGGTACCCGCATTTCTGTATGCTGTACAAGGAGACACTGAGACCTGTGGCCAGGCCTCAAGGTGGACTTGTACATGGGGCAATGGTTGCTGAATCTCATGTTTAGCAGATCAGCCAATGCAGCTGGACCTTGGTTGGGAGGGAACCAAGAGTCAGAGCATTGGTCGGCACAGGGACTTGTTACTGACAAGAGAAGAAGCCCTGCTGCAATCCCAAGAAGATAGAGGGGTTCTCCTGATATTGTGGCTAACATAGCTAACATAGCGATATGTGACACTAATACAGTTCTAAAAGGCACATGACCCAGAACTTTTCGAACCACGGTCCGAATGGGAGAACACAACTCTATGGGAATGCCGCCGAAGCGGGTACTTACCATCCGACGTGGATCGCCGCAAGACGAGCCGGTGAAGATTGTTGACTCCGACGGTCTCCGGAGTCCTCGAGGGTAAGGCCGGGGACGTAAACGTCCATCTCGCTCTGAAACCCGGTATGGTGGCACAGGTACAGAGGAGACAGGCCAGGCGTGAGTGGCGTTTAGACTGCTAAGTGTAACAGATGGCCATAGTCCCACACCACTTGACGGTGGGGCACGCCAGGAACAGAGGAGCCCTAACGGAACTCATGTTCCCTTCCCTCGTCACAGCGGCTCGATGTGTCGTGACGCCAATGCAGAAGCTGTCGGACCTGGATCCGGAAGTTCTGGATCACCAAGGACTGCCAAAACTGTAGGAACAGTGCTGATGGCAGTGGTGATGTCGCTCTGCCCGAGCGTTGTCCAGCCTGGAGAAGGATGGCACCGATGTGCTGGATGGCGTCAGCGGCGGACGATCACGATGTCGGCGATGATGGGTGCCACGGTGCTCGGCCCGGTCTTTCCCCAGCGCCGAGATGGAAGCCCTCGTCGTCCTGGAAGGCGATCGATGACGAACTGTCAGCACGCCTGCTCTGCTCCTGACACAATGGAGTGTCTTAAGCTAATACGGGGCTTAAAAAAGAACCCAAAGCGTGGAGCAATGTGAGGAGGCGAGGGTATTATGTGGCGGTGCTATGTCGGTATTGATGATATTGAAGGCAACCTAAGGGGCTTCGAGGATATCATCAAAATGGGTATGAAAAATCGTCGATGACTGGCCAGGAGAATGATGACAGTGACGGGCACTGACAGCAGTGGCATAGGTATCTTTGAAACGATGTGGAATCGAATAATCGAAAAACATTGCCGTTATTGAAAAAGATACCGGCATCGACTGAGTCGAAGTCGAATCAATAGGGCGTCAAGGACACCGAAGGAAAACGGAGGTGTCGAGGGCATCGATGCATGGAGGCGAGCATTTATGCCGTTTGTGGCATGGCCACGGGCATCAACTATAGGGCCACAGACGTTGACGGTATCGATTTGGACAGACTCAGATTTCCAAGTGTACATGGCATCGGTGCCCCAGACACGTGTGTCGGTGGCATCGATATGGACACGTATGGAATCGATGGCATGGATCTCCCAGTCGATGAATTCCATCCCGGCATCAACGCCAGTCCTGGAATCGGCATGGGCATCGATGCCAGCCATAAGGCTGGCATTGGCATCAACAC
The DNA here is from genome assembly GCF_901001135.1 of Rhinatrema bivittatum. Classification (NCBI taxonomy): domain Eukaryota; kingdom Metazoa; phylum Chordata; class Amphibia; order Gymnophiona; family Rhinatrematidae; genus Rhinatrema; species Rhinatrema bivittatum. Next base: position 44,686,649 of record NC_042621.1, read on the forward strand.
CCATCCACGGAATCGAGCCGGCATGGATACCCACCGATGGGACCCACCTGGGCATCGAATTTCACCGATGGGAGCAGCCTGGCATCGACTGCCCTCGATGGATGCATTCTAACATAGATGCCCATGGATGAAACACCTGGGCATCGGTGTCCATCGATGCAAAAGGACCTGGCACCGATGCCATCGACGGACGGCCATCCGGCACCAATGCCATCGACAGACAAGCCATCCGGCACCGATGTCCATCGATGGGGACCATCCGGCACCGATGTCCACCGACGAATCGATGTGGCACCGATGCCCACCGATGGAAAAGGGCTGGACATCGGTGGGGAGGATGGGGCATCGATGGCATCCCCAAAAGGGGGGGTGGCATCGATGAAGTGACCCTGGGATCGTTAAAAAGTGTCTCAGGCAGCGGTGGCGGCGACCCGAGTATGCATGGCAGTGACTAACAGCGTGTGCGTCAATGGCATGCATCCGGGTAGGGACGGCACCGAGGAAGCCCAAGGAAAAAAAACAGTGCGTAGGAGGAAAAAGCCTGGTAGCACTGAAAAGCAAAAAACATGGATAAAGGCATCAGGGCACCGTGGGGGGGAGGGGCGCTGATGACATATAAAAGCCCAGGGCGGTTTAGGAGGGTCCCGGTGTAGCGATAGGGTATCGACTGCGTGAGGGTACCAGGGAACGAAGGACTTGAAGCTACAGAGGTCCTAAAGTTAAGGAAAAAATCCCTACCCCACTAGCATAAGCAAGCAGAGTGTCACAGAGATACTCGCAAGCTGTTTAAAGCTAACTGAAAAATGGGGGAAGGGAAGGCTTCAGTCAGTTAACAGCCTTAAGATAGTGACAGAAACCGACCGAAAAATAAGAATTAGTACTCACCGAGCGTCGTAAAAACGTACGCGGAGGGAGACCTGTGCAGGGAAAAGTGTTTTTTGAAGTGAAAAGTTAAGTGTTTCCATGAGGTAATTAGTTAAAAAATCCTCACAGAGCTCCAACCGCTATGCTGACTGCAGAGCGGAAAAAAGAAGACTGAGGGAGACACCTGTGGCTCACAGGGATAATTGCAGGCTGGGCATGCTCAGTGCACCCAGTGTGCCAGTGTCAGTCAAAGCTTGTTGAAACTTTGACAGAAAAGTTTTCCGTACAGGGCTCCATCCTCGATGTCACCCATTTGTGAGGACTACCATCCTGCTTGTCCTGTGAGAAAACTGATATATATAACTGATATAACTGGTAATCAGAAACATCCGTCTTGATTCCACCGTTCCACCAGTATGGAACATGTATCCAGAGAAGTTAATTGTTTGAGCAAACGATAATGAATTGAAAGAGATGGAGGTTTATCCTGTTCCAGTGAAAGGATTGCTGCTATTGCGTGAAAGGACGCTGCCTGTCGCGAGGCTTGAGATATGGAGGCAATATAATGTTGGAGTTGTAAGTATGAGAAGACCCCTGTATTGGGAAGGCCATAGATTTCCCTCCAATCTACAAATGGTATGATTTGACCTTCAGGTGTGAACACATGACCTAATTTTGTGATACCCAGCTGACCCCATCTATGAAAAGAAAGAGTTTGTGAGCCCGGGGTAAAATCTGGGTTCCCCTGAATGGGCAGGAGATAAGCACATGTGCAATCCAGCTTTAAAAGATACATCAATTTTCGCCACGACTGACGAAGAGGATTAATAAGAGCATTCCGTACCAAAAAGATGTTGAGTTGAGAGTTCGCTTGTAACACAAAGGAAAGAGCAACTGGATGGGTAAAGGCTTTGTCAGCCATAAGGTTAAGAAAAGTAGAAGTTTCTAGAAGCCAATCCCGGATTAGGCGCAAATTACTCGCCAGATTGTAGAGTGCTAAATGGGGTACGCCCAAGCCCCCCTTCCCCCCAAGGCGCACGCAACCATGCCAAAGGGATTCTAGCTTTCCCCCCTCGCCAAAATAATTTCCTCTGAATCGTATCTAGTTGCCGCAATTCCGCACGTCGTAGAGTAAGGGGCAAGTTTTGGAATAGATATAGCCATTTAGGCAAGATGACCATCTTAAACAGCTGGATCCTACCTCCCAGCGATATCAGTAACGAAGCCCAACCAAGTAACCGATCCCTAGTCACCTGTAAAAGCAGATGAACATTAAGGGTATAGATACGGGTTAAGTCCCGCGGAATAATGATTCCAAGATATGTGAAGGATTCTGTTGCCCATTGCAGGGGAAAATCAGCCCCCCACCTCCCTTGCAGGGATGGCGTACTAGCCAGGGCCTTAGATTTGTGCATATTGAGACGTAATCCAGAAAAGACTCCGAATGCCCAAATGAGCTGTAGAAGTGTTCTAAGGGATTGAACTGGATCTGTCAGAAAGACCAATAGGTCATCTGCAAACGCAGCATACTTGAACAGTGACGAATGAAACTTAATTCCCCAAATCTCCTTAGTTAATTGGATAGCTAAAAGTAGAGGTTCCAACTGAAGTAGAAACAGTAGAGGGGACAAGGGACATCCCTGTCGTGTACCCCGGGAAACGCGGAAAGCTTCTGAGTGGGATCCATTAACCAAGATAATCGCTTCCGGGCAGGAATACAAAAGACCAATTGCTTGGTAAAATAAGCCATCAAACCCCATTTCTTGTAGTATGTGAAATAAGTAAGACCACTCTACCCTGTCGAAGGGTAGAGTGGTCAAAACTAATGGCGAGAAAGGGGGCCTCCGTTTGTTGACACATAGTCATGGCCACGAAGATTTTCCGAATATTAGTCAAAGCATAGCGTTTCCTAATAAAGCCAACCTGGTCTGCTCCAATTAGGGAAGGAAGAACTTCCGCTAAGCGATCTGCCATTATTTTAGCAAATATTTTATGATCAAAATTTAATAGAGATATTGGTCTGTAAGATTCCGGTAGCATCGGATCCTTCCCTGGTTTTGGGATGAGGGTGATATGTGCCTGATTGGAATGGGCCGGAAAAGAACCTTCCTCCAGCATCCCAGTGTTGTGTTCCGCGCCCGCGGCCGTCTGCGGGTACGGCCCCCTACCTTGTCTGCTTGACCTTGTCTGCTTGACCGGGACAAGGTCTGTCCCGTTGGGACAGACCTTGTCCCTTTAATCGCTCACAGCTGATTCCTATCCACAGGGCCAGAGGAAGTATAAAAGGAGATTTCCTCTGACCATTCCTTGACTTGGCAACTTCGTTGTTCGTCAGGTCTGCTTGCTTCGGTGAGTTCCAGTGTCTTGATTCCTTTTTCCTGCTTTGTCTTGGTATTCCTGGTTCCTGACTTCGGATCGGCTAGCGGTGATTCCTGGTATTGACTTCGGATCGGCTAGCAGTGATTCCTGGTATTGACTTCGGACTGGCAAGCGGTGATTCTCTGGTGTGTGACTTCGTACTGGCAAGTGGTGATCCCTCGATGTGTGACCTCGGACTGGTAAGCGACGACCCTCTGGCACTAGACCTTGGACTTCTTCCTGATCATCGTCTCCAAGGGCCCACCTAAGTCCCAGCGGCCCGGGTCCCTACGGGCTCCTCCCAGGGGGACCGCGGGCTTCCAGGGGTGAAGCTCCAGTCAGCCCTTGCACCGTTCGTCTGTTCCTTGACCTCTCAAAAGTCCACCTAAGTCCCAGCAGTCCAGGTCCCTACGGGTTCCTCCTGGGGGGACCGCGGACTTCCAGTGGCGAAGACACACCTCCGTTCCTCGATGTCACGACTCTTCGTCCAGTCGTGCCTGTCTACAGTGCTGAGGGTCAGCTGGTCACATCTTTTGTTCCTGCCTCGCCACCCGACGGGAGAACCTACGGATCTTCCTCCAAGGTATACCATCCTCCCGTCGGCCCAAGGGTTCACAAGCCTAAGCATAACACCCGGAGTAAGCCTATACCAAAGGATTGGCCACATCATCTATCAAACACTTGTAAAATTCTGCTCCATAGCCGTCCGGTCCCGGTGCTTTTAGGCATTTAGCCTGTGCGATTACCAAGCGGACTTCCTCCAATGAAATGGGTCTATTTAAATGTCCTCGCTGTTCAAATGTTAATTGAGGAAGTTGAAACTTAGAACAAAATTGATCACAAGCTTCACTATTCCAGCTCTCCACAGTATATAAATTTGTATAAAAATCTTGGAAACAACGCACTATATCCTTATGATCTGTTAACAATTGGCCTGTATGTGATCTCAGTGCCGGAACATGGCGTGAGCCACAGGCAGAGCGCACCAAATTTGCTAATAATTTTCCAGATTTATTGCTATGTTGAAACAGCTTATATTGATAATACAAAACACTTTTCCGGGCTCTCTGATGTAATAAAGTATTCAATTCTCCTTATATGGTCAAGAATTGAGCTCTGGCCTCACTGGTGTTGTTCCCAGTCAACCGAGCTCGGGCTTTTTTAAATTGGGCTGTTAAAGCCAGAAGTCTATGATTCATTGCCTTTTTCATATGAGACATGAAAGAAATGATATCCCCACGGAGAACTGCTTTGGCAGCATACCAGAAGAGGACCAGAGAGGACTTCTGCTGGGCATTAAAGTCTGCATACTCTGCCCATCGCTGATGAAGATAATCCCTAAATTTCCCGTCTGAAGCAAGGAAAAAGGGAAACTTCCAAAACAAAGAACTCGGCGAATGTAAGGTCAATTCTACCTCCAACTGTACAGGGGCATGACTTGAAACCACTATATCGCCAATCTCTACCGCACGAATTTTCGAACAGCCATGAATACTGGTCAAAAAATAATCGAGCCGAGATAGTGTCCCATGTGCGCGAGATATATGGGTGAAGTGTTAAGAAGGGCCTTGAAGGCATAAGAACATAAGAACATAAAAAAATGCCATACTGGGTCAGACCAAGGGTCCATCAAGCCCAGCATCCTGTTTCCAACAGTGGCCAATCCAGGCCATAAGAACCTGGCAAGTACCCAAAAACTAAGTCTATTCCATGTTACCATTGCTAATGGCAGTAGCTATTCTCTAAGTGAACTTAATAGCAGGTAATGGACTTCTCCTCCAAGAACTTATCCAATCCTTTTTTAAAGACCACTATACTAACTGCACTAACCACATCCTCTGGCAACAAATTCCAGAGTTTAATTGTGTGTTGAGTAAAAAAGAACTTTCTCCGATTAGTTTTAAATGTGCCCCATGCTAACTTCATGGAGTGCCCCCTAGTCTTTCTACTATCCGAAAGCGTAAATAACCGATTCACATCTACCTGTTCTAGACCTCTCATAATTTTAAACATCTCTATCATATCCCCCCTCAGCCGTCTCTTCTCCAAGCTGAAAAGTCCTAACCTCTTTAGTCTTTCCTCATAGGGGAGCTGTTCCATTCCTCTTATCATTTTGGTAGCCCTTCTCTGCACCTTCTCCATCGCAATTATATCTTTTTTGATATGCGGCGACCAGAATTGTACACAGTATTCAAGGTGCAGTCTTGCATTCTGTTACACTTTGGTGGTTTAGTGTGCCCTTGGGCCTCAGCCCAGGCCCCGACCTTCAGGGCTGAGCCGAGAGTTGACGGTGGCTCCGCATGGCTAACGGGCAGACCCTCTGCCAGGCCTGCAAGTTCCCAAGGCCAACACCCAAGGATGTTGGAAGATGAATGGTCCTCTGACCATTCCGAGCCCTTTCGGACCTGCTGCGAACAGCATGGAGCAGCAGGCCTGGCCTGAGGTTGAGGGCAGACGGAGGCCTTGATACGAAGACAGGACTATGGTCGATGCAGCGGCATCACAGACAAGACACTTGGTTGATGCGACGTCATCCTGACGAAGACACTTGACAACAGCTGGGTTGATGCATCGGCATCCGGGAAAGGAACATAACAACAACTGGGTTGATGCTACGGCATCCGGGTGAGGAGCTTGACAACAGCTGGGTTGATGCATCGGCATCCGGACATGACAAGGAACTTGACATCCAAACAGGCAAAACACAAGGCATGGACATTGGCACTGTCTCTCAGGGTGCCCTACTCAGGCCACCCGCGGGACTGAGTCGCGGACTACCCTGTCCACTGCGCGCCCTACATAGACCTTGCAGGTTGGTCACGGACCACGAGGAGAACGGGACAGCGCAGGAAAAGTCCAGGCAAAGAGGAACTCCAATGACGAAGCCGGTGTCACCCGAAGCTCCCTCTAAGGCTGGCAGGAACGGAGGCTCCGGAGCGCAGGGACACTTCCCACCTGCAAGCCACCCCATTCTCGGGCATACAACATCTGAGAGAATAGGCTCTGCAGGAACAGAAGGCTCAGGAGCACCAGACGAAGACACAGGGAAGAACATCCTGGAAGGCGGGCACATCAGGAGGTAGACGATCATGACGAGACATCAAACATGGACCGGGACCTCAGGCAGAACACCAAGACAAGAAGACGTGGTAGAAGGCAGACGAGACAAGGAGCTTCACGAAGAACAGAAGACCTTACAAGACTCTGGCAGGCAGGATCCTCCAGAGAGAAGTCACGATGATGCAAGGCCAGGAACAGACTGACGAAGCAGCCCTTTATAGGGCTCAAGCAGGAAGTCCCATTAAAGGTGGGGCCAGCACACTTCCTGTGCCTGGCCCTTTAAATTAAGTGAAGAGGCTAAATTCAGTGAAGATTGCTAAGATACCTTAGCAATAGAGGCTATAAGGTTAAAATCAAGAACAAGGAATCCTCTCACACTAACGCCCCATTCGGAGTCCCCCAGGGCTCCTCCTTATCGCCTACCCTGTTTAACATTTACATACTCCCTCTCTGCAATTTACTCACAAATCTGAAACTTAAGTTCTATATATATGCAGACGATGTTCAAATTTTAATCCCAATATCCAATTCACTCGAATCAACACTCAGGTGTTGGATTCGTGGACCCTTGGGCCGGTCGGAACCAGAGGAGCAGTTGCTGTAGGTGGTGGCAGCAATGGCCCCGACCGGGAGGCGGCAAGGACGGGTTCGGAACTGGCCGAAGGATGAACTCTGGAAGCCCTATGCGACCAAGGGCTTTGGTGAGGAGAGTGGAGACGACGGAGCTGGTCCAATGGTGGGAAGATCTTCGCCCTGGAAGCCGATCCTCCCCCGAGAGGAGCTCGTAGGAGTTCGGCCGCTGGGACTTAGGAGATTCACCCTGGAAGCCGGAGTCCCCCCAGGAGGAGCCCGTAGGGACCCGGCCGCTGGGACTTAGGAGGGCCCGCGAGGGCCGAGGCTGTTGAAGTCCAAGTGCCGAAGAGTTGTCGCTCGCCAGTCCAGAGTCAGGAACCAATGGATCACCGAAAGCCAGTCCGAGGTCAAGAGCCGAAGAGTCAACGCAAGCCGGTCCGGGGTCAGAAGCCAGAGAGTCAACGTAAGCCGGTCCGGGGTCAGAAGCCAGAGAGTCAACATAAGCCGGTCCGGGGTCAGAAGCCAGAGAGTCGTCGTAAGCCAGTCCAGAGTCGAGAGCCAGGGAACGTCGTAAGCCAATCCGGGATCAGGAAGCACGAAGAACCAGAGGACACGAGACGCGGCAACTGGAAGCAGGAATTACCTGGGAACCTCGTTGCAAGGCGACGTTTAGGCCCGGCTGCAGGGTTTAAGTACCCTGGAGGCGTCTGACATCATCAGGGGCGTCCCCATGGCTTTCCCGCGCTGGCCCCTTTAAATAATCAAGAGAGACGCGCGCGTGTGTCTAGGGGGCGGGGCTTAGCGCCGCGAGGCGCCGGCTGCTCCGGCGAGGCAGGGAAGCGGCAGCAGAAGCGGCTGTAGGCCCGGGCGAGCTGGGGGAACGCCGGGCCTGCGGTCGCCGGCGTCCCCGGGGCCCTGGGGAGCGCGGAATCCGCGCCAACCCGCGAGCCGGTGAGTGGCGATTCCGGGGGCGGCCCGGAATCGCAACAGTACCCCCCCTCCTACGCCCCCTCCCGGGAGGCCGTGGCTTATCCGGATGGGCGAATGAAATTGACGAAGGAGCGCTTTGTCGAGTATGTGGGTAGAGGGCTCCCACGAGTTCTCTTCAGGGCCATAACCCTCCCAGGACAGGAGGTATTCCCACCGATGACGGTGGAACCGGACATCCAGCACCTCTTTAACCGTGTAGGTGGTATCCGGATCTGAGGAAACTTCGGAGGGCTCTGGCGGAGATGGCCGGAATCGGGAGAGCACCAGTGGCTTGAGGAGGGACACATGGAAGACGTCATGGATCTTGAGCGTGGATGGCAGGCGCAGTCTGTAGGATACAGCCCCAATGCGTTCGGCCACCGGGAAAGGTCCAATGTAACGCGGCGCTAGTCTCATGGACGGAGTCCGCAATTGGATGTGTTTAGTGCTTAGCCATACCCTCGTCCCGGGTAGGAAGACCGGAGCGGGCCGTCGAGCCCTATCTGCATAAGCCTTAAAGCGGGTGGCCGTCCTGCGAAGTTTTTCCTGAGTAGTAAGCCAGAGGCATTGGAGCTGACTGGCTGTTAGTTGTGCCGCCGGGGAGGTAACCTGCACTGGTAATGGCAACGGAGGTCTAGGCACCCTCCCATAAACTAGCTGGAAGGGAGGCTGTAGTGTAGCGGAGTGCTTGTGGCGATTATAGGAGAATTCCGCCCAGGGGATGAGAGAGGCCCAGTTGTCTTGAAGCTCATCTACAAAGGCTCTGAGGAAGGTCTTCAGGGAGCGGTTAGTTCGTTCCACCTGTCCGTTACCCTGGGGGTGGAATGCCGTGGTAAAATCCAGTTGTACCCCGAATTTCCTGCATAACGCCCTCCAGTACTTGGCTGTGAATTGTGGGCCTCGATCTGAGGCGATATGCGACGGTAGTCCATGCAATCGGAAAATATGTTGAACAAATAGATCAGCCAACTCAGGGGCCGTAGGTAGCTTGGGAAGAGGGACGAAGTGAGCCATCTTCGAAAACCGATCAACGGTGACCCAAATCACGGTTTTCCCCTCAGAGAGCGGCAAGTCCACCACAAAATCTGTGGATAAGTGGGACCACGGTTCCGTGGGAATAGGGAGCGGCTGGAGCAGGCCCCAGGGGCGGCCCGGAAGTGGCTTTTGTTGAGCGCATGTGGGGCAGGACTGGACATAGAGCCGAACATCCTCCCTCACTCTTGGCCACCAGTAGAACTCTGTGAGCAAGTCAAGGGTTCGGGTAACTCCAGGGTGACCCGCCGTCAGGGAGTCGTGTGCCCATGCCAGGACTCTTCTCCGGGAACGAGCCGGAACCACCGTCTTCCCTTCGGGACCCAGTTCCGTGGCTGCCAGTAGCACTTTAGCTGGATCTAGAATGTATTGAGGAGTTTCCACCCCATCTTCAACCTCGGTGGTGCGGGAGAGAGCATCCGCCCGAACATTCTTGGCTGTGGGTCGGTAGCGAAGCGAGAAGTCGAACCGACTAAAAAAGAGAGACCACCGGGCCTGCCGAGGGTTGAGCCTCTGCGCATGTGACAAATACTGTAAATTCTTGTGGTCGGTGTACACTAGAACCGGATGTTGAGCTCCCTCCAGCCACTGGCGCCACTCCTCAAAGGCCAACTTTATGGCCAGTAATTCTTTGTCCCCAATCCCGTAGTTCCTCTCTGCCGGCGAGAACTTGCGGGAGAAGTATGAGCAAGGCCAGGTTTTGCCTGCCGGGGAGGTTTGAAGCAGCACCGCCCCTACCGCGACGTCAGAGGCATCCACCTCCACGATAAACTGACGCTGAGGATCTGGATGACGGAGACAGGTGTCCTGTAAGAAGGCCTCCTTGAGATCCTGGAAGGCCTGTGTAGCAGCGGGGGACCAGTTTCGCGCATCCGCGCCCTTCCGTGTAAGGGCCGTCAGGGGGGCCACCAGGCTGGAGTAATGCGGGATGAACTGTCGGTAGAAATTAGCGAATCCTAAGAATCGTTGGAGTGCTTTCACCCCCGACGGCTGTGGCCAGGTCCTGATGGCGCTCACTTTGTCGGGGTCCATACGGAAGCCAGTGGAGGAGACAATATACCCCAAGAACGGCAGCGACTCCTGTTCGAACTGGCATTTTTCTAGTTTGGCGTATAAACGATTCTCCCTTAGTTTCAGTAGAACTTGGCGCACATGTTGCCGATGTGCCTCGAGGTCCTGAGAATATATCAGTACATCGTCTAAATATACGATGACGGAAGTGTATAAGAAGTCACGGAGCACCTCGTTCATCAGGTTTTGGAATACCGCGGGGGCGTTGCAGAGGCCAAAAGGCATGACCAGGTATTCATAATGGCCGTCCCTGGTATTAAAAGCGGTCTTCCACTCGTCCCCAGGGCGTATGCGAACGAGGTTATAAGCGCCTCGGAGATCCAATTTAGTGAAGACGCGAGCGCCTTGGAGGCGGTCCAGCAGCTCCGGGATCAGGGGCAACGGATAACGATCCCGGCGAGTGATCTGGTTCAAGCCCCGATAATCTATACAGGGGCGAAGAGACCCATCCTTCTTTCCCACGAAGAAAAACCCGGCTCCGGCCGGGGATTTAGATGGCCTGATGAAACCCCGATCCAAGTTCTCCTTTATATAGGCTGACATAGCTTGAGTTTCCGGCAGAGACAGGGGATAGACCCTCCCGCGGGGTGGCGTGGTTCCTGGCAACAAGTTGATTGCACAATCAAAGGGTCGGTGCTCCGGGAGTAATTCTGCCTTTTCCTTAGAGAAGACATCCTGAAAGGCACGATACTGTGGTGGTACCGTTAACGGGGTTGTGAGGAGCGGAATTGTTCGCAGCGGGCGTGTGGGAAGGCAATGACGGTGGCACGCGGAACTCCAGGAAGTAATCTGAAGGGATCTCCAATCGATCACGGGTGAATGTTCCCTCAACCAAGGTAGACCCAGGATGACTGGATGGATAGATTTTTCGAGGATCAAAAACGAGATCTCCTCCTGGTGGAGGGCCCCGACCAGAAGCTGCAAAGGAGCAGTGCGAGTGGAAATGGTTCCCGGCAGAGGGTTCCCCTGAATGGAAGAAACACGCATGGGCGGTTCTTGGGGGCAAACGCCGAGCTGGAGCTGTTGTACTAGTTCTCAGAGGATGAAATTCCCTCCGGAGCCTGAATCGACTAAGGCTAGGGTATCGAACCCTCCTCCAGGAATACATAATCGTACCGGAACGGTACATGGGGAGTTGGAAGAAATGTTGCCTAGAGTCAACTCCCCGCTGAGCTCTAGGTTTGGCCGTTTCCCGGACGCTCGGTACAACGTGCTATGAAATGCCCCTGGGTCCCGCAATACAGGCACAGTCCTTGAGAGCGTCGGCGCCTCCGTTCCTCGGCCGAGAGAGGGCCCCTACCCAGTTGCATGGGTTCTTCGGGTGGAAGAGCGGCTGCCGAAGGTGGGGTACCTCGAACTCGAGGTGGCGTGGTTCGACGGGCAGCGTGCCCCTGACCTGACCTCCGCTCACGAAAACGGCGCTGGATGCGCCGGTCCACGCATCCCGCCAGTTCTATGAGTTCCTGTAGGTCATCCGGGAGGTCTCGGGCCGCGAGTTCATCCTGGAGCCGAGGGGATAGGCCCCTCCAGGAATATCCCGTGTAAACTGTCCTCTCCCCAGGCTAACTCAGTAGCCAGGGTCTGGAATTCCATAGCAAATTCCTCTAGGGGGCGATTGCCTTGTCTCAGCTGAAGGAGCTCGGAGGCCGCAGTGGAGGCCCGGGATGGTTCGTCGAATATCCTCCGAAAGGCTATGACGAATTGCACAAGATTATTTAATCGGGAGTCTTGGCGCTCCCATAGGGATGAAGCCCAAGCCAAGGGTTTCCCATCCAGGAGCGAGATAATGTAGGTCGTCTTAGACCGATCCGTGATGAACTGGGCTGGCAAGAGATCGAAGCGGATATAGCAGTGGTTGAGAAAGCCCCGACACACCTTCGGATTCCCCGAGTATCTAGGGGGTGCTGGCATCTGTACCGGGGCTGGGAAACCCGGGTTGACCTGAGACGTGGATGCTGCGGGGCGAGTTGCGGGCGTTCCTTCTACCCGATCCGCCAGGCGTTGAACGGCCGACATCAACGTGTCGAGGCAGGATTGCTGTTGCTGCAGCTTCTGCGCTATGCCTGGGATAGCCTTTAGACCGGCAAGGTCCGCCGGGTCCATGGCCTTGCAATCTGTTGGATTCGTGGACCCTTGGGCCGGTCGGAACCAGAGGAGCAGTTGCTGTAGGTGGTGGCAGCAATGGCCCCGACCGGGAGGCGGCAAGGACGGGTTCGGAACTGGCCGAAGGATGAACTCTGGAAGCCCTATGCGACCAAGGGCTTTGGCGAGGAGAGTGGAGACGATGGAGCTGGTCCAATGGTGGGAAGATCTTCGCCCTGGAAGCCGATCCTCCCCCGAGAGGAGCTCGTAGGAGTTCGGCCGCTGGGACTTAGGAGATTCACCCTGGAAGCCGGAGTCCCCCCAGGAGGAGCCCGTAGGGACCCGGCCGCTGGGACTTAGGAGGGCCCGCGAGGGCCGAGGCTGTTGAAGTCCAAGTGCCGAAGAGTTGTCGCTCGCCAGTCCAGAGTCAGGAACCAATGGATCACCGAAAGCCAGTCCGAGGTCAAGAGCCGAAGAGTCAACGCAAGCCGGTCCGGGGTCAGAAGCCAGAGAGTCAACGTAAGCCGGTCCGGGGTCAGAAGCCAGAGAGTCAACATAAGCCGGTCCGGGGTCAGAAGCCAGAGAGTCGTCGTAAGCCAGTCCAGAGTCGAGAGCCAGGGAACGTCGTAAGCCAATCCGGGATCAGGAAGCACGAAGAACCAGAGGACACGAGACGCGGCAACTGGAAGCAGGAATTACCTGGGAACCTCGTTGCAAGGCGACGTTTAGGCCCGGCTGCAGGGTTTAAGTACCCTGGAGGCGTCTGACATCATCAGGGGCGTCCCCAAGGCTTTCCCGCGCTGGCCCCTTTAAATAATCAAGAGAGACGCGCGCGTGCGTCTAGGGGGCGGGGCTTAGCGCCGCGAGGCGCCGGCTGCTCCGGCGAGGCAGGGAAGCGGCAGCAGAAGCGGCTGTAGGCCCGGGCGAGCTGGGGGAACGCCGGGCCTGCGGTCGCCGGCGTCCCCGGGGCCCTGGGGAGCGCGGAATCCGTGCCAACCCGCGAGCCGGTGAGTGGCGATTCCGGGGGCGGCCCGGAATCGCAACATCAGGTTATGGAACTCTCACCTGCAAACGATCAATCATCACCTCTCAAGCCTCAATCTGGTGCTCAACACTTCCAAGACAGAACTATTGCTAATCACTCCAGAAGGCAGTCCCTTCCAACACCAACTGCAAACCAATATACAAACATCCCACGCTAGAGATCTTGGAGTCATTATTGATAGTCACTTGAACCTAAAGCAATTTATAAAACACACTACAAAGGAGTGCTTCTACAAGTTACAAGTACTCAAAAAACTCAAACCGCTCCTATTCCATTATGATTTTAGATCTGTCCTCCAAGCCATTCTGTTTTCCAAAATCGACTACTGCAATTCCATTTTGCAAGGTCTCCCGGCTTCTACTGTAAAACCCCTCCAGTTGCTCCAAAATGCAACGGTGAGAATTTTGACGAATACCAATCAGAAAGCGCATATCTCTCTCATTCTAAAAGATCTTCACTGGCTCCCAGTACACTTCAGGATTCTTCATAAATCACTTACAATTATCCACAAATATATTCATCATCAGATCCCCCTTGATCTGCTACACCCCCTCAAACTGCACTCGACGGCCAGACCTTTAAGGGATGCCTACAAGGGATCCTTACATGTACCTCCTATTAAAGCTGTACAACACTCAAACATCAGAGACCGGACATTCTCCATCACAGGTCCCTCCATCTGGAACGCCATGCCTCCGGACTTCAGGCAGGAATCTTGTCTACTAACTTTTAAAAAGAAACTAAAGACATGGCTGTTCTGCCGAGCCTTCCCCGCCACTAGTCCTACAGCCTGACTTAGAATTGTCCCAGTAATCATGTAAATAAACAAGCGCTAAATCATGTATATAAGTTATCATAAGGACGCTTACAAGTTATCATGAGGACGGCTCCTTGCCTCCCTCATATACTCCCTTGTATATTATACTCTATCTTCGTTCCCCTTCTTATTTCCTACTCCAAGTTAACGCATCCTTGTTATAATGTAACTTTATACTCCTTCAAATTGTCTCTTGTTATTGGTTGGTTATAGTTACTGCTTGTTCGATGTAAACCGAGTTGATTTGATTTGTTATCAAGAAAGTTGGTATATAAAAGCCTTTAATAAATAAATAAATAATAATAGTGTGATACAAATCTGCAATCAAAATATTATATCTTCCTAGGGGATCTTTAATTTCTGCATGCAGAGTGGAGGGCACATTACGCTGGATCAGGATAGCTACCCACGCAGATTTAGTAGTGGCCCATGCGTAATAAATGTCTCCACCCCAGAGGCGACCTAATTTTTGATGTTCTGAATCATTCAGGTGTGTTTCTTGTAAAAACGCCACATTAGCTTTTTTTCGTTTTAAAAGAGACAAAATTTTGGTATGCTTAATTGGAGAATTAATGCCACAGACATTCCAAGTAATTATATTCGTGACAGAATTAGAGATTACTGAATACATACATGAGAAGGAAAAAATATAAGAAAACAAATTTACAGCAGAGATCCTCCCAGCCAAGATATCCTGCTCTTGATCCAGGACTTCCCCACAGCAATCTCATTGTAACCAGTGATGACAATAACACAAGGATCAAGATATGGACCTGTAAAACTCCCCATAACACCTCAATTCCCCCCCTCCACCCTTTCCCCAAGTACCTTCACGTACCATCTGTTAAGATCCTCTCTGAGGATTGAGATCACTACCTTATTGATTACCCCCTTTTCCACCCTCCGACTTCATCCACCCCTCCTGTTCTACCCCGGAGAAATCCACCCATCTTGATATAATCACTACCAAAACTGACAGATAAGAACAAAAGGAATGTTCAAGGCTCCGGACAGTTTAACCTGAACTGCGGGTACATTAAATGATATATCTACCCCTGAATATCCTGTAGAGAGCTCCCGTAAATTGAACCCAGTCGGTACCCTTCCAGTGCTGGAATCTCTTTATTGACCCGTATCTTCTACCACATTCCCCAAAGGAATCTCCACAATGAAAGGCTAGGAGGTATTGCAATCTCCGACAGGGGACAGGGGCAAGAAGTGAAAGACAAATCTAAAAAACTGTCATCAAGACTCCCGGTGGTGCGGCCTCATCAAGGTTTACCCAGAGCAATATCTCCCAAATCAGTCCCAGAGGCCATCACCTGGAAGCCTGGGGCGAGGCCCGCAATGCAAACAAAGGTGATCGCGGACCTCTACCCAGGCCCCAGTGGTAAATAACGTAGAAGGAAGGAAACTAAGGTCAAAAGAACTGGTGCATGGCGTAGGACCCCAAAATCTCCCCCTAAAATGATGCTAGCTAGATCCAGGTCCGTTTGAGCATTTAACAAATCAGACAGGCCGATTTAACTTTACAACTGCATCATTGTCGGCGGCCTGCGCGGGAACCTTTCAACCAAAAAAGAGGGGGACCCTCCAAAACAAAACAAGAAAAAGGATAGGCCACACACCCAGATTAAAACAAGTACTAGATTCCTAGTTAAAATTTAAGATAAAGTTATATATAAAATATTGTCACGTCCGAGCCTCTCTCCCAGTCGCAATCATTTCAAAAGTTTAATACTACAAACGATTGTAGCAAATGAAAACCAAAAAAATAAGAGTCAAAATGAACAGTTATAAACATGCGGCCATAAAGCTGCTTCCTCCCAGAGGATCTCCCTTCAAATTACTGCAACGGGCAAAAGGGAACAATTGGAGGAGGATTTCCCCCTAAAGAACTGCAAAATACTCAATTTGCTTATGACCCCACCAAGTCTGGCGCCGAGGGAGCAGTAACCGGTTCTTTCGCCGTTAAAAGATGACGCGCTTCCTCGGCTGTATTATACCACTTCACGCCATTCGGGAGCGAGACTCTCAGACGGGCTGGGAATATCAGCGTGGCCCGGATTCCTTGAGCAATAAGCTGCGTACATATCAGGGCCATGAGGCGTCTCTGTGCCGAAACTGCCGCAGAGAAATCCTGAAATATCAGGATCTTGGAATTTTCAAACGTGAGTTTTTTTTTAACTCGCGCTGCCTGCAGAATTTCCTGTTTATGTGCATAGTTCAGAAGCTTTAAGACGACAACTCTGGGTCTCGCAGCGCTAGGGACTCGAGGACCCAGGCGGTGAGCTCTTTCAATATGCAGGCATCCATGCCGGCGAGTGAGATTTATTTTTCCAGCCAGGTTTCCAATACTGCAGCAAGGTTCTTTTCGTCAATCGTTTCCAGCAACCCGATAAATCGTAGGTTAGACCTGTGGGATCTATTCTCAAGGTCTTCTAAGCGGGCGGCTTGTTTGGCAAGTGCCGCTTGCAGCATTCCAATATCAGTTTGGGCCAAGCGGAGGCCATCTTGTGTTTCCGAAACGCGGGCTTCAATCTCCTCGAATCGGTTCTCAAACTTGCCAAAGTTTGCAGAAAGATCTGTGATTTTAGTGGAGATATTTTGCAATTCAGGGCCCAAAGCCTGCAGAACCGCGCTTTTAATGTCCGCGATGGCTACAACTGGGGGCATGCAGGACTCACCGACGGCCGCCATGACAGGGGATTTTGCTGACTTGAAACGATCCTTTCCCTTTTCTCTTTCTTTCCGGACCACGCGCGTGGTCATCCCAGCCAGATCTATGCCCGATGGCTCCCCGGAGATGAGGGTGCAAACTTAGATTAATTTGGTGCCAGTGGAGGAGTGGATGAAGCCCGATGTTATAGGCCTGGTGCGGAGGGAGAGGAGATTACATTCTCTCCCTTCAATGCCCCACGTGATCTCCTCGGGACCAATTTTTAATACTAGAGTTTTTGGGGATCCGTCTGGAAGCCATCTTTAGATACAATGTAGCCAAGAAAAGGCACAGAGTCTTTATGGAATTCGCACTTGGATGGCTTGGAGTTGAGCTGATGTTCTCATAGTCTTCATAGTACTTGTTTGACGTCCTCTAGATGGGTAGACAAGTCCTGCGAAAATATCAGGATATCATCTAGGTATACCACGACACTCTTGTACAACAGGTCCCGCAAGATGTCGTTCATCATGTTCTGGAACATGGCGGGTGCGTTGCACAGGTCGAAATGCATTACTAAGTACTCGAAATGACCATCTCGAGTGTTGAAGGCTGTTTTCCATTCATCGCCTCTGCGAATGCGAATTAAATTGTAGGCCCCCTTCAGGTCAAGTTTCGAAAATATTTTGGCACCTTGAAGCTGGTCAAACAGCTCTGAGATTAAAGGCAGGGGATATTGGTCTTTGATCGTGATCTCATTCAGACCTTGATAGTCGATACAAGGACGCAAGGTACCATCCTTCTTCCCCACGAAGAAGAAACCTGCGCCGGCTGGAGACTTTGATGGTCTAATGAATTCCTTCTGTAAGTTCTCCTCAATGTATTTAGACATAGCCTTGTTCTCTATGGCAGGGACACGTCCTTTAGGAGGTTCAGTGTTAGGTTTCAGCCTTATGGCACAGTCGTACGATCTGTGTGGAGGAAGGATGTCAGCAGCTTCTTTGGAGAATACATCATTGAATGATGGGTATTGAGGCGGCAGTCCTGGCATCACTGAAGTCGTAGGCATGCAGAGGACAGGAGACACCTCCTTAAGGCACTTGCCATGACAACCTGGGCCCCATCAGGAGAGCTCCAAGGTGGCCCAGTTGAATTGAGGCTGGTGCGACTGCAACCAGGGTAACCAGAGAATGATAGGGTGCATAGCCTTCTCCAGCACGAAGAAGGAAATTGATTCTCTATGGAGGGCTTCGGTGTGAAGAGTTACCGGTTCGGGATGCCAGGTAACGTCACCCGGCAAAGGCTCTCCATGGATGGAAGATAAGAGCAGTGGAACTTCCAAGGTGATGAGGGGAATCCTCATGTGTTCCACTAGGCGTCGAAGTATAAAGTTACCTCCTGCCCCTGAATCAACAAGGGCAAGAGTTTGAATTTCGGACGGTCCGCAGATCAGGGAGACTGGGAGAGAGAGTGGAGGAGAGGTCGTGGTAAGGCCCAAGAACAGTCCTCCCACAGGACTTAGGTCCATCCGTTTCCTGGACGAATTGGGCATGTTGGGACTGTTGCGGTCCCGGTCGCTAGGCTAGCGACCGGGTCCTTACCTCTCCACCGACTCCCCCGGGTCCGCCGCGATCCGCTGCTCCTGGGGCCAGCTCGGCCACGTGGCGGCGGCTCCCTCCACGTGGAGTCGCCGCCGAAGGCCGAATCCGACTTCTCCTCCTGCCTGGGAACGCGCGCGCGAGGAGACTGCTTTTAAAGGTCCAGCACCCGGAAGTGCTGAACCGCCCCGTTCCTGACGTCAGACGCCGGCCGGCTATTTAAACCGGCGTCTGATCCTCCTACCTTGCCTTTGCAATGAGGTCGCTCCGTTGAGTGCTTAGTTGCTTCCAGCTCCGGTTCCTGCTTGTTCCAGCCGTGCCTTGCTTCCAGCTCCGGTTCCTGCTTGTTCCAGCCGTGCCTTGCTTCCAGCTTTGGTTCCTGCTTGTTCCAGCCGTGCCTTGCTTCCAGCTCCGGTTCCTGCTTGTTCCAGCCGTGCCTTGCTTCCAGCTCCGGTTCCTGCTTGTTCCAGCCGTGCCTTGCTTCCAGCTTGGTTCCTGCCTGTTCCAGCTGTGCCTTGCTTCCAGCTCCGGTTCCTGCTAGTTCCAGCCGTGCCTTGACTTCAGCCAGCCACGACCCTTGGACTTCTTCACGATTCTCCTCGTCTTCAGCCAGCCACGACCCTCGGACTTCTTCACGATTCTCCTCATCTTCAGCCAGCCACGACCCTCGGACTTCTTCACGATTCTCCTCATCTTCAGCCAGCCACGACCCTCGGACTTCTTTGCGATTCTCCTAAGTCCCAGCGACTCGGACCCCTACGGGCTTCTCCTGGGGGGGTCTCGGGTTTCCAGGGCGAAGACTTCGCCAGTCCGCTCCAGCTAGGGTCCGCCTCCCGGCTCATTAACAACTGTTGGACTTTGTCTATAATCAGCCGGCCCAAGGGTCCACTATTGACTCTCTCCATAACAGTTTGCAAAGGCCATGGACTCGGCGGACTCCTCTCCCATGCAGGCCATTCCCGGTATGGCCCAAAGAATCCAGCAGCAACAGCAATGCCTGGAGGTCTTGGCAGCTACAGTGGATCATCTAGCCAACCGGTTGGACGCTAATCCTCCACAGGTGGTACAACCCCCGCCTCCGCCTGGGCCTCCGACTCCCGTGCAGACTCAACTTCCGCCGCCCACACGTTACTCCGGGGATGCCAAGTCATGCAGGGCGTTTCCGAATCAATGCTTCATCCGCTTCACCTTGTTACCAGGGCAGTTCCCTTCAGATGCCGTCAAGGTGGCATATATTTTGTAACTGCTCGACGGGAGGGCCATGCTTTGGGCCTTACCCATGTGGAAGAAGCAAGACGCCATGCTTCACAATTTACAGGATTTTGTGACTCATTTCAAACAAACTTTTGATGAACCAGCTCGTACGACTACCGCTACCACTGAGATCCTGCAGCTAAGACAAGGGCCCCGTTCTCTGGCCGAGTACGCTATTGAATTCCGCACTCTGGCTATGGAACTCGGCTGGCAGGATGACTGCTTGCGAGGTATTTTCCTGGAAGGACTCGCAGGGCATATCAAAGACGAATTGATGGCTCGGGATGTTCCTCTCACCCTGAATGGGGTAATAGATTTGGCAGGGAAGATTGACCGACGTTTACAACAGCGAGCCAAAGAGGGCCGAGTTCTTCGTCGGCCAGTTTCGCTGGCGCCCTCCTTCTCCCAATCTCTGACTGCACCTCACAAGACATCATCGGCTACCGGTAACTCCTCGGAAGAACCCATGCAGCTTGGACGGGGGCCTCTGTCCGAGAAGGAAAAGAGACGACGTCGCACCCAGGGGCTCTGCCTTTATTGCGGTACCAAGGGTCATTTCCTGGGTCAATGTCCAGCGAGACCGGGAAATGGACAAGTCTAGGGAGAAGTGAGGAGATTCCCCTAGGCTGTATTAATCCTGCTCCTCAATGTACGGTTCCTATAACTTTAGAGTATCCCGGAGGCTCCTTCCAGACTCTAGCATTTATTGATTCCGGTGCTGGTGGGAATTTTATTCTGGAAGAGCTGGTACGCCAACTGGGATTATCTACAAAGCGCCGGACACCTCCATTACGAGTTACCTCCATTCGGGGAACCCCTTTACCTGGCTGCATTTCTGAAACCACGATGCCTCTCACCTTACGAACTGGCACGCTCCACACTGAGACAATCTCTTTTTTGCTACTCGAGAAATCAGTTCATCCTGTGGTCTTGGGACTCCCCTGGTTGCAGCAACACGCTCCTGTGATCCATTGGGACTCACTCCAAATTGCTCAATGGAGTTCTTTTTGTTTTCAGAACTGTCTGGATCCCCTCCCAAGGCCCGAAGTATTACTCTCTCACTCAGCTTTGGAACTTCCTCTGCCTTATCAAGAATTCTCTGATGTGTTCTCTAAGCAAAAGGCAGAACTCCTCCCGTGCCATCGGCCCTTTGACTGTGCCATTGATCTTCTACCAGGCTCCACTCCTCCGCGGGGTAGGGTCTACCCTCTTTCATTGCCAGAAACCCGCGCAATGTCGGACTACATTACAGAAAATCTTGCTAAGGGCTTTATTCGTCCTTCGCACTCCCCTGCAGGAGCAGGCTTCTTTTTCGTAGCCAAAAAAGATGGCTCCCTCAGGCCATGCATAGACTATCGAGGGTTGAACTCCATCACGAAGAAGGATCGCTATCCTTTGCCGCTGATCCCGGAATTGCTCGATAGACTTCAGGGGGCCAAGATCTTTACAAAACTGGATTTGCGTGGGGCATACAACTTGGTTCGTATTCGTCCGGGAGACGAATGGAAGACAGCATTCAACACTCGTGACGGACATTACGAGTATTTGGTAATGCCTTTCGGCTTATGTAATGCACCTGCTGTCTTCCAGAATCTTATGAATGAGGTACTCCGGGAGATGCTTCATTCTTTCGTCATAGTATACCTCGACGATGTCTTGATTTATTCTCAGGATCTCTCTTCTCATCGTCAACACGTCAAACGGGTGCTACAGGCCCTGAGAGACAATCATTTATATGCCAAATTTGAAAAATGCCAGTTTGAATGTGAATCGCTTCCGTTCTTAGAATACATTGTTTCCTCATCCGGTTTCCAGATGGACCCAGGAAAAGTTTCAGCTATTATCAATTGGCCCCGTCCATCTGGCCTGAAGGCCCTACAGCGTTTTCTTGGCTTTGCCAACTTTTACAGGCATTTTATACCTCATTACTCACAGAAGGTAGCCCCTCTCACGGCGCTTACTCGCAAGGGAGTCAACGTTCACGATTGGCCCACTACCGCCTCCGATGCCTTTGAAGAGTTAAAACAAGCATTTTTAGCAGCGTCTTGCTTACGTCACCTGGATCCACAACGTTTCTTCGTCTTGGAGGTCGATGCCTCGAACCTGGCTGTCGGCGCCGTCCTCAGTCAACACGATGCTTCCGGCAAGTTGATGCCATGTTCTTACTTTTCAAAGAAATTTTCACCCGCCGAATGTAATTACGGCATCGGAGACAAAGAACTCTTAGCCATCAAGTTGGCCTTCGAGGAGTGGAGGCAATGGCTAGAGGGGGCTAACCATCCGGTGACTGTATACACTGACCATAAAAATTTATTGTACCTAGCTCAAGCTCAGCGACTGAACCCACGGCAAGCGAGATGGTCACTCTTCTTCAGTCATTTCAATTTCGTCCTCAAATTTCGACCTGCCGAGAAGAATGTTCGAGCCGATGCCCTATCTCGTACCACTCAGCCTGAGGAAGAGGAGGATTCTCCGCAACCCATAAGAACATAAGAACATAAGAAAATGCCATACTGGGTCAGACCAAGGGTCCATCAAGCCCAACATCCTGTTTCCAACAGTGGCCAATCCAGGCCATAAGAACCTGGCAAGTACCCAAAAACTAAGTCCATTCCATGTAACCATTGCTAATGGCAGTGGCTATTCTCTAAGTGAACTTAATAGCAGGTAATGGACTTCTCCTCCAAGAACTTATCCAATCCTTTTTTAAACACAGCTATACTAACTGCACTAACCACATTCGCTGGCAACAAATTCCAGAGTTTAATTGTGCGTTGAGTAAAAAAGAACTTTCTCCGATTAGTTTTAAATGTGCCCCATGCTAACTTCATGGAGTGCCCCCTAGTCTTTCTACTATCCGAAAGAGTAAATAACCGATTCACATCTACCCGATCTAGACCTCTCATGATTTTAAACACCTCTATCATATCCCCCCTCAGTCGTCTCTTCTCCAAGCTGAAAAGTCCTAACCTTTTTAGTCTTTCTTCATAGGGGAGTTGTTCCATTCCCCTTATCATTTTGGTAGCCCTTCTCTGTACCTTCTCCATCGCAATTATATCTTTTTTGAGATGCGGCGACCAGAATTGTACACAGTATTCAAGGTGCGGTCTCACCATGGAGCGATACAGAGGCATTATGACATTTTCCGTTTTATTCACCATTCCCTTTCTAATAATTCCCAACATTCTGTTTGCTTTTTTGACTGCCGCAGCACACTGCACCGACGATTTCAGTGTGTTATCCACTATGACACCTAGATCTCTTTCTTGGGTTGTAGCACCTAATATGGAACCCAACATTGTGTAATTATAGCACGGGTTATTTTTCCCTATATGCATCACCTTGCACTTATCCACATTAAATTTCATCTGCCATTTGGATGCCCAATTTTCCAGTCTCACAAGGTCTTCCTGCAATGTATCACAATCTGCTTGTGATTTAACTACTCTGAACAATTTTGTGTCATCTGCAAATTTGATTATCTCACTCGTCGTATTTCTTTCCAAATCATTTATAAATATATTGAACAGTAAGGGTCCCAATACAGATCCCTGAGGCACTCCACAGTCCACTCCCTTCCACTGAGAAAATTGCCCATTTAATCCTACTCTCTGTTTCCTGTCTTTTAGCCAGTTTGCAATCCACGAAAGGACATCGCCACCTATCCCATGACTTTTTACTTTTCCTAGAAGCCTCTCATGAGGAACTTTGTCAAACGCCTTCTGAAAATCCAAGTATACTATATCTACCGGTTCACCCTTATCCACATGTTTATTAACTCCTTCAAAAAAGTGAAGCAGATTTGTGAGGCAAGACTTGCCCTGGGTAAAGCCATGCTGACTTTGTTCCATTAAACCATGTCTTTCTATATGTTCTGTGATTTTGATGTTTAGAACACTTTCCATTATTTTTCCTGGCACTGAAGTCAGGCTAACCGGTCTGTAGTTTCCCGGATCGCCCCTTGAGCCCTTTTTAAATATTGGGGTTACATTTGCTATCCTCCAGTCTTCAAGTACAATGGATGATTTTAATGATAAGTTGCAAATTTTTACTAATAGGTCTGAAATTTCATTTTTTAGTTCCTTCAGAACTCTGGGGTGTATACCATCCGGTCCAGGTGATTTACTACTCTTCAGTTTGTCAATCAGGCCTACCACATCTTCTAGGTTCACCATGATTTGATTCAGTCCATCTGAATCATTACCCATGAAAACTTTCTCCATTACGGGTACCTCCCCAACATCCTCTTCAGTAAAAACCGAAGCAAAGAAATCATTTAATCTTTCCGCAATGGCCTTATCTTCTCTAAGTGCCCCTTTAACCCCTCGATCATCTAACGGTCCAACTGACTCCCTCACAGGCTTTCTGCTTCGGATATATTTTAAAAAGTTTTTACTGTGAGCTTTTGCCTCTACAGCCAACTTCTTTTCAAATTCTCTCTTAGCCTGTCTTATCAATGTCTTACATTTAACTTGCCAATGTTTATGCTTTATCCTATTTTCTTCTGTTGGATCCTTCTTCCAATTTTTGAATGAAGATCTTTTGGCTAAAATAGCTTCTTTCACCTCCCCTTTTAACCATGCTGGTAATTGTTTTGCCTTCTTTCCACCTTTCTTAATGTGTGGAATGCATCTGGACTGTGCTTCTAGAATGGTATTTTTTAACAATGACCACGCCTCTTGGACATTTTTTACTTTTGTAGCTGCTCCTTTCAGTTTTTTTCTAACAATTTTTCTCATTTTATCAAAGTTTCCCTTTTGAAAGTTTAGCACGAGAGCCTTGGATTTGCACACTGTTCCTTTTCCAGTCATTAAATCAAATTTGATCATATTATGATCACTATTGCCAAGCGGCCCCACCACCGTTACCTCTCTCACCAAGTCCTGTGCTCCACTGAGAATTAGATCTAAAATTGCTCCCTCTCTCGTCGGTTCCTGAACCAATTGCTCCATAAAGCTATCATTTATTCCATCCAGGAACGTTATCTCTCTAGCGTGACCCGATGATACATTTACCCAGTCTATATTGGGATAATTGAAGTCTCCCATTATTACTGCTCTACCAATTTGGTTAGCTTCCCTAATTTCTCTTAGCATTTCACTGTCCATCTCACCATCTTGACCAGGTGGACGGTAGTATACCCCTATCACTGTAGTCTTCCCTGACACACAAGGAATTTCTACCCATAAAGACTCATCTTGGACCCTGCATGTGTTCTTGGACCCTGCATATGTTCATCTTGGACCCTGCATGTGTTCAACTAACTACCACCTCTATTGATTCCACAAGTAAAACTCCGGTTCCGAAGAGGTTTCGGAGAAAAGTTTTGTCTTGGGGACA
Organism: Rhinatrema bivittatum; assembly: GCF_901001135.1. Classification (NCBI taxonomy): domain Eukaryota; kingdom Metazoa; phylum Chordata; class Amphibia; order Gymnophiona; family Rhinatrematidae; genus Rhinatrema; species Rhinatrema bivittatum. Next base: position 44,711,371 of record NC_042621.1, read on the forward strand.
CGACTCTTTGACCGGAGGGCACGCCGGTAGACAGAGAACATTGGATCTCATAAATCGTTTCTATTGGTGGCCCGGACTTCGACATGACGTTTCGCTCTACGTTAACTCATGCCCCACCTGCGCCCTGCAAAAACCACTAAATGGTCCTCAGAGAGGTTTACTACAACCGTTACCGGTGCCCACGGAACCCTGGACCCATATTGCCACAGATTTTGTGGTAGAACTTCCGCCTTCTCAAGGCAAGACTGTGGTGTGGGTCACGGTGGACTGCTTCTCTAAAATGGCTCACTTCGTGCCCCTGCCCAAATTACCTTCCGCAACTGAATTGGCTTCTCTGTTCACACACCATGTGTTTCGTATTCATGGTCTGCCCCAAGACATTGTGTCCGACAGGGGTCCTCAATTCACAGCCAGGTATTGGAAGGCCTTATGCAGGAAATTTAAGATCCAGTTGAGTTTCTCTACTGCTTTTCACCCGCAAAGTAATGGGCAAACTGAACGCATGAATCGTTCATTAAAGTTGTTCCTACGAGCGTTTATCAACCACAGACAAGATAATTGGGTGGAGCTTCTTCCTTGGGCAGAATTTGCTTATAACAATCAAGTGCATACGGCAACAGGGAAATCGCCCTTCCAAATCGTATATGGTAAACAGCTTAAACCACCATTACCTTTGCCTGACCCCCATCCCTTCGCCTGCCGCTCAGCTAACCGCTGATCAACTGAGTAAACTTTGGACCTCTACGCAACACCGGCTTCAGAAAGTCACACGCACTGCTAAGCGCTACTACGATCGACACCGGAGACCTGCATTCTCTTTTCTTCCAGGCGATCGAGTGTGGCTTAGTACTAAGAACATTCATCTGAGGCAACCTTCCAAGAAACTGTCACCCAAGTTCTGTGGTCCCTTCCGCGTAGCAGAAAGGGTAGGTCCGGTCTCTTATCGCCTACGACTTCCCACCACTCTACGCATCCATGATGTCTTCCACGTCTCCCTCTTAAAACCAGTAATTCTTTCCAGATTTCACCCCAGGCCACTCGACAATGATTCCACCACCGCAGATGGAGATCCCACATTTCAGGTACGAGAGGTTCTTGATGCTCGATTCGCCAACAGGCGTTGGGAATACTTGCTGGCCTGGGAGGGTTGTGGGAACGAAGACAATATGTGGGAGCCTGCCCGCAATATCTTGGACAAAACTCTCCTGCAGCAGTACCATCTGGACCATCCTGACAGGCCAGGCCCTTTGAAAAGGGGGCGTAAAGGGGGGGGGTACTGTTGCGGTCCCGGTTGCTAGGCTAGCGACCGGGTCCTTACCTCTCCACCGACTCCCCCGGGTCCGCTGCGATCCGCTGCTCCTGGGGCCTGCTCGGCCGCGTGGCGGCGGCTCCCTCCACGTGGAGTCGCCGCCGAAGGCCGAATCCAACTCCTCCTCCTGCCTGGGAACGCGCGCGCGCGAGGAGACTGCTTTTAAAGGTCCAGCACCCGGAAGTGCTGAACCGCCCCGTTCCTGACGTCAGATGCCGGCCGGCTATTTAAACCGGCGTCTGATCCTCCTACCTTGCCTTTGCAACGAGGTCGCTCCGTTGAGTGCTTAGTTGCTTCCAGCTCCGGTTCCTGCTTGTTCCAGCCGTGCCTTGCTTCCAGCTCCGGTTCCTGCTTGTTCCAGCCGTGCCTTGCTTCCAGCTTGGTTCCTGCCTGTTCCAGCTGTGCCTTGCTTCCAGCTCCAGTTCCTGCTAGTTCCAGCCGTGCCTTGACTTCAGCTCCGGTTCCACGATTCTCCTTGTCTTCAGCCAGCCACGACCCTCGGACTTCTTCACGATTCTCCTTGTCTTCAGCCAGCCACGACCCTCGGACTTCTTCACGATTCTCCTCGTCTTCAGCCAGCCACGACCCTCGGACTTCTTTGCGATTCTCCTAAGTCCCAGCGACTCGGACCCCTACGGGCTTCTCCTGGGGGGGGTCTCGGGTTTCCAGGGCAAAGACTTCGCCAGTCCGCTCCAGCTAGGGTCCACCTCCAGGCTCATTAACAACTGTTGGACTTTGTCTATAATCAGCCGGCCCAAGGGTCCACTATTGACTCTCTCCATAACAGGGACATCGTGACAAGTCTGTCCACAGTACATACACAGGCCATGCCTCTTCCGAAGTCTTCTCTCTTTTGAAGTTAGGTGACTGCGACCAAGTTGCATCGGTTCTTCTCCACTGGCGACTGGTATTGCTGGGACTGTCTGGAGTGCAGGTTTAGCATGAACCTCCTTCTGAACCGGTCTAGTGGTAGGCTTGAGCTCTTTTACCTTATCACAGAGCTGGTGGTCAATTCTAGTAGCCAAAGCCACTAGTTCATCCAGCGAGTCAGGTGTCTCATGAGCGGCCAGCTCGTCTTTCAAGCGAGTATCCAGACCTCTGAAGAAGAGGGTTTTCAGACATTTGGAATCCCAGCATAGTTCTGCAGCAAGAGTCTTGAACTCTATTGCAAAATCAGCCAGTGGTCGGTTGCCTTGCTTCAGGTCCACTAGGGCAGAACCAGCAACAGTCACTCGAGCAGGATCGTCAAAGACGGACTTAAACAAATCCAGAAATCTGTCAATATTCTGCAAAATAGGATCCTTACATTCCCACAGCGTTGAGGCCCAAGACCAGGCCCTTCCATCAAGATAAGATAAAATGTATGTAGTCTTGGCGTAGGCCATGGGGAAGTGAGAAGGCTGTAATGCGAAATGCATGCAGCACTTAGAAAACCTCTAGTGCTGTGAATCTCTCCAGAGAAACGAACTGGAGCAGCCAGAGGTACAGTAGTCTTTAAAGTTACTTCAGGTAACTGACCTTCATTACTGGAAGTAGCGCCTTGATTCTTCTGTGCGTGTAGCTGATGGTACGCAGAAGTGAGTTTCTCCAATGCGTCTTGTTGTTCAGCAATGTGCAGGGCCAGGCCCGGTACGGCCTGCAGGGCATTGAGCTGTGCCGGATCCATGGAGTTAGCAATCTGTTATGTTTTGTAGGGTTTGGGTGGACCCTTGGACACTGTGGCAGCTGACCATGCCCACGGGGGGAAGTCCCGTGAGGGGCTACAGGTCAGGCTCAGCTCCAGACACACAAACACAGATATCTTTTATTAGGCAGTTTATGAAGCCACCAGAGGTGGTGGTAGTGAGTAGAAGATGAAGCCCGGCTGGGCTAGTATTCCTCAGGGCGCTGGAACAGCGGCTTCTCCAGTAGCAGTGCTGTAGGAAGAAGAACTGAGAAAATGAGTACTCTGAGATATTCACAGAGTCTCCAGTATGGAGAAGCCCCGAGATAGGGAGAGATGACCCTCGAGGAGCGAGTACCAGATCCCTGGGCACAGAGACTCGTTGGCAAGGACTCACGCAGCAGTTCTCCATGGAAGATGGCACTGATGCTGGAACGGAGGCAGGCCCTCGAGGAACGAGTACCTGGTACCAGGGAAATAGCTCTGAGGAGTAGATGGTAGTAGTACTCACAGATGGTGTCTGTAGCGAATTCTTCCAAGTAGAAGAGGAGATGGACACAGGCAGCGAGTCAGGGAACATGGGCCCTCGAGAAGCGAGTACCAGTTCCTGATAGCGACCTGAAAGAAGCAGAGAGGCCCCCGAGGGGCGGGTACCTCGTTAACAGCAAAGAGTCCAAATAGTAGCTGGATATGAAGAGCAAATCCTACTCGTAGGAATTACCCTTGCTAACTCAAAGGCTAGCAATAAACAACAGGCTTAAATATCCGGGCAGCGTGACGTCATCACAGGAGGAAATAAGAATGAGGGCCGTGCGGCGCGCGCGCTCTAAGGTACCTGAAGAGCATGGCGGGAGGCAGCGCCCAAGCCGGTCCAGGGACGCCGGAGAAAAAGAACAACGAAAGAATATAGAGATTGGGAATATAACTGATCTGACTGAACAATCAACAGAAGAGCAGGTAGAGTCACGTGGAACATTGTTAGTAACATTCGTATTTTCCTCAGATAGAGATACTATTTTGAGGTTATTTCTTAGAAACAGAGAAAAGTTATATATGGCCCAAAAGATCTGGGTCTACCCAGACTACCTTACCCCACCTGTGTCAAGAAAGAACCTAATTATCAATGGTCCGAATTTAATCCAGTTTCAGACAATTCAATTCAAATTATAATCAGCAAACAAAAACCCTCAAACTCACCATACAATCCTTGTTCAGGAGCTTTCTTTAAAGCTATTGGTCATCATGCATACTCTTTTCTTAGTAGTCTAGTTAACCAATCTTTAGAAACAGGACAATTCCCATCCAATTTGAAAAAAACATCCATTCTACCTATTCTAAAATCAAAAACAAAAGGTACAGCTGATCTCAATAATTACAGACCTATCGCCTCTCTCACATCATTAGCTAAACTAATAGAATCTGCAGTCTTATGTCAACTTTCCGATTTTCTATCCGAAAATAACATTCTCCACATTAACCAGCATGGCTTCAGAAAGGGACACTCTACAGAAACACTTCTTCTATCTACCTTTAACACATTATTCCGGGCCTTTGATTCATACACAGACTATATTATAGTATTTTTAGACATCTCAGCAGCATTTGATACGGTTGATCACCAAATTCTCATCTCAGGACTACAAGCAATAGGTATCACTGGAACAGTATTAAGTTGGTTTTCATCCTTTCTTACAGATCGCCCTCAACAAGTTAATATCAATCATCAATTTTCCACTCCCTACACAATTCCCTCTGGCGTTCCCCAAGGATCTTCATTGTCTCCCATACTATTCAATATATATCTTCTTCCACTTTGCCACATCTTATCTTCACTCAATTTACAATTCAAAATTTATGCAGATGACATTCAATTTCTGGTACCCTATAAAACTTCCTGGTCTGACACCCTTTCATTAGTTTCACTCTACCTATCTACCATTAATTCTTGGCTATCTCATAATCGTTTAAAATTAAATCCATCAAAAACTGAATTGGTTCATTTAACATCCATTACAGATTCCTCTATAGGTCCGCCATCCCATTTCACATTCAATGGTTCAACCATCCCAATTAACTGTCACGCCATAAATCTAGGAGTAACCATAAATACAGATTTATCCATGAAACAACAAATTTCCTCCCTAACAAAGAAATCATTCTATAAATTACAGCTTCTGAAACGTCTTCGTCCTCTTCTTTTCTATCGTGATTTCAGGACTGTCCTTCAATCTCTCATTTTCTCTGGTCTAGACTATTGTAATGCTCTCTATCTAGGTCTATCTGATTCATCAATTCATCCGCTACAACTAGTTCAAAATAGTGCTGCTCGCTTATTATCCGGTACCTCCATTCGCAATCATATTACACCCATCCTACATTCTCTTCATTGGCTACCCATAAAGTACAGGATAAAATATAAAGTAATCTCAATCATTCACAGTCTAATTAATAATTCCTCATCCACCTGGCTTTGCACCTTACTCCGTATTTACAAACCCACCCGACACTTAAGATCACTTACTCAAAATCTCTTAGACATTCCATCACCACGACAGGCCAGATTAGACATCACCAGGAAAAGAGCTTTTTCAGTAGCAGGACCATCACTCTGGAACTCACTACCCAACCCTCTTCGCTTAATATCAAATCCTCATCATTTCAAAAAAGCTCTAAAAACATTCCTCTTTCAACAAGCATTTAATACTTCCACTAAGCAACCCCCTGATCATAAATGAAGCTTCATCTCCCAAATTTCTCTCATCAGTTACATGTCACTTTAACTTCTCCCTTCCCCTATCTTCCCATCAGTGTTCTTTAAGGATATTACAATTCGTCCCTTCTCGTTCCCCTTTTACCCTCCCTGCCCTCCTTGCTCAAGGCACGCTACCTTTATTTTATTCTAATTTTAATTAATAATTTGTTTTTAGCTAGTTATCATCTAGCTATTTAGTCAAATTTATGTATTTAAGTTTATTTTAGTTATATTTTATTTTTATTTTATTTTTAACATGTTGTAAACCGTTTTGATAAAATTTTATTTTAAAAAACGGTATATAAATACCTTTAAATAAATAAATAAATAAATAAATACAGACATAATGTTACGACTCGTATTCAGATAGTAGTGGAACCACAGTTTAGACCGCTTACCTGGAGACGTAGGAGTATCGATTCAGGAGGAGAGCGCGGGTAATCCGAACAGGCAGGCAGCAGGCAGAATAATCCAGAGGCAGTCCGAGGTCGGGGCAGGCAGCGAGCAATCAGGAACCAAAAGCAGATGATCCGAACAGGCAGGCAGCAGGCAGAATAATCCAGAGGCAGTCCGAGGTCGGGGCAGGCAGCGAGCAATCAGGAACCAAAAGCAGATGATCCGAACAGGCAGGCAGCAGGCAGAATAATCCAGAGGCAGTCCGAGGTCGATCAGAAGCAGGGAAACAGCAAGCCAAAGACACAGCGATGCTCCCAGGAACAAACGTGGCCGAAGCAAGAAACAGGAGAAGCACTGCCGTTTAAATAGCCCCATTCTCCCGCGCAAAGTGCCAAGGTCGGCGTCTGACGTCGGGGGGCGTGGCCAGTCCAATCGCGCGACACTAGGTCCTGCTAGCACGCAGAGAGGCCGGCGAATCGCGGGGGAAGCGCCATTCCTGCGCTGCGGCCCGCGCCGCAAACGCCAACCGAGCGCGCCATCAGACTCCTTGCGCTGCCCGGCTCCTCCTGCGCGTCGCGCCGCCGCGCGCCCCGATCGAGGTAACAGTACCCCCTCCGCAAGGCCCCCTCCGCTGCCCCCGGGGGCCAGGCTTAGAGGGAAAGCGACGATGAAAAGCCCGAAGCAACCGAGGCGCCTGGAGATTAGCGGAGGGCTCCCACGTATTTTCCTCAGGACCACAATGTTTCCAGGAAATGAGATATTGGAGCCGCCCGCGGACACGTCTGGAATCCAATATAGCCTGTACTTCATACTGATCAGTCTCAGGAAGAACCGGACAAGCGGATCGCCGCGGGCGATGCGGCCAGGTTAGGACCGCAGGCTTCAAGAGCGAGATATGGAATGCGTTATGGACCCGCAAGGAGGGGGGCAAACACAGGCTATAGGTGACCGGGGTGAGCCGTCTCCGGACGGGGAAGGGTCCAATGAAACGAGGAGCAAATTTAGCAGAGGGTAAGCGTAGACGAAGGTGACGAGTGCTTAACCAGACCAGATCTCCGCAATGAAGATCAGGAGCCGGGGTCCGTAGGCGATCGGCCTGACGCTTCATCACTGCGGCGTTCTTAATCAGCAGGGCATGAGTCTCAGCCCATAAACGGGACATGGAGGTAACGGTAGCGTTGACAGCTGGACAATTGGAGGAGGCGTCAATAGGTAAAGGAAAGTTCAGATGTCGGCCATACACCAGAAAGAACGGAGAACTACCGGTGGCCTGATGGACAAGGTTGTTATGGGAAATCTCGGCCCAGACTAATAGAGACGCCCAATCATCCTGTCGCTGATTCACGTAGGCCCGAAGAAATGCCTTAACAGTTTGATTAGTCCTCTCCGTAAGGCCGTTGGACTGCGGATGATAGGCCGACGAAAAAGCAAGCCGTACCCGGAGGAGGCGACAGAGATTAGTCCAAAACTGGGCCGTGAACTGAACACCTCTATCGGAAACTACACTAAGGGGAAGGCCATGGAGGCGAAAAATATGAAGCAAAAATAGACGAGCCAATTCGGGAGCGGAGGGCAACCCGGGGAGAGGAACGAAGTGCGCCATCCGAGAAAAACGGTCCACCACCACCCATATGACCGTATTCCCCTCCGAGGGCGGAAGATCAGTGATAAAGTCGGTGGCAATATGGGTCCACGGACATCGAGGAGGAGGAAGCGGATGTAAGAGGCCGAGAGGTCGCCGCCGGGGCGTTTTCTGGGCAGCACAAACAGGACAGGAGTCCACAAAATTCTTAACGTCCTTTGCCCAGTTGGGCCACCAATACTGACGGGAGAGGAGGTCCTGGGTGCGAGCAACCCCCGGATGGCCCGCCAGATGGGAAAAGTGGGCCCACCGAAGAACCTTAGGGCGCAACCGCTTGGGAACGACTGTTTTCCCGACGGGTACCGTAAAAGTGGCGGCCAACTGGATGTGAGCCGGGTCGATGAGGTAGCGAGGAGGATCTGGGTCATCCAGAGAGTCAAAGCTCCGAGAGAGGGCGTCCGCTCGAATATTCCTCTGTGCAGGGCGGAAACGGACAACAAAATGAAACCTACTAAAAAATAGTGCCCACCGGGCTTGTCGCGGGTTGAGACGCTGGGCAGTGGCCAGATATTCAAGATTCTTGTGGTCTGTATATACCGTAACCACATGACGAGCCCCCTCCAAAAGGTGTCGCCACTCTTCAAAAGCCAACTTAATGGCCAATAATTCCCGATCACCAATGGTATAATTTCGTTCCGCAGGAGTAAATTTTTTAGAAAAGAAGGCACACGTCACCCACTGCTCCTCTGCGGATCTTTGAAGAAGAACCGCCCCTACTCCAACAGCAGAGGCGTCTACCTCGAGGGTAAAAGGACGTGCAGGATCCGGTCGTCGGAGACATAAATCCGTGGTGAATTCAGTTTTTAAACGATGAAAGGCCAATCGTGCCTCTTCCGGCCAGGACACCGTAGAAGCTCCCTTCTTGGTAAGCGCCGTGAGAGGTGCCACTAGTGATGAGAAATGGGGAATAAACTGCCTGTAGTAGTTGGAAAATCCTAAAAACCTTTGTAAGGCTTTTAACCCCACCGGTTGTGGCCAGTGAAGTATGGCATGAAGCTTGTCAGGGTCCATGGATAGTCCTCGGTTCGATACAATGTAACCAAGAAAGGGCAATTGTTGTTGATGGAAGACACACTTCTCTAGTTTGGCGAACAGTTTATGCTCCCGAAGGCGTTGCAGAACTTGTCGGACATGGAGCACATGTTGAGAAAGTGAGTGAGAAAAGATCAAAATATCGTCCAGGTAAACAATTACATGGGAATACAGAATGTCACGAAAGATGTCGTTAATCATATCCTGAAATACCGCGGGGGCATTACAAAGACCGAAGGGCATGACGCAATATTCATAATGCCCATCATGAGTATTGAATGCGGTTTTCCACTCGTCCCCCTCCCGAATTCTTATCAAATTGTAGGCCCCTCGTAAGTCCAACTTGGTAAAGATTTGCGCCCCTTTAATGCGATCGAACAATTCTGAAATGAGGGGGATAGGATACCTATTCTTTCTGGTAATTGAGTTGAGACCACGATAGTCAATGCAAGGTCTTAATGACCCATCCTTCTTCTTCACAAAGAAAAATCCGGCGCCGGCCGGGGAAGTGGAAGGTCTGATAAATCCGCGCTCCAAATTCTCCGCAATATATTGACGTAGGGCCAAGGATTCGGGTTCCGAGAGAGAGTAAATGCGCCCTTTGGGAGGAGTTTTTCCAGGTAAAAGTTCGATGGAGCAGTCGTACTTGCGGTGAGGTGGTAATATCTCCGCATACTGTTTGTTGAAGACGTCTTGAAAGTCCTTATAGGGTAGTGGAATACCATTAACAAGTCGAGTGGACTGCAGTGGAATCGTAAGCAGAGTTTTGATGCAGTGTTGAAGGCAGAATGGACTCCACTCTGCAAGCTGTAGCGAGGCCCAATCAATGCGAGGCTGATGCATACGTAACCACGGTAAGCCCAGAATTATCTGGTTCACTGATGAAGGAAGTACAAATAATTGAATGCTTTCCTGGTGAAGTAAGCCGGTGTGAAGCATCAAGGGTTTGGTAATGTGGGTGATGAGCATACCCACAGCTTGCCCTGATACTGAGGTTACCGCCAGGGGAGTGGACAATGCTTCCACCGGAATTTGATATTTCTGCACGAGCAACCCCTGAATGAAATTACCCGCCGCCCCTGAGTCTATGAAGGCCTGACAGTGCAATGGCTCACGGTTGAAGTCAATGGTTGTGGGTAATAGCAGTTGTGGAGAGGGAATGGTGGGACCCAGGGAGGCCTCTCCTACCCGACCTAGGTCCGAGAGTTTCCCGGTTTGTTAGGACACTTGTTGAGGAAGTGCCCCGCTCCCCCACAATATAAACAGAGGTTCTTAGCACGTCTCCTATTCCGTTCCTCGAACGTCAGACGAAACCTATCAATCTGCATTGGTTCGTCTGAATCTCCAGAAGCCGGACCAGCCTGTGGGGCGACCATTGGTTGTTGAAAGGTCGGAGCTAACCGGAAATTTCTTCGGGTGGCAGCTCGCTCTCGTGCCCTCTCCTGGAAACGTAGATCCAATCGAATGGCTAATCGGATTAAGCCCTCCAAAGTCTCTGGAGGGTCTCTACCCGCTAATTGATCCTTAATATTTTCTGCCAGCCCTTGACGGAAAATTGCCGTAAGGCTCTCCTCACCCCATGCCAGTTCAGCGGCTAAGGTACGAAAGTGAATGGCGTATTCCCCGACAGTTCGTGCGCCTTGCTTGATCTGAAGTAATTCATTTGCCGCGGAGGATGAACGTCCTGGCTCGTCAAAGATCAGACGGAATTCTTTGAGAAATCGATCCAGAGAATTGAGGATGGGATCATCTCGTTCCCACAAAGGAGAAGCCCATGCTAAGGCTGGACCTTCTAACAAGGACAGGAGAAAGGTAGTTTTCGTCTTATCGTTAGGGAACGAGGCCGGTTGAAGAGAAAAATGCATCCTGCACTGGTTGATAAAACCTCGACATAGGGCTGCTGTTCCATTGAAACGCGGCGGGGGTGGAATCCTGACAGGAGGCGGAGTAGCCGCCGCGCTGGGCACGAGTCCGGTGGGTAATTGGGCTAAGGCATCCATGCGTGCGACCAATCGATCTAGGACCCCTGTAACCTGATCCAAAACTCCCTGTTGTTGTTGGATCTTATTAGCCATTCCGGGAATGGCTTGTAAAGCGGTCAGATCCACTGGTTCCATGGCTTCGGCCAACTGTTACGACTCGTATTCAGATAGTAGTGGAACCACAGTTTAGACCGCTTACCTGGAGACGTAGGAGTATCGATTCAGGAGGAGAGCGCGGGTAATCCGAACAGGCAGGCAGCAGGCAGAATAATCCAGAGGCAGTCCGAGGTCGGGGCAGGCAGCGAGCAATCAGGAACCAAAAGCAGATGATCCGAACAGGCAGGCAGCAGGCAGAATAATCCAGAGGCAGTCCGAGGTCGGGGCAGGCAGCGAGCAATCAGGAACCAAAAGCAGATGATCCGAACAGGCAGGCAGCAGGCAGAATAATCCAGAGGCAGTCCGAGGTCGATCAGAAGCAGGGAAACAGCAAGCCAAAGACACAGCGATGCTCCCAGGAACAAACGTGGCCGAAGCAAGAAACAGGAGAAGCACTGCCGTTTAAATAGCCCCATTCTCCCGCGCAAAGTGCCAAGGTCGGCGTCTGACGTCGGGGGGCGTGGCCAGTCCAATCGCGCGACACTAGGTCCTGCTAGCACGCAGAGAGGCCGGCGAATCGCGGGGGAAGCGCCATTCCTGCGCTGCGGCCCGCGCCGCAAACGCCAACCGAGCGCGCCATCAGACTCCTTGCGCTGCCCGGCTCCTCCCGCGCGTCGCGCCGCCGCGCGCCCCGATCGAGGTAACACATAACAAGAACAACTCAGCAGCGCAGAAAAGAATTTCTAGCCATGTGTCAGGAGGCTAGAGCACTAGGTGCCATAATTATCAGAAACCCTAGTAAATGTGTATTAACGTTAGAAAATGTGTGATATGTGTTCTTTGAACCAATGCAAAAGAAAATTATTATTTACCTGCTAATTTTCGTTCCTGTAGTACCATGGATCAGTCCAGACCGTGGGTTATGTCCCCAATCCAGCAGATGGAGTCAGCCAAAACTTTGAGGGGGCGTCACCATAAGTAGAACTACCCCCTCTGCAGGAGTTCAGTATCGAGTATATCAAAGCCCGAGTAGAAAAACCCGAACCCCCTCATGGAATCAAGTTTATAGAAAATTGGCAACAAACAGCCATGTAACTGTAATAACAAACTAACAGTGGGCGTCCTACAACCGGTAGGAGGCAACACAGACAACACGTCAACTTGTGAGGCGCTGACGCTGGGGCAACAGTGAAAAATTGACAAGTGGTGAAGTACAGATACCCTTACCTTTCCCACGAGCAAGATGAAGCAGGAGTAGAAAACCCAAAAGCGGTGGGCGTCTGGACTGATCCATGGTACTACAGGAACGAAAATTAGCAGGTAAATAATAATTTTCTTTTCCCTGTACGTACCTGGATCAGTCCAGACCGTGGGATGTACCCAAGCTTCCCTAAATAGGGTGGGGTCCTGCGAGGCCTGCTCGGAGAACCTGTTCACCAAAATGTCCCGTGACTGAAGAGGCGAGGTGTAGGCGGTAATGCCTCGCGAACGTGTGCAACGACTTCCAGGTAGCCGCCCGACAGATCTCCTGGGATGAGACCGAGCGCGCCTCCGCCCAGGAGGCCGCCTGAGACCTTGTAGAATGCGCTACAATGCCAGGCGGAGGCGTCCGCCCCGCCCCAACATAGGAAGCGGCAATACCCGCCTTCAGCCATCTCGCAATGGTCGTCTTGGAGGCTTGGGAGCCTTTCTTCGGCCCGGACCAAAGGACAAATAGATGGTCGGAAGTCCGGAACTCGTTGGTAACCCCCAGGTATATACGCAGTGTGCGTTGAACATCCAGGAGACGGAGAGACTTCGGCTCGGAGGCGGAGAAGGACGGCAACTCCACCGTCTGGTTCACATGAAAAGCCGAGACCACCTTCGGTAGGAAGGAAGGAACGGTGCGGATCGAGACTCCCGAGTCGGAGAACCGGAGGTATGGTTCCCTGCACGATAGCGCTTGTAACTCTGATATACGCCGAGCGGAGCAGATTGCCACCAGAAATACCGCCTTGAAGGTGAGATCCTTGAGTGTCGCGGAGCGCAAAGGCTCGAACGGAGGCCCCGACAGGGCTCGGAGCACCAGGTTGAGACTCCAGGAGGGACAGGGATCCCGTAGCGGAGGCCGGAGGTGCTTGACGCCCTTGAGAAACCGAGCAATGTCCGTGTGCTGCGAGAGAGAACCCCCCTCCCGCAACAACGAACCAAGAGCGGCAACTTGGACTCTCACCGAGTTGTAGGCTAATCCCTTGTCAACCCCGTCTTGCAGGAACTGAAGGATCTGAGGGACCGAAGCCGTTGTGGGGCTAGTGTCCTGGCTGGCACACCACCGCTCGAACACCTTCCAGACGCGAACGTAGGCCACCGACGTGGACGTCTTGCGCGCCCGCAACAGCGTTGATATTACCGCCTCCGGGTACCCCCTGCGCCGGAGGCGTCGCCTCTCAAAAGCCAGGCCGCAAGACAGAAGAGTTCTGCCTGCTCGAAAAATACCGGGCCCTGGTGTAGGAGGAAGGGGAGATGCCCCAGCCTGATCGGGCCGTCGACCACCAGCTGCAGCAGGTCCGCGAACCAGGGTCGCCTGGGCCATTCCGGGGCGACGAAGATCACCGTCCCCGAATGTCCTTCTATTCTGCGGAGCATCCGGCCGACTAGGGGCCACGGTGGAAAAGCGTAGAGCAGCAGATGTGCCGGCCATGGAAGTGCCAGGGCGTCCACCCCCTCGGCACCGCGCTCTCTTCGCCGGCTGAAGAAGCGGGGAGCTTTGGCGTTTAGAGCGGATGCCATCAGGTCTAGGTGGGGAGCCCCCCACCGATGAACGAGAAGCTGCGTCGCCTCGTCGGACAGAGACCACTCCCCGGGATCCAGCCGTTGACGGCTGAGGAAGTCCGCTTGAACATTGTCCACCCCGGCGATGTGTGACGCTGCCAGCCGGACGAGATGACGCTCCGCCCATTGCATGAGCAGCGCTGCTTCCAGCGCGACTTGTGGACTGCGCGTGCCTCCTTGGCGATTGATGTAGGCCACGGTGGTCGCATTGTCCGATAGCACTCTGACCTCGCGGTTTCGGAGGAGCGGGAGAAAATGCCGCAGGGCGAGCCTGACCGCCCTGGTCTCCAGCCGGTTGATGGACCACGTCGCCTCCACCGCCGACCACGTTCCTTGCGTGGCGCTGCGATCGCAGACAGCGCCCCAGCCCGCTAGACTGGCATCGGTGGTTACCACCACCCAATCCGGTAAGTCGAGGGACACGCCTCGGGCTAGGTTCGCCGGATCCAACCACCAGCCCAGACTGTCCCTGGCCTTCTGAGGAAGTGGCAGAATCATCTGGTAGTCCTGCGAGACCGGTTTCCAACGGGAGAGGAGCGCCCACTGCAAGGGCCGGAAATGTGCAAACGCCCAGGGGACCATATCTATGGTGGATCCCATCACCCCCAGGAGTTGCAGGTAATCCCATGAGGTGGGTTCCGGTAACACAGAGAAACGTCGTATGTGCTCCCGCAAAGAGAGTGCCTTGTCCTGTCGCAAGAAGACTTTGCCCAGCCGGGTGTCGAAGGTCGCCCCCAAGAAATCCAAGCGCTGTGAGGGTACGAGGGAGCTCTTGGAGAAGTTCACCACCCATCCCAGGGAATGCAGAAACTGTAGCACCCTGGACACGGCCGCCTGGCCAAGGGTGAACGACTTCGCGCGAATGAGCCAATCGTCCAGATAGGGATGAACCAGGATCCCCTCCCTCCGGAGAGCCGCAGCCACGACTACCATAATCTTGGTGAAGGTGCGTGGAGCCGTCGCCAGTCCGAACGGGAGAGCTATGAACTGGAAGTGCTGGTCCAGTATCTTGAATCGCAGAAGGCGGTGCTGATCCGGCCGAATGGGGATGTGTAAGTAAGCCTCCGTGAGGTCCAAGGAGGCAAGGAACTCCCCCCGATGCACCGCTGCGATCACCGACCGCAGCGTTTCCATGCGAAAGCGGAGCACTCGGAGGGACTTGTTGACCTCCTTGAGATCCAGAATGGGCCGAAACGATCTGTCCTTCTTTGGCACCACGAAGTAGATTGAATAGTGGCCCAAGCCCACCTCTCCGAAGGGCACGGGCGCAATAGCGCCTATCTCCTGAAGCCTGTTCAGCGTGGACTGCACCGCCTGCCGCTTGAGGGCCGAGCCACAAGGGGAAAATACGAAACGACTCTTCGGTGGCCGGACAAATTCCAAAGCGTAACCCAACTTTACGGTGTCTAAGACCCACTGGTCTGAGGTAATCCGTGCCCACTCCCTGTAGAAAAACTTCAGCCGCCCCCCGATCCTGGGGACGGTGGAGTGGGCGACTCTGGCATCATTGTGAAGACTTGGAGGAGGGGTTACCTGTCCCGAGAGCGGGGCGCGTGGGCCTGCGGCCGCGAAAGGAGCGCGACCAGGGCTGGGACCGGGAAGCAGGCGGCCTGGAGCCCCCCGGCCTGTAGTTCCTGTAACGCCGCTGCGCCCTGGCTCTAGTCCGGGACGAAGCAAACGCCCGGGAAGGGCGATATCTATCCTCCGGGAGGCGGTGAACCGCATTTTCCCCCAGCGACTTGATGAGCTGGTCCAGGTCCTCTCCAAAGAGGAACTTACCCTTGAAGGGTAGGGAGCCCAGGCTCGACTTGGAAGACGTATCTGCCCCCCAATTGCGAAGCCACAGCAGCCGCCTGGCCGCCACCACCGAGACCATAGTTCTCGCCTGGACGCGGAACAGGTCATACGAGGCATCTGCCCCGTACGCCACTGCAGCT
Source organism: Rhinatrema bivittatum (assembly GCF_901001135.1). Taxonomy (NCBI): domain Eukaryota; kingdom Metazoa; phylum Chordata; class Amphibia; order Gymnophiona; family Rhinatrematidae; genus Rhinatrema; species Rhinatrema bivittatum. The sequence continues at coordinate 44,726,991 of NC_042621.1, forward strand.
TCTAACCTGTCCGCCTGGGCGGCCTCCGCCGCTGGCAGATCCTGGGAGGTGAGAAGTTGTTGAACCCACAGGAGGCTTGCCCGCTGGGCGAGTGAACTGCACATTGCTGCTCTCATACCCAGCGCGGAGACCTCGAAGACTCTTTTCAGGAAGATCTCCAATTTGCGATCTTGCGTATCCCGCAGGGCCGTGCCCCCTGTCACCGGGATTGTCGTCCTCTTCGTGACCGCCGAGACTGCAGAGTCAACTCTCGGAACCTTGATGAGATCCAGGAAATCTTGAGGTAGCGGGTAGAGCCGTTCCATGGCACGACTCACTTTCAGAGTCGATTCGGGGGTATCCCATTCCCTCGTGAGGAGCTGCAGGAACGAGTCGTGAATGGGGAAAGCCCTCGCCCTCGGGCGCAGGGCCGCCAGGACCGGATCTCCTTTCTTTGAGGATGTGACCACCGCCGGCGCTACTGGGGCAGGCGGGTCAGGCGGCGGATCCAGGTCCAGCTCCTGAATGATGCGTGGGATGAGCTCGTCCAGCTCTTCCCTCTGGAAAAGGCGCAGCGTACGCGGATCGTCCCCCTCCGTCGTGGCGTCCCCTTGCCCCAGGTCGATGAAGTCCGGGTCAGGGTCCACTGGGTCCGGCGCCGCTCCCCCTGTCGCTGGCGAAACCCGAGCACGTGCGGGGAGGCGAGGGGCCCCCACTCCCGCCGCAACGGGGGGGGCCTGAGCCGCAGGCGAGGTTCGGCATATCTTGGCAGGGGGGGGGTCCACCGGTGTATCCAGACCCTGCAGGTATGCCGTGTGCATAAGTAGAACGAACTCCGGGGAAAACCCGGGTCGCGCCGCGGAGGCTCTGGAGGGGGGCACGTCCGCGCTCTCCTGCCCCTGCGGGCCCTGCTCCGGCAGCAAGGTCGGGGGCGAGTCTGGCTCCGACTCTCTGTCATTCGCTCTCTCCTGAGGTGCCTCGGGGCGGCGAGCGCTCAAGATGGCCGCCGTTCCCGCCAGACCTGTGGGAGGGGCCCGCCCCCGGCGTCCGGGCAGAGGCGCGAGAAAAGAGAAATCTGCAACGGGATGTGAGGTGCCTTCCCCCCTGGGAAGACACCGGGCACAGATGCCCTCCCTGGAGATGCGGGACCCCAGTTCGCCGCAAGCCGCGCAGCGCGTCGGCCGCGGCATCGCAGTGCCGAAAAAAAAACCGCGAAAAACGAAAATGCTCAAAAATGATAAAAAAATGAGCCTCGGGGTCCCGCAAGCCGAAACGCCGCCGCCGCGGGGGGGCCCGATGGCCTGCACTGCCCGCCGACGTGAAGAATCCGAAGGCGCGGGGGGGCCCTCCTGGCCACACTACCCGCCAAGAAGAAAAACCTGCCTGCCTGCCTAGCCGAGCCGCCCACGAGGCGCTCAAGATGGCCGCTGACAGTGTGGCAAGCGTGCAGAGGCCGGTGCTGTCGGCCTCCGCGAGGTACCAGAGGGGTTTGGGGAGCTGAAAAGTCAAAGAAACAGCAACTTACCCCGTCAGTAGTGCATAGAAAACAAGGGAGACACAGACAGAGGGTAAGCCACGCCTCCCCAAAGTTGAACCCCTCAATAAATTAATTAACTCAATCAGAACTTTCCTTTTTTTTTTTTTTTTTTTTTTTTTTTTTTAACAAACTTGATTCAAACTTGATTCCAAAGAAAAAAAGGCAATAGCCCAAGTCAAGGCAGCCAAGTACAAAGTGAAAAGCTTATGCTGAATTGGGAGCACTCCAAATTCCCTACTCGCATCTGCTGGAGTCAGAAGATACTGAACTCCTGCAGAGGGGGTAGTTCTACTTATGGTGACGCCCCCTCAAAGTTTTGGCTGACTCCATCTGCTGGATTGGGGACATAACCCACGGTCTGGACTGATCCAGGTACGTACAGGGAATTACGTTCTTTTTTAAACAGGAAGCAATGAAGACTCAGGAAGCAAGATGAGACATGGAGCTCCAACGAAGAACAAAGACCTGATGGAGCACTGGAAGACGAGACTTCCAGAGACAGGAAACTCCAATGCAAGGCACCCCAGGAGTGCCGAAGCCCTCTTATAGGGCTGAATCAGGAAACAGTCATTAGGTGGGGCCTGGGGCATATCCGGCCGCGGGCCCTTTAAATGTAGTGAAGAGGCGCGGCCACGCGCCTAGAGGCAGCTCGGCGGCATCTGTGCCGCAAGGTAAGCAGGCTCAAGTGGCTCCCTGCCGCAAGGGAGAGCTCAGGGGCGGCCTCAGGCTGCTAGCAAAGTCGAGGAAGGCTCACGGCTCTCTGCCGCTGAAGATAATGCTGAAGATTTGCGGCCCTCTGCTGCGAGGAACAAGGGGTGAGCTCCAGCTGCCGCGGAACGCGGCTTTAATATCGGTGCCTCCGGCCGCATGGGTGGTCGGCAGTGTGGCTTTGGGCCGCGCGGAAGCGGCAGTAACGGCGGCCTCCTGGCCACGTGGAAACAAGCAGGGTGCGCGGCTCCTGCCACAATGAAGACCAGGCGTCGGCGGCGTCCAGCCGCAATGAGGGAGGCAGCGCAGCAGGTGAGAGGCCTGCTCGCGGGGAATAGCTCCGCAGGCAGGAATCATAACACAGGGTAGGGTAGCCAAGGAAGAACCCCCATCTCTCTTTGGGCTTGATCGACCAGAGTCTTCAGTTGCAATTGGCTTGCGGGATACTGCCACTAGTCCCTGGGGTTACAAGCCAAGGTCACAGTTCTTCCATAATCAATCCGGAACTGTTATGGCTAGCGTCAGTCTTGAGCAAGCACTCGAGGCTTGGCATACCAGGGCTCTCTAGGTGGAAGAGAAGGTGTGCCCTTGTGGTGGTGAAGATGGTCCAAGTCTCAGCCACTCCGCCGACCTACACGCCCCGGGAGTCCACAACAATAAGTGGTCTCTGAACGGTCCTCCGACCGTTCCCAGCCCTTTCGGACCTGCCGCAGGGAGCAGCAGAGGCAGCAGGCCGGACGGAGGTCAGGAAGGCACAGGACTGAAGCGGTCAAAGCAAGGTCTTGGAACCTGAAGCAAGGCACAAGTGGAGTTCAGGATGAAGACAGGAACAAGAGGGATGAGCTGGACCCTCAGGCGCCCTACCAGTCCACCGTAAATGGGTGGACCACATTGTCTCCTACACGCCCTACACAGCCAGGAGGCTGGTTGCGGACCATGAGAAGAACGGGAGAAGCTCGGAAAGTCACTTAGCACAGGGTAGTGGAAACCCCCCGGATCCTCCAGAGTCGAAACTAGGCTAGGCAAGGCAACGAGGAATCTGAAGACTCAGAACACAGGAGGAGACTCTCGGAGGCATGGGTCCCACATTTTGGCATCTGGACCAGACATATCAGGAACACTGGAACACACAGGAAGGAAGAGCGGGAGAAGCTTGGAAAGTCACTTAGCACAGGGAGGTGGAAACCCCTCATATCAGGAACACTGGAACACACAGGACGTCCAAGGGAGACATAGCCTAGGTGGACTAGCCCCTTGCCGAAGCAAGGAGTGAGAGAAGAGGGAGTCCTTTTATAGGACAGGAAACAAGCAACACCCTGGGAGGAGTTCAGATGGGCCACACCTGGCTGGCCCTATAACTGGAGAGAAGAGCTGCGGACTGACCCCTAGGGAGAAGGGCGGGGCCCAAACCAGGAAGTCCAGACGAAGATTGAAGCAGGCCTCAGGCAGGCCCTGAGGACGACGAAGGCCTCCCAGGCCATGGAGCAAAACCTGGGCAACCAGATCAGATGAGGCCCCGGCTTTGGAGTGGCCTCCAGAGAAAGGTGAGAGGCCTCCTGTAGCTCCAGCTACGGGAGGAATCGTAACAGGATCTGCTTGACTAACTCTTTTCTAACCATCTTCACACTTCCAGAGTCTACTAATGTCCAAGTGGAAACACCATCTAGCTCAACAGCAATCAAAAGTAGAGACTTCCTGGCTGGGAACATCTACAAAATTGACTCATCTTCCCTGTGGGAACAGTTTTGTACAAAATGGCTCCTCTCTCTGCAGCTGAAACATGGCAGTCCCGTGGATTTTTGTGGTTGATGTGAAAAGACTGGCCTGTCTGGCTCCACGGGTTACCAGGGACTCCTATCCTTAGGAATCTACCCAGGTGAGACTATGGTCATTTTGGCATGGATTGAGCTTGGTTATAGGCCTCTGCCTTTTTCAACGCTGTCTCTAGCGTGTTTGGATTTTTGCACTCCCACTGCCACATAGGTATTCTAGGCTAGAGATGTGAATCGTGTGATCGATTGTCTTAACGATCGATTTCGGCTGGGAGGGGGAGAGAATCGGATCATCGCAGTTTGGGTTTTTTAAATATCGTGTAAATCTTGTAAATCGTGTAAATCGAAAACCGGCACACTAAAACATCCCTAAAACCCACCCCGACCCTTTAAAATAAATCCCCCACCCTCCTGAACCCCCCCAAAATGCCTTAAATTACCTGGGGTCCAGTGGGGGGGGAGGGGAAGGGGGAGGGTGGGAAAACCGGCACACTAAAACAACCCTAAAACCCACCCCGACCCTTTAAAATAAATCCCCCACCCTCCCGAACCCCCCCAAAATGCCTTAAATTACCTGGGGTCCAGAGGAAGGGTCCCGGTGTGATCTTTTACTCTTGGTCCTCTGTGCGTTGTAGAAATGGCGCCGGCGCTACCTTTGACCTGACAGGTCAAAGGTAGCGCCGGCGCCATTTTGTTTTTTTGTCCCCCGACGTCAGGAGCGTAGGAGATCGCTCCCGGACCCCCAGGGACTTGTGGCCAGCTTGGGGGGGCCTCCTGACCCCCACAAGACTTGCCAAAAGTCCAGCGGGGGTCCGGAACGATCTCCTACCGCGAATCGTTTTTCCGTACGGAGGATTGCCAAGGAGGATTGCCAAGGAAGTAAAGAGAGGTGACAAAACATTTTTCAGATACATCAGTGAAAAGAGAAAAGTTCAAAGTAGTATAGTGAAATTGAAAGGTGGAAAGGATCAATGTGTGGAGAGAGACGAAGAAATGGCAGAAATATTAAACGAATACTTCTGTTCTGTGTTCACAAAGGAGGACCCTGGAGAAGGACCGTCCCTAGTTAACAAGATACTGGAGGGGAGTGGAGTAGATGTAACTCCATTTACAGTAGAAAATGTATGGGAAGAGCTGGGGAAACTGAAAGTAGACAAAGCCATGGGACCTGATGAGGTTCATCCCAGGATACTGAGGGAGCTCAGAGATGTGCTGGCGGGTCCACTGTGTGACCTGTTCAATAGATCCCTAGAAACGGGAGTGGTGCCAAGTGATTGGAGAAGAGCTGTGGTGGTTCCGCTTCACAAGAGTGGGAACAGAGAGGAGGCTGGTAACTACAGACCTGTTAGCCTCACTTCGGTGGTGGGAAAAGTAATGGAGTCACTGTTGAAAGAGAGAATAGTGAACTATCTACAGTCGGGAGAATTGCTGGACCAGAGGCAGCATGGATTCACCAGGGGAAGATCCTGTCAGACAAATCTGATTGACTTTTTTGACTGGGTAACCAAGGAATTGGATCAAGGAAGAGTGCTCAATGTCATCTACTTGGATTTCAGCAAAGCTTTTGATACGGTCCCGCACAGGAGACTGGTGAATAAAATGAGAAGCTTAGGAGTGAGTGCCGAGGTGGTGACCTGGATTGCAAACTGGTTGACGGACAGAAGACAATGTGTGATGGTAAATGGAGCTCTCTCTGAAGAGAGGGAGGTTTCAAGTGGTGTACCACAAGGATCGGTGTTGGGACCGGTCCTGTTCAATATATTTGTGAGCGACATTGCGGACGGGATAGAAGGTAAGGTTTGTCTTTTTGCGGATGACACTAAGATCTGCAACAGAGTGGACACGCCGGAAGGAGTGGAGAGAATGAGACGGGATTTAAGGAAGCTGGAAGAGTGGTCGAAGATATGGCAGCTGAGATTCAATGCCAAGAAGTGCAGAGTCATGCATATGGGGAGTGGAAATCTGAATGAACTGTATTCGATGGGGGGAGAAGGGCTGATGTGCACGGAGCAGGAGAGAGACCTTGGGGTGATAGTGTCTAATGATATGAAGTCTGCGAAACAATGCGACAAGGCGATAGCAAAAGCCAGAAGAATGCTGGGCTGCATAGAGAGAGGAATATCGAGTAAGAAAAGGGAAGTGATTATCCCCTTGTACAGGTCCTTGGTGAGGCCTCACCTGGAGTACTGTGTTCAGTTCTGGAGACCGTATCTACAAAGAGACAAGGACAAGATGGAAGCGGTACAGAGAAGGGTGACCAGGAAGGTGGAGGGTCTTCATCGGATGACATACGAGGAGAGATTGAACAATCTAAATATGTACTCCCTGGAGGAAAGGAGGAGCAGGGGCGATATGATTCAGACTTTCAGATACTTGAAAAACTTTAACGATCCAAAGACAACGACAAACCTTTTCCATCGGAAAAAAATCAGCAGAACCAGAGGTCACGAGCTGAGGCTCCAGAGAGGAAGACTAAGAACCAATGTCAGGAAGTATTTCTTCACAGAAAGGGTGGTGGATGCCTGGAATGCCCTTCCGGAGGAAGTGGTGAAGTCTAAAACTGTGAACGACTTCAAAGGGGCATGGGATAAACACTGTGGATCCATCAAGTCTAGAGGGCGTCAATAAAGAGGAGGCATTCAAACACTGCACGGAGCGGCAGTAGCCACAGAGGCATTCAAACACTGCACGGAGTGGCAGGAGCCACAGAGGCATCCAATGCATACAGGAATTCCAGATCAGTAACCAAAGGAAAAAGCTAATTGTGCTGGATGAATCTGTCATCAAAGGCACTAATCTTTCCCCTTGCACAAATGCAAAAGAAAAGGGAAAAGTGGATAACAAAACTCAAGTAAAGTCACAAAAGGAGTCCAGGAACAGCAGTAACCTGAACGTGGAAAGCTATGAGCACAAATGCTCGTAGTTTGGGCAATAAAATCCCAGATCTGCAAGCCCTAATGGTGGAGGCGGACTTGGACGTTGTTGCTGTCACGGAGACGTGGTTCACGGAATCTCATGATTGGGATACGGCAATACCAGGCTATAACTTGTTAAGGAACAACAGACCGGATAGGAAAGGGGGAGGCGTGGCTCTTTACACCAGAAACAATATCCAAGCATCTGAGTTGCAAGGAAGATGGGGCAATGAAGAAGCACTATGGGCCAACCTAAAAAAAGATGGGACATCCATTTTTATTGGAGTGGTTTACAGGCCTCCAAACCAAAAGGAAGAGCTGGACAGAGATCTGGTTGAAGATATCCAAAAGATGGGAAAGAAGGGAGAAGTGGTGATTGTTGGAGACTTTAATTTGCCGGATGTAGACTGGAGAATCCCATCTGCAGACTCTAACAATAGTAGAGAAATAGTGGATGCTCTGCAAGGAGCTTTGTTCAAACAAATGGTAATGGAACCCACAAGAGAGGGAGCTATACTCGATTTAGTGCTCACTAATGCAGATAATGTCTCTGATGTGCAGGTGGGCACCCATCTCAGCACCAGTGATCATCAAATGGTATGGTTTAATATCACAAAAAGGATATGGAAAAGAAGCACATGACCCTAAGTTTTGCAGTTCAAAAACACGGACTTTGATGAAATGGGGAAGTACCTGGAGGAAGAACTAGTAGGCTGGGAGAACGAGAGAGATGTGGAACAACAGTGGACCAAACTAAAAGGAACAATTACCAAGGCAACTAATCTATATGTTAGAAAAGTAAAGAAAAGCAAAAGAAAAATGAAACCTATCTGGTTCTCCAAGGAGGTGGCTGACAAAATAAAGGCTAAAAGAACAGCATTCAAGAAATATAAAGGATCCCAAAAGGAGGATCACAAAGAAGAATATCTGGTAGCACTGAAGGAGACAAAGAACTAGGAACTGATCAAAATTGAGATGAAGGCAGCAGTCCAGCAGCAAGAGGGGGCTTCCCAGTCTTTTGCATAGAGTGTCACATGTATGATTTTTTACCCACCAGTGAGAAGTTGTACATGTGCATGCGATGCAAAGAGCTCCTGGCTCTCAGAGAACGAGTCCGATCTCTGGAGGCTAGAGTGGCAGACCTGGAGGAGCTGAGGCAGACAGAGAGGTATATAGATGAGACCTTCAGGGACATAGTAGTCAAGTCCCAACTTCAGACTGGCAGCCCTGGTGCTGCCTTGGAGGAAGAAGGTCTCATGATGGGAGAGCACCAACCAGGTGTAGCAGGAAAGGATCCTGTAGCAAGGACCTGCTCTCTAAGTGATGCATTGTCCTTTCACACTGAGGATATCTCCCCAAGGCCTACTGCCCAGGAGGGAAGGGTTAGGTCGGCCGTCATAGTTGGTGATTCGATTATTAGGAATGTAGATAGCTGGGTGGCTGGTGGGCGTGAGGATCGCCTGGTAACATGCCTACCTGGTGCGAAGGTGGCGGACCTCATGCGTCACCTAGATAGGATTTTAGACAGTGCTGGGGAGAAGCCGTCTGTCGTGGTACATGTGGGCACCAACGACATAGGAAAATGTGGGAGGGAGGTTCTGGAAGCCAAATTTAGGCTCTTAGGTAGAAAGATTAAATCCAGAACCTCCAGGGTAGCATTCTCTGAAATGCTCCCTGTTCCACGTGCAGGTCACCAGAGACAGGCAGAGCTCCAGAGTCTCAATGCGTGGATGAGACGATGGTGCAAGGAAGAGGGATTCAGTTTTGTTAGGAACTGGGGAACCTTTTGGGGAAGGGGGAGTCTCTTCCGAAGGGATGGGCTCCACCTTAACCAGGGTGGAACCAGACTGCTGGCACTAACCTTTAAAAAGGAGATAGAGCAGCTTTTAAACTAGAACAAAGGGGAAAACCGACAGTCGCTCAGCAGCGCATGGTTCGGAGAGAGGTAACTTTAAAGGATACTAATGATGCATTAGAATTAGGGCATCCTGACAGTGAGGTTCCAATAATTAGAAAAGTAGTCCAAGTGCCTGTAACTAAAAAATCACCTGAGCTAAAAAATTCTAACTTATCCCTATCAATTAAAAAGCAGAATGAAAATACAAACAAAAAACAAACTTTGAAATGTTTGTATGCTAATGCCAGAAGTCTAAGAAGTAAGATGGGAGAATTAGAATGTATAGCAGTAAATGATGACATAGACTTAATTGGCATCTCAGAGACATGGTGGAAAGAGGATAACCAATGGGACAGTGCTGTACCAGGGTACAAATTATATCGCAATGACAGAGAGGAGCACTCGGGAGGAGGTGTGGCACTTTATGTCCGGGATGGCAAAGAGTCCAACAGGATAAACATCCTGCATGAGACTAAATACAAAATTGAATCTTTATGGGTAGAAATCCCTTGTGTGTCAAGGAAGACTATAGTGATAGGGGTATACTACCGTCCACCTGGTCAAGATGGTGAGATGGACAGTGAAATGCTAAGAGGAATTAGGGAAGCTAACCAAATTGGTAGTGCAGTAATAATGGGAGACTTCAATTACCCCAATATAGACTGGGTAAATGTATCATCGGGTCACGCTAGAGAGTTAACGTTCCTGGATGGAATAAATGATAGCTTTATGAAGCAATTGGTTCAGGAACCGACGAGAGAGGGAGCAATTTTTTTTTTTTTTTTGTATTCACTGTTTTTATTGGGTGTTTCACAAACATGACAAAAACAAACGTTGCATAACATCATGAACATAAAACAATCAGAAGTACTTCCAAAACAAGCAACGCAGTGATGAAGCAATTATCACACCCTGTTTTACAATATTCAACGCTACCCATCTTCCCCCCCATAATCCCAAAAACCCCCTTTCCCCCTCCCTCCCCCAAGAGACCCAGGAAACCATGAATGCTCTCCATTAACTCTTCAGGTACTCAGTGACAAGTATTAAGAACCAAACTTCTAGCTCTAGGAGGCAGAGCTTGGACATAAGGCTCCCAGATTTGCAGAAATAATTTCCTCTGTTTTGGCGAGCCCCGGGAGTGAAGCTGTTCCATCTGCATAAGTCTATGAAAATGAATTCGCCAGGTCCAGAAAGAAGGCGGCTCCTCATCGCACCAGTGGAGAAGCAACACCTTCTTCCCCACCAGGCCAGCCTTTTTTAGCAAACTCCGAAGACCCGGCTGGCGCACCAGGTGGTGACTAACACAGTGAAACAGCCAAAGATATGGAGAAAAGGGTAGGTGAGTCCCCCCCAGTGACTCCAGATAGCCCCCAATGCAATGCCAATATTTTTGTACAGAGGGACACTCCCAGAAAACATGGGACAAAGTCCCCTTTTGCGTCCCACAGCGCACACACCCCGCAGCAGTAACAATACCAGCTTTAAAAGCTATGTGAGGCGAAAGATAGGCCCTATGTAAAAATTTAAAATGCATTTCCCTAAAACACATGCCTCCAGCAACGTTAAAAATACTTCGCACACTAGATGCAAAAATAGGGAGTGTTAATACAAAAACGCCATCTCGATTCCAGCGGTCTATCATGACTTGATAAGAAGCGTTAGAGAGCCTACTGCAAAACCGCTTATAATAAAGGGAGCAATTTTAGATCTAATTCTCAGTGGAGAACAGGACTTGGTGAGAGAGGTAACGGTGGTGGGGCCGCTTGGCAATAGTGATCATAATATGATCAAATTTGATTTAATGACTGGAAAAGGAACAGTGTGCAAATCCAAGGCTCTCGTGCTAAACTTTCAAAAGGGAAACTTTGATAAAATGAGAAAAATTGTTAGAAAAAAACTGAAAGGAGCAGCTACAAAAGTAAAAAATGTCCAAGAGGCGTGGTCATTGTTAAAAAACACCATTCTAGAAGCACAGTCCAGATGTATTCCACACATTAAGAAAGGTGGAAAGAAGGCAAAACAATTACCGGCATGGTTAAAAGGGGAGGTGAAAGAAGCTATTTTAGCCAAAAGATCTTCATTCAAAAATTGGAAGAAGGATCCAACAGAAGAAAATAGGATAAAGCATAAACATTGGCAAGTTAAATGTAAGACATTGATAAGACAGGCTAAGAGAGAATTTGAAAAGAAGTTGGCTATAGAGGCAAAAGCTCACAGTAAAAACATTTTTAAATATATCCGAAGCAGAAAGCCTGTGAGGGAGTCAGTTGGACCGTTAGATGATCAAGGGGTTAAAGGGGCACTTAGAGAAGATAAGGCCATCGCGGAAAGATTAAATGATTTATTTGCTTCGGTGTTTACTGAAGAGGATGTTGGGGTGGTACCCGTAATGGAGAAGGTTTTCATGGGTAATGATTCAGATAGACTGAATCAAATCACGGTAAACATAGAAGATGTGGTAGGCCTGATTGACAAACTGAAGAGTAGTAAATCACCTGGACCAGATGGTATACACCCCAGAGTTCTGAAGGAACTAAAAAATGAAATTTCAGACCTATTAATAAAAATTTTTAACTTATCATTAAAATCATCCATTGTACCTGAAGACTGGAGGAAAAGTAAAAAGTCATGGGATAGGTGGCGATGTCCTTTCATGGATTGCAAAATGGCTAAAAGACAGGAAACAGAGAGTAGGATTAAATGGGCAATTTTCTCAGTGGAAGGGAGTGGACAGTGGAGTCCCTCAGGGATCTGTATTGGGACCCTTACTTTTCAATATATTTATAAATGATCTGGAAAGAAATACGACGCGTGAGATAATCAAATTTGCAGATGACACAAAATTGTTCAGAGTAGTTAAATCACAAGCAGATTGTGATAAATTGCAGGAAGACCTTGTGAGACTGGAAAATTGGGCATCCAAATGGCAGATGAAATTTAATGTGGATAAGTGCAAGGTGATGCATATAGGGAAAAATAACCCATGCTATAATTACACAATGTTGGGTTCCATATTAGGTGCTACAACCCAAGAAAGAGATCTAGGTGTCATAGTGGATAACACATTGAAATCGTCGGTACAGTGTGCTGCGGCAGTCAAAAAAGCAAACAGAATGTTGGGAATTATTAGAAAGGGAATGGTGAATAAAACGGAAAATGTCATAATGCCTCTGTATCGCTCTATGGTGAGACCGCACCTTGAATACTGTGTACAATTCTGGTCGCCGCATCTCAAAAAAGATATAATTGCAATGGAGAAGGTACAGAGAAGGGCTACCAAAATGATAAGGGGAATGGAACAACTCCCCTATGAAGAAAAACTAAAGAGGTTAAGACTTTTCAGCTTGGAGAAGAGACGACTGAGGGGGGATATGATAGAGGTGTTTAAAATCATGAGAGGTCTAGAACGGGTAGATGTGAATCAGTTATTTACTCTTTCGGATGGTAGAAAGACTAGGGGGCACTCCATGAAGTTAGCATGGGGCACATTTAAAACTAATCGGAGAAAGTTCTTTTTTACTCAACCCACAATTAAACTCTGGAATTTGTTGCCAGAGGATGTGGTTAGTACAGTTAGTATAGCTGTGTTTAAAAAAGGATTGGATAAGTTCTTGGAGGAGAAGTCCATTACCTGCTATTAAGTTCACTTAGAGAATAGCCACTGCCATTAGCAATGGTTACATGGAATAGACTTAGTTTTTGGGTACTTGCCAGGTTCTTATGGCCTGGATTGGCCACTGTTGGAAACAGGATGCTGGGCTTGATGGACCCTTGGTCTGACCCAGTATGGCATTTTCTTATGTTCTTATGTTCTTAATCAAGATGGCAAAAAGTCAAGCGGAAGAAAGGATTGCCAAAGAGATTAAGAGAGGTGACAAAACATTTTTCAGATACATCAGTGAAAGGAGAAAAGTTCAAAGTGGTATGGTGAAATTGAAAGGTGAAAAGGATCAATGTGGAGAGAGACGAAGAAATGGCAGAAATATTAAACAAATACTTCAGTTCTGTGTTCACTAAAGAAGACCCTGGAGAAGGACCATTGCTAGTTAACAAACTAGAGGGGAATGGAGTAGATGTAACTCCATTTACAGTAGAGAATGTATGGGAAGAGCTGAGGAAACTGAAAGTGGACAAAGCCATGGGGCCTGATGAGGTTCATCCCAGGATACTGAGGGAGCTCAGAGATGTACGGGCGGGTCCGCTGTGTGACCTGTTCAATAGATCCCTAGAAACGGGAGTGGTGCCGAGTGACTGGAGAAGAGCGGTGGTGATCCTGCTTCACAAGACTGGAAACAGAGAAGAGGCTGGTAATTACAGACCAGTTAGCCTCACCTCGGTGGTGGGAAACGTAATGGAGTCGCTGTTAAAAGAAGGAATAGTGAGCTATCTACAGTCGGAAGAATTGCTGGACCAGAGGCAGCATGGATTCACCAGGGGAAGATCCTGTCAGACAAATCTGATTGACTTTTTTGACTGGGTAACCAAGGAATTGGATCAAGGAAACATAGAAACATAGAAACATAGAAATGACGGCAGAAGAAGACCAAATGGCCCATCTAGTCTGCCCAGCAAGCTTCACACATTTTTTTCTCTCATACTTATCATTTTCTCTTAACTCTTGGTTCTATTTCCCTTCCACCCCCACCATTAATGTAGAGAGCAGTGATGGAGCTGCATCCAAGTGAAATACCTAGCTTGATTAGTTAGGGGTAGTAGGGGTAGTAACTGCTGCAATAAGCAAGCTACACCCATGTTTATTCCCTTTACCCAGACTATGTCATACAGCCCCTATTGGTTGTTTTTCTTCTCTCCTGCCGGTGAAGCGGAGAGCCATGCTGGTTATGCATTGAAAGTGAAGTATCAGGCCCTTTTGGTTTAGGGTAGTAACCGCCGTAACAAGCCAGCTACTCCCTGCTTTGTGAGTGCGAATCTTTTTTTTTTTTTTCTTCTCCCCTGCAGTTGAAGCTATTCTGGATATGCGTGAAGCCTCAGCTTTTCTTATTCCCCTGCTTTTGAAGCAGAGAGCTATGCTGGAAATGCTTGATGTATCAGCCTTTCTCCCATGCCATGAAGCAGAGAGCCATGCTGGATATGCATCGAACGCAAAGTATCAGGCACATTTGGTTTGGGGTAGCAACCGCCGTAATAAGCCAGCTACTCCCCACTTTGTGAGTGCGAACCCTCTTTTCTTCTCCCCTGCCGTTGAAGCAGAGAACTATGCTGTATATGCTTGGAAAGTGAAGTATTAGGCTTATTTGGTTTGGGGTAGTAACCGCCGTAACAAGCCAGCTACTCCCCTCTTTGTGATTGCAAATCCTTTTTTCCACATTTCCTCTTGCCGTTGAAGCTTAGAGTGATGTTGGAGTCACAGTAAGCATCTGTATGTTTATTTAATAAGGGTATTGTCTCCGGGCAGTAGCCATCGTTCTGGTGAGCCACCCACTCTACATTGGCGGTCTCTTGACTTTATGGATCCACAGTGTTTATCCCATGCCCCTTTGAAGTCCCTCACAGTTCTGGTCTTCACCACTTCCTCCGGAAGGGCATTCCAGGCATCCACCACCCTCTCCGTGAAGAAATACTTCCTGACATTGGTTCTGAATCTTCCTCCCTGGAGCTTCAAATCGTGACCCCTGGTTCTGCTGATTTTCTTCCTACGGAAAAGGTTTGTCGTTGTCTTTGGATCATTAAAACCTTTCAAGTATCTGAAAGTCTGTATCATATCACCTCTGCTCCTCCTCTCCTCCAGGGTGTACATATTTAGATTCTTCAATCTCTCCTCGTACGTCATCCGATGAAGACCCTCCACCTTCCTGGTCGCCCTTCTCTGTACCGCTTCCATCTTGTCTTTGTCTTTTTGAAGATACGGTCTCCAGAACTGAACACAGTACTCCAGGTGAGGCCTCACCAAGGACCTGTACAGGGGAATAATCACTTCCCTTTTCTTACTCGATATTCCTCTCTCTATGCAGCCCAGCATTCTTCTGGCTTTTGCTATTGCCTTGTTGCATTGTTTCGCAGACTTCATATCATTAGATACTATCACCCCAAGGTCCCTCTCCTGCTCCGTGCACATCAGCCTTCCCCCCCCCATCGAATACATTTCATTCGGATTTCCACTCCCCATATGCATGACTTTGCATTTCTTTGCATTGAATCTCAGCTGCCATGTCTTCGACCACTCTTCCAGTTTCCTTAGATCCCGTCTCATTCTCTCCACTCCTTCCGGCGTGTCCACTCTGTTGCAGATCTTAGTGTCATCCGCAAAAAGACAAACCTTACCTTCAATCCCGTCCGCAATGTCGCTCACAAAGATATTGAACAGGACCAGTCCCAACACCGATCCTTGCGGTACACCACTTATAACCGCTCTCTCCTCAGAGAAGGTTCCATTTACCATCACACATTGTCTTCTGTCCGTCAACCAATTTGCAATCCAGGTCACCACATCGGCACTCACTCCCAAGCTTCTCGTTTTATTCACCAGTCTCCTGTGCGGAACCGTATCAAAAGCTTTGCTGAAATCCAAGTATATGATATCGAGTGCTCTTCCTTGATCCAATTCCTTGGTTACCCAGTCAAAAAAGTCAATCAGATTTGTCTGATTGACAAAGAGTGCTCAATGTCATCTACTTGGATTTCAGCAAAGCTTTTGATACGGTTCCGCACAGGAGACTGGTGAATAAAATAAGAAGCTTAGGAGTGCGTGCCAAGGTGGTGACCTGGATTGCAAACTGGTTAACGGACAGAAGTCAATGTGTGATGGTAAATTTATTTATTTATTTATTTGATTTTCTATACGGACATTCGATATGTTATGTCACATCGGTTTACATAAAACAGAATGTCAAAGGCTGGCCTTAATGACATGGTACAGTATAACATCATTAAAATTGAGAACCTAGCTAACTACATAATAACAGGATACAATATAACATCTTATTTAAGAACCAAGCTAACTATATACAACAGAATGACTGAGGAAATGCTTTCTGGAAGAGCCAGGTTTTGAGGTTCTTTCGGAAGGAAGGTGTGGAGGGGTCAGTCCTGAGTGCAGGGGGAAGGTTGTTCCAGAAGTGAGGGCCCGCTACGGATGCAGCTCGTTCTCTCGTGGAGACTCTGAGTGTTTCTTTCGAGGGGGGAATGGGGAGTAGGCACGTTTTGCATGAGCGGAGAGTTCTGGTGGGGTTGCAGGGGGTCAGTGGTCCTTGTAGCCAGCTGGCTTTCTCATTATGGATAGCTTTGTGTATGAGCATGAGTGTTTTGTATTGAGATCTGAAAGGGACGGGCAGCCAGTGGAGTTGTTTGAGTGTGGGCGTGATGTGGTCGGATTTTTTCTTATTCGTTAGTAGCCTCGTGGCGGCATTTTGTAGAAGCTGCAGGGGCTTGAGGGTGGATGCTGGGAGGCCGGTTAGGAGGGCGTTGCAATAATCAAGCTTGGCAAACAGGAGGGACTCAGTACTGTTCGGTAGTTAGGGGGGTGAAGTAGAGGTTGGAGTTTCTTCAGGATTTGGAGTTTGTAGAATCCTTCTTTTATCAGAGTCTTGATGTGAATTTTGAAGTTTAATTCCTGGTCCAGGGTAATTCCTAGGTCTCTAACTGTCGAGAGCATGTTGCATTTGGACTGAGTTGTGGGGTCGGAGATGGGTGTTGTGGTTTTTCTGAAGAGGTGGAGGATTTCAGTCTTGAAGAGAGAGCGGTGTTGAGCGGAGTGCCGCAAGGGTCGGTTTTGGGACCGGTCCTGTTCAATATTTTTGTGAGTGACATTGCGGACGGGATAGAAGGTAAGGTTTGTCTTTTTGCGGATGACACTAAGATCTGCAACAGAGTGGACATGCCGGAAGGAGTGGAGAGAATGAGACGGGATTTAAGGAAACTGGAAGAGTGGTGGAAGATATGGCAGCTGAGATTCAATGCCAAGAAGTGCAGAGTCATGCATATGGGGTGTGGAAATCCAGAAGAACTGTATTCGATGGGGGGAGAAGGGCTGATGTGCACGGGGCAGGAGAGAGACCTTGGGGTGATAATGTCTAATGATCTGAAGTCGGTGAAACAATGTGACAAGGCAATAGCTAAAGCCAGAAGAATGCTGGGCTGCATAGAGAGAGGAATATCAAGTAAGAAAAGGGAAGTGATTATCCCCTTGTACAAGTCCTTGGTGAGGCCTCACCTGGAGTACTGTGTTCAGTTCTGGAGACCATATCTCTGAAGGGACAGAGACAGGATGGAGGCGGTCCAGAGAAGGGCGACCAAAAAGGTGGAGGGTCTTCATCAAATGACTTATGAGGAGAGATTGAAGAATCTAAATATGTACACCCTGGAGGAAAGGAGGAGTAGGGGTGATATGATACAGACTTTCAGATACTTGAAAGGTTTTAATGATCCAAAGACAACGACAAACCTTTTCCGTTGCAAAAAAATCAGCAGAACCAGGGGTCACGATTTGAAACTCCAGGGAGGAAGACTCAGAACCAATGTCAGGAAGTATTTCTTCACGGAGAGGGTGGTGGATGCCTGGAATGCTCTTCTGGAGGAAGTGGTGAAGACCAAAACTGTGAAGAATTTCAAAGGGGCGTGGGATAAATACTGTGGATCCATAAAGTCTAGAGGATGTGATTGAAGACAAGAGGCATGGGGGTGGCTTGAGGGAAGGTTGGCTACTACCTGGAGATGAATATCCTTATTCAATAATGCGACTCCAACATTGCTCTATGCTTCAACGGCAAGAAGAAATGTGGAAAAAAGGATTTGCAACCACATAAAAGCAGGGGAGTAGCTGGCTTGTTACGGCGGTTACTACCCCGAACCAAAAAAATACCTGATACTTCACTTTCAACGCAAATCCAGCGAAGCTCTCTGCTTCAACGGCAGGGGAGGAAGTTTGACACTTCACACATATCCAGCACAGCTCTCTGCTTCAAAGGCAGGGTAGGAAATTTTGTCAATTCACGCATATCCAGCATTGCCCTCTGCTTCAACGGCAGGGGAGGAAATTTTGACAATTCACGCATATCCAGCATAGCCCTCTGCTTCAACGGCAGGGGAGCAAGTCTGATATTTCACTTTCAATGCATAGCCAGCATGGCTCTCTGCTTCAGTGGCAGGGGGGAATGAAGAAAGGTGGATCTATATTCAGGCAACAATCAACAAGGACTGAATTACATAGTCTGAATAAACAGATAAGCATGGGTGTAGCTTGCTTATTGCGGTGGTTAATACCCCTAACTAAATTAAGCTATTTCACTTAGATGCAGGCCCAACACTGCTCTCTACATTAATGGCGGGGGTGGAAGGGAAATAGAATAAAATAAGGTTACTAAGAGCCAAGAGAAACAGATAAGTATTGTTGTGAGGCCCGATCGCGATCGCATGCGATCGGGCCTCCCTACCTTTTCCCCGCAGGCTGGACGGGATTCCTCTTCCGGGGGTTGGCGGAGCGCGGGCCGTGGCGTGACGGCGTCCTGCCGTCAGAAGACAGCATCAAAAGAGCCGCGGCTGGCCCCGCCCCTTAAAGGGGCCGGGCCGCGAAGACGAGGTCGGCCCCGGAAATGGACGTCAGCGGTGAGGGAGATTTAAACTCCCTCTGTGAAGACACAGATGCCTTCACAACAGGTCTAGTGCGTTGCTGTGTCTGTGCTGTCTGGTTTCCTGCTGACTCCTGCCTTGTTCCTGTTTTGCCTTGCCTGCCGCCTGCCTGAACCTCGGACTGTTACTGACCCTGCCTTGCCTGCCGCCTGCCTGGACCTCGGACTGTATACTGACCCTGCCTTGCCTGCCGCCTGCCTGGACCTCGGATTGGACTTTATCTTTGCCTTGCCTGCCGCCTGCCTGAACCTTGGATTGGACCCCGACCTCGCCTTGTTCACTGCCTGCCCTGAATCCGGATTGGACGTCACACTGCCTTTTCGGTACACTGCTCCTGACCCCTGCCTGGAACTTGGACATTTTATCTGATAGTCTCCGGCCTGTACCCTGTTCTGCTGAGGCCCAGCGAAGGGTCCTGAGGGGTTGCAGTACCAGGACTTCCACCTTCCGGAGGCATAAGGCACCTGGTTCCTCAGGTGGGTGTCTCTCTCTCTGGGTAAAGGGTCCACTGCATAACAGATTGTGAAGGCCATGGACCCGGTGGATCTGTCTGGGCTTCAGGCGATTCCGGGCCTTGCCCAGCAGCTGATGCAATAGCGTCAGCAGCAACAACAGCAGCAACTGAGCTGTTCCTGCCCCGCCTCCGCCTAGTGTTTCTGCCTCAGTTTCTCATCTGCCCGCTCCCCCTCGCTTTTCCAGGGAGGCCAAGTTATGTCGAGGCTTCATTAACCAGTGCTTCATTAGGTTTTCATGACAAGGACAGCAATTCCCCAACGACCAGACGAAAACCGCATTTATCATCTCCTTGCTCAACGGGAAGGCTATGGCGTGGGCGTCTCCCCTATGGGAAAGGACGGATCCCATATTGAGCGACTTGTCCAAATTCGTTGCCACATTTCGCCAGGTTTTCGATGAGCCAGGAAGATCAGCTACCGCCTCATCCGAACTACTAAACCTACATCAAGGGCCCCGTACTTTAGCGGACTTTGCCATCGAATTTCGTACACTGGCTTCAGAAGTAGGATGGCAACCAGACTGCCTAAGGGGCAGTTTTCTGGAAGGCTTATCCCCTCGCATCAAGGACGAACTTGCGGGTAGAGATCTTCCTGAGAATCTAGATTCCTTGATCGACCTGGCGGGCCGTATTGACCGATGGATCCAACAGAGGGCCAAAGAAGCAAGATCCTCTCACCGAATGTTTTCCTTGGCTCCTAATTTTTCCCATCCCTTGGTGACTCCCGGTACGGCTGAAGTTCCGACGGAGACAAAAGAAGAGCCTATGCAGTTGGGTAGGAGCCGGCTGACAGCGGAAGAGAAACAGCGACGAAGGAAGATGGGGCTGTGCCTATACTGCGGCAACCGAGGTCACCTTCTTGCTCAGTGTCCAGAACGCCCGGGAAACTACCGGTCCTAGGTGTCTTGGGGGGGCAGACCCTAGGGAGTAATCTTGCTCCTCAATTTGTTAAGTTCGTGGACCCTTGGGCCGATCGGAGCCTGAAGAGGAGCTGCTGTAGGTGTTTGCAGCAGCGACCCCGACCGGGCGGCGGAGAGGAGAGACTAGTGGCTGGCCGAAGGTGGAACTCTGGGAGCCCTATGCGACCAAGAGCTCTGGCGAGGGCAGAGGTGATGAAAGCGCTGGCACTGTGTCGAGGAAACCTTCGCCCTGGAAGCCGATCCTCCCCCGAGAGGAGCTCGTAGGAGTTCGGCTGCTGGGACTTAGGAGATTCACCCTGGAAGCCGGAGTCCCCCCAGGAGGAGCCCGTAGGGACCCGGCCGCTGGGACTTAGGAGGGCCCGCGGGGGCCTGGTCAGCTGTGGTCCAAGGTTGAGTGCCGAAGGGTCGTTGCTCGCCAGTCCAGAATCAGGAACCAAAGGATCGCTGTCAGCCAGTCCGAGGTCAGGAGCCAGAGAATCAACGCAAGCCAGTCCGGGGTCAGAAGCCAGGGGGTCAACGAAAGCCGGTCCGGGGTCAGAAGCCAGAAGATACCAAATACCAGTCCGGGGTCAGGAGCCAAGAAGATACGTCAGCCAATCCGAGTCCGAAGCCCAAAGGAGACAAGACAGTCCAAACGCAGCAACAGAAGGCAGGAACAAGCCTGGGAACCTTGTTGCAAGGCCAAGACTAGGCCCAGCTGCAGGGTTTAAGTACCCTGCAGCGTCTGACATCACCAGGAGGCGTCCCCGAATATTCCCGCGCTGGTCACTTTAAATATAGACCCGGGACGCGCGCGCGCGCGTCTAAGGGGCGGGGCTTATCGCCGCGAGACGCCGGCTGCTCCGGCGCGGCAAGGAGGCAGCAGGGGAAGCGTCTGCAGGCCCGGGCGAGGTGGGGAGACGCCGGGCCCGCGGCGGCCGAGGTCCCTGGAGGCCCGGGGCGCGCGGGGCCCGAGCGGAGCGCCGACGAGGTAGGGGAAGATTCCGGGGGCAGCCCGGAATCGCAACAGTACCCCCCCTCCTACGCCCCCTCCCGGGGGGCCGCGGCCTGTCAGGATGTGCCAAGTGAAATTGACGAAGGAGATCCTTATCCAGGATGTGGGCGGAGGGCTCCCACGAGTTCTCCTCAGGGCCATAACCCTCCCACGACAGGAGGTATTCCCACCGACGCCGGCGGAAGCGGACATCCAGCACCTCCTTAACCGTGTACGTGGCCCCAGGATCAGCAGTGACCGCCGCAGGCCTCGGCGGCAGAGGATGAAAGCGGGAGAGGACCACTGGCTTCAGGAGGGAGACATGGAAGACGTCATGTATGCGAAGGGTAGAGGGGAGGCGTAGACGGTAGGAAACCGCGCCAATACGTTCAGCCACCTGGAAGGGACCTATATAGCGAGGGGCTAGCCGCATGGACGGGAGCCGGAGCTGAATGTTCCTAGTACTGAGCCATACTCTGGAACCGGGCAGAAACACAGGAGCAGGTCGCCGGGACTTGTCTGCATAGGCCTTGAAGCGTGCGGCAGTGCGGCGGAGCCTCTCTTGCGTGGAGAGCCAAAGCTGCTGAATCTGACTGGCCGTCAGCTGCGCCGCTGGTGATGGCGTAGAACAGGGTAGTGGTAGTGGTGGCTTGGGAACCCTTCCATACACGATCTTGAAGGGAGACTGTTGCGTGGCGGAGTGTCGATGACGGTTGTACGAGAACTCCGCCCAGGGAAGGAGAGCAGCCCAGTTGTCCTGCTGGTCTTTTACAAAGGCTCGAAGGAACGCTTTCAGGGTTCGGTTTGTGCGTTCCACCTGACCGTTGCCCTGGGGATGGAACGCCGTGGTCAAATCTAGTTGAACCCCAAATTTCTGACAGAGTGCCCGCCAGTACTTCGCCGTAAATTGGGGTCCACGGTCCGAGGCGATGTGTAACGGTAAACCATGCAGGCGGAAGATGTGTCGGACAAATAGCTCTGTTAACTCCGGGGCTGTGGGTAACTTGGTTAGAGGCACAAAATGGGCCATCTTCGAAAAGCGGTCAATGGTGACCCAAACTACCGTCTTCCCCTGGGACGGCGGCAGCTCAACCACAAAGTCCGTGGAGATATGGGTCCAGGGTTCCGTAGGAATCGGGAGGGGTTGAAGGAGACCCCAGGGACGGCCTGGTAACGGTTTTTGCTGAGCGCACGTGGGGCACGACTGGACGTACAGGCGGACGTCCTCCTTTACTCTTGGCCACCAATAGAACTCGGTCAGGAGTTCCAGGGTCCGAGCGATTCCAGGATGGCCTGCTGTCAAGGAGTCGTGTGCCCAAGCCAGTACCTTTTTCCTCGAGCGGAGAGGAACCACCGTGCTGCCCACGGGTGCTAGACCGGTGGCAGCCAACTGGACCTTTGCAGGATCTAGGATATACTGAGGGGGCTCAGTTGAGTCCTCTATTTCTGTAGTTCGTGAGAGGGCATCCGCCCTAATATTCTTGGCCGCCGGTCGGTACCGAAGAGAGAAATCGAACCGGCTAAAAAAGAGTGACCAGCGTGCCTGTCTGGGGTTGAGCCTTTGTGCTTGGGATAAGTACGCCAGGTTCTTGTGGTCAGTATACACCACGATTGGGTGTTGAGCCCCCTCCAACCACTGGCGCCACTCCTCGAAGGCCAGCTTAATGGCCAGTAGTTCTTTGTCCCCAATACCATAGTTCCTTTCTGCAGGCGAGAATTTCCGGGAGAAAAAAGAACATGGCCGGGCTTTTCCCTCTCTGGAAATCTGGGAGAGGACAGCCCCCACGGCCACACTGGAGGCATCCACTTCTACCACGAATGGGCGTGTGGGGTCTGGATGTCGGAGACAAGTGTCCTGAAGAAAGGCTTCCTTTAGGGCTTGAAAGGCCTGTATGGCGGTTGGATTCCAGTTTCGGGCATCCGCGCCCTTGCGTGTGAGGGCCGTAAGGGGGGCCACCAAGGAGGAATACTGCGGGATGAAGTGGCGGTAAAAGTTAGCGAAACCTAAGAAGCGCTGGAGCGCCTTTACTCCTACGGGCTGGGACCAGTTCCGGATCGCTGCTACTTTATCAGGGTCCATGCGGAAGCCGGACGAGGAGATGATGTACCCTAGGAAGGGCAAGGATTCCTTCTCAAACTGGCATTTCTCCAGCTTAGCGTACAGCTGGTTCTCTCGTAATCTTAGCAGCACCTGGCGTACGTGTTGGCGATGTTCTTCCAGGTTTTGGGAGAAAATCAGGACATCGTCCAGGTAGACAATTACGGAGGTGTATAACAGATCGCGCAACACCTCATTCATTAGATTCTGAAACACGGCCGGGGCGTTGCAGAGGCCAAATGGCATGACGAGATACTCGTAATGGCCGTCCCTGGTGTTAAAGGCGGTCTTCCACTCGTCTCCCGGTCGAATCCGTACGAGATTGTACGCCCCTCTAAGGTCCAATTTGGTAAAGATGCGGGCCCCCTGCAAGCGATCCAGGAGCTCTGGAATGAGGGGCAACGGGTAGCGGTCTCGTCGGGTGATCTGATTTAAGCCCCGGTAGTCTATACAGGGCCGGAGAGACCCATCCTTTTTTGCTACAAAGAAGAAGCCGGCCCCGGCCGGGGACTTCGATGGTCGTATGAATCCTCGGTCTAGGTTCTCCTTGATGTACGCTGACATGGCCTTGGTTTCAGGCAAGGACAGGGGATAAACTCTCCCACGAGGAGGTGTGGTACCTGGCAGCAGATCAATTGCGCAGTCAAAAGGACGATGTTCCGGTAACAATTCCGCCTTTTCCTTAGAGAAGACGTCTTTGAAGACCTGGTACGGCGATGGTACCGTCAGCGGAGCGGTAAGAAGTGGAAGCGTCTGAAGCGGACAAGCAGGGAGGCAACTGTGGAAGCAGGCGGGTCCCCAGGACGAGATCTGAAGCGTGTGCCAGTCGATTACCGGCGAATGTTTTCTTAGCCAGGGCAGTCCGAGGATGAGCGGGTGAATGGATCTCTCTAAGATGAGGAATGAGATCTCCTCCGTATGGAGGAGGCCGACCTGTAGCCGGAGGGGGCTCGTGCGAGTGGTAATGGCCCCCGGAAGGGGAACCCCTTGGATTGATGATACTCGCAACGGGGGTTCCTGAGGCACGACTTTAAGGTGAAATTGTTGCACCAGGTCCCGGAGAATAAAGTTCCCTCCAGAGCCAGAGTCTAGTAGAGCCAGGGTGTCGAGCCCTCCTCCCGGGAGAGAGAGTTTAGCGGGAACTGTGAATGGGGAGTCTGGAGAGATACTGCCTAGAGTCACCTCCCCCCTTGGCTCTAGGTTCTGGCGTTTCCCGGACGCTCAGTGCAACGAGCCAGAAAATGCCCCTTACCACCGCAGTAGAGGCAAAGTCCCTGTGAACGTCGATATCTTCGTTCCTCGGCCGAAAGTGGACCCCGTCCCAACTGCATGGGTTCTTCGGGCGGAGGGGCAGCCGCCGTGGACGGTGAGGCCCGAATCCGAGGAGGCGTGGTTCGACGGGCGGACGACCCCTGGGTGGACCTTCGTTCTCGGAACCGACGCTGAATACGCCGGTCCACGCGTCCAGCCAACTCGATGAGTTCCTGTAAATCGTCCGGAAGGTCCCGGGCCGCAAGTTCATCCTGGAGCCGAGGAGAGAGACCCTCCAGGAAAATCCCCTGCAAACTATCTTCGCCCCAGGCCAACTCGGTGGCCAGAGTCTGGAATTCCATCGCAAATTCTTCTAGGGGGCGATTACCCTGCTTCAACTGAAGAAGCTCTGAGGCAGCGGTGGAGGCCCGGGATGGCTCGTCAAAAATCCTCCGAAATGCTTTGACAAACTGCACGAGACTATTCAAGCGGGAGTCTTGGCGCTCCCACAGGGAGGAAGCCCAAGTCAAAGGTTTCCCATCCAGAAGGGAAATGATGTAGGTCGTTTTTGCCCGATCCGTGGTGAATTGCGCCGGTAGGAGGTCAAAACGAATGTAACACTGATTAAGGAATCCCCGACACGCCTTCGGATTCCCCGAGTACCTCGGGGGTGCTGGCATCTGTACCGGAACGGGGAAAGCCGGGTTGGCCTGAGACGTGGAGGCTGCGGGGTGAGCTGCGGAGGCCCCATCCACGCGATCCGCCAGTCGTTGTACGGCAGACATCAATGTATCCAGGCAGGACTGCTGTTGCTGCAGTTTCTGGGCTATGCCCGGAATGGCCTTTAGACCGGCAAGGTCCGCCGGGTCCATGGCCTTGCAATCTGTTAAGTTCGTGGACCCTTGGGCCGATCGGAGCCTGAAGAGGAGCTGCTGTAGGTGTTTGCAGCAGCGACCCCGACCGGGCGGCGGAGAGGAGAGACTAGTGGCTGGCCGAAGGTGGAACTCTGGGAGCCCTATGCGACCAAGAGCTCTGGCGAGGGCAGAGGTGATGAAAGCGCTGGCACTGTGTCGAGGAAACCTTCGCCCTGGAAGCCGATCCTCCCCCGAGAGGAGCTCGTAGGAGTTCGGCTGCTGGGACTTAGGAGATTCACCCTGGAAGCCGGAGTCCCCCCAGGAGGAGCCCGTAGGGACCCCGGCCGCTGGGACTTAGGAGGGCCCGCGGGGGCCTGGTCAGCTGTGGTCCAAGGTTGAGTGCCGAAGGGTCGTTGCTCGCCAGTCCAGAATCAGGAACCAAAGGATCGCTGTCAGCCAGTCCGAGGTCAGGAGCCAGAGAATCAACGCAAGCCAGTCCGGGGTCAGAAGCCAGGGGGTCAACGAAAGCCGGTCCGGGGTCAGAAGCCAGAAGATACCAAATACCAGTCCGGGGTCAGGAGCCAAGAAGATACGTCAGCCAATCCGAGTCCGAAGCCCAAAGGAGACAAGACAGTCCAAACGCAGCAACAGAAGGCAGGAACAAGCCTGGGAACCTTGTTGCAAGGCCAAGACTAGGCCCAGCTGCAGGGTTTAAGTACCCTGCAGCGTCTGACATCACCAGGAGGCGTCCCCGAATATTCCCGCGCTGGTCACTTTAAATATAGACCCGGGACGCGCGCGCGCGTCTAAGGGGCGGGGCTTATCGCCGCGAGACGCCGGCTGCTCCGGCGCGGCAAGGAGGCAGCAGGGGAAGCGTCTGCAGGCCCGGGCGAGGTGGGGAGACGCCGGGCCCGCGGCGGCCGAGGTCCCTGGAGGCCCGGGGCGCGCGGGGCCCGAGCGGAGCGCCGACGAGGTAGGGGAAGATTCCGGGGGCAGCCCGGAATCGCAACACAATTTGTAGTACCTGTGACTCTTCGAGGTGATGCGGGGCCTTTCTCCACCCAGGCCCTGGTTGATTCCGGTGCCGGGGGAAATTTCATCTTGGCGGAACTGGTCCATCAATTACAGATTCCGACACTCCCTCAGGAGACACCATTATTTGTTTCGTCCATTCGTGGGGAGAACCTCCCGGGGCGGATTACCTCCTGCACTGCACCTATACTCCTCTCCACAGGAGTATTGCACCATGAAGAAATTACCTTTCTCGTCTTGGAAAAAGCCATCCACCCAGTGGTACTGGGTCTGCCCTGGTTACAACGACATTCTCCTACCACTGATTGGAGAACTCTCCAAATTGCGGCATGGGGCCCAGACTGCCATTGGACTTGTATTCAATGGACACATCAATATGCCATTCCGATTACTGCCACTAAAATTGCTATACCACCCCAATACTCCGATTTCATGGACGTTTTTTCTAAAGAGAAAGCGGAGATCCTACCCTGTCATCGAAGATTCGATTGTGCAATCAATTTACTCCCTGACGCCATTCCTCCTAGGGGGCGGATTTACCCACTTTCGGGCCCAGAATCTCAGGCCATGTCGGATTATATCCAGGAGAACCTCGCACGGGGATTCATCTGTCCTTCCACATCCCCGGCAGGGGCGGGGTTTTTCTTCGTACCCAAGAAAGACGGGTCGTTAAGACCATGTATTGACTACAGGGGTCTTAACGCCATTACTCGCAAGGATCGTTACCCCCTTCCTCTGATACCTGAATTACTAGACCAATTACACGATGCTAAAGTTCTCTCGAAACTGGACTTTCGGGGAGCATATAATTTGGTTCGAATCAAACCAGGGGACGAATGGAAGACCGCCTTTAACACTCGTAACGGTCACTACGAATATCTAGTAATGCCATTTGGATTATGCAATGCACCTGCCGTCTTCCAGAACCTTATGAATGAGGTATTTCGGGATATGTTATATAAACAGGTGATTATTTATTTGGACGACATCCTTATTTATTCTAAGGATCTGGCTACCCATCGTAAGGACGTTAGACAGGTCCTCCAGCGATTAAGAGAGAACCAATTGTTCGTGAAGCTGGAGAAGTGCCTCTTCGAAAGACAGTTGATACCCTTCTTAGGGTTTATTGTATCCACCACGGGATTTCTGATGGATCCAGAGAAGGTGGCTTGTATTCAGGGACTTCGGGCCATCCAGCAATTTCTGGGTTTTGCTCATTTCTACCGGAATTTTATTCCACATTATTCACACATTATAGCAAACTCGCTTTTCTTCAGGAATCTTGCCTTCATCACCCAGACCCCAACCGACCTTTCATTGTGGAGGTGGACGCTTCTGAAATAGCTGTCGGTGTGGTCCTCAGTCAGCATTTGGTCCGTGGGGCATTACTCCCCTGTTCCTTCTTCTCTAAAACATTCTCACCTGCCGAGAAAAACTACGGTATTGGCGACAAGGAATTGTTGGCCATCAAGATGGCCTTGGAAGAATGGAGGCAATGGCTGGAAGGGGCCCAACATACCATCACAGTCTATACGGACCACAAGAATTTGGAGTATCTTAACAAGGCTCAATCCTCGACAAGCCCGCTGGTCATTATTTTTTTCACGGTTTGACTTCATACTCAAATACCGTCCCGCTACCAAGAATGGTCGGGCTGATGCTGTTTCTAGATCCTATGAGACTGAAGATTCTCCTGAGACTCTTAATTACATCATCGACCCTGCCAAGCTGATGCTTGCGGTTACCGAGACGATACCCCCTGGTAAGACGGTTGTCCCCCTCAGGCTTCGTCCGAAGGTGCTTTCATGGGCACATGATTCACTGTCCGCAGGACATCCCGGAAGAACAAGAACTTGGGAACTTCTATCACGTTACTACTGGTGGCCGCAGATGAAGAAAGTTGTACAAGCATATGTTTCTTCTTGCCCGAAATGCGTTCAGCAGAAGCCTTTACCTGGTCGACCCTGGGGCCTCCTCCAGCCCCTTCCACCTCCTCGAGAACCTTGGACGCATATCTCTACGGATTTTGTTGTGGACCTTCCACTATCTGGTGGGAACCAGGTAGTATGGGTGGTTGTCGATCGGTTCTCTAAGATGGCCCATTTTGTGCCCTTACCCAAGTTGCCCTCTGCTCCTGAACTGGCGGACCTATTTTCGACGCATATTTTCCGTCTCCTGGACTTCCACTCCACATTACCTCGGACAGGGGACCTCAATTTAAGGCTAAATATTGGAATGGACTTTGCAAGAAGTTTGGCGTCCAACTGGACTTCACGACTGCATTTCACCCGCAAGGCAATGGCCAGGCGGAGCGGGTTAACAGAGGACTAAAATTGTTTTTACGTCTTTTTGTGAATCATCGCCAAGATGACTGGGCCCTCCTTCTACCTTGGGCGGAATTTTCCCATAATTCCCATATACACTCAGCCACTGGACAATCACCGTTTCAAGTCGTTTTTGGAAGACAGCCACGACCCCCGCTACCTCTACCGCTTTCTGTGGATTCCCCGGCTGCTCAATTCTCGGCGCAGCAACTCCATGAGCTTTGGGAGACCACCAATGCCCGGCTTCATAGAGCGGCTGAAGCGGCCAAACGTATGGCTGACAGACATCGTAGACCTGCTCCACAGTTCAATTCGGGAGATCGAGTTTGGCTGTCTACTCGTCATTTACGTCTACGGGTTCCGTCCATGCTCCTTGCTCCTCGGTACATCGGACCGTTCTTCATCTGCAGACGCCTGGGTCCCGTAACTTACAGACTACGGCTCCCATCTACTCTCCGGATCCACAATTATTTCCATGTGTCGCTGCTCAAACCTCTGATCTCTTTCCCCTTTCATGAACCACCACCTCCACCTTCCACTGTTGTTTCTGAAGAAGACACCATCTATCAAGTTCGGGAGATTCTGGACATCCGTCGCCATCATAGGCGATGGGAGTATTTGATCGCTTGGGAAGGGTTCGGTCCAGAGGAGAACTCGTGGGAACCAGCTGTCAATATATTGGATAAAACACTACTCCATCAATTTCGTCTTGCACATCCAGAAAAGCCAGGTCCGTCCAGGAGGGGGTGTAAGAAGGGGGGTACTGTTGTGAGGCCCGATCGCGATCGCATGCGATCGGGCCTCCCTACCTTTTCCCCGCAAGCTGGACGGGATTCCTCTTCCGGGGGTCGGCGGAGCGCGGGCCGCAGCGTGATGGCGTCCTGCTGTCAGAAGACAGCATCGGGAGAGCCGCGGCTGGCCCCGCCCCTTAAAGGGGCCGGGCCGCGAAGACGAGGTCGGCCCCGGAAATGGACGTCAGCGGTGAGGGAGATTTAAACTCTCTCCGTGAAGACACAGATGCCTTCACAACAGGTCTAGTGCGTTGCTGTGTCTGTGCTGTCTGGTTTCCTGCTGACTCCTGCCTTGTTCCTGTTTTGCCTTGCCTGCCGCCTGCCTGAACCTCGGACTGTTACTGACCCTGCCTTGCCTGCCGCCTGCCTGGACCTCAGACTGTATACTGACCCTGCCTTGCCTGCCGCCTGCCTGGACCTCGGATTGGACTTTAACTTTGCCTTGCCTGCCGCCTGCCTGGACCTCGGATTGGACTTTAACTTTGCCTTGCCTGCCGCCTGCCTGGACCTCGGATTGGACTTACTTTGCCTTGCCTGCCGCCTGCCTGGACCTCGGATTGGACTTTAACTTTGCCTTGCCTGCCACCTGCCTGAACCTTGGATTGGACCCCGACCTCGCCTTGTTCACTGCCTGCCCTGAATCCGGATTGGACTTCACGCTGCCTTTTTGGTACACTGCTCCTGACCCCTGCCTGGAACTTGGACATTTTATCTGATAGTCTCCGGCCTGTACCCTGTTCTGCTGAGGCCCAGCGAAGGGTACTGAGGGGTTGCAGTACCAGGACTTCCACCTTCCGGAGGCGTAAGGCACCTGGTTCCTCAGGTGGGTGTCTCTCTCTCCGGGTAAAGGGTCCACTGCATAACAAGTATGTGAGAGAAAAAAAAGTGCGAAAGCTTGCTGGGCAGACTGGATGGGCCGTTTGGTCTTCTTCGGCCGTCATTTCTATGTTTCTAATTCTGCTATATCTTTTTTGAGATGTACTGACCAGAATGGCACACAATACTCAAGATGAGGTTGCACCATGGAGCAAACCAGAGGCATTATGATATTCTCTGTTTTATTCTCCATTCCTTTCCTAATAATCCCTAGCATTCTATTTGCTTTCTTGGCTGCTGCTGCACACTGAGCAGAATATTTCATCGTATTTTCAACAATGACACCTAGATCATTTTCCTGATTGGTGACTCCTAATGTGGAACCTTGCATTGTGTATCTATAATTTGGGTTACTCTTCTTAAGTGCATCACTTTGCACTTGTCCACATTAAATTTCATTTTCCATTTGCATGCTCAGTCTCCCAGTTTTGCAATGTCCTCTTGCAAGTTCCCACAATCCTCTTGTGATTTAACAATTTTGAATAATTTTATGTCATCGTCAAATTTGATCACCTCACTTGCTGTTGCCATTTCCAAGTCATTTACAAATATATTAAAAAGCAGTGGGCCCAGAACAGATCCCTGGGGCACTCCACTATTCACCTTTTTCTATTGGGAAAATTTACCACTTAGACCTTCTCTATGTTTTCTATCTTTTATCCAGTTGGCAATCCACAGTAGGACACTGCCCCCATCCCATGGCTTTTTAATTTCCTAAGAAGTCTCTCATGAAGGACTTTGTCAAATGCATTCTGGAAATCCAGATACACTATATCAACTGGCTCACCTTAATCCATGATTATTTACGCCCTCAAAAAAAATGTAACAACTTTGTGAGGCAAGACTTCCCTTGGTTAAATCCATGTTGGCTTTGTCCCATTATGTTCAACAATTTTGTTCTTTATGATAGTTTCTACCATTTTGCCTGGCACAGATGTCAGACTCACTGGTGTGTAGTTTCCTGGTTTACCACTTGATCCCTTTTTAAAAATTGGTGTTACATTGGCAACCTTCCAGTGTTCAGGTACCATAGATGATGTTACTAACAGTTTACAAATTTCCAATAGCAGGTCCGCAATTTCATTTCTCAGTTCTTTCAGAACTCTGGAATGTATACCATCTGGTCCAGGTGATTAGCATCAGATTATACAGACATATATACTACCCTAAATTTGCATTGTCTTGGAATAGGAACATCAGCGATAGAGATTTCATTTGAGACATCATCACACATAAGTCTATATATGTAGCATATATATGTCAATGCCTATGTTTTTTTATGTAACATGGGGAAAATGAAACGAACATTAAAGACCAGACTTGTTGAACATTGCATTTATCTTAATTCAGAGAAGATTGTGGCAGTAGTGGTGAAGCACTTTCTGAAAGCTGGGCACATTTTTGTAGCCTGTCTCGTAAAAGATCATGTCGAAGAAGACTGACATGGGGGTGACTGAGCATAAAGGTTACACCAGATAGAACAATACTGGATTTCACATTTGGATTCATTTTGGCCAAATGGACTCAATGGTGAATTGGGCTTGAGCATTTTTGTATGACTGTTTACTCATGTGTCTGTGTATGACAGTGTGTGTAGACTGGGGAAGTTCTTTTAAGTTCTTTTGGAGAATAGATATGACTGATGGTTCTTCCACAGTGGCAATACATGTGGAGATACTGGTAAGGAGGGATTTTAACCATGGTGTTGCAGTGCCATTTTCCAAAAAGTTGTTTTGTGGATGTCATGTAATGCCTCAGTGCCACACCTAACACTCAGGATTAATCCTGTGGCTACTTGGAGGATCCTGCCGAGCACTGCCCAGGCCCACCTGCACCTATGCTCCTTACTGGCTGTTAGGATTGTGGACCCTTGTGTTGAGGTGAGGTTGACGTAACCTACAGGGAAGGCCTTGTAGGTCCTCACTGCCAACTAGCAGAGTAGATAGTGTAGAGAATGAGCTGGAGATTCACTTTATCAGCCTTTTTTCCCTCGGGTTGAGCCTTTGGCTTCCAGGGGTTGGAAGGTCTTAGGTGGTAGTTTCTGAGGTGTACGCTGAAGAGTGGATCCGAAGTCAGGCTGAGGTCGAGGCAGGCAGAAAGCAAGAATGGTGAGGTCACGAGCTATGGTCAGTTTTGAAAATCAGTCCGAGGGTAGGCAGGCTGAAAGAAGACAAAAGAAGAGAAGGCAGGAATCCAAGGCAAGGCTGAAGACAGAGGTAAGGCTGGATGAGGCTGATAAGGGCAAGGCTATTTATTTTTATGTATTTATTTAAAAAAAATGTTTGTGTACCGCCTACAAAAATGTGACAGGGTCTACGTCCCAACTCTGAGAGGTCAGTTAAAAACCCTGGAACAAAAAATCTGAGGGGGGGGGGGGGGGGGGAGGAAAACACAGTGACACCGAGACAGGGAAGTACCCTGGTTCCTTCTCCCGGATGCTACAGAGACAGAGGAATCACAGGTGAGGAAGGTTAAGGGTGGAGCTTTAGAGACCAATCCCTGGCTTCAAGGGGAGGGCCAAATTGAGGATGGGTCTTTCCGAGCCAATCGTCTAGCAGAGGAGGAGGAGTCTGCTGAGTATAAGAGAGACTCCCTATCCCAGCAGTTTCAGTCTCCTGCCTGGGACTGAAGGAGAAGGACTGTGCTACCCTAAAGGACTGGAACTTTGGTGCTCCTGCTTAAATGGAAGATGGATGGCTGGCATGACTTTCAGGAAGGTGAGCTGGTGGATAAAGACTTTAACTATCTGGATTTACGTGCCTAAAAAGGTAATGTTTTGAGAGTCTGCCGGCGGGTGGTTGTATCTGAAGGGACAAGTGGAATATCCTGGAGATACAGTGGGAGGTGGCAGTTAGGCCCATGGGGCCAGACTTTTGAACTTTATGACAATACATGGAACATTAATTGGATGTTTTCTGTGACTGGGAAAAACCCAAGTTAAAGGATATAAAGGCAAACTTGTGGAAGCCAACCTTTGCTGGTTGGGCTGGCTGGCTCAACAGGGAAGGCATCTGCCTTGCACCCAGATCCATGACGGTTCAAATCCTGTCTGGGGACTTGGGGGGAAATCCGTAAATTGTTTCTACTTGAGTTTCCAAGTGTCCAAGAGAGCCAACTAACAGACTGAACCTCTGAAAGACGGAGATTTGGAGTCTATCTGTTAGGAACCCTCCTGTAGCGGTGCTACAGGAGGCTCCTTACCTCTTCCTGGAGGCCGCTCCGAAGCCGGGGTCTCGCCTACGAACTATCCAGGATTTGCTCCAGGGCCTGGGAGGCCTCAATGTTCTTGGGGCCTGCCTGAGGCTTGCTTGTGTCTGCATGGACTTCCTGGTTTGAGCCACGCCCCTTTCCCTAGGGGCCGGCCCGCAGCACTCCTCCGTAGTTATAGGGCCAGCTAGGTGTGGGCCATCCAAACTCCTCCCAGGGAGTCGCCGGTCTGCAGCCCTATAAAAGGACTTCAACTTCCAGTCAGCCTTGCCTTGCATCGGAGTTACTTCGTCTCTGGAAGCTCGTGCTGTCCAATGCTCCGACAGGCCTTTGTCTTCTTCGTGGAGCTCCTCGTCTTGTCTGTGTCTTGAATCATGTCTTCATTGCCTGAGGTCCCCGTCCAGGTGTCTCATCTTGATCTTCTACTTCCTGATGTCCCAGCTTCCTTGGTGTCCTGCCCTTCTTGGTGTTTGCTTCAGCACTCCTGAGCCTTCTGGTACCTGTCAGGCCATGCTCACTCAGATGACGTCTTTCCCGAGCGTGGAGTGCCTGCAGGTGGACTGGTGTCCTGTGCTCCTGAGCCGTCATGTCCTGCCAGTCTTTGTGGTGCTTCGGGCAACATCTGGCTTCGTTGTCGGAGTCCCACTTTGACTGGATTCTTCCCTGCGCTCATCCTGTTCTCAGCGTGGTCCGTGACCAGCCTCCTCGGGCTGTGTAGGGCGCGCAGTGGGACAGGGTGGTCCGTGACCAGCCCATTGGGTCCGCCCGTGAAGGTGGGCTGTGTAGGGCGCCCTGAGAGACAGTGCCAATGTCTTCCTTCCCAGCTTCTCGTCTCGTCTGGACTTCGTCAAGTTCCTCGTCTCTGATGCTGTTGCATCAGCCCTGGTGTCATGTCTTCGCTTTAACCCTCGTCTATGATGCCGTCGCATCAACCTTGGTGTCATGTCTTCGTGTCAAGGCCTCCGTCTGCCCTCGACCTCAGGCCAGGCCTGCTGCTCCATGCCGATCCAAGCGGCAGGTCCGAAAGGGCTCGGAATGGTCGGAGCACCATTCACATTCCAACATCATCCTGTTGTTGGCCTTGGGAGCTTGCAGGCCTGGCAGAGGGTAAGACCGTCAGCCATGCTGGAACACGCCGTCAACCCTCGGTTCGGTCCTGGATCCGTCTGGGGTCGGGCTGAGGCCCAAGGGCACACTAAACGCCCTTACGTAACACTATCAGCCAGAGGACGCGTGACAACAGACTATAGTAGATCTAAGCACTTTACAGTTTAAAACATACATAATTTGAATAAAACAAAGTAAAAGATATAAAACAACAATAAAAATACAATTAAGATGATAGCTTGTAGATATGAAGGGAATGGGAAGGATGGTATATCACCAGGGAGTTGAGAAGGGGGTGGGGGTTTAAGTTTGTGAGTCCGGAAAGGCTGAGAATAGGTAGGTTTTTATGGCTTTTTTAAATTCACGTTTGGTGGTGTATTGACGGATGAAGTTGGGTAGCGAGTTCCATAATCTGGGACCTGCAACTGAAAAGGCACAATTGCGGGTTAAGTCTAGTCTAGTAGTTTTAACAATTGGACTTTGAAAGTAGTTTTTATCTGCTGAGCGTAGGTGACGAGGAGGTTGGTAGAGATGTAATAAGGAACATAACCAGACTGAGGAAGCACTGTAGATTAGGGAGGGAACGATCATTAGAATTTTATATTGAATGCATTGATGAATGGACAACCAATGTAGTTTTAGAATTGGGGTAATATGAGCTTTGCAAGGAGTGTTGGTGAGAAGTCAAGCTGTACAATTTTGGATCAATTGAAGAGGTTGTATAGAGTAATCAGGTAAGCCTAAGTATAGCGAGTTACAATAGTCAAGTCCAGTCAGGATTAGGGCTTGGAGAACAGGTCGAAAATCATTAGGGAAAAGGAGGGGTTTGAGTTTTTTGAGTAAGTGAATTTTATAAAATGAAGTTTTTGTAACAGCTGAGATATTGGCA
Source organism: Rhinatrema bivittatum (assembly GCF_901001135.1). Classification (NCBI taxonomy): domain Eukaryota; kingdom Metazoa; phylum Chordata; class Amphibia; order Gymnophiona; family Rhinatrematidae; genus Rhinatrema; species Rhinatrema bivittatum. The sequence continues at coordinate 44,762,223 of NC_042621.1, forward strand.
GACATGGATAATTTGGAGTCAATAACTCCTAGATTGCAAACTTGTATATGTTTGGGAATGGAGAAGTTTTCAAAGTAGCTCTTTTGGTGGAGAACAGGAAGAGCTTGGAATAGTAGATGTATAATTTCGGTTTTAGCTGCATTAATGGTGAGTCAGTTATGTGTTAACCAGGAGTTTATTATTTTTAAGCAGAGGGTTGCTAAAGATAATGTGTGATTCCATAAGTGTCATATGGAAAGACGCAGCAATTCACACTCTCATGAGAGTTGACCCGTTGTTAAGGCACTGGTGCATTGCTCAGCCGGGTTTAAATATCTGATTGTGTGATGTCATCTCGAGGCACCGGCCAGCACCATTCCCATCGTGTTGGTGCATGCCTAGAGGAGGCCCTGGTGGTTGGTGGCATTGGTATCTCTGGCTGTTTGGACTGGCTGTGTTTTAGGGCTACTCAGAGCGATGAGGCTTCAGGACCAGGCATCGAGAGGTGAGTGAGCTGGCTTGTGGGGGCAGCCCGCGAGCTGGAAAACATAGCAATAATCCCCCTTCTAAGCTCCCTCCTCAAGATCAGAGGCTTGGGCTTGGAGGGAAATCGTCTATGGAATTCCTTTACTAGCTGCGGAGCCTTGAGGTTGGTGGCAGACTCTCACAAGTTCTGTTCTGGGCCAAAATGTATCCAGGTGATGAGGTTCTTATTATGCCTCTTGAGGGAATCCAAGATTTTCTCCACTTAGAACTGTGTGTCTTCCTCCACTGTCACATCCGAGGGCATGGGAGCCTTCCTGGAAGGCAATGAAAGGATAGCAAAATTGCTTACCTTGTAATAGGTGTTATCCCAGGACAGCAGGATGTAGTCCTCACATATGGGTGACGTCACTCACGGAGCCCTAATGCGGGAAAACTTCTGGCAAAGTTTCTAGAAGCTTTTAACTGGCAGCCTGGGGCTACTGAGCATGCCCGGCATGCCATGATATTCCCTGCCACAGGGGTCTCACTTCAGTCTCGTTTGTAGCAATAAGCGTTAGCAGAAATAAAATAATAAAATCTAAAGGCTCAACTCTGCGGGGTGGCGGGTGGGTTCTGTGAGGACTACATCCTGCTGTCCTGGGATAACACCTATTACAAGGTAAGCAATTTTGCTTTATCCCAGGACAAGCAGGATGCTAGTCCTCACAGATGGGTGATTAGCAAGCTAGAGGCTGAGTCATTGTCCATGTAGTTAGCAGTGATGCGTTGTTGAGGAAATGAAGCAGCCGAAGATCACAGCATGTTGGTTGTAGAAGGAGTTGGGATCAAGCTGGAAACAAGTTCTGTAAGACAGATTGTCCATAGGCTGAATCTTGTCATCCTTGTTTATCTAGACAGTAATGAGCTGCAAAGGTGTGAAGAGAACTCCATGTTGCTGCTTTACAAATGTCAATGATTGGCACTGAACGAAAATGTGCTACCGAAGTTGACATTGCTCTCACTGAATGTGCCTTTACTCGCCCTTGGAGAGGAAGGCCTGCTTTTTCATAGCAAAACTGTATGCAATCTGCTAACCAGTTGGATATAGTATACTTACCCACTGCATTACCTGGCTTATTTGGATCATAAGAGACAAAAAGCTGATTGGATTTTCTGAGGGACGTAGTGCGATTCAGATAAAAGGACAATGCACGTTTGCAGTCCAAAGTGTGCAAAGCTCTTTCTCCTTGGTGAGAATGAGGCCGTGGAAAGAATGTGGGTAGAACTATGGTTTGATTTAAGTGGAACTCTGTAACTACCTTAGGAAGGAATGGAGAAACATTGTATAAGGTTCATACGTGACAAGTGCTTGTAACTCACTAACCCTTCTAGCTGACGTGATGGCTATAAGGAAGATAGTTTTCCATGTGAGAAATTTGAGATCGCAAGAATGAATGGGTTCAAAAGGAGAACGCATTAATGCTGTTAAAACCAGATTCAGGTCCCATTGTGTGACTGGAGGCCAAATTGGTGGTTTTAGGTGAGTTAGACCTCTCATAAACCTACTGACAAGAGGTTGTGTGGATATAGGTGCATCTCCCATCTTGTTATGATAAGCTGAGATTGCACTCAAATGTACTCTGATTGATGAGGTCTGAAGACCGGAGTCTGAAAGATGGTAAAATAGTCTAGAAGAGAAGTAGTGGGGCAAGTGAAAGGATCAATATTGTTTTGTTTGCACCACAAAGTGAATCTTTTCCATTTGAAAGAATAATTCTTTCTTGTGGAAGGTTTACGTGAAGCTATAAGCACTTGAGATACATTGATTGAAAGATTGAGTGGTTGCAGGATCAAGCTTTCAACATCCATGCTGTCAGGGATAGGGATTGAAGGTTGGGATGGCGCAACCGACCCTGATCCTGAGTTATGAGATTGGGAGCTATTCCCAGACATATTGGATCCCTGACTGAAAGGTCTAGCAATGTGGGAAACCATACTTGTCGAGGCCAGTATGGGGCTATGAGTATCATGGTCCCCCTTGTCTTGTTGTAGCTTCACTAGAGTTTTCGTTATAAGCGGTATTGGAGGATACGCATATAGCAGGCCTGAGTTCCAAGGGTGAGCAAAAGCATCCTTGGCAAGCTGGTTGTGTTGTTTGTGTAGAGAACAGAAGTTGTCTACTTTGTAATTCAGAGGTGACGTAAAGAGGTCCGTTGTTGGTTGTCCCCAACGTTAGAATATCTTGGCGGCTACTGAGGGATTCAGGGACCACTCATGTGGTTGGAATTTACGACTGAGTCGGTCCGCTAGCACATTCTGAATTCCTGCTAGATAAGTGGCCTGTAGGAACATTGAGTGGTTCAAGGCCCAGTCCCAAATTTGTGCAGCTTCTTGACAAAGGAGATACGAGCCCGTACCTCCCTGTTTGTTGATGTACCACAGTTACTGTATTGTCTGTTTGGATCAGAACAGTCTTGTGTGAAAGGCAGTCCTTGAACGCATGAAGCGCATAACGTATAGCTCGACGTTCCAGAAAATTGATCTGATATGTGGCTTCGAGTTTTGTCCAAGTTCCTTGAGTTTGAAGAGAGTTTATATGAGCTCCCCAACCCAAGGTGCATGTATCCGTAGTTAATGTTTCCTGAGGGACTGGTTTTTGAAAAGGAAGGCCTTTGCATAAATTGTCCCTGGTTGTCCACCATCGTAGTGATGAGCGAAGTTGGTGGGTTACTTGTATTGGATAGTGTAACAGCTGAATGGCTTGGATCCATTGCGATCGTAGAGTCCATTGGGTTACTCCTCATGGCGAGTCGTGCCATAGGTGTGACATGAACCGTGGATGCCATATGGCCTAGTAAGGTAAGGAACTGATGAGCTGTCGCTTGTTGTTGCATGGAAATTGAGTGCGCCAACAGGGACAGTGTGACTGCACGATCTTCTGGTAGAAAAGCCTGTGCAATGTCTGTGTTTAACTCTGCTCCTATGAATTGGAGTAGATGAGAAGGGTTCATGTGGGATTTTTGATAATTGATGAGGAATCCCAGTTTGTGAAGTACAGCTATTGTGTAATTCAGTGAAGTTATTGCTCCTTGTTGTGATTGACTTTTGATGAGCCAATCGTCGAGATAAGGAAAAACATGAACACCTTGCTTGTGTAAGTGTGCTGCTATCACTGCCAGGCATTTGGTGAATACCCTGGGAGCTGAAGCCAGGCCGAATGGTAACACTCGGTATTGGAAATGCTGATGTCCAACTGTGAATCGCAGATACTTGCGATGAGGTGGGAATATAGGAATGTGTGTGTAAGCATCTTGAAGATCCAGAGAACAAAGCCAATCTCCCTTTTGTAGGAGTGGAAGCATGGTGCCTAGTGAAACCATCCTGAACTTTTCTTTTTTTAAGAATTTGTTGAGATTTCTGAGATCTAGAATGGGACGTAGGCCTCCGGTTTTCTTTGGAATGAGGAAATACCGGGAATAGAATCCTCTGCCCTTCTGAGCGTGTGGAACGTGTTCCACAGCTTTTGCTTTCAGAAGAGCGGATAATTCTGTTTGTAATTGAGGTATGTGATTGAGATTGGAGTTTTGTGGTGGAAACTCCTGAGGGAGAGATGGAAAGTCTAGGCGGTAGCCTTGATGAATTATGGACAGGACCCAATGATCGGTTGTTATTGTTGTCCATGCCTTGTAGAAATGGGATATTCTCCCTCCGACTGGCAAGGTGGCATAGGGATTGGGATATTGGCCTTGTGCTCTGAAATTTATTTCAAAAGCCTGAGGTAGATCCTGTTTGAGGAGGTGGTTGGGGCCTCGCAGACCGTTGTTGTCTCTGTTGTGGTCTTTGTTGAGACCTTGGAGGTCTTGACCTAGAAGCAGGAGGATAGTATCTCTTTGGCTGATAGAAGGGACGTTTTGCCTCTCTACGTGGTGGTCTGCGAATTGTGTGGGTTGCAGGGTCATGAGGCAGCATAGAGAGTTGTTTTAGTGTCTCTGAATGCTCTCGAAGTTGGGCGACGGCATCCTGCACTTTGGTGCCAAACAAATTATCTCCCTGACAGGGAAGGTCTACTAATTTGTCCTGGACTTCAGGACGTAAATCAGAAGCCTTTAGCCAGGCCCACCTTCTGGCACTGATGCCGGATGCTGCTGTTCTAGAGGATGTTTCAAAAGCATCGTAGGCTTTCCTGCATCCAAACCCTTTTGAATAATGATTTGTGCTGCCTCTGTTAGCTTCGTGGACCCTTGGGCCGATCGGAACCGGAGAGTGGAGTGCTGTGAGGATTCGCAGCAGCGGCCCAACCGGGAGGCGGCAGAAGCTGACTCGTGGATGGCTTGGAGAAGAAGGCACAGAGGGCCCTATGCGACCAAGGGCTCGAGAGAGAAATGAAGAGAAGAGAAGACTGACCTGGTGGAAGGAGGTCTTCACCCTGGAAGCTGGTACTCCCCCGAGAGGAGCTCGTAAGAGTCCTGCCGCTGGGACTTAGGCGATTCACCCTGGAAGCCGGCGTCCCCCCAGGAGGAGCCCGTAGGGACCCGGCCGCTGGGACTTAGGAGGATCCTCGGAGAAGGGGTCGTCGCTCACCAGGCCAGGGTCGAATACCAGAGGGATGCCGTCAGCCAATCCGAGTCAGAGCCAGAGAATCACCAAAGCCAATCCGAGTCAGAACCAGAGAATCAGGAGACGAGCAGGAACACAGCAACTGGGAGCAGGAAGCAGAAGCACCTGGGAACCTCGTTGCAAGGCCCTGAGGGAGTCCGGATGCAGGGTTTAAATACCCTGAGGGCGTCTGACGTCATCTAAGGCTGGCCTGCCGGTTTCCTGCGCTGCCCCTTTAAATGAGAGCCCCAGCCGCGCGCGCGCACCTAGGGGGCGGAGTCAGCCGCGGCCAGACGCCGGCTGCTCCGTCGGAGCGGAGGCACGGCGGTAGAAGCGGGGGCAGGCCCAGCCGCAGCGGCAGAGTGTCGGGGGAGGCGCGGCAAGGGTCCCCGGAGGCCGGAGGGGGACAGGGAAGGCCCGCAGGACCGCCAAGGTAGGCGGCACGGCCGGAGCCGACCCGAGGCCGCAACAGTACCCCCCCTCCTACGCCCCCTCCCAGGGGGCCGTGGTCGGTCTGGGTGCTGGAGATGAAACTGCCTAAGGAGGTCCTTATCAAGGATGTGGGACGAAGGCTCCCAAGAATTCTCCTCCGGCCCATATCCCTCCCAGGAGAGTAGGTACTCCCAGCGGTGGCGCCGGCACCGGACATCCAATATGTCTTTTACCGTGTAGGTACCCTCGGGCTCCGAGGAAACATCGGAGGGCTCCGGCGGGGACGACGGAATCGAGAGAGTACCAGCGGCTTGAGGAGGGACACGTGGAAGACATCATGGATCTTGAGAGTAGAGGGCAGATGGAGTCTATAGGATACAGCCCCTATGTGTTCGGCCACCGGAAAGGGTCCAATGTAGCGAGGTGCCAACCGCATGGACGGCGTCCGTAGTTGAATGTGCTTAGTACTTAACCATACTCTCGTCCCGGGTAAGAGGACCGGGGCAGGCCGTCGGGACCGATCTGCATATGCCTTGAAACGGGCTGCGGTTTTGTGAAGTTTCTCTTGAGTGGTGAGCCAAAGGCGATGGAGTTGGCTGGCCATTAGTTGCGCCGCCGGTGAGGTGACCGGCACAGGTAATGGCAGCGGAGGTCTAGGGACCCTCCCATAAACTAGCTGAAAGGGAGACTGTAGCGTGGCGGAGTGCTTGTGGCGATTATAAGAAAACTCCGCCCAGGGAATGAGAGAGACCCAGTTGTCTTGGCGTTCGCCTACAAAGGCCCGAAGAAAGGTTTTCAGAGAGCGGTTGGTCCGCTCCACCTGTCCGTTACCCTGGGGGTGGAAGGCCGTGGTAAAGTCCAACTGTATCCCAAATTTCTTGCATAATGCCCTCCAGTACTTGGCCGTGAATTGAGGGCCTCGGTCGGAAGCGATATGCGAGGGCAGCCCGTGTAATCGGAAGATATGTTGGACAAATAAATCGGCCAGCTCAGGGGCTGTGGGTAGCTTGGGGAGAGGAACGAAATGAGCCATCTTTGAAAACCGGTCAACGGTGACCCAAATTACGGTTTTCCCCTCAGAGGGGGGCAACTCTACTACAAAGTCTGTGGAAAGGTGGGACCATGGCTCCGTGGGAATAGGAAGCGGCTGGAGCAGCCCCCACGGGCGGCCTGGTGGCGGTTTTTGCTGCGCACACGTGGGGCAGGACTGAACGTAGTGCCGGACATCCTCCTTTACTCGGGGCCACCAATAGTACTCTGTGAGTAACTCAAGGGTTCGAGAAATTCCAGGATGGCCAGCCGTCAGGGAGTCGTGAGCCCAGGCCAGCACCTTCTTCCGTGAACGAACTGGAACCACCGTCCTCCCCTCGGGTCTTACATCTGTGGCTGCCAGTAGCACTTTAGCTGGATCCAAAATGTCCCTTGCATCGTCAACCTCAGTGGTGCGGGAGAGGGCATCCGCCCGAACATTCTTGGCTGCGGGTCGGTAGTGAAGCGAGAAGTCGAACCGACTAAAAAAGAGGGACCAGCGGGCCTGTCGGGGGTTGAGCCTCTGGGCGTGAGACAAATACTGCAGATTCTTGTGGTCGATATATACGATGATGGGATGTTGGGCTCCCTCCAACCACTGACGCCACTCCTCGAAAGCTAGTTTTATGGCCAGCAGCTCCTTGTCGCCAATCCCGTAATTCTTCTCGGCGGGCGAAAACTTGCGGGAGAAGTATGAGCAGGGCCAGGTCTTGCCGGTTGGGGAGGTTTGGAGCAACACCGCCCCTACCGCGACATCAGAAGCATCCACCTCTACTATAAATTGGCGTTGAGGATCAGGGTGCCGGAGACAGGTGTCCTGTAGGAAAGCCTCTTTGAGATCCCTGAAGGCCTGAGTGGCAGCAGGAGACCAGTTTCGTGCATCCGCGCCCTTCCTTGTGAGGGCCGTCAGAGGGGCTACCAAGCTGGAGTAATGTGGGATAAACTGGCGGTAGAAATTCGCGAATCCTAAGAACCGCTGAATCGCTTTCACCCCCAATGGTTGCGGCCAGCCCTTGATGGCGCTCACCTTGTCCGGATCCATGCGGAAGCCTGTAGAGGAGACAATATATCCGAGGAAGGGCAGTGATTCTTGCTCGAACTGGCACTTCTCTAGTTTAGCGTATAGACGGTTCTCCCTGAGTTTCCGTAGAACCTGCCGCACGTGTTGCCGATGTGTCTCGAGATCCTGGGAATATATCAATACGTCGTCTAGGTATACGATGACGAAGGTGTATAGGAAGTCGCGGAGAACCTCGTTCATCAAATTCTGGAACACGGCTGGGGCGTTACAGAGACCGAACGGCATGACCAGGTACTCGTAATGGCCGTCCCTGGTGTTAAACGCGGTCTTCCACTCGTCCCCTGGGCGTATGCGAACGAGATTGTAAGCCCCCCGGAGGTCCAATTTTGTGAACACACGGGCCCCTTGGAGGCGGTCCAGAAGTTCGGGAATCAGGGGCAACGGGTAACGGTCCCGGCGGGTGATCTGATTCAAACCCCGATAATCAATACAGGGACGAAGCGATCCGTCTTTCTTCCCCACGAAAAAAAACCCGGCCCCGGCCGGAGATTTGGAGGGTCTAATGAAACCCCGATCCAGGTTCTCCTTGATATACGCTGACATAGCCTGGGTTTCGGGTAAAGAGAGGGGGTAGACTCTCCCACGGGGCGGCGTGGATCCTGGCAGCAAGTTGATTGCGCAATCAAAGGGTCGGTGCTCCGGGAGCAGTTCCGCCTTTTCCTTGGAGAAGACATCCTGAAAGGCATGGTACTGTGGTGGTACCGTTAACGGGGTGGTGAGGAGCGAGATGGTTTGCAGCGGGCGTGCGGGAAGGCAATCACGGTGGCACGCAGAGCTCCAGGAGGTAATCTGAAGGGTCCTCCAATCGATCACCGGAGAATGTTCCCGAAGCCAGGGTAGGCCCAGGATGACTGGGTGGATAGATTTTTCAAGAATAAGAAACGAGATTTCCTCCTGGTGGAGGGCCCCAACCTGGAGCTTCAGGGGACTGGTGCAAGTGGATATTACACCAGGAAGTGGGTTCCCTTGAATGGAGGAAACCCGCACAGGCGGTTCTTGAGGATGAACATCGAGCTGAAGCTGTTGTACCAATTCCTTGAGGACGAAATTCCCCCCGGACCCCGAGTCGAGTAGGGCAAGTGTATCAAAGTCTCCCCCTGGAAGACAGAGTCGTACAGGGACGGTACATGGGGAGCTGGGCGAAATGTTGCCTAGAGTCAACTCCCCGCTGAGCTCTAGGTTCGGGCGTTTCCCGAACGCTCGGTACAGCGAGCCAGGAAGTGGCCCTTGCCCCCGCAGTAAAGACAGAGTCCTTGTGCACGACGGCGCCTCCGTTCCTCGGAAGACAGAGGACCCCGACCCAACTGCATGGGCTCCTCTGTAGGAGAGGCTGAGGCTGTAGGCGGTGAAGATCGAACTCGAGGCGGAGTAATCCTGTGGATAGTTTGTCCCTGAGTAGGCCGTCGCTCTCGGAATCTGCGTTGAATTCGGCGGTCTACTCGTCCGGCTAGTTCAATGAGCTCTTGTAGGTCATCGGGCAGGTTACGACCTGCGAGCTCGTTCTGGAGACGTGGGGAGAGCCCCTCCAGGAAAATGCCGTGCAGGCTGTCCGCCCCCCACGCCAGTTCCGTGGCCAGAGTCTGGAATTCCATGGCGAACTCTTCAAGTGGCCGGCTCCCTTGCCTCAGCTGGAGTAGTTCCGAAGCGGTGGTAGCGGACCGGGAGGGTTCATCAAATACTCGGCGAAAGGCTTGGACGAACTGCACCAAGTTGTTGAGCCGGGAATCCTGGCGTTCCCAGAGAGCCGACGCCCACGACAACGGTCTCCCATCCAGGAGAGAGATTATGTATGTCGTCTTGACTCGATCGGACGGGAACTGTGCCGGCAGGAGATCGAAGCGAATGTAACACTGGTTGAGGAAACCACGGCATGCTTTCGGATCCCCGGAATACCTGGAGGGAGCCGGCATCTGTACTGGGGCGGAGGGACCAGCACTAGCCTGGGAAGAGGATGCCCCAGTCCTGGCTGCCGAGGGCCCCTCCACGCGGTCCGCTAGGCGTTGGACTGTGGACATCAGGGTGTCAAGGCACATCTGTTGCTGCTGTAGTTTTTGGGCAATGCCCGGAATAGCCTTCAGGCCGGCGAGGTCCGCCGGGTCCATGGCCTTGCAATCTGTTAGCTTCGTGGACCCTTGGGCCGATCGGAACCGGAGAGTGGAGTACTGTGAGGATTCGCAGCAGCGGCCCGACCGGGAGGCGGCAGAAGCTGACTCGTGGATGGCTTGGAGAAGAAGGCACGGAGGGCCCTATGCGACCAAGGGCTCGAGAGAGAAATGAAGAGAAGAGAAGAGAAGACTGACCTGGTGGAAGGAGGTCTTCACCCTGGAAGCCGGTACTCCCCCGAGAGGAGCTCGTAAGAGTCCGGCTGCTGGGACTTAGGTGATTCACCCTGGAAGCCGGCGTCCCCCCAGGAGGAGAACGTAGGGACCCGGCCGCTGGGACTTAGGAGGATCCTCGGAGAAGGGGTCGTCGCTCACCAGGCCAGGGTCGAATACCAGAGGGATGCCGTCAGCCAATCCGAGTCAGAGCCAGAGAATCACCGAAGCCAATCCGAGTCAGAGCCAGAGAATCACCGAAGCCAATCCGAGTCAGAACCAGAGAATCAGGAGACGAGCAGGAACGCAGCAACTGGGAGCAGGAAGCAGAAGCACCTGGGAACCTCGTTGCAAGGCCCTGAGGGAGTCCGGATGCAGGGTTTAAATACCCTGAGGGCGTCTGACGTCATCCAAGGCTGGCCTGCTGGTTTCCTGCGCTGCCCCTTTAAATGAGAGCCCCAGCCGCGAGCGCGCGCCTAGGGGGCGGAGTCAGCCGCGGCCAGACGCCGGCTGCTCCGTCGGAGCGGAGGCACGGCGGTAGAAGCGGGGGCAGGCCCAGCCGCAGCGGCAGAGCGTCGGGGGAGGCGCGGCAAGGGTCCCCGGAGGCCGGAGGGGGACAGGGAAGGCCCGCAGGACCGCGAAGGTAGGCGGCACGGCCGGAGCCGACCCGAGGCTGCAACAGCCTCCTGTTGTTGTTGAGGCAGAGAGGGCAGAAACTCTTCAATCTGCTTCCAGAGATTCCTCTGGTGCTGCGTCATGTAGAGCTGATATGCAGCGATTTTGGAGTTGAGCATGGCTCCCTGGTAGATTTTCCTCCCCATCAGATCCAAAAATCTACTGTCCTTTCCTGGTGGGACCGAGGCATGAGTCCCGGTTCTGCGAGATTTTTTCTGAGCAGATTCCACCACAAGGGAATTGTGAGGAAGTTGAGGTTTCTCAAATCCTGGGGCTGCTTGAACAAGATAGGTAGAGTCTACCCTCCTATTTACAGCAGGGGTTGTACATGGATGTTCCCATATCCTCTGTTGAAGCTGTAATAGCACTTTGTGTACTAGAATTGCCAGATTGTGCTTAGGAGGATCCACAAATTGTAAAATTTCAAGTGTCTGCTGCCTCTCATCCTTTTCAGCCTGGAGTTGGAAGGGTATGGACTCAGACATTTCTTGAATAAAAGATGAAAATGAAAGGTCCTCTGGAGGTGATTGCATTTTGGCTTGAGGTGGAGAAGCCTCAGACAAGAAATCTTCTGAGGAAGGCTCAGATTCTGTATCTGACCAAGTATCAGAAGTAGGTATGTGATACTGAGGAGGTTCAGGCCTTTGAGGTGGAGGTATTCCTGAAGGGCCTTGCAAGGGATCTTGTGGGTCCGGTGAAGTCTCTTGATCCTCTTCTTCTTGCCCAGGTATTATGGGCAATGAAGCCAGAAGGTCCTGATACCTCTTAGTGAGGATGCTATGTAACTGTGCTTCAGAACTAGAAGTGTCTGGAACTGTGGAAGTAGGCTTTAGTGAGAAATGTTTAAATTTTCCCGATGACTTTTGTGTAGAAGATGTTCTTCTTGGCAAAGGTGCTTTAGGAGGTGCCATGGTGTAGAGAGACATCGACTGTGTAATCGGTGGCATCGATGAAGTATTGAAGGTAAACATCGATATTGGAATCATCGATGATATAGGTCTGGCTGGCATCGAAGGCATCAGGAATTGTAAAGGAACCGATGGTGTATATGTTGGAACTGGATCCGTCATCGAAGAAGACATCAGCGGAATCGAGGAAGACATCGCTGGCATCGGCGTATATGCCGGCATCGACTGAGACGTCTGTATCATCGGCGGAGTCGCCGGCATCGGCTGTGAAGCCGGAATCAAAGGAGTGGATATTGTCGGTGATCCCGCCGGCATCGACACGGTGGTCGGCATCGATATTGTTGTTGGCATCGGAATTTGGTGCTGTAAGGCATCAGTGACTATTTGTTTTATTAAGGCAGTCAAGTCAGTAATCGAAGTCGATTCTTGCTGTGATGTCGACGGTATCGATTCCGGAACCGATGGCACCGTGGTTGAGGAAGACTTTTGCCTCTTAGCGGTCGATTCCTCCGGCGGTGGGAGCGGCGGGATAGATTGATGCCGTCAGTGCTTGTGCTTCAATTGTGGTTCGGATACCGACCTTGTCGATGATGTGGAGGGTGTTGGAGAAGAGGCATCCCCCGAACCCTCCGGAAGTCTTTTCTTGATCAGGATCTTTTTTGTAAGGCCTACCGGCGATGATTTTGTAGAAGTCGTCAGTGAAGGCCCCGATTGAATCTGGAAAATCTGTGCCATTTTTTCTTGGCGGAGTTTCCTGCCTTTTGCCGTCATTTCTTGGCACTTTGGACAGGCAGCGATGTCATGCTGTCCCCCAAGGCATCGAACGCATTCGGTATGCGGGTCCGTTATGGACATTGTTCGATTGCAGGCCGGGCACTTCTTGAAGCCAGATGACATTTTGTCTCGACGTCCGTCGATGGAAAACAGCTGAATTTTCTTAGCGAAAGCTAATTTGTTTGTCACCGGCCGGTGACAAACGGTATGAGACCCGAAATGGGCAAATTTATTAACAAAATTTTTTAACTTTTTCATCAAGTTGTGAGGAGAACCTCACAGGGCTCCTGTGACCACGATGTCGATGGCATCGCGGAAAAAAGAAGACTGAAGTGAGACCCCTGTGGCAGGGAATATCATGGCATGCCGGGCATGCTCAGTAGCCCCAGGCTGCCAGTTAAAAGCTTCTAGAAACTTTGCCAGAAGTTTTCCCGCATTAGGGCTCCGTGAGTGACGTCACCCATATGTGAGGTCTAGCATCCTGCTTGTCCTGGGATAACAATGGGTTCAGTAGCAAGACATGGAAAATTTTGTGGACCCTTAATGAATTGGGAAGTTTCAGTTGGTAAGTAACGGGGTCTAGCTATTGATGAACTGAGTAGGGTCAAATGAGTCATGGCTCAGACAAAATGAAGGGAGATGAAGATGCTGGGTGTTCAGCCATACTCTTTGAATTGTGGTGCTGATCGACGTTCAGTGTCGGCATATTTCTGGTTTGGGATGCTGCCTGTGATATCAATTGAGTGATCTGGGTCCAGAGATTTTGGAATTCTTTGGTCATGAGGTGATCTGCGGGGCAGTCCACAGTGAGAGGCAGCAAAAGTGGTATCCTTGGGTACTTTCCATACACAATCTGAAATGGGGAGGAACCGATGATACTGCTCACGTGGTTGCTGTTGGAAAATTCTGCCCATGGAAGTAGAAGGGCCCAATCGTCTTGCCTTTGATTAAAATATAACGTGAGAAAAGTCTTGAGGATCTGATTCTCTCGGTTAGGCCATTGCCCTGGGGATGATAGGACATAGTTAACTCTAGAGACATGCCAAATTTGCGACACAGGGCCTCCCAATATCTGTTAGTAAATTGAACACCTCTGTCAGACAGAATATGGGATGACAAACTGTTTAACTGAAAAATGTGTTGGACAAAGAGGCAGATTAGTTCAGGAGCTGAGAGGAGCCCAGTGAGAGGTACAAAGGGAGCCATCTTAGAAAATCTACCCACAGTTTACAGTTTATTAAAATGCTGAATCACCAATTGTACAAGACTCTAGGTGAATGAGGAGGAAGACCTCTCTGAGGCCGTCCTCTAAGGCAGAGCTTTCCAAACTTTTCATGTTGGTGACACACTTTTTAGACAAACATAATTTCGTGACACAGTAATTCAGTCTACCAGCAAACCAGAAGTTAAAGGTTAAACGAACAAAATGTATTTCAACAATTTATGTATGTTTCCTTAAATATATACATAAATAAAATCTTTCACAACACAACCTATCTCATAGTAAATATTTGCAGGCTTCCACTTCCTCCATGCTGATCTCGTACATTGTGAGATCGGCATAGAGAAAGTGCTACTCTTGCACATTCCCAAAGATTACATGTGCCAATCACTAAAAAGTAATTTTTTTTTTTACCTTTGCTGTCTGATCTTAGTTTTCTAATCGGTTGGTCACAGGCTCTTTTTTCCACCTTTCCTTTCTTGTTTTTTTGCCAATTCCTTTTACAGGGTCTTTTTTTCTATTTCTTTTCTCTCCATCTGTCTTCCCTCAAACACACAATCAGGTTCTCATTCTCACACGCTATCTCACACATTCTCACACACACAGGCTCTCACTCACATGCAATCTCACACATCCACAGCTCTCACATGCCTCTCTCTCATACATACATACTGTCTCTCTCGTGCACATGCTGTCTCACTCTCACACACACAGGCTCTCTCACTCCTACATGCTCTCTTGCTCAAGCACAGGCTCTCACTGGCACATGCTGTCCCTCTGCACGGGTTGCCGAAGGATGGGCTCTTCAGAGGCCCTGATCTTCCCTGGCCGTGACATGGGATCTGCAGCGGCCCTGCTATCGGGTTTCCTCCTCTTCTCGGGCCGTCGCGACGTGGGATCTGCAACGGCCCATTAATGCTGCTCTTCTTCTGTACGCAGCAGATGCTCCTCCTCCTTCCTGCCCACGCGGCTCCAGCAACGTTTTTCTTCCAGGGCTGCACAGGCAGGAAGGAGGAGGAGTGAACGTGACCCTTTTCTTCGGGCCGTGGTGATGTAAGCTCCACCACTGCCCGCCGATCTTCCTGCTATAGTTCCCTGCTTCCGCCGGCCCTGTGGACCGGGCGACACACCTCCACACTACAGGCGACACACTAATGTGTCCCGACACACACTTTGGAAAGCTCTGCTCTAAGGAATCATCCGTTGCCCCTTCCAAATCAGCCCCCCCAGGAGAACTAGGCCGCGGTGACAACAGTGGAGGGGAGAGGCCCCCCCCCCCAGCAGCTCTCTCCTGTTCCCTGAATGTTTGCAAAATTGCCTCCATTCCTGTGCTAAGCAGGAACGGATCCGAGGGCTGCTGCGGCAAAACGGGCCTCCCAGCCCCCCGATGTGATTGCGACTCACTGCCCCACGATTTTCCCGGCGCTGCAACCCCCGAGGACCCTTCTCTTCCTGACAAGCAGTCCGTGCAAATACCGGCACGGGAGAGCCGCACGCGGCACAGGCCACCCCACGAGGCATGACCAGCGGGCTAAATTTAGAACGGCAGCAGGGAGGAGCGGCGAGAAGAAAAATAAAAAAGCGATCGGGAGCTGTCCGCAGTCTGAAGCGATTCAGCCGCTAAATACAGCGCGAAGAGAAAGCTAGGCCAGCAGAGCAGGAAAAAATTAAAGACACAGTACCTGTTTTTACAATAGCACTTTTTTTTTTTTTTTTTTTTTTTTAAACCTATGAAAAGTCTTCTTGAGGGTGAGTGATCCGGGCCCCCGGGTATCACCCTCAGCCGTGGGCAATCACAGGGTTCTCAACCCTCTGCTCCGGAGCCTCTACTACCATGGGGGATGGTCCCACCAGGACCTGGCAATCCCTGGGAGGCTGAAAAGGGATCCTAAGCTGATAAATTTAACTTTCCCTTTTTTTTTTTTTTTTTAAGTGAGTACTTCAGACCAAAAATCTCAAATCCAAACCTAACTCCTGACACTATCTACCAGACTAAAGGGATGCACCTCCACCATCTGCTAGAGAGAGAAAATACTGACAGACTCTAGGTGGCACCTTAGGGGTATACGACGGAGTCCGTTAAAACTTCTGTCTCCATCTGCTGGAGGGGAGGCAAAACCCAGGAGTCTGGACTGATCCGGGTATGTACAGGGAACAGCTTTATTCTATGCACAGGTGGGACAGGTCCTCACATGGTTCTTCACATCCTCCTTGAAGCTTGGCCACCAGTAATGGCACTGAAGGAGCTCAAGAGTTCTGGTCATTCCCGGGCACCCTGCTACACAAGAGTTGTGTGTCCATTTCAACACTTTCTCCCGGAGCCTTTGGGGATGACTGTCTTCCCTGCCAAAATGGAAGTGTCAGAAGCAAGAATGATCCTTGCCAGGTTGATATTTCACTGCACGAGTTTCCTCAGTCTTCTTCTGTCTGCCAACACAAACATTTGGGTTACTCCATTTCTCCAACGATCATCACTTTTCAGATCTTAGTGAGCTTGCTAGTTTAGGATAGATTTAGCTCTCACCAGGACAAGGATTCCAGGAAAGGGGATACCTGTTTTAAACTCTGAGTGCTGTTGCAAAAATATGGCTAGTTGGGACCAACACACTTTATGTCCAACCTGCTTAGACCCAAACCACGATACCAAGAACTGCAGACCTTGTGGAGACATGTTGGCTGTTACCAGGATTTTAAGATAAAAGTATGATTCTATTAAGCCTGGAAAATATGCACATAAGAAAAGGAAGTGACCATCTTCTGACAAACTGCATAAGCGCATAAGTTCCATAGCTCAAGGGCAGCATGACTGGTAAGCAACCACCTATCTTATCCCCTATAAAAGATCTGACAGACTACATGGGATGTAGCTGCACTTCCTCATCAGCTCTAGGGTATGGCACACAAAGTGACTCTGGCTCGCTGAAGTACAGTATTAATCTACTGGAACCAAAGACTTTCTGTGCCATAAAGACGATGTTGATACACCATGCCAACTGTTGCGGTTCTGGCCACGAGCGCTGCGACCAGACTCTTACCTCCATGTTCCTGGACCTGTTCCCGCTTTCGTTGGCCTAGTTCCGGGCCTGTTCGCCAGCGTCCCTGTTCGGGCTGCGCCGCCGGGAAGCCTTCTATGGATGCCCTGTCTCTAGGCGCGCGCCACTTGGGCGCTTTTCTAGGCCATTTCCCGCCAGTGGTGACTCCGCCCAATTCCTGACGTCAGACGCCGCCGTCTTGATAAGCTGGCCGCGGTCACCCAGTCTTTGCCTTGCAACGGGCTTACCTACCGGATCCCTGTTGCGCTGTGCCCCGGAGCAACCTGTCTTGCTATTCGCTCCGTTCCTGCTACAGTTCCTGCCTGGTTCCAGTACCCGAGTCTTGCTACAGTTCCTGCCTGGTTCCAGTACCAGAGTCCTGCTACAGGTCCTGCCTGGTTCCAGAACCCATACCCTGTTACAGTACTGACCTACTGTCTTAGTCTGGTTCCTCATTGAGGAAACGAGCTCTGTCCACTGCAGGTCCCCATCTTTGGAACCTGCTCCCACCGGACCTCCGCCAAGAACCATGCCTTCCGACATTCAAAAAGAAGCTAAAGACTTGGCTATTCACTCAAGCTTTCCCTGAGAGCTAAAATCTGGTGAAACGACAGATGATATACCTACCTCTGTACATATGTTCCTGATTTATGGTTCCCAGTTACATTTAATTGAGTTTATGAAAGTTCTCTTTAATAGTTTTCCTGTATACTTGTGTTAATGTATTCTGCCTTGAGGCGACTGTTTTAATGTATTTCCGCCCTGGAGGCGATTGTTCAGTTCCTTGTAAACTGGTGCGATATGTATTCTTTACAGGAACATCGGTATATAAAATTAAAATTTAAAATAAATAAATAAATCATCAACTCTCTGAATTCTTAAATGACAATAACATTCTCGCCTCTTCACAATTTGGCTTCCGTAAAGACCGAAGCACTGAATCCCTACTAATTTCCCTAACTGACTGTTACGAGCGCGCGCGGGCGCGGTCGTCTCGGGCGGGTGGTGAGCCCTTGGGCCACGGCAGGACCCCAGGAGGAGCCCAAGGCCACACCGTGGGAGGTGAGCTGAGCAGGCATGGTGAGCCAGGCAGGCAGGAACAGAAACAGGGAGTCCGGCCCTCAGCCGGACCTGCATGCCCATGGTAGCCAACACGGGGAAGTTGACTAGTGAACGGTCCTCCGACTGTTCCCGGCCCTTTCGGACCCGCCGCAGGGAACGGCAATGGGCAGCAGGCCGGACAGAGGCGAGGGCAGACAGAGTCCTTAAACTGAAGACATCAGACGGGGCAGAAGCAGGCTGAAGCAAGACGGAGACATCAGGGCAAGGGCTGAAGCGAGACACAGGAAAGGTCCAGGCGAGCAGGAACTCCGATGCTGGGATACTCACATCCGAAGCCCCCTCGGCTGGCAGAAGCTCAAGAGCCCGTGGGACGAATCCCTCCTGTTGGCCACTCCAGGGCCCAACAGGACAGAAGGCTCAGGAACCAGGTCAAGGTAGAGACAGGAAGACATCCGGGCAAGGGCTGAAGCAGACACTGGAGACAAGGCTGGACGGGAACATTGCACTGTCCATCAGGGCGCCCTACTCAGCCCACCCGTGGGACTGAGTCGCGGACCACCCTGTCCCAGACGCGCCCTACACAACCCAGGAAGGCTGGTCGCGGACCACGCTGAGAAGGAGGGTGCGGGGAAGACCCAGGCGCACAGGAACTCCGATGCTGGGATACTCACATCCGAAGTCCTTACGGCTGGCAGAAACAGGGGCAGACATCAGGCAAAGACACTGGACAAGGAACCATGGAAGACCTGGATCAGCACGGTTACAGCCGACTGTAAGGCTTGATCAAAGGCCCAGACACAGTGAACAGAAAGTCCTTAAATACTGGAGGAAGAAGGCAACTCCCTGGGAGGAGCTTGCCAGGACCGCCCACCGCTGGTCCTATAACTAGGGTAGAGAGCTGCGGGCCAGCCCCTAGGGAAGGGCGTCGCCCAACAGGAAGTCCAAACACTGAGGCTGCAAGCCACCGGCATGCCTCAGGAGCAGCTAGGCCTCTCAGGCCCTGGAGCAAGTCCTGGATGATGCGCAGGCGAGGCCCTGGCTTCAGAGCGGCCTCTGGAGGAAGGTAAGAGACCTCCTGCAGCGCAGCAGCAGGGGGGATCGCAACAGTGACAACATTCTTTTCAACCTTGAAAAAAAAACAACCATGCCTTCTTATCCTCCTTGATTTATCAGCTGCATTCGACACTGTAAACCATGAGTTGCTCCTTGACCGACTAGCAGAGATTGGAATCAAAAACACCGCCCTCAATTGGTTTAAATCTTTCCTACAAGACAGGTTTTATAAAGTCAAGATTAACAATAATGAGTCACAGCCTATCAATTCTACTCTAGGCGTTCCTCAAGGATCCTCCTTATCACCAACTTTATTCAACATTTATTTGCTTCCCCTTTGTCACCTACTATCTAATCTGAAGCTTACCCACTACTTATATGCAGACGACGTCCAGATCCTCATTCCCATCACCAAATCACTGCAAGAAACTCTTCATTTTTGGAACTCATGTTTTATTTCCATCTCCAACCTCCTTACTGACCTTTGCCTAATTCTCAATACCAACAAAACTGAATTCCTCCTCATCACCCAAGATGGCAACTACCAACTCTCTAACTCTCACCCAATGACACCACCTTCTTTCTCTCCCCTGGTCAGAAACTTAGGAGTCATCATGGACAACCAACTCAATTTCAAAAGTTTCATCAATAACACTGTGAGAGAATGTTTCTTCAAACTTCAAGTTTTAAAAAGACTCAGACCTCTACTTCACCCACATGATTTCAGATCAGTTCTGCAAGCAATCATATTTTCAAAGATTGATTACTGCAATGCCCTTTTAATTGGTCTCCCAGCGATTTCCTTAAAACCTCTACAAATGCTACAAAATGCCACAGCCAGGATTCTAACAAAAACAAACAAAAGAGACCACATCACCCCCAATTTTAAAAAATCTCCACTGGCTCCCTATAAAATATAGAATCATCTACAAAACTTGCTCAATCATCCACAAAGCCATCTACAAAACCTCCCCTCTTGACCTCAGGATACCTTTACAGTTGTATTCATCCTCCCGTCCATTGAGATCTGCCCAAAGAGGCTCTCTAAAAACCCCTCCAATCAAATCATTTTCAAATAAAAGAGCCTTCTCCACAGCCGGCCCAAACCATTGGAACTCTCTTCCTTCAGACCTTAGGCTCGAACAATGGCCAAGTACATTCAAAAAAAGAATCAAGACTTGGCTCTTCACCCTAGCCTACACCTAACTTTTGACTTTAATCCTTCCTACCAACTGTGTTCAATGCATTTTGTCTCCCACTGTTTAACAACCACAGATACAATAACAAATCTCTCAAGCCAAAGAATGATCACCTGTTACATTTTTGATTACTAATCTCTTGTACTTTTGCTTCCTGTTATTTATATGATCTATTTCATAATGAGTTTTTTAAAATGAGTTACATCCCAGTTCTCCTTTTCCCTGTTCTATGTAAGATTCACATTCAGTCATTTCAATTGTTGTATGTAAACCGAAGTGCTTAGTAACTCTGTCACTAGAACCTCGGTATATAAAAAATGTTAAATAAATAAAATAAATAAATAAATATGATAAAATGTTCCTACATGTCCACACCCCTTCCAACATAAAGGGCTCACAGAAGGTTTTAAATTTATGAATCCGAGCAGGAGGAAGGTTCCACCGTAGCAATACTGTATAGCTAATGGTGTATATTGGGAGCTTTGCTTGGTAGCCGCATAGACATCGTCCCATAGGTCTTCAGTGGCTAGTTGACTAATGTCCGCCTCCCATGCCTTCATATAGGCCGGTTTTAGGCTAGGATCCTTATTTAATAAATTATATGATCGAGAAATTCCCTTAAGGAATCTGCACGCTCACACCAGTGCTCAAAATGGTTTTTCCCTAATGCTAAGTCTTTATGAATCCCCTCCGTATGGAAGAGATGGCTAACCTGTAGGTAAGCAAAAACATCTGTCGAGGGCAACTGGTATTGTTCCTTTAATTTGGGAAAGGGGATCATTCGTCCTTCCGCCCAAATTTTCCCCAGGCCGTCAATACCATATGCTTCCCATGTTCTGAGGGATTTCACCTGACCCCCTTTGTTTAATAGAGCATTAGCGACAATACTGGAGCTATAAAGGTACTTCCTGTCTCCCATGAGATGCTGCTTCCACGACTCCCAGGTAGTGAGAGTGGTTTGGACCGACAAAGGGGTATGTTGTAATGGAGTCCACACCTCCCAGGGTAACCATATAAGCGTGCAGAGTGGCATTTTACCTACCAAGAACTGTTCGACATCTCCCCATTGGGTTTTTTTTTTCTCCCCTTTTCGATGCCAGTCGAATACTGCCCGGAGCTGGGCCGCTGCATAATACCATCGTATATTGGGAACGCCCAGCCCCCCCCCCTCTTCTTTGGGTGAAACATTACCAGTTGGGATACCCGCCGGGGCCGGCATCGCCAGATATAGGAAAAAATCTTCCGTTGCCATTGTTTAAGGATTGAATTAGATATATGTATGGGAAGAGATTGAAATAAATATCCCAACCTAGGGAGAACATTCATTTTGATGGAGACTATGCGACCAAACCATGCAAGATAGAGGCCGGACCAACGGTCTAGGTCCTGAAAGATCTTATTGACTAATGGGGGATAATTTAGCCGAAAGAGGTCACTAGGATTCTTGTTGATGTACACCCCCAAATATTTAATTTTTTGGGGCACCCAATGGAAGGGAATCAACGACTGTAATTCGTGGATCTGGTCTGCAGGCATGGAGATATTTAAAATCTCGGTTTTCTCCACATTTAATTTAAAGCCAGATACCTCGCCAAAGTTCTGCAATTCAGATAAGGTTGCAGGCAGCGTAGAAGCTGGGTTGTAAGAGAAAACAGATCATCCGCAAACATTGACATCTTATCATTTTTATCTCCCAGCATAATGCCCTGAATATGAGAATTCTTGCGAACTCTAGAGGCCAAAGTTTCAAAAAATAAAGGGAACTTCCTTGTCTTGTGCCGCCTCGGAATATGTTCCATTTACTTTCACCCTAGCTTGAGGGACTGTATATAATTGTTGCAAACCATTTAAGAATTTCGGACCGAAATTGAATTTCCTCAGGGTGCTAAAAAGAAATGGCCAGTGGACCATATCGAAGGCCTTCTCCACGTCAACCGACAGTAAAACAGTCGGTATATCTTTGTCCTGTACCCACCATATTAGGTCTACAATCTTGCGGATATTGTCCGCTGCCATCCTACCGGGAATGAAGCCCGCTTGGTCTGTGTGGACTAGTTGACCCAGAATTCTGTTAAGGCGAGATGCCATAATTTTAGCAAGAAGTTTTAGGTCAATATTTGAGTGAAATCGGTCTGTACAACCCACAATTAGTTAGGTCACGTCCCAGCTTACCAAGAATAGTAATTCCAGCTGTATTGGCTCCCTCTCCCATTTGATTCCCATCCCATAAATATTAAAGAACTCCTGCAGAGGGGTTATTAATACTGGGGTGAGCTTTTTGTAAAATGTGGGGGTATACCCATCAAGCCCTGGGGCTTTGTTGGTCTTAAGGCTCTTAATGGCCTCGACAATTTCATCCTGTGAGATCTCTCGCTCCAGATACTGCCTATCCTCCTCCGACAGACAGGGAAGATCTATGTCTTGTAGATAAGCTGCGATTTGTTCTGTACTAATGGCGGGATTATCGGTATAAAGATCCCCATAAAACTGTTGAAATCTGTGTCATGTCGGGAGGAGACGTGAGAAAATTCTCATCAGAACTATGAATCTTAGTAGTCTGTAACTGGGTTTGCTTATGTTTCAGATAACGAGCTAAGAGTCTCCCTGACCGGTTACCCCATTCAAATTTCTCTTGGGTCATCAAGGCCAATTGGGCCCTCAATTCGGCATCGGCCAGTGCTTGCAACTCTTCTCTTGTTTTCTGTAACTGGGCATATACTGGTTTAGCCAATGTTCTACGATGTTGCTCCAACAGCTATAGTGTCAATCAGGACTCTTTTCAGTTTCTCCTTTTTGTTTTTTGAGGTGGGCACCCCTAGAAATCAAGTGTCCCCTTAACACTACTTTCAAACATTCCCATATAACCCTAGCGTCTCCCTCATTAATGTTGAGGTAGGATATGATTTCCTCTTCAAGTTTTTTTTACAAAAGGTATCATCTCCAAGGAATGAATCATTTAACCTCCAGGGTCGGAAACTGGCTCCTCTGCCAATGCCCCCATATCTAAACCAACTAAAGCGTCGTCAGACCAGGTTATGGAGTTAATATATGCCTTCTGGGCCCGTCTGTGTAATGTTTTATCAATCAAGATATAATCAATTTTCGAATAAGATTGATGTGGCCGGGAGAAGAATGTATATTGTTTGACATTTGGGTGTAGTTGACACCACACATCCTCTAGTTCCCATTTGGCAATGAAGGACTTGAGCTTCTTTCTGGGTTTCCCTGTTCCGTTATGTTCCCTCCCGAGTTATCAACTTGTGAGTAAAGTGTGAGATTGAAGTCTCCCATAATTAATAAAGACCCTTCCACTTCCTGGGTGAATAGCTGATCCATAGAGTCCCAGAAACTCAGTGCATTTGTATTGGGGGCATATACATTCAACAGAGAGAACAGCTCTCCTTGATATTCAAATTTAATCAATAGATATTGCCTGTCTGGGTCTTAAATATGAGATTTAATGACATAGTCATACCCTTGCTTAAACAGGACACATACCCCAGCATATTTGTGATTTTTAGTCGCTGGGGAGAAGAATCGGTAGACAAACATGGGCCACTGTAATAAGTGCTCATAGCGCCATCTCAGATGGGTCTCTTGCTAGCAGATAATCCCTGCAGGAGAGTTATGTAAATCCTGCTTCAAGAGAAGGCACTTGCGTGGGATGTTAAGCCCCTTGACATTTAATGATACAAATTTTTTTTTGTATAATTTTTTCTTTATTACATTTTAAATTTTCCACAAAACGGAGTCCAAGATGGCGACAGAATGAGATGCTGAGGAAAGCAGGTCTCCTGGAATAGAGCTTTTTTCCCTTGAATTCAATTGCTAAAGTTTGGATGCCGCATACAAAGCGAAAGGCCCGGCTCCGAGAGAGCCAGGCAGCTATGGAATCATCGGAACGACAATCTACTATACCTGCCTTCTTCACAGCTACGCCGAATCAGCCGGGTGCGAGTGCCGCGGTGGAGAGGGGAGAGGAGCGAGTACCCCCCTCCTTGGCAGAGGAGATCTCGTTAAGTCCCGGCGCACCGGAGACTCCGTCCCCTCCTCTGTGTGCGAGTGTGTATCGGGAGTCAACACCGTGAAGTCCACCACTTTGCCAGGAATGAGAAGGTCAGATGCTGGCAGAGGTGGGAGGAATGACTCAGCTTGGAGGATATGTCCTCTTAGCCTGGGAGATAGCCCCGAGACACCGCCACAGAATAATTTACGGGACACTGTATTTGTCACAGCAAGAGAGGGTGAGTCAACCTTGTAACTAAGCCCTTTTCTTGTGAAACGGGGGGTAATAACATTGGAATCATTGTGGGAAGCAATGGCGGCCATTGAGTCCGCCATTGTGAACTTGTCAAAAGTCTGTACAAACTCAAATAAAAGAAGCCTTGAGAATGAGAAAAGAATGGAAATACAAGAGGTAAAGATTAGTGACAAGGATAATAAGATTAAGAATATTGAGAAGCAACAACTGAGTATGATTCAACATGAGACTGTGATTAATAAAAAATTGGAAAATCTCGAGAACTCTATGCGAATTTTGAATGTAAGGGTTCTTAATTTCCCGGTCATACCTCAAATAATACCACTTGATTTGTTCAAGAAATACTTAATGGAAGTGTTAAAAATACCAGTGGAGGCATTGCCATTAATTTTAAAGGCATATTATTTACCTCAAAAAAGGCAGCAAGACCAGGAGAAGGAAGAGCCCCAAGCGCAAATTAATGTTTCAGATTTGTTGGAATTATCCATGGAAGACACAGTCACCACTAGAGCTGTTCTTTTTGTGACTTTTGCGTTTATTACAGAAAAAAATAATGTAATGAAGATGTTCTTTCGAAAAAGATCTGAAATTTTTATGGTCAAAAGATCTGGCTATTTCCAGACATTACCCGTCCGACACAAGAGAGGAGGAAAAAGTTTATTGAATTAAGAAATGAAGCTTTAAATATCTGCTCTAAATTTGTTATTCGTTATCCGTGTAAATGTTTAGTGAAATTTCAGAATTCAAATTATGTTTTCTTTGAACCTTCACAATTGAGATTCTTTATTGACTCACATAAGATAGCTGCATGATAATACAGTAGGCATAAGTAGGCGTTCTCTCTGATCGTCATATTCTTTTTTCCTATTACTTAAGATTCATAGAATATATGTTTTGTATCCTCCCCTCTAATTTCTTATTAGTAGGATGATATCATTAACATTTTGTTATTTCTTATAGAACAGTCTGTAATACGATTATACGTTAAAAGTTTAATGTATCATCCGATATTTCAATATCACAATGTTGTTTTGTGGAAAACTTAATGATACAAATTTAAGAGCCATAGGTTACAGGTATATAAAATGGGTGACTGAGTCCACATGCTCATTTCTCCTGATCTCAATAGTTCCCTCCCAAAATATCCCTCCTTCTAAGGTGATGCGATCTACAAAAGGCGTCTGACTTCTCTTAAATCCATTACAGCCACTGACTACTTTTCGTGTGTGGGAAACCCCCCCCCCCCCCTCCATTCTGTAGTCACCAAGAAATCTTGGCATTCCTGCGTGTGCAGGTGTTAGGGCTCTGTGATGCCTGGTAGCGAAATAGTCTCGCCCCTTACACCAGTTACCTCTTCATCCCATCTCGATCCCCCTTTGCAACAAAAAAACTTTCCTTACACAGTTCAACTTATATTTCGGCAGTTACCAAAACTTTACCTCTTAAAAGAAAGTAACTCATGCTGCCATACCAAATTATCAATTAGAATAGAAATACTCCATTCATGTATATTTAGAGCTCATAAACATCCACCAGGATCCGGGTCAGCTCAGTCCTTCTTGTGTCCCAGTATTACAGGAAGTCTCCTGTCTCCGCAGTCTTTATTTATTTATTTATTTATTTAACATTTTTATATACCGACCTTCATGAAAGAAATTCATATCAGATCGGTTTACAAATAACATGGGGGAATAACAGTCTTCTGCCCCCTTTTTCAACACGCTGCCAGTGCGGTGGTTCTGGGTAGCCTTTGCTCTCTGCTACAGTGGACTGCTGAACAGGAAGGCCCGCTGTGGCTAAGGTGGCTGCCGCTTCATCCAGGGTAGTTGCATGTGAAGTGATCCCCTGAATGGTCATGGTTATCCCTACCGGGAAGAGCCATTTGTAGCGAAGATTTTGTTTTCGAAGCATGGAAGTAATCGGGCTGTAGGACTGTCAGCGCTTCAATGTTCCAGGTGAGATATCTGGGAGAACTGAAACTATCACGCCTTTCCATTGCCATGCTTGCTTTTTCCTCGCCGCCATTAGGATCTTGCTTTGTCTGGATACTGCAGAAAACAGGCAATGATGTTGCGCGGCAGGTTCCTGCTGCGCGGCCCTTATGTTCGGTGTGCACACTCCAGCTCGATCATATGTTCAGGAGCCGTCTTGTTTTCTAGGCCTGCCGCCTGAGATAGAAAAAAGGTACAGAGGAAGTGGACCACCGCGTGGCAGTCGATATAGGCCTCCACTTCAGGGATCCCTCTGAATCAGAGATTGCTTCTCCGATTTCTGTTTTCAAGGTCCTCTAATTTGAGGAGCAGCTCATCTCCACCTTTAGTCACAGAGTCGCATTGTAATTGCAGTTTCTCAATCTTACTTGCATGCGATTCAAGCCTGATATCGCAGTTGTCCACTCTGTGTCCTATCTCTTCCATATCCTCGCACATTTTTGCCATTCTATCGAGAAGTTCTTTTTTATTTTCTTTCATAACGCGGCGCAAATCACTGAACCAATGTCTAAATTAATCTCTCGTGGGTACCTCCGATAGCTGAGGACCGTGCTCCTCTCCTGATGACTCAAAAACGTCCTTGGGCGGAGTCGCCATTGTGAGATCCATGCTGCCACCTTGTATCGCCGGATCGTCTCAGGGCTTCAAATAGAAGTATTTGCTCAGATCGGTCCCTTCTTAGTATACATGAATATATAGGATCAGGTGTTGCGACTGTTGCTGCCCGACATCTTCACTCCGCCCTCTTTACCTCTGTGACGACTCCCCTCCAGGGTTGAAGGACGGCTGGCTGCTGCAGCGTCTCCTTGCCATCTCTCTCCGGCGTCCCCGGGCCGGCTCGACGCTGCAGATCCATGTTGCCTGAAGCCTAGGGCCCGCATGCGTGCTCCGAGTGAAGTACCAGCAAGGGGGCGAACCTCAGGGGCGTCCCCCTGAGATGACGTCATCCGCTTCTGATATTTAAAGGTCTCTGATATTGCTACAGATCCGCCATGTTGCCTGAAGCCTAGGGTGCGCACGCGTTCTCCGCGTGAAGTACCAGCAAGGGCGCGAACCTCAGGGGCGTCCCCCTGAGATGACGTCATCCGCTTCTGATATTTAAAGGTCTCTGATATCGCTACTAGTTGAGTTAGCAAGGGCTAAGGTTCAGATTGGGTTCCTTGCCTAAGCTACTCTGCCTCCTCGGACTTACTAGAGGTACCTGCTCCTCGGGGGCCTCACTCTCTCTTACCTTTCAGGTTACAGACGGGAACCGGTAGTCGCTCCTCAAGGGCCCTTGTTCCTGACTATCTGCTGATTCTCTTCTGCCTGGAAGTCATCATTATCTACATCATTGTGAGTTACCATCGCTCTCTCAGAGCTTTCCCTGGAACCAGGTACTCGCTCCTCAAGGCCTATCCTTTCCATCTCCTGAGCTCCCTGAGACCTATTTGTGAGTGTTGTCATCTAGTTCTGTTCATGAACTCTGCATACCCTGCCTACTCACTGTCTACAGTTTCTCAACAGCTCAGCCATCCAGGGATCGCTGCTACAGTATCTGAGGGACTACAGTCCTACCGGGCACTTCAGCTCACTACTGCTACCTCTGGTGGTTTCAAGACCTGTTTAATAAAAGAACTAGTGTGTGTCTGTCTCCATACTCTAAGCCTAGCCGGTGTTCCCTCTCGGGATCTTCCCCCGTGGGTGTGGTCATCTTCCACTGGCCCAAGGATCCACTAACTACTATCTCCGGCAGTCTATAACAGATTGCTGAGTCCGCCTACGGAATAAATTAGATTGACACCCCTATCTGATTGCTCCTCCCACCAGCATAGCAGATCATGACATCAGGAAAATCTCTCTCATCAACTTAGCTTCAATTTCGGGGGGGATGGATGTTAATAGATCTTAAATTTACGCTCGTGGTGCACTGGAGCCCGCTTCTCAGGCTACCATTCCGCTCCGTGGCCAAACCATGCCCCCAAGCTGCCAGTTAATTCTACATTTCAGTCTGTCAGACAGAGCCACCTGTAGAATTACCTGCATTTTCTGCTCGGACTAACATTTCATATTATTCATTTTACCTTTTTTTTTTTTAATATCCCCAACACATTTAATCTTTCGAGTAAGGCACTTGAAATATTTGCTGCAAGCTCAAGCTTCTGACCTTTTATTTATTTTTTTTTGCAACTAAGGATCATCTGTGCTTAGGCCCTGACTTCTTCAAGTCCATTAACCATTTTAGCCACCACTAACCACTCCGACTCCAGGAGTGTATTATACATCCACTATCCTTTCTGTGAAAAGCAAGTTTGTTTACCGTAAACGGTGTTTTCCGTAGATAGCAGATGAATTAGCCATGCTGTCTGGGTATGTCCTCCGTGCCACTAGGTGACGGAGCTCTCTAAGATCACCCAGACTCTTTTGGTGAGGTGTTCCTCCCTGCATACCAGCCGTGTCTCCTCGAAGCTCCTCAGTCCGTATCAAAGCGAGATGAATGCAATGGTGAACTGTCCAGGGAGGTGGGCGGGTCAGCATGGCTAATTCATCTGCTATCTACGGAAAACATTGTTTACGGTAAGCAAACCTGCTGACGTGTTCTCCGTGCGGAGTTAGCAATCTGTCAGAAATCTCTGTTGTTAAAGTTGGTATTTAGCAATTTGTAGTTATTTAGAGTAGTTGTGGGTGGATCCTTGGACCAGTGGCAGGTGACCACGCCCTTGGGGGAAATCTGGTCAGGCTTAGTGTAGGAGACAGACACACACTAGTTCTTTTATTAGAAAATATGGTAAACCACCAGAGGTGGCAGTAGTGAGCTGGAAGCGCCTGACTGGGCTGTAGTCCCTCAGGTATTGGAACAGTGTTCCCAGGGTGGCTGAGCTCTTTGGTGGTTACTGCACAACATTAGAAATACATCCCATGCATCAGGAAATATTTTTTCCCCCTAGATAAGCAGCTGAATTAGCTATGCTGTCTGGGTACATCCTCCGTGCCACTAGGCGGCGGAGCTCTCTAAGATCACCCAAAGTCTTTTGGTGAGGTGTTCCTCCCTGCATACCAGCCGTGTCTCCTCAAAGCTCCTCAGTCCATATCAAAGCGAGATGAATGCAATGGTGAACTGTCCAGGGGAGGCGGGCGGGTCAGCATGGCTAATTCATCTGCTATCTACGGAAAACATTGTTTACGGTAAGCAAACCTGCTGACGTGTTCTCCGTGCGGAGTTAGCAATCTGTCAGAAATCTCTGTTAAAGTTGGTATTTAGCAATTTGTAGTTATTTAGAGTAGTTGTCGGTGGATCCTTGGACCAGTGGCAGGTGACCACGCCCTTGGGGGAAATCTGGTCAGGCTTAGTGTAGGAGACAGACACACACTAGTTCTTTTATTAGAAAATATGGTAAACCACCAGAGGTGGCAGTAGTGAGCTGGAAGCGCCTGACTGGGCTGTAGTCCCTCAGGTATTGGAACAGTGTTCCCAGGGTGGCTGAGCTCTTTGGTGGTTACTGCACAACATTAGAAATACATCCCATGCATCAGGAAATATTTTTCCCCCTAGATAAGCAGCTGAATTAGCTATGCTGTCTGGGTACATCCTCCGTGCCACTAGGCGGCGGAGCTCTCTAAGATCACCCAAAGTCTTTTGGTGAGGTGTTCCTCCCTGCATACCAGCCGTGTCTCCTCAAAGCTCCTCAGTCCATATCAAAGCGAGATGAATGCAATGGTGAACTGTCCAGGGGAGGCGGGCGGGTCAGCATGGCTAATTCATCTGCTATCTACGGAAAACATTGTTTACGGTAAGCAAACCTGCTGACGTGTTCTCCGTGCGGAGTTAGCAATCTGTCAGAAATCTCTGTTAAAGTTGGTATTTAGCAATTTGTAGTTATTAGAGTAGTTGTCGGTGGATCCTTGGACCAGTGGCAGGTGACCACGCCCTTGGGGGAAATCTGGTCAGGCTTAGTGTAGGAGACAGACACACACTAGTTCTTTTATTAGACAATATGGTAAACCACCAGAGGTGGCAGTAGTGAGCTGGAAGTGCCTGACTGGGCTGTAGTCCCTCAGGTATTGGAACAGTGTTCCCAGTTTCTCTACAGCTGAGCTGGTGACGTCATCTCAGGGGGACGCCCCTGAGATTCGCGCCAACACTGGTACATCAGTCGGGCCGCACGTGCGCCCTTAGGCATCTGGTCAACATGGCGGCTTGCAGTGTCGAGCCGGTCTGGGAACGCCGGAGGAGGATGGCCAGGAGACGCTGCATCAGCTAGCCTTCCATCAACCCCGAAGGGAGTCGCCAACGAGGTAAGGTGGGCGGAGCAGAGTCGTTGGACAGCAACGGACACAACACTTGCTTTTTTCCCCATAGATAAGCAGCTGAATTAGCCATTCTGTCTGGGACTCACCAGCTGAAGTATTGAGCATGTAGTTATGTGAGTATATAGAGATATGGAATCGGACACCTAATACTATAGGATAAGTGGACAGTTCCTATTAGTGAGTTGAAGCAAAAGTGTTTTTTGCTAGGATTATCCACCCCATCTCTGCATCAGCTTTGGTTTGTTTGTCTAAACCAATAATAAGATTTGAAAGTGTGTAGAGATGAACATGTAGCTGCTTTACATATATCTGAGATAGGCACATTATGAAGATGTGTGACGGAGGCAGCCATCGCTCGTACTTGGTGGGCTTTTGGTGTGGAGGATAAGGATTCAGAACGTTTTAGATAGCGGAAACATATGCAATTAGTTATCCAGGATGATAAGGTTCGTTTAGAAACGGGAAGTCCTGAAGCGTTTGGATTGAATGAGAGGAAAAGTTGTGAATGTTTGTTAGGAGACTGAGTTCTGTTCTTGTAACAGTCTTGGACTGCAAACAGTCTTGTTTGCAGTCCAATGTATGTAGATGCCGCTCGCTATCATTTGCGTGTGGTCTGGGATGGAATGTTGGCAAGGTGATGGTCTGATTTAAGTGAAAATCAGAGACCACTTTCAGAAGGAAATTAGGGTGTGTACGTAGTGTCACCTTGTCGTGGTAGAATTCCAGATAAGGTGGGTAATAAACTAGTGCTTGAAGTTCACTGATTTGCCTTGCGGATGTAAGGGCGACTAAGAATAGTACTTTCCAGGATAGGTAGCGAAGATGGGCAGCTGTCCATTGGTTCGAAGGTGGTAACATAAGTTGTTCGAGCACCGAGTTAACATCCCATGGAATTGGTGGTTTCTTTAAGGAGGGTCGTAGATGAAGAACACCCTTCATAAATCGAGAAATAAGGGTATGACAAGCTATTGACTCTCCATTTGGAGGAGCGTGGTAAGCTGCTATAGCACTAAGATGAACCCGAAGGGAGGCAGTGGCCAATCCCTAATTATAAAGTAGATGGAGGTAACTTAGAAGAAGTTCCAATGGACACGTTAGTGGGTCTGCATTCGTTAAGGAGCACCAAGATATATAACGTACTCATTTGCAGTGGTAGTTTTGGTGTGTTGAAGGTTTCCTGGACACGATCAAAATATCTTCCAGCTGTGGAGAGAGGTTCAGATTTTGGTACGTGATCCTTTCAATCTCCATGCAGTGAGATTTAGTGATGCATGGAGTGGGTGGCGCATTGACCCTTGTTGTTGGGTGAGGAGGGTTGGGGCATTCCCCAGACATATCGGTTTGTAAATTGACAGTTGGACCAGAAAGCTGTTGTGGTCCGGACCGTGGATGTATCCGGACGGCTTCCTCACTTACCCCAAGGCCGCTCCGGGGACTGCAGTACTCCATCCGGGCCTCGCTAGGCCCTTCCCACGGCCTCCCTTGCTGAGACGCTGCCGCTGGTCGGCAGCTGCCCCCACCCCTTAGGCGCGTGCGCAGGGGCTCAGCAATTTAAAGGGACCAGTGTGGGAAAGGACAGCTCCACCTCCTAAGATGACGTCAGACGCTGACAGTATTTAAACTTGCTTGGCAGTCTTCTCCCTTGCCTTGCAACGAGGTTTCATTCTCCTGAGTTGCTTAGTTGCTGTCCTGTCCTCGTTCCTGCGTCTTCCTGGCTTCTGACCCCAGCTTGGCTCCTGACTTTGACTTTGGATCGTCTTCTTGGCTCCTGACTTTGGCTCGTCCTTGGTTACTGCTGTCTGCGGCCTACCCTGACCCCTTGGCCTGACCAGGCTTCTGGCATCTCTACGTCCCGTCTTGATTTGGAGTACTTCTATCTCTTCGTCCTTCAGAGACCGCTCCTAAGTCCAAGCGGCTCGGGTCCTCACGGGCTCCTCCCAGGGGGACCACAGGCTTCCAGTGGTGTACATCCTGTTGGTCTCCCAGCTCCAACTTCTTCTTTACGCCTAAGTCCGAGCGGTTCGAGTCCTCACAGGCTCCTCCCGGGGGGACCACGGGCTTCCAGTGGTGAAGACTTCCTCGGACCTCTGCTTCTGCCATCAGATCTCTTCTGCAAGTCCGCCTCCCGGCTACAACTCCGCGGTGGGTTCCTCCCACTGCTCCACCATCACCCTCTAGCTGGCCCAAGGATCCATGAACGTAACAATAGCTGTACCACGGTTGATGTGGCATTGCTGGAGCGATGAGAATCAAGTTGGAATTGTCCTCAATGCATCTCTGTACTGTTCGGGAGATCAATGGAATAGGAGGGAACGTGTAAAGAAGGTCCTGAGACCAGTCCAGGAGGGAAAGCATCTTGTGCTATCCGGTATGTGCTGGGGTATACTGAGCAAAAGAGGTCGACTTTTTTGTTGTATTCTGTCACAAAGAGGCCTATTGGAGAAGACCCTAAATGGAGAAGATTCGATTGGCGACAGTTTGATCGAGTTCCCACTAGTGGGGATAAAAAGTTCTGCTCAACTTGTCTGCCTTTGAATTGTTGATTCCTGGTAGATAAGTGGCTTGGAAAGAGATCGCCTTGGAGTGGGCCCAGTTTAGAATCTGTATTGTTTCTTTGCACAGGTTCCATGAACCTGACCCGCCTTGCTTATTTATGTAAAACATTGCCACTTGATTGTCGGTGTGGATCATGACGATACGGCCTAGTATAGTGTTTTGAAAGGCCTGCAGGGCATATTTGATAGCTCTCAATTCTAGGAAGTTTATGTGATAATTGCGTTCGTGGGTGGCCCACAACCCTTGAGTCTGAAGGTTGGAAAGATGGGCTCCCCATCCTCTGGGGGAGGCATCCATCGTGAGAATGAGTTGTTGTCGTAAGGGCCTGAGAGGTGAGCCCTGTGATAATGCCAGTGGGATTAGCCACCAGCGGTTGTAAGTTGTACAGGTGTGTTAATAAGGGACTTAGAAATTGAGACCATTGTTTTTTCAGACCCCACTATAGACGACAGATGTGAAGTCTCATGTATGGGACCACATAGATGCATGCTGCCATATGACCCAGTATGGTTAAGACTTGATGGGCCGACGTTTTGGCAAGTGGTAAGAGATGTTGAGCCAGTGTGGTGAGAGCTAATGCTCGAGATTGTGGCAGGAAAGCTTTGTCTTGAATAGTATCTATAGACGCCCCTATGAAGATGAGTGTTTGCGTCGGTTGCATATGTGACTTTTCTTAATTTATGAGAAGACCTAGATTGTCCAGGCAGTTTATGGTTTGAAGTAAGCTGTTCCACAGGAGAACTGGATTGGGGGCTACTAAAAGCCAGTCGTCGAGATAGGGGAATATTTGAATCCCTTGTCGTCGTAAGTGTGCCACCACTACCGCTAGACATTTCGTGAATACTCTGGGTGCAGAGGAGAGACCGAACGGTAGAACCTTGTATTGGAAGTGTCTCTGGTCCGCTTGAAAACAGAGGTAAGTCCAAGATTTGGGATGTATTGGTATGTGGGCATATGCATCCTTTAGATCTATGGAGCATATCCAATCCCCCAGCTGTAGGAAGGGGAGGATGGATTTGAGAGAAGTCATTTTGAATTTCTCTTTCATTATGAATTTGTTGAAGGAGCGGAGGTCCAAAATAGGATGGAGTCCCCCCGATATTTTGGGAATGAGGAAGCATTGTGAATAGAAACCCTTGTGAAGTTGGGAGGGTAGCAAATCCCGTATGCAGCGTTGATGGAGTAGCTGGTATACTTCCTGAAGAAGAGTTTCTTTGTGAGATGAAATTTTTGGTACCACTTGATGTGGTAATGCAGGAAGGGATGTAAAATTGAGAGAATATCCGTCTCGTATGATGTTGAGGACCCATGAGTCCGAGGGTTATAGTGCTCCATTGAAAGAGAAAGTGGGACAGCCATCCTCCAACTTTCTGGTTGGGTAGTGGTGGCTGTGTTATCCCTAAAAACTTTGGTTTTTGGGCAGTTGAGGATCAGCCGCTTGCCAAGGCTGACGAGGAGCACATGGTCGTTGACGAGGCGTTGGTTGTTGGTAAGGCTGTTGACATGGATATTGTTGTGGCTTGTAGGTCGGATAAGGACGATATTGTCATCTGGGATAAGGTTTCTTATAGGAACTGAAGGGTCTTTTCGAGGTTGATGTCTCATGTTAACGAGAGTACCGCCACTTTCTGTTACTTTAATTTAGCAACAGTCTCTGTTAGTTTGTCGCCGAACAAATTGTCTGGTCTACAGGGGAGGTTGGCTAGTTTTTCGTGAACGTCGTCACGTATGGCGCTAGATTGCAACCAAGCTAGTCGTCGAGCTGCAACCGCATTAGCTGACATCTTTGCCGAGGTTTCATATCCCTCAAAAATGGATCTTACAAGATGACGAAGACCTTCCTCCACATCATGAAATTCAGGTGGAGTGGTATTGTCAAGTGATGCCCGTTGTAATATAGGCTTTAAAGACTG
Source organism: Rhinatrema bivittatum (assembly GCF_901001135.1). Lineage (NCBI taxonomy): Eukaryota > Metazoa > Chordata > Amphibia > Gymnophiona > Rhinatrematidae > Rhinatrema > Rhinatrema bivittatum. The sequence goes on from NC_042621.1 coordinate 44,797,056, forward strand.
CAGACATTCAAAGAGGTATTGCGCCACATAAAATTGATGTTTTTGTATTTTGGCGTTGAGGACCCCTGACTAGTAAGCTTTTTTAGCAAAGTCATTCAAAGTTTTATTATCACGACCTGGCTGGTTATTAGAATGTAGCCTGGTTTTTCTTGCTTTTTGCATGGCTGATTCTACAACCACTGAAGCGTGTGGTAGCTGTACATTGGCATAGAAAGGTGAATCACGCATTCTATATTTCAAATCCATTTTCCTCGCAGTAAGTGTAGCAGAGAACGGTGAGTCCCAGGACTTTTCCAACAGTGCCTCTAGAACTGGATGGGAAGATAGTGCCGTTGGTTCAGCAGGAGTGTCAAAGATTTTAAGTATGCCAAACATTTCTTGTCTGGGGTCTGGTATCTTTTTGGTTTTGACTCCCAACCGGAGACCAACTTTTTCTAAAAATTGAGAGTATGTTAGATCTTCTGGCGGGGAGATCGGCTCTGGTGGTAACTCTTGTGGGTCGGACGGGTACCCCGTTGATGACCCAGGGGAAGAGTGTGACGATGAAGTATCAATCGTCAGAGGCGAAGGGGCTCTAGGTAATGCTTTTGGTGCTGGTCCCGGTTGAGGGGACGAAGGCCTCTCTAGTGGTTCAGCAGGAGTAGGATGGTATTGCTTCTCCAAGGATTGAAGGAATTGAGATAAAATGTTACTAATTTGTAAGATGGTATTGGAAGCCAACGTTGACAGTGTCGGTTCTGGATGTATATCTAGTGGAGGCACCCCTGGCTTAAGGGGAGGAACTTCTGGAGCCTCTGAAGTGATGTCATCCACAGGGGAATGAGTCGGCAGGGTGTGAAGTGGCTCTGGCAAATCTGAGAGTCCACGATGATGAGATGTCTCCGAAGAAGCAAAGGAAGAAAGCAATTCGTATCTTCATGAAGATGGACTTTCTTATATTAACACTAAAGGTGAAGGACTTCTTTTCCTGTGTGATGCTTCTTAGGTGTATAGACTGGATGCATTGGGAGTGTCGGCTGTGCGCCATGTTGCTTCGGCATCGACGCAATGTCTTGAGTGCATCGGCGAGTGGAGTCAGTATCTATGGAGCGCTGGTGCGTCGATGTTCCTTCGACGCTTTAGTTCTTCAATGCGGTGAAGTTTCTTCGCCATTGAACATCGGAGGTGCGTTGACATCACGAGGCATCGACGCAAGATTGCATCCCTGGCGCATCTCCCGCGCTCTGTGCGTGCTGGGTCAGTAATTTTTTACTTTTCTTTGGACCGGGAGGGTCCGCAAATGCAGCCCTTTGATCACCCTGGGCTTTTGGAGTCTACCTCGGTCCCGGGGCCAACTTCACTGAAGATTCAGAGGGGGCATACAAGCCAAATGCTCCCTGTCTCAAATGGGCAAATTTTTCAGCCCTCTGGCACTGTGCCCATGGGGACATGCGGCCGGAGTCCGGGCAGTTAGGCTGGTCATGTCTAGGACCAAGGCATAAATAGCAAAACTGATGTCTGTTAGTCACAGACATTACTTTTCCACATTAACAAAACTTAAAACCTGGTCTAGGCATGTTTAGTGAAGGGAGAATCTTTTGCCAAGTTATAAAACAGTTTCCTGTCAGATTTTTTCATCAGAAGTTTCTTTTTTCTCACAGAGAGAAGAGCTCCACGTGCCTTCAGCTGCGTGGAAAAAAACGGACTGAGGAGCCTCGAGGAGACACGGCTGGTATGCAGGGAGGAACACCTCACCAAAAGACTTTGGGTGATCTTAGAGAGCTCCGCCACCTAGTGGCACGGAGGATGTACCCAGACAGCATAGCTAATTCAGCTGCTTATCTATGGGAAAAAAATATTTCCTGATGCATGGGATGTATTTCTAATGTTGTGCAGTAACCACCAAAGAGCTACCAAGTTACTCAGTTCCAGGAAGGAGACATTTGGGATGGTCCTGGTTCTGAACTTTCTTCCCAAAGCAGGATAGGATTTATAGTCTGATTCTTTCCATTAAATTCAGTGCTCCAGGTCCCATAGTGCATCAGAATGGGGTTGTCAGTATTGCAACCTTCCCTTCCCAACGGCTTCACTCCCCCTACCTTTCTTTCTTTACACCTCCTCTCGCTATGGATGGATGCCTGGCTGCCGCGGCATTTGCCTGCCGTCTTCTCCGGCGTTCCCGAACTGGCTTGAGCGCTGCCTCCCGCCATGCTCCGCTGGTACCTTAGGGCGCGTGCGCTGCGCGGCCCTCACTCTTATTTCCTACTTGGCGCGAACCTCAGGGGCGTACCCCTGTGATGACCTCATGCTGCCCGGATATTTAAAGCCTACGATGTTTACTAGCCTTTGAGTTAGCAAGGGGGAATCTTACGGATGGATTTGCTCTCCATACCCAGCTACTCTGCCTCTCCAATCTTCCAATGGACTCTTAATGCTAACGGGGTACCCGCTCCTCAGGAGCCTCACTTGCTTTTCAGGTCGCTATCAGGAAACCGGTACTCGCTCCTCGAGGGCCCATGTTCCCTGACTCGCTGCCTGCTCCTACCTTCTCTTTTGCCTGGAGGGATTCACTATCTTCAACACCAGTGAGTACTACCATCTTCACCTCAGAGCTGTTCCCTGGAACCAGGTACTCGCTCCTCGAGGGCCTGCTCTCCCTATCCTGGGGGTTCTCCATACTGGGCTTTGTGCATACTCCACTGTACTCATTATTCTTAGTTCTTTCCACTACAGCACTGCTACCGGAGGAGTCGCTGTTCCAGCGTCTGAGGGATACTAGCCCAGCCGGGCTACTTCTGTTGCTCACCACTGCCACCTCTGGTGGCTTCACCTCATTGTCTAATAAAAGATCAATCTATGTGTGTGTATGTCCTAAGCTGAGCCTGACCTGTGGCCCTCACGGGACTTCCCCCCGTTGGCGTGGTCAGCTGCCACAGTGTCCAAGGGTCCACCCCAAACCTCATTAATTATAATAGTCAGAAATCCCAAGACGGCCTTACAATCTCTCTCTGTGAACTGGGTAACTTGGCAATGTGGTTTAAGCTGGATGCAGAGGCTTTTGGGTCTTTACTTTCATGATAAAATATAAAGCTCTCTGCTAATCTAAGAACCATGCAGGTGATCAAGATGGAATTGATTTGGCACAACCAGTTTTATGGGATTCCTTTGCTGAGGTTTCAGAAAGTGAAATCTGTAAAATTGTGTCTGAGTTAAACAACTTATTGTCCACTCAGCAAGTGTTTCTAATGCCCCCCTGATGGTCTCTGTTTGGTTAGCGTGAGTCAACAAGGACAACGAAAAAGTAAACCAGCATGTGCTCACTCGCAAGGCAGATGACGCAGAAGTTGTTTGTTTTGTCCAGGTTTTCTGCCCCGAGGTTAAGCCTGAACCCTGAAAGAATGGCAGCAGTGACTCAAGGTTAATCACCAGTCGGCCTGTGCCAGTAAATATCCCCTGCCATCATTTAGGGAGACAAATACATTGCAGGGCTGGAGATGGTGTGAATGGTCCAGAGTCAAATTCGGAATGAGATGAAGGATTTCACCATGTTCCCAGTTTGCTGGAGTTTAAAAATGGTCCCCTGACTCGATGCACTTTTACCAGCAGTTTGTGGGTAAAATCCAAAAAAAAGTAGATGTGGATTTTCAGAGAAATAACAAAATGGAGGCCATGTTCTGAAGAATCATGTGTGTTTAATTCTTCAGATCTGTGGCAGATCTCCTCAGAAGTTTGCTGATGAACCTTTGATGTATTTCCAGGTTTGTCAAATTCAATGGCGTACCTAATGTTGCGCTGGAGGTGGACCCTTGGCCTGGTGCAGGATTGGTACGGCCCTCTGGTCGGACCCAGAGAGCGCCTGCCACCACGAGGCGGAACACACAAGGAGACAGAGGCTAGCTGAAGCTTCACCAATAACAATCCAGAGTTTCTGCAGGTTGAGCTCTTGGGTAACCCGGACCCGCCTGGACTTAGGTGGGCCTCCGGTGGTCTCCCGGAGAGGAGAGATCAGCCAAGCAGGGTGCGGGGCTGATGCATAGTGGATGAACTAGACCTGAACCGGAAGCTCCGGAGACTTCGGGAAGGCAACAGATCCAGGGAGGTCCTCTGGATGAGACAAGCAGTGGCCTGCAGGTCTAGCCACGTGGAGGCCGCAGTTGTTATCCCAAGTACCATTGGCCCGATGGTCACTGGGAGCCCAGAAGAGAGTGTCTGAGTGAAGCGCAAGGGTCAGAGCCAGAGGTATCAGCCCAAGAGAGGTCAGCCAAAGCAGTGGGTCAATACCAGAATCAGTCCGTGCATAGTCGTGACAAGCGAGGGTCAGTTCCAGGGCGGCAGACAGTAGAGTGGTCACGCAGGCAGAGGTCAGTATCAAGAAGTCAGTCCGGATAGGTACTACCTGGGAAGGAAACAGAAACAAGGAGATGCTGGGACAGGAGACACTGGAACAGGCGACGCTGGAACAGGAGACACTTGGAACAGAGGGCAAACTAATCACACCCAACGGTGTTGACCCGATTGCCAAGGAAAAGAGCAGAGGTTTGAGCCCAGCTTTATATACAGGGGCTCAGGTGACGTCATCGGGGTGCATCACGGATGACTTTCCCGTGCTTGGCCCTTTAAATGTCCGGGAATTCCGCGCGCGCTAGTGGGCCGGGCCAACGCCGTGGAGGACGCCGAGCCCCGATGCAAGGAGTGCTGCGAGGGAGTAGGCCCCGATGGGCCTGGAGATGCCCGGGAGTACTGTGGACGAGCAGTGCTGGTGGAGACTGTGGGTGAGGAGCTGGTAGACCAGGGGTCAGGAACCTTTTTGGCTGAGAGAGCCATGAACGCCACATATTTTAAAATGTAATTCCATGAGAGCCATACAATATGTTTAAAACTAAATACAAGTAAATGTGTGCATTTTATGTAAGATCACACTTTTAAAGTACAATAAGTCTCTGAAAATATTACACCAGGCCTTAAGACACCAATACATCTGCTATTAGGAAAATGGACCAAGTCAGGCTGCTATAGAGTCCTACACAGAAGCTACACGCCAGCAGAAAACCTCACCTGAATCACGTGCTGACCCTCACCTAACATAGAATAAAGAGACCAAAACGCATAACTAGAAGCATGCAGAAAAAACTGAATTGGAAAACTGCAAACAAAGCCAGAGTCTCTGTATGCAGTGTAAACAAAGGAAAAAAGAAACATCACCCATCCTTATAAAACAAATCAAGAAATATAAATCATCAGCAGTAAAATTGTACTAACAAAAAGAACATATTTCGAAACAGCTGATGAGTGGAATATCCAATATTAAAACTCATATAAAAAATTTCCAGATACCAACAAAATATTTCAAAATAGCAGACCACAAAGACCCAGTAATGAAAAATAATAAGGATACAAAAATTTTTTTGCTCTGCATACCTGGGAATGTTTGATATCCAGGTGTCCTGAGATTGTTCTGAATTAGCAGGAGGAGGGGTGGTTTTGCTTGGAACTTTTCTCCTCTCTCAGTCACATACCAGCGCTCTCTCTCACACTGGCTCTCAATTACACACCTATACACACATGCTCTCAGTCACTCATATATACACATGCTTTTTCTCTCTGACTTATATAGGCTCTTAATTACACATTTACACACATGCTGTCTATCTTTTCACGCTTACACACACAGGCTTTCAATCACATAAATACATGCTGTCTTTTTCTCTCACACACAGCCTCTCATTCACATGCTTACAAACATGTCCTCTCTTTCTCTCATTTACACACAGGCTCTCAATCACATACTCACATGCTCCATCACCTAAACCAGCTCTCAATCACACACGGACACACATGCTCTCTCTTACTTATACACACAGGCTCTTAATCATACATACACATGTTCTCTCTCCACACAAAGATCTCAATCATACACACATACTCTTTCACACAAACAGGTTTTCAATCACAAACTTACACATACAGGTTCCAAATCGTAAACTTACATTCATGCTCTCTCTCTCACAGGCAGGCTCTCAATCACAGACATACTCTCTTTCACATATACAGGCTCTCAATCATTCACATACATGCAATCTCTCACTCACACACACAGGATCTCAACACACATGCTTGCCTCGCTCATTCACTCTCTCTCTCCCCCACCCCCAGCCCCGGGAACTCACGGCAGCAGCAGCCTCCTCCCAACGCTAACCTCCTTCATTTCAGCCCTCGCGGAGGAGGAGTCCCATCAGCCAGCCGCGGTTGAAGCTCTTCTTTATTTTCCTCCGAGCCGCGCTGCACAGTCTTCTTTTCGTCGGACCGACGCTGACCACACTAGCGTGGTCTCTTCTTCCCGCGCACGCACCCGTTCCTCTTCCAGGGCCGCCGGGGGGGTGGGGGGCGGGAAGAAGAGAGCATGCCGGTGCCGCCGACTCCAGCTATTCTGCTGCGTTCCGCCGGGCTGACAGCATTTTAAGCCCGGGCGGAGAGGAGGACCGGGGAGCAGCTGGGTCAGCGGGGGACTGGAAAGTGTGGCGACACACTGATTTAGTAGATTTGTCTGCGAGCCAGATGCAAGCCATCAAAAGAGCCATATCTGGCTTGCGAGCCATGGGTTTCTCGACCCCTGCCCTATAGTGTAATTCTGTTCAGTGGAGAATTTGTGTGAGTAGAAGGAGCATGGTACTAAGGTTCCCTTAGCGGAGTATTGACTCAGATCTGCTCCTGCTCTGATGGGCGGATGCGTACAACTTCGACAATGAAGGGATGATTAGGATTTGGATGACGTAGACATGGACCGGAACAGGCGACTTCCTTCAAGGCATGGAATGCTGACTGGGCTTTGGGACTCCACACTCTGAGGTCAAATCCCTTTTTAGTCATGGTGGTAAGTGGCGTGACTAGGGAGAAGTATTCACGATAAAGTTTCGATAGTAGTTTTGTAAACCCAAGGAATCTTTGTAGGGAGCGGATGCCCACCTGGTGGTGGGCAATCTCGAATACCCTGGAGTTATCGGGGTCCATTGGTGAAGCCACGGTTGGAAATGATGTAGCGCTAGAAATGGAAGACTGGCTTGTTCAAAAATACACTTTTCTTTTTTTTTTGTATTTAAGATTTTTATTGAACCAGCAGAAAGTTACATACCAACCAAGTTATGCAATCATAAATGGAGTGAACCAAGTGAACAACATTGATCTGATAGTGCAAACATTAATCATTACAAAGCAGTCCAAGCTGTGTTTTTCCCCCCGCACGCAGACCTTTATGGTTCATTTAATTATTATACCCACTCCCCCCCCCCCACATGCTTCACAAGTACACAAAGTCATTAAGAGACAACTGAGGTCACCGTCAGGGAAGTCTAGGAAACCACCTTGAGATAACCTGGGGACGTAAGACAAGAAATAGGCCTCGTCCGAAATCCAAACGATATTCAAGTCACTGTAACCCCAGACATTTTAGAGAACCATTTTTGATATGGGAGCCAAATTGACGCAAAGCAGGACACTCTCTTGTGTTTATAGGCTTGATTTGAGATAGTAAATAAATCCTCCGTACTTTTTGTTGGATGTCCTCTATCTTAGGGAGGTTGGGGGATTTCCACAATCTCGCTATCTCACAGCGACTGGCTGTGATATGTACTGAGTGAACTGGTGTAAAGACCTTCGGCACTCCAGGCTTCGCCTGACCCAACAGCACCTGTGCAGGTGTGAAAACCAGCATGCCAGGAAAAATTTCGCTTAACCATGAAACACTTTCCCCCAGACCGTCTTAACATGGGTTCAGGCCCACCACATGTGAAAGAATGTACCCTCCTCTGTACAACATCGCCAACATGTATCAGGGTAAAGAGGTGTGTATTTATGCAATTGGGAAGGACACCTGTAACCATCGGTATAGGAGCTTGTAGAGTTTTCAATGAGCGAAGCAGCAATATGTCCCCTGCCCACGTTCTGAAAAATCGATTTCCAAATTTGAGGGGTCCAGTTACCTGAAGGTCTTGCTCCCAAAGCTTTTTGAAAGGTATAAATGGTGGTTCCCGTACCATTAACATTTGATACAACCTAGACAATATTCTAGTACAGCTATGAGCCCTCTCACATAACTTTTCAAAATCGGATGCACCCTGGGCTAAATGTTGTAGCAAGCAAGTTAGTCCTAGCAAAGTGAGCCAATGTAAGTAGAAGTACCTGGCCGACTCAGGTAAATCTATAAGCCCGCTGAAGGTCAGCAAAAGGGCGTAAGGATGAGGAACCCCAAACATGTCCCCATGTCCAGATGCCCCGTCTCTCTCCACTCTAAATAGGCCGAGCTCTCAAATCCCGGGCTCTAAAAGCTTTGTTGGTATACAAATATGTATGCTAGCATGATATGCCCCTATTACCCCAACAACGAAGCACCATATCGTTCCATAACTGAAGCCGCATAAGTGTGGAGGGATGGCAGCACCGCGTAGTCTATGTCTACCTGTCAAGTATTGTTTAGGCTGCCATATAAAACTAGAAAGTGGTTATGTCTCCAATTAAGTTCCTGATTAATAAGCGTCCCACTGCTTCGGTCGTCTGGTGAGATGCAGGATCTACAAGTTTTTTGAACTGAGCGGCACGAAAGTAACGGATAAGATCCGGTACTCCCAAACCACCCATACGTTTTGGTTGGGTTAAGACTCTCCTGGCAACCCGGGGCCTGCGACCCCCCCCAAATAAAATTCATACAACGCCTCTGCCACTGTTGTAACGTGGATACTGAAACCTGTACCGGGAGCGTCTGAAAAGATAGAGTAATTTCGGGAGAATGCTCATCTTAAAAACAGCCATTCTTCCCAGCCATGAAATATGGTAGCGGCTCCACTCCTCCATATCCTTAGAGATTTACTCCAAAGGGGGTGTAATTGATGTCAAACAAAATCGGGAGAGGCAGTCAACTGGATCCCTAGATATTTAATTTGGGTTTTGGCCCATTTAAAGGAAACAACTCCTGTAGTTGACTCACTGAGCGGTGAGTGTAAGTTGATATTAAGTACCTCTGATTTATCCCAGTTTACTGTTAAAACCAGAAAACCCTACCAAAAGCCTCCATCTCCTCATTACACAGTCAAGGGAATTTGCTGGATCTGTGAGCGTAAATAGTATGTCGTCAGCATAGAGAGAAATTTTTTTGTGATGAAATCTCCTATTGTCACTCCAGAAATATTTGTATTTCTATGTATGTTAATAGCAAACGGCTCCAGAAATAATGCAAAAAGGAGCGGGGAGAGCAGGCAACCCTGCCTAGTCCCCCTACCCACATCAAAGGGAGCTGAGTAACCGCCATTAATCTTCAAACAAGCCCGAGGGTGAATGGTAAAGCTGACCCAACCACTGCAAATAGGAGGCGCCAAAACCCATATATTCCAATGTTTGGAAGAGATAAGGCCAGTGCACCCGGTCAAATGCTTTGTCCGCATCAATTGACAAAGCCACCGCCGGAATTTATGTTTTTGGGCATACCATATAGTATCAATAATTTTTGTGGACATTGTCAGCGGTGGTTCGACCTGGAATAAAACCAGCCTGGTCAACCCCTACCAGTTGAGTGATAAAACAATTTAATTGATTCGCCAGGATTTTTGCTAACAACTTGATATCAATGTTTAGCAAAGAAATAGGCCTGTACGAGCCACATACAGAAGGGACCCGGCCAGGTTTAACTAATAAAATAATCCCGGCCATTTTACAAAAATTACACTTTTCTAATTTCGCATAGAGATGATGTTCCCTGAGGCACTGGAGGACTGTTTTGGACGTGGGAACGATGGTACTTTAGGGTCTTTGGAGAATATTAGTATATTGTCCAGATATACCACGACAAAGGAGTATAAAAGGTCTCAAAGATCTCATTCATTGTGTTGAAACACTGGAGGGGCATTGCAAAGCCCAAAGGGCATCACTACGTACTCATAGTGGTCATCTCTCCATGTTGAAGGCGGTCTTCCATATATCTTCTGGTTGGATTCGTACAAGGTTGTACGCCCCTTGGAGGTCCAATTTCGTAAAAATTTGTGCACCCTGCAGACGATCAAATAATTTGCTAATAAGCGGCAATGGGTAGTAATCTTTATGAGTCACTGCGTTCAAGCCTCTTTAGTCTATGCAGGGTCCTCAAGCTGCCATCCTTCTTCTTTACGAAGAAGAAACCCTGCTCCTGCTGGGGAATTAGAGGGCTGATGAAACCTTTATCTAAGTTCTCCTTGATATAAGACATGGCTTGTGTTTCTGGAAGTGATAGGGGATAAGTTCTGCCCTTAGGATGGCATCTTTCTGGTAGTAAATCTATGGGACAGTTGAATTCTCAAAGTGGTGGCAAGATATCAGCGTTTGTCTTGGAAAAGACATCCTTAAAGTCTGAGTATGGAACAGGCAGTCCAGGAAGGGTTGTAGTGTTGAGCATAGTCACGGATGGAGACACTTGCCGTAAACGGTTCTTTTTTTTTGTTTTGTTTTGTTTTAATGGTTTTATTGGTGATAACAAGTAAACATTGTGAATAAACAATATAAATACATCATGTCACCATTTTGCGTCCATTATTTCCCCTAAACACCCTCCCCTCCCCTTTATCCATCTTAACAACAATAAGACATTCCAGCATAAGAACATAAGAAATTGCCATGCTGGGTCAGACCAAGGGTCCATCAAGCCCAGCATCCTGTTTCCAACAGAGGCCAAAACCAGGCCAAACACTAAGAAGAACCCATGCTACTGATGCAATTTATAGCAGTGGCTATTCCCTACGTATAATTGATTAATAGCCATTAATGGACTTCTCCTCCAAGAACTTATCCAAACCTTTTTTGAACCCAGCTACACTAACTGCACTAACCACATCCTCTGGCAACAAATTCCAGATCTTTATTGTGTGTTGAGTGAAAAAGAATTTTCTCCGATTAGTCTTAAATGTGCTACTTGCTAACTTCATGGAATGCCCCCTAGTCCTTCTATTATTCGAAAGTGTAAATAACCGAGTCACATCTACTCGTTCAAGACCTCTCATGATCTTAAAGACCTCTATCATATCCCCCTCAGCCGTCTCTTCTCCAAGCTGAACATCCCTAACCTCTTCAGCCTTTCCTCATAGGGGAGCTGTTCCATCCCCTTTATCATTTTGGTTTGCCCTTCTCTGTACCTTCTCCATCGCAACTATATCTTTTTTGAGATGCAGCGACCAGAATTGTACACAGTATTCAAGCTGCGGTCTCACCATGGAGCGATACAGAGGCATTATGACATTTTCCGTTCTATTAACAATTCCCTTCCTAATAATTCCTAACATTCTATTTGCTTTTCTGACTGCTGCAGCACACTGAGCCGACAATTTTAAAGTATTATCCACTATGATGCCTAGATCTTTTTCCTGGGTGGTAGCTCCCTATTATGGAACCCTAACATCGTGTAACTACAGCAAGGGTTATTTTTCCCTATATGCAAACACCTTGCACTTGTCCACATTAAATTTCATCTGCCATTTGGATGCCCAATCTTCCAGTCTTGCAAGGTCCTCCTGTAATGTATCACAGTCTGCTTGTGATTTAACTACTCTGAATAATTTTGTATCATCCGCAAATTTGATAACTACACTCGTCGTATTCCTTTCCAGATCACTTATATATATATTGAAAAGCACCGGTCCAAGTACAGAACCCTGAGGCACCCCACTGTTTACCCTTTTCCACTGAGAAAATTGACCATTTAATCCTACTCTCTGTTTCCTGTCTTTTAACCAGTTTGTAATCCACGAAAGGACATCGCCTCCTATCCCATGACATTTTAGTTTTCATAGAAGCCTCTCATGAGGGACTTTGTCAAATGCCTTCTGAAAATCCAAATACACTACATCTACCGGTTCACCTTTATCCACATGTTTATTAACCCCTTCAAGAAAATGAAGCAGATTTGTTAGGCAAGACTTCCCTTGGGTAAATCCATGTTGACTGTGTCCCATTAAATCATGTCTTTCTATATGCTCTACGATTTTGATCTTGAGAATAGTTTCCACTATTTTTCCCGGCACTGAAGTCACACTCACTGGTCTATAGTTACCCGGATCACCCCTGGAGCCTTTTTTAAATATTGGGGTTACATTGGCCACCCTCCAATGTAATCCCAGTTGTACATGGTGCACAGTTCCTGTACTTAAATCTCAACAATGTCCCACGCCCCTTCAAAGTCTCTCACCCTGGAGAAGCACTTAAGTATCCTGTAGTATGGGAACAGTTCTCCAATATAGTCCATAGTAGGCCCTTTACGTATCCCAAGAGTTGCGCCAACGTAAGTATGGATCCCAGATTTGATGAAAGTTTGGCAAGGTTCGGTGCTTCTCTGCTGTCAACTTGTTCATTGTGCACACTTGATCCAATCGCCTGAGGATGTCTGCGAGGGTAGGATCCTCTGTTCCTCTATGCCTTCACTACTTCCAGCCTGGCTGCAATACAGACATGAATACAAAAAGGGTGTACAGAGTATGTTCCCTCCTCGCCGACACAATGCAGCAATGAATTTTCAATAGATAATTTTACTATGGAAGATAACACTGTAACTAGAAATACTTCCACTTGAGCCCAGAGGGATTTGATGCAATTCCCTGACCACCACATGTGTAGAAATGTCCCAAGGGACTTTACAACCCCGCCAACATAGACCTTCAGAACTCCTGGAGATTTTCTTAAGTTTTTCAGGAGTAATATACCAAGGGTATAAAAGCTTATACACATTTTCAATTATAGAAGATGATACCGAGGTTTTACTGATTCGGAAGTAAATATCCTCCCAAGTCTCAGGGGTCAGCTCTTTGGCTAGGTCTTTCCCCCAGGCCTTAATATTGGGCTGTAACACATTAAGTTTGGACATTCAATAATTATAAACTTTACAGATAAGACCCTTTGGTTGCACTGAGGTAGAACAGAACCCCTCGAACAAAGTTTTTCCCGATTTAAGGCTGAATTTTTTTGCTCTGACAGAAATGGGAAATCTGATGATATGCTAAAAATTCAGTTGCAGTAAGTGATGCTTCTGACATAGATGGTCAAATGATAGTATTTTATCCCCTCCCCAAATACATTCCAGCTTAGTCAATGTTTGTTCCTTCCATACCTGGAAGGCAGTAATAGGTAGACCCGGGATGAACTCAGTGTTATGAAATAAACTAGACAGATAAAAATATTTTTTTTTTGCCAACTAATTTTTCCTTCCATCTCTCCCAGATCTGCATGGGGTGCCTGGTTGTTGGGAGCATAGAAGGGCATGCCCTCCAAGTTTTCTGTGGTTGCCACGTATAAATGATAACGGCATGCCAGACTCCGTGATTCTTCTATGTGGGCCCAGTGTTTCATATCCCGCATATTGTGCCACATGACTAATGGACGCAACTGAGCTGGTTTGATAAAGCACATTTCTGCTCACCCTGTGTGGCCTTCGTTTCCAGATGAAACTAAAGGTTTTCCGTTGCCATTGTTTTAGGAAAGCATTGGAGATAGGTATGGGAAGCGATTGGAACAGATACAACAATTTGGGCAAAATGTTCATTTTGATAGTGGCTATGCGCCCTAGCCAAGAGATAGGTAGATTGCTCCATTGTTCCAGATCTGCTGAGATTTTTTGCAATAAAGGGGTGTAATTCAAATTAAAAAGCTCTGCAGGGTGTTTGGACAAATAAATACCCAAGTATTTGATTTTATAGGAAGTCCATCTAAAAGGGTGATTTTGCTGTAACCTTTGGACATTGGCTGTTGTACAGGTAACATTAAGGATTTCGGACTTTTCCCAATTAACCTTAAACCCTGAGGCTTCACTAAAGAGACGGAGCTCTCTCTCTATCCCCAATAGAGAGGTATGAGGTTCCATGACTCTAAACATGATGTCATTCGCAAAAAAAACAGAGCTTATAGTATTCAGTCCCTACTCGAAAGCCCTCAATCTCATGACTATGTTTGATGTTAATAGCCAGGGGTTCCAGGAATAAGGCGAATAATATAGGAGATAGTAGACATCCCTGTCTTGTTCCTCTACAGACTTCAAAACAGTCCGAGTAACCACCATTAACTTTCAGACAGGCCCTAGGGTGTTCATACAGTTTAGATAACCATTCACAAAAGAAAGGTCCGAAACCCATTTTTTTCAACATACCAAACAGAAAAGGCCAATGCACCATATCAAATGCCTTTTTGGCATTGATGGATAGAAATAGCGATTCCATTTGATGTTGATGAGCCAGCCACATTAAATCTATAAGTTTTCTAATGTTATCCCCAGCGAGCCTCCCCGGGATAAATCCAGCTTGATCTTGGTGGATAAGGCCAGTAAGGAAGTTATTTACCTGATCTGCCAATAGTTTAGTCAGTATTTTGAGGTCAATATTTTTCAGGGAAATAGGCTGGTAGGAGCCGCATGTAGTAGGGTCACGTCCTGGTTTGGGTAATATCGTGATGCCCGCCTTATTAGGACCCAAGGATCCCCCCATACGAAGGTAGTTAAACATTTTTTATAAAGGAACAACTAAGTAGGGGCCAAACTATTTGTAGAACTTAGCCGTTAGTCCATCAGGTCCCGGCGATTTCCCTTGTTTAAGGGATTTAATAATATTAAGAATTTCTACAGTAGAAATCTCAGCATCTAAGATAGTCCGAGCTTCTTCCGTTAAGCTTGGCAATGGGGTCCTTTCTAAAAATTCATCTACCTTTTCTTGAGAGATAGCTGAACTGGCGCTATATAGGTTTGTGTAAAAGGCAAGAAAGCGGTTACGAATTTTAGTATTAGTCGTAAGCATGACATCATGTTCATTTTTAATTTTTGCTATAAGATTTTGGTATTGCATTTTCTTTAATTTGTGGGCAAGGTGTTTCCCAGCCTTATTACTCCCCTCGAAATACTCCTGTTTTGTTAATAATAGCTGATGATTCATAGTGGCAGACTCCAGATGCAGGAGATTCTCCCTTGCCTTAATTGAATTAAGACCTTCCCTGATCCAGAAGATTGGTGTTGTGTGGTGAGGGTTAGGATCTGTGCCCTAAGCACCTGTGCTTCCCGGAGTTTACATCCTTTGATATAGGTACCCCTCGTTATCAATAAATCCTTCGAATAAGCTTTAAAAGCTTCCCATACCATTGGGGGCGCTATTTCTCTTGTGTCATCAGTCTGGGAAAATCCCTTAATTTTTTCAATAAAAGATTTGTTAAATGCCTCATCATTTAGCAGATTCATTGAGACACTAGAACCTAATCCCTTTATCATAATTCTGGAGGTTAATATCAATAGTCACTGCGGCATGATCTGACCAAGCAATTGGTATGATGTGGGCCTGAAGAATCTGGTTAAACAACCAGATTCTGAAAGGAAATAATCTATCCTATAATGTGATAAGTGAGCAGCAGAATAATACGTATAAAATCTGGTTTGCGGGTAATGAGTTCTCCATACATCCAGTAGCTGCCTATTATCCATAAGCTTTTGTAATCGTAATCTATGTGACCGTGAGGTGGATACATGCCCTTTAGAGGCATCGATGGTGGGATTCCAGACTAAGTTAAAATCTCCCCCAATGAGTAGCGCACCTTTGCTGTGTGTCAGTAGGAGTGATGTAACGTGTAGGAAGCTTTGTTTTACATTGGGAGAATATATATTTACTAAGGTATATGCTACACCATCAACTAAAATCACTAGAATGAATATAGCGTCCAATTGGGTCTTTAATACATAGTTGACAGTCAAATACAAAATGCTGGGCAAAGAGTACCCCCACTCCTGCATATTTTCGCCCGATTAGAACTCGGGGCATAAAATTGAGACAGGTAAGCCTGAGATTTCATCAAGGCTTCATACCGGACTTTCAGATGCGTTTCTTGGAGAAAGATAACATCAGCGTGTAAGTGGCCCAATTCTGTAAATAGCAATCACTGTTTAAAAGGAGTATTTTAAGCCCTTCACATTCAGGGAACCTATTCGAATTGTAGCCATGTTAACCGAAATTTACCTATTCCTCCTTACCAGCTTCCCCCATTAGAACTGCCCCTGGACTTGGGGCTTGCTCAAAGACTACAGGGTCAATGAGTCTGCACTTGTTTAGCAATGTACTGTCATTGTGGATACTAAGAACCCATAGGATATCCATTATGATGAAGGATGTCAAATATTCAGATGGATAAATACCCCCCTTGCTCCTCCCCATCCCCCTCAGTATAGATCTGCATTCACCTCCCCACAGATCCATATCGTCGTACGAGGAAGAAAGCGAGGAAGATAACATCTAACCCCCTGTAACCCGTTTTTGAACAGTATAAAAGAAATACACAGCAAGAACATAACATTTGCTATAATAGAAAACCCCTGATGATACTAGCATACATTATGTCCAGACATCTGCTCATAGAGCCAAAGGTCCTGGATGTCCATGATCTCATAAAAGAGAAGGCTCGCAAGAAATATCATGTGTCCAGGTTCCCCTTCAAAATAAGCCTTCCTTCCTAGTGTTAGTATCTGAATTTCGCTTCAGTTATGGGCAGTAGCTCTTTGTGACCTTTAAGAATTTGTTTCTTGACACCAGGTCCTGGTTGTAACAGACGATTGAAATCCTTTGTCCTGTAAGATGGTTGTAGCTTCCTCCAGGGATCTTAGTTGAGAGGTCACTCCTTCCCAGGTGAAAGTAAGCCCAAAAGGATGCATCCATGGATATTTTACGTTTTATTTGCGAAGGAACTGAGACACCTCTCTAAGGTTCGATCTATTTTTCAGTGTTGCCTGGGAGAGGTCAGCATAAATCGATATTTCCTGATTTTCCCACTGCCACCGGACTTGTTTTCTAGCCAGGTTTGCTATTTTCTCTTTCTGAGAGTATTCATGGAAGCAGACAATAATGGTGCCTACCGGCCTCAATGTGTGGGGCGCTCTGCAAATTTAAGATCCATCAGTAAAAGCTTCTGATGGATCTTTATCTAGTAAAAAGGTACAGAAGCGTGTGATCACTTTTTCACAGTCAGCATTTGCAGGAGTCTCCATGAAATTGAAGGTTTCCCCTTCGTGCTCTGTTCTCCAGGTCCGCCATTTTGGCCCGCATGGTGGCATTCTCGTCCTGGAGCTCATTACATACTACTTGTAATTGTTTGTTAAATTCAGTGTGGCGCTCCATTCTATTTATTTATCGAGTTTTATATACTGTCGTTCGGTTTTGCCATCACAACGGTTTACAAAGTTACGATGTTTAATAGTGTTTCCAAAACGGTTCATATGGTTGTTAACATAGAAGATATTATTTATGAACTTGGATTGTAGATTAAACAAAACATATTACAGAACTGAGTAATAATCACAAGTTTCTTGGGTCCATCTGTTTTCTTAGTGTTAAATGATGGGAGCGGAGTTTTGAGTCAGTGGGTGAGGCAGTAGGCTTTGGTAAACGTCCATGTTTTTAGCTCTTTTTTGAAAGTTTTTAAGTTTTCTTGTATTCTGAGATCTATTGGGAGGGTGTTCCAGAGTTCTAATATCAAGTTCATCCACTCTGTGGCCCATAGAAGTAAGTTCTTCATGAAAATCATCCAACATTTCATGGATCTCTCTTTTATAACTTTTTAAGTCGCTTCTCAGGCTGCAGAACCAGTTTCTAAATTCAGTGCGCGTTGGCGTCTCCTCCGAGGCTATATTAAATGTGTCATCTTGTGCTGCCTGATGCAGAGTGGATGAGCTAGACCTGAACCGGAAGCTCCGGAGACCTCGGGAAGGCAACAGTTCAGGGAGGTCCTCCAGATGAGACAGGCAGCGCCTGCAGGTCTAGCCACATGGAGGCCATGGTTTGTTATCCAAGTACTTTGGCTCGATGGTCACCGAGGGCCAGAAGAGAGTGTCCGAGTGAAGTGCAAGGGTCAGAGCCAGAGTATCAGTCCAAGAGGTCAGCCAAAGCAGGGGTCAATACCAGAATCAGTCCGTGCGTAGTCATGACAAGCGAGGGTCGGTTCCAGGCAGCAGACAGTAGAGTGGTCAGGCAGGCAGTGGTCAGTTCCAGGTAGCAGACAGTAGAGTGATCAGGCAGGCAGAGGTCAGTGCCAAGAAGTCAGTCCGGATAGGTACTACCTGGGAAGGACACAGGAACAAAGAGATGCTGGGACTGGAGATTGCTGGTTCAGGAGACGCTGGAACAGAGGCAAACTATCACACCAACGGTGTCAACCCAAATGCAAATGCAAAGGCAAAGAGCAGAGGTTTGAGCCTGCTTATATACAGGGCTCAGGTGACGTCATTGGGGTTCGCCGCGGATGAATTTTCCACACTTGGCCCTTTAAATGTCTGAGAGTTCTGCGTGCACTAGGGGGCGGGGCAGACGTCGTGGATGACTCTGAGCCCCGATGTGAGGAGCGCTGCGAGGGAGAAGGCCCCGATGGGCCTGGAGACGCCCAGGGGTACTACGGACGAGCAGTGCTGGCGGAGAGACTGTGGGTGAGGAGGTGGTAGACTGGCACGCCAGGTGAGCAGGCCCAGTCGAGGCACCAACGCAGCCGGGAAGCGCAACACCTAAAGTATTTGCCATCTGGAGCAGATACTTCTTTTGGCACCCCCCCCCCCCCCCCCCAATATATAATTTTAAAATTCCTAAACATGGATAAAATATTTCAAAATAGCTGACCCCAAATAAAACCCAATAATTAAACTAAGGATTTTAAAAATCTCCAGCTCTCCAACACGGTCACCCTGAGATTGTCCTGAACTGGGGGTACACACACACACACACACACACACAGAGTTACAAACAATATGCTCCTTCTGTCTCACATACATTCTTGGTGAGAGTCAGAGGGAGCTTGAGTGTGAAGCACATTTAAAACTAATCGGAGAAAATTCTTTTTCACTCAATGCACAGTTAAACTCTGGAATTTGATGTCAGGGGATGTGGTTAGTGCAGTAAGTGTAGTTGGGTTTGTGAGAAATTAAGCTTTAATGTTGCTATTACATATTTATAAAGAATAAGAATTATAAGTTGTTTTACATGTTCAATGTTTAGGATACTCTATGCTGCTAATTGCTCTGAGTAAAAAAGCTGCTGAGATAGAGTAGGAAAAACTGACAGCTGGAAAGCACCCCTATTGCTTTGCTAAGCATGGTAGAAAGAATTAAAATTGTTTTAAAGTATTGTTCTCTCAAGAATCTGAGAGATTAAACTTTGTTTTTAGAGATCATTTTATGTTTCTGACCCTAGCAGCTGCATAAAGAAGGAACTGACAGGCAAGCTGTGCAACCAGATTGCAAAACCACAAGCAAGTTTCTGCTAGAAACTAAGCTAACCGTATACAGGCCTCATTCTGGCAGAAAGGCAGTGGAAAGAGCATAAGGTAAAGGGCACTTTCTCTGACCCCCTGTTGCGTCTCAGGATGTGAACCCTTGGTCCAGCGAAGAATGTACGTCCAGTCGCCGGAAGGCGAGGCCAAGTCTAGGCTTCTTACAAAAGAGGAGATTAAGAGTTCTGGATGCAGGCGTCTCCTGCAGGTTGTGTAGTCCAGATAGATGGCGCCTCCAGCAGGTCGTGGAATCAGAAGAAGACGTCTCCAAGGGGTCGTGGAAGTAGAGCGGAGCTGGCGCCTCCAGCAGGTCGTGGAATCAGAAGAAGACGTCTCCAAGGGGTCGTGGAAATAGAGCTGAGCTGGCGCCTCCAGCAGGTCGTAGGATCAGAGATAGGAGTAGTCCAGACCACAGAGTCTCGGGAACACACCTCAGCCGGTCCAGGGGTCGAGAGCCAGAGAACACACCTCAGCCGGTCCAGGGGTCGAGAGCCAGAGAACACACCTCAGCCGGTCCAGGGGTCGAGAGCCAGAGAACACACTTCAGCCGGTCCAGGGGTCGAGAGCCAGAAAAACACACCTCAGCCGGTCCAGGGGTCGAGAGCCAGAGAACACACTTCAGCCGGTCCAGGGGTCGAGAGCCAGAAAACACACCTCAGCCGGTCCAGGGGTCGAGAGCCAGAGAACACACTTCAGCCGGCCCATGGGTCGAGAGCCAGGAAACACACTTCAGCCGGTCCAGGGGTCAAAACAGAGGATCAGACACAAGAACTAAGCGCAGGAACAACCAGGAACCAAGAAGCCAAGGCAAGGTCTGAGGTGCAGACCTTGCCTTAAATACTGTCACCCAGCTGGAGCTTGCAGGAAGGAGCCACTGAATTTCCTGCAGTGGCTCCTTTAAGAATGTCTTCTGCCGCGTGCGGCTCTAGGGGAGCCCAGCAGGGGGAGGAGCCAGACGCGTCCAGGAAGTACAACTGATGCCGCGGGCATGTTGGTGAGGCTGCCGGAGCTGCCGCGGAACAGCCTGCCTAAGTCATGCGGTTACCGCGAGTGGAGCGGTCTGCCGCCCTGGTGAGTGGCCGGCCCCGGTCGCGGCTTGCCGCCACCGGTGGCCATAACAGTACCCCCTCCTTTAGGCCTCCCCCTAGAAGGCCTGGGTTTTTCTGGATACCTGGTGTGGAAGTTCTTGAGAAGATCTTTGTCTAAGATGTTTGTAGCTGGCTCCCAAGAATTCTCCTCCGGCCCAAAACCTTCCCAAGCAAGAAGATATTCCCATTTACAACCTCGTTGGCGCACATCCAGGATTTCTCGAACTTGGTAAATAGTCTCTTCCTCCGCCCTTACCACTGGAGAAACAGGCGTCTTATGAGAAGGCCAGGTGAGAAGTACGGGTTTTAAAAGAGAAACATGAAAGGCGTTATGAATACGAAGTGTAGCAGGTAGATGTAATTGATAAGTCACAGGGCCCAATTGTCTTATCACTGGAAACGGACCAATGTACCGCGGAGCCAATTTCATGGAGGGGACTCTTAGACGAATATGTTTGGTACTTAACCACACTCTGTCTCCAGGAAGAAATCGTGGTGCAGGTCGTCTGTGTTGATCAGTGAATCTCTTGGCCGTATTTGCCGCCTTTTGTAGCATTTGTTGCGTATGTTTCCAAAGTCACTTCAGCTGAAGGGCCGTAAGCTGAGTCGCCGGTGAGGCGACCGGCAAAGGTAGTGGTATGGGTGGAGCGGGTTGCTGTCCAGAAACGATTTGGAATGGGGAGGATCCCGTAGCGGTGCATGTATGAAAATTGTGGGAAAATTCTGCCCACCAGTCATCCTGTCGGGAGTTAACATAAGTTCGTAAAAATTGCTTTAAAGACCGGTTGGTCCTCTCTGCCTGCCCGTTGGCCTGGGGATGAAACGCCGTGATGAAGTCCAGAGCAATGTGAAACTTAGTGCAAAGACTCCGCCAGTATTTCGCTGTAAACTGTGATCCGCGGTCAGAGGTAATGTGTTGGGGAATACCATGGAGACGAAAGACGTGTAACATAAAGAGCTGAGCCAACCGGGGAGCGGATGGGAGGGCGGGTAGTGGTGTAAAATGGGCCATTTTGGAAAATCGATCCACTACCACCCATATAACTGTATGTCCCTCTGAGGGTGGTAGATCGACAATGAAATCAGTCGAAATGTGCGACCAAGATGTAGTAGGCACCGGAAGGGGTTGTAATAGTCCCCATGTCCTCCCTGTAGGACTCTTATGTTGCGCGCATATGGGACAGGATTTTACGTAAGCACGGATGTCCTTGTGCATCCCGGCCACCAATAGTGTCTCTGCAAAAGGGCAAGTTTTCGTTTCTGTCCAGAATGCCCTGCCACTTGAGAATCATGTCCCCACTTTAATACCTTGTTGCGAAGTCTCCGAGGTACCACCGTCTTGCCAACAGGAACCGTAAAAGTCGCAGAGAGTATAATACGAGCAGGATCGATGATGTTCTATATAGGTTCTATGATATCTTCACTGACAAAAGATCGTGATAATGCATCAGCCTTAATGTTCTTGTTGGAGGGTCGATATCTAATTTCAAAATCAAAACGGGTAAAGAAAAGTGCCCAGCGGGCCTGGCGTGGATTCAGACGTTGTGCTTGCTGTAAATAAATTAGGTTTTTATGATCCGTGAAAACTGTGATCGTATGCTGAGCCCCTTCTAGCCACTGTCGCCACGCCTCCAAAGCGAGTTTAATGGCTAGCAACTCCCGGTCGCCAATGGAATAATTGTGCTCAGCTGGGGAAAACTTCTTAGAAAAATAGGAACAAGGATGGGACGTACCTGACGCGGTAATTTGATTCAATACTGCGCCAACTCCTACCGTGGAAGCGTCGACCTCAACAATGAAGGGACGTCTGGGATCTGGGTGATGAAGACAAGGTTGTTGTAGAAAGGAATTCTTAAGGGTTTGGAATGCTTCTGTCGCTTCTACTGGCCAGATCTTAACATTAGCTCCCTTGCGTGTGAGCGCCGTAAGAGGTGCAGCTAGCTTGGAAAAGTCTTTAATGAAACTGCGATAATAATTGGCGAATCCGAGAAATCTCTGAAGTGCATGCAGACCAGTAGGTTGAAGCCAGTTCTGAATACAACATAATTTAGCAGGATCCATCTGGAAACCTTGCTTGGAGATAATATACCCCAAGAAAGGTAAGGATTCAGTCTCGAAAACACATTTCTCCAATTTAGCATATAAGTGATTCTCTCGTAACCGTTGCAAGATCTGTAGAACATGTTGACGATGCTTTTGTAGGTCCTTAGAAAAAATTAATATATCGTCTAGGTAGACCACCACACAGATATAGAGTAAGTCTCTGAAGATCTCGTTAATGAAGTGCTGGAAAACGGCTGGAGCGTTAGTTAATCCAAACGGCATAACTAAATATTCGTAATGTCCGTCCCTCGTATCAAAAGCCGTCTTCCATTCGTCGCCCTCACGAATCCGGACTAGATTATATGCTCCACGTAAGTCGAGTTTAGAAAAAATTCGGGCTCCTTTTAATCGGTCAAATAATTCCGCAATGAGGGGTAGCGGGTATCTGTCCTTGATGGTTATGGCGTTGAGTCCCCTAAAATCAATACAGGGTCGTAACGTCCCATCTTTCTTTTTGACAAAGAAAAATCCAGCTCCTGCCGGGGAGGTAGATCTTCGAATGAAGCCCTTCTGTAAATTGTCCTGGATATATTCAGACATGGCCGGAGTCTCTGAAGTAGATAATGGATACGTTCTCCCTCGTGGTGGCGTGGATCCTGGAATCAAGTTGATAGCACAATCAAACTCCCGGTGTGGAGGTAAGGTGTCTGCAGCCTCCTTGGAGAATACGTCCGCAAATTGTTCATATTGAAGGGGTAATTTCCCTAGGCCAGAGGTACAAATGAAGCTCTGTGAGTGAGAAGTCTTGTTTAAACATGCTCCAGAACAATTGGGTCCCCACTGCGTGAGTTTTAATAATGTCCAATCAAATTGAGGATTATGACGTTGTAGCCACGGAATGCCAAGAACCACCGTGTTATGAGCACCGGTCGCGGTAAGCCGCGACCGGGAACCGCCCACTTACCCGCACAACAGGGCCGGGCGCTGGATGCAAGGGCCGGCATCGACAGCCGCGTCGGCGGCAGGGCTCCTGCCCTGCAAGATGGCCATGGCGTCTCCGCGGAGCAGCTGAGGCCACGCCCCCTGAAGATCTGTAAGGCCGCGCGGGCGGCAAGAGCCCAGCCTTAAAGGAACCCCTACAGGAAGTAGGGGGTTCCTTCCTGCAGCGTCTATCCACTATTTAAGGCAAGGTCTGAGCCTTCAGACCTTGCCCTGGCTTTGGCTCCAGTGGTGTGTCTGTGTTTTGGTTCCTGTTCTGATTCCCTGTTCGTGATCCCTGGACTGGCTTTGGATTTTGCTTGGCTCCTGACCTTTGGACTGACTTTGGATTATTCTGGCTCTCAACCCCCGGACTGGCTTTGGTTTCTTCCGGCGCTCGATCCCTGGACTGGCTGCGGATTCTTCTGGTACTTGACCCTGGACTGGCTGCGGATTCTTCTGGTACTTGACCCTTGGACTGGTTGCGGAGAACGCTGGCTCTTGATCCCTAGCCTGGCGGTGGTATTCTCTGTTTCTGGCTTTCCAGACTATTTCTGTTTCAGCTTCTGCTTTCACAACCTGCTGGAGGCGCCAGCTATCTGGATTAAACGACCCGCAGGAGGCGCCTGCATCCAGATCATCGTCAACTACATTCAGCAACCTACGGATTAAGCCTCGCCCACCGACGAGAGGTCTTCACCTCCTCGCCGGACCATCCAGGTCATAACACACCGGATGAATGGCTTTCTTGAGTACGTAAAAGGTAATCTGTTCCAAGTGATTCGGGGCAATATGGCAATCCAGAAGTTCAGTCTGATGAGTAATGATCCCAGGTAATGGATCCCCATGAATAGATGAGACGACCAATGGTTTAGGACAGGGTTGGGTAGGAATCTGTAATTGATCGACTATTTCTTGAAGAATAAATTCTCCGCCGGCACCGGAGTCCACTAGAGCCAAGATGGTAAATTCCTGTCCATTAACCATGAGGGTGATGGGTAACATGAGTGGGGGAGCTGGAGATGTAAGACCTAGGGTTAATCCCCCTATGGACCCTAGGCTCTGGAGTTTCCCGGTCGAATAGGGCAGCTTGCAATACGATGGCCAGAACCTCCACAATATAAACAAAGTCCCTCTCTTCGTCATCTCTGACGTTCAGCAGGAGACAAGGGACCTCTGCCGAGTTGCATTGGTTCCTCAGTGGTCGTTTCATTAGAAGGCCCTTCTCGGGTGTTTGTAGAAGGAAGAGATGGAGCAGAGGAGGTGGTCAGGCGTCGTTTAGCTCCAAAACTCTCCTGAGCTCTCTCTTGAAGTCGCCGGTCAATTCTGGTGGCTAACTCGATCAAAGAATTTAAAGAAGTAGGGAATTCCCTGGCCGCCAGTTCATCTTTGATCTTAGCTGATAAGCCCTCAAGATAAATCGTTCGGAGAGTAGATTCTTCCCACTGGAGTTCTATAGCCAAAGTCCGAAATTCGATATTGTAATCCATAAGTGCTCGCCCTCCTTGTCGAAGGTGCAAGAGGGTGGACCCCGCGGCTGCTTTTTTCCCTGGTTCTTCGAATACTGACCAGAACAATTCCAAGAAATAGGGAAAATCCTGTAATACCGGATCAGCGTGCAGCCACAACGTAGACCCCCATGCGAGTGCTTTGCCATCCAACAAGGACAATATGTAAGTAGTTCTAGTCATGTCATCTGGAAAGAGTGAAGACTGTAGACGGAAATGCATGTTGCATTGGTCTAAAAATCCTAAACATAAACGCGGATCTCCAGCATACCGAGGCGGAACAGGTAGAGGTATAACCGGACGAGGAAGACTTTGTGAAATTGGTGTAGCAGGTGTGGTCATGGAACTGACTGCTGATGGACTAGAGAGCGTTGCTACCACAGCATCTAACCTGGCGTTAAGTCATTCAATGGAGGCGGCCATGGTTTCCAACATGTTCTGTTGTTCAACTATCTTTTGTGCCAGGCCGGGAATTGCTCGTATTGCTGAAGCCTCTGCCGGGTCCATGGCCTTGGCTTACTGTTGCGTCTCAGGATGTGAACCCTTGGTCCAGCGAAAAACGTACGTCCAGTCGCTGGAAGGTGAGGCCAAGTCTAGGCTTCTTACAAAAGAGGAGATTAAGAGTTCTGGATGCAGGCGCCTCCTGCAGGTCGTGTAGTCCAGATAGCTGGCGCCTCCAGCAGGTCGTGTAATCAGAAGAAGATGTCTCCAAGGGGTCGTGGAAGTAGAGCGGAGCTGGCGCCTCCAGCAGGTCATGGAATCAGAAGAAGACGTCTACAAGGGGTCGTGGAAGTAGAGCTGAGCTGGCGCCTCCAGCAGGTCATAGGATCAGAGATAAGAGTAGTCCAGACCACAGAGTCTCGGGAACACACCTCAGCCGGTCCAGGGGTCGAGAGCCAGAGAACACACCTCAGCCGGTCCAGGGGTCGAGAGCCAGAGAACACACCTCAGCCGGTCCAGGGGTCGAGAGCCAGAGAACACACCTCAGCCGGTCCAGGGGTCGAGAGCCAGAGAACACACTTCAGCCGGTCCAGGGGTCGAGAGCCAGGAAACACACTTCAGCCAGTCCAGGGGTCAAAACAGAGGATCAGACACAAGAACTAAGCGCAGGAACAACCAGGAGCCAAGAAGCCAAGGCAAGGTCTGAGGTGCAGACCTTGCCTTAAATACTGTCACCCAGCTGGAGCTTGCAGGAAGGAGCCACTGAATTTCCTGTAGTGGCTCCTTTAAGAATGACTTCTGCCGCGCGCGGCTCTAGGGGAGCCCAGCAGGGGGAGGAGCCAGACGCGTCCAGGAAGTACAGCTGATGCCGCGGCCATGTTGGTGAGGCTGCCGGAGCTGCCGCGGAACAGCCTGCTGAAGCCATGCGGTTACCGCGAGCAGAGCGGTCTGCTGCCCTGGTGAGTGGCCGGCCCCGGTCGCGGCTTGCCGCCACAGGTGGCCATAAACCCCCCCCCCCCCCCTCAGGAACATAACACCTGCATAAAAGTCACTGTGTCATTAAGATCACTATATTAGCCTGTGGAGTAATCACAGGCCCTCTGCAAAGCAGAAGACAATGACAAGAGGCACAGAACCAACCCCCAACTTCTTTGAACCTTTGCACAGCACTTAAAGTACTACCCTATTTCTGCAGGAACTGTAGAAGTCAGAATTGCAAAATCCTCTCTTGTTCTTGTTGAGTATAAAGAAATAAAGATGAGAAAGTTGAGAGAAGCAGCCCCCTCTGCTGAACCCCCCCCCCCCCCACTTGCTTTGTGTAATCAGCAGGTGTAACTAGAAGTCAAACTGTCAAATAAAGGAACCTCCCTATGTTCTTGCTGAATATAAAGAAGTAAACTGCACAAAATGCAGAAAGGGCAAAGACCCACACCCAAGTTTTCTTGTTCTCTGCATCTCTTTACTACTTAAGGATCTCTCTTTCTCCATACCATCTTCAGAATAGTCACTTGCTACTGCCATTGGTATGGGTGCTCTGGCATTCCCAAGACTGAGCAAACTCCTTCACTGTGTTGAATTTAGCACTCCCGATCATTTTGAAAAGTTGTCTCATGCACCAAGCTGCCCTCTTTTCCTGAGTTTGGGATTTTTGTCATTTTAATGGGCCCCACTATCATGCTGTTTCTCTGTCCTTCTGCTTCAGCCTTGTGACATGATTTTCATGACCCCCACCATCATGTCAGACATAGACAAGTATGATGCGCAAATGTTAATGAAGTAATTTCCCATCTGAAGCTTACAGCGCTTCATACCGTGGCGTCATTTCCGGTCTGTGTTATTTTATTTCATAAAGAAAAATGGCGGGCATGGGTTTGGATCCAGGGCGGAGTTGCAAGCAGGAATCAAAGTTGCATACTGGTGACTGGAGTTCTCTGTGGACAGCAGCACAAAACAGCACACATCATGGGTGACGTCACCAACGGCTCTTATTGCTCCTAAGATTCTAAACTCAGAACTCAGTCTGTTTAAAGCTTTCTTGAAATTATATATCAACCAATTGGAGGTGGGAGGGAATGTGTGGCTATCTTGTGCTGCTGTCCACAGAGAACTCCAGTCACAGGTATGCAACTTTGATTTCTCCATGGACGCACCAAAACAGCCCCACATTATGGGACTGAAAAGCTCAGTCACAAAACATTTTTCTTTTGACTGGTTAATATTTAAGTTGATGCTGAATATAATACTGCTGTATCTACAGTATTCTGACTACCAGGTTGTGTGAGAGAGAAAAGTATTAAACAATGACCAAGTGGCCGCCTTACATATTTCGGTAGGATAGACTTCATTCAAACATGCCAAAGTAGTGGCTTTCGCTCTCAACATGTGTGCTGTTACTCGAGATGTAAAAGAAATAGCTTGTTTTTGATAACAGTATGTATCCATTTCGACAAAGTTTGCTTGGTAACTGGTTTTCCCAAACTTACTGAGGTATAAGAAAAATAGTTGAGCTGATTTTTTTTTTTATACACTGTTTTCTTTTAAGATAACATAAAAAAGATCTTCTACACTCTAAAGTATATAGAGTCTGTTCTCTTTTGTTCTTATGAGCTGGTGGGTAAAAAACTTGAAGACCAATTGCTTGATTCAAATAAAAAATTGAAACCATTTTCGGTAAAAACTTTGGCTCTGTTCTTAAAACTCACTCTGTCCGGGAAAAATTGAGTGAATGGTATGTTACAAGTGCTCATAAGTCACTCTTCTGGCTGATGTGATTGCTATTAAAAATAAAGTCTTCCAAGTGAGATACTGAAGAGTGGTATTTTCCATAGGCTCAAAGGGAGGCTTTCTTAAAGCTGATAGCACTATGGATAAGTCCCATTGTGGTAGAGGTTTTTTAATAGGTGGTTTTAATTTGTAGAGACCTTTCATAAATCTCGAAATATCTGACTGCATTGCTAGAGATTTATCATTTAACAGAAAATGAAAGGCTGAGATTGCACTTAAATGGTTTTTAACTGAATTTGTTTTCAAACCAGTGTTAGAGAGGTGCAAAAGATATGACAATACTTGAACTGTATTAGTTGTAGCAGGATCAAGTTGTAAATTCTGACAGCACATGGAGAAACTTTCCATTTAAAAGAATAGGCCTTCCAAGTAGTTGGTTTCCGTGATGCTTTTATTATTTCCATTACTTCTTTAGGATAAGTTAAATTTTGATCCTCCATGCTATAAGGTGGAGAGAATGGAGATTGGGATGAAACAAAGTTCCTTGTTGTTGAATGATCAAATTCGGTATTAGTGGCAATGTCAAGAAATTCCTTCCTGCCATCACTTTGAGCGATGAGAACCATGTTTGTTGGGGCCACTCTGGGGCAATTAATATTGTGTTGGCTTTGTCCTGCTTTATTGTTACGGCTATGGCTGCTGTGCAACCGCCTCACCACCAGGGGTCCCTCTAGAGCTGGATCTCCTGACAGGCCCAGTCCATCTCCCTTCTCCTCTCTATGTTCTGGGCTGTCCCTTATAACCTTGCCTGACAGTTCCCTCAGGGCTTCGGCATCGAGCTCGCCTGGGCCCCCTGCTCTAGCCTTCCTTGCTTGCTGTGCATTTGGTCCCTGGACCTTCCCTTGCCTTGCGCGGCCTTCGGGCCTTATTCCTTGCCTTGCGCGGCCTTCGGGCCTTATTCCTTGCCTTGTCTTGCCTTGTGTGGCCTACAGGCCTTCTGTGTGTGTGTGGCCTACGGGCCTTCTGACCTGCCTTGCCCTGCTTACGGTGTGTGGCCTACGGGCCTTCTGTGTGTGTGTGGCCTACGGGCCTTCTGACCTGCCTTGTCCTGCTTACGGTGTGTGGCCTACGGGCCTTCTGTGTGTGTGTGGCCTACGGGCCTTCTCTGCCTTGCTTACGGTGTGTGGCCTACGGGCCTTCTGTGTGTGTGTGTGGCCTACGGGCCTTCTCTGCCTTGCCCTGCTTACGGTGTGTGGCCTACGGGCCTTCTGTGTGTGTGTGGCCTACGGGCCTTCTGACCTGCCTTGCCCTGCTTACGGTGTGTGGCCTACGGGCCTTCTGTGTGTGTGTGGCCTACGGGCCTTCTCTGCCTTGCCTTGCTTACTGTGTGTGGCCTACGGGCCTTCTGTGTGTGTGTGGCCTACGGGCCTTCTGACCTGCCTTGCCCTGACCCAGCCTGAACCCAGACACTGCTACTTGCCGCCTGCCCTGACCCAGCCTAGACCCAGACACTGCTACTTGCCGCCTGCCCTGACCCAGCCTGAACCCAGACACTGCTACTTGCCGCCTGCCCTGACCCAGCCTGAACCCAGACACTGCTACTTGCTGCCTGCCCTGACCCAGCCTGGAACCAGACACTGTTTCTAGCTTCCTGTCTCTCTCCACCTGGAGCCACCCTGCTGGGTGGTGTTCACGACTCCTGACCGGAGCCCAAGCGTAACAGTATGCCGAAGCCACCAAATTTCCAGGGGAAGAGATAGGTCTGTGTGCTAAACCGGTGAGTCAACTTTTTCACTATTACAAGATGCCTCCTTCTTCAAAGTTTTATACCTGCAATTCCTGTCAGACCTTGAATTACCCTAGCTATCAGAACTGCCTAGCCTGTCAACTTGCTGGTCAGGAACACTGGACATGCAGTAACTGCAATAAGAGAAATGTCTCTGTCTACCAAGAGTGTTTAAACTGTTCTACTCCAAAGCCAGGATGGTGGAAATGTTCATGTATTCCCAGCCTATTACCACCAGGCAAACCGTGCCCCTGTTGTTCAGCTACAGGACCAGCTGCTTTATTAGGGAGAACAGTCAGCTCTACTACCGTGCGTTCAGCTTCTGGCCCAGTTAACAACATTATTTCATGTAACAGTTTATGGATTAAGCATTCTAGCACTTCATCTCTGGACACTTTGGAAAAAACTTGCTCTGAAAATCTCAGAACTCACCGGGTTAAGAAGCCTTCGATAACTTCCACGCTAGAGCACCAGAAACAGAAGCAGAGGGAAGTAATTAACTCTAGCAGGGCTCTGCTTCCCACAGCTGCCAAGTGGACACTAACGAGCACCTTCCCTAGACGTCCTAGAACTGCCTGTGCCTTCTCTAAACTGTTCCTCCAGAAACAAAATCAGGAGCGTCAGACTTTGGCTCGAGGTATCAAGCCCAAGGCAGTACAATCTGTGTCTTCCATGCACACTACTTCTAACCTTGCTACTCTGCCATCTGAACCTGCTGCACAACCCCAAGAAGAGTCTGGGTCTGCTGTTTCGCCCCAAGAGGGGTCCGAGTCTCCTGCACTACCCCGAGAAGAGCCTGAGTCTGCTGAACCGGTCCTGCTGTCATCCCCGGAGGGGTCCGAACCGGCCCTGCTGCCGCCCCTGGAGGGGCTCGAACCGGTCCTGCTGCCGCCCCTGGAGGGGTCCGAACCGGTCCTACTGACAGACTTTCTGACTCAGCCATCTGAGCCTGCTGAACCGGCCCTGCTGCCGTCCTCGGAGGGGTCCGAACCGGCCCTGCTGACGGACTTTCTGACTCAGCCATCTGAGCCTGCTGATCCAGTCCTGCTGCCGCCCCTGGAGGGGCTCGAACCAGTCCTGCTGCCGCCCCTGGAGGGGTCCGAACCGGTCCTACTGACAGACTTTCTGACTCAGCCATCTGAGCCTGCCGAGCCGGTCCTGCTGCCGTCCTCGGAGGGGTCCGAGCCGGCCCTGCTGCCGCCCCCGGAAGGGCTCGAGCCGGCCCTGCTGCCGTCCCTGGAGGGGTCCGAACCGGGCCTGCTGCCGTCCCCGGAGGGGTCCAAACCAGTCCTATTGACAGACTTCCTGTCTCAGCCATCTGAGTCTGCTGAACCGGTCCTGCTGCCACCCCTGGAGGGGTCCATAGCGGTCCTGCTGCCGCCCCCGGAGGGGTCCGAACTGGGCCTGCCAACAGACTTTGTTACTCAACTATCTGAGCCTGCTGTACCGGTCCAGCTGCCGCCCCTGGAGGGGTCCATACCGGTCCAGCTGCCTCCCTGAGAGGGGTCCGTACCGGTCTTGGTGCTGCCCCCGGAGGGGTCCGAACCGGGCCTGCCAACTGACTTTGTTACTCAACTATCTGAGCCTACTGTACTGGTCCAGCTGCCGCCCTTGGAGGGGTCTGTACCGGTCCTGATGCCGACCTTGGAAGGGTCCGGCCCGGCCCTACTGTCGCCTCAAGAAGGGTTACGGACTATTTCTCTGCCCCAGGTGGGGTTTGTGTTCCCCTTGTCACCCCAGGAGGGGTTATGGAAATCTGCACCGCCTCTGCTACCCCAGGAGGGGTCTAACCCTGCCGCCTTATCACCCCAGGTGGGGGTATGGACTGCCTTACTGCCTCGGGAAGGAGTTGAACCTGCCGCATCACCCCCGGAGTGGTCTCACGTTATTATTGATTACCTCCTGCACAGATGGGATCCAGGAGGAGGGGGAGGCCTTGAGGGGGGGGGGTACTGTTACGGCTATGGCTGCTGTGCAACCGCCTCACCACCAGGGGTCCCTCTAGAGCTGGATCTCCTGACAGGCCCAGTCCATCTCCCTTCTCCTCTCTATGTTCTGGGCTGTCCCTTATAACCCTGCCTGACAGTTCCCTCAGGGCTTCGGCATCGAGCTTGCCTGGGCTCCCTGCTCTAGCCTTCCTTGCTTGCTGTGCATTTGGTCCCTGGACCTTCCCTTGCCTTGCGCGGCCTTCGGGCCTTATTCCTTGCCTTGCGCGGCCTTCGGGCCTTATTCCTTGCCTGGCCTACAGGCCTTCTGTGTGTGTGTGGCCTACGGGCCTTCTGACCTGCCTTGCCCTGCTTACGGTGTGTGGCCTACGGGCCTTCTGTGTGTGTGTGGCCTACGGGCCTTCTGACCTGCCTTGTCCTGCTTACGGTGTGTGGCCTACGGGCCTTCTGTGTGTGTGTGGCCTACGGGCCTTCTCTGCCTTGCCTTGCTTACGGTGTGTGGCCTACGGGCCTTCTGTGTGTGGCCTACGGGCCTTCTCTGCCTTGCCTTGCTTACGGTGTGTGGCCTACGGGCCTTCTGTGTGTGTGTGGCCTACGGGCCTTCTGACCTGCCTTGCCCTGCTTACGGTGTGTGGCCTACGGGCCTTCTGTGTGTGTGTGGCCTACGGGCCTTCTCTGCCTTGCCTTGCTTACTGTGTGTGGCCTACGGGCCTTCTGTGTGTGTGTGGCCTACGGGCCTTCTGACCTGCCTTGCCCTGACCCAGCCTGAACCCAGACACTGCTACTTGCCGCCTGCCCTGACCCAGCCTAGACCCAGACACTGCTACTTGCCGTCTGCCCTGACCCAGCCTGAACCCAGACACTGCTACTTGCCGCCTGCCCTGACCCAGCCTGAACCCAGACACTGCTACTTGCTGCCTGCCCTGACCCAGCCTGGAACCAGACACTGTTTCTAGCTTCCTGTCTCTCTCCCCCTGGAGCCACCCTGCTGGGTGGTGTTCACGACTCCTGACCGGAGCCCAAGCGTAACATTTATCTTGAGAATCACTCTGGATACAAGCGGAATTGAGGGAAAGACCTAAAGGTGAAGATCTTTCCAATCTATTAGAAAGGCATCGTTCATCAATGCTTGTGTGGTGTGAATTCTTGAACAGATGTCTCTAATTTGTTGTTTTGAGGTGAAGCAAATATAGTGGACCCTTGACTTACATAGAAACATAGAAATGACGGCAGAAGAAGACCAAACGGCCCATCCAGTCTGCCCAGCAAGCTACGCACTTTATCCATTTTTTTCCCCTTTTTTTTTTCTCTCCCACCTGTTACTATTGGATTCCAGTACCCTCCAGCCCTAATTCCCCTCCACCCCACCACCAATTTAGAGAGCAGCGCCGTATCTGCATTCAAGTGAACGTCCAACTCAATTAGGGGTAGCAACCGCTGTAACAAGCAGGCCACACCCTTACCCACTCCTGTTTTTATTTATTTATTTATTATTTTTTTTGAGATAGCAGCCCTCCATCCTTCCGCTCTGTGAATGTGGAACACCAACTACTGGCCACTGGCATCCCGCTCCGTGAATGCCTCTGTGGCTACTGCCGCTCCGTGCAGTGTTTTGAATGCCTCTGTGGCTACTGCCGCTCCGTGCAGTGTTTGAATGCCTCCTCCTTATTCACGCCCTCTAGACTTGATGGATCCACAGTGTTTATCCCATGCCCTTTTGAAGTCGTTCACAGTTTTAGACTTCAACACTTCCTCCGGAAGGGCATTCCAGGCCCATCTAGTCTGCCCAGCAAGCTATGCACTTTATCCGGTTTTTTTCCCCTTTTTTTCTCTCCCCACCTGTTGCTATTGGCTTCCAGTACACTCCAGCCCTAATTCCCCTCCACCCCACCACCAATTTAGAGAGCAGCGCCGTAACTGCATCCAAGTGAACGTCCAGCTCAATTAGGGGTAGCAACCGCTGTAACAAGCAGGCCACACCCCTTACCCCATACTCTTACCCACCCCTGTTTTTTATTTTTTATGTTTTGAGATAGCAGCCCTCCATCCTTCCGCTCTGTGAAGGTGGAACACCAACTACTGGCCACTGGCAACCCGCTCCGTGAATGCCTCTGTGGCTACTGCCGCTCCGTGCAGTGTTTGAATGCCTCTGTGGCTACTGCCGCTCCGTGCAGTGTTTGAATGCCTCCTCGGCTACTGCCGCTCCATGCAGTGTTTGAATGCCTCCTCTTTATTCACGCCCTCTAGACTTGATGGATCCACAGTTTTTATCCCACGCCCCTTTGAAGTCGTTCACAGTTTTAGACTTCACCACTTCCTCCGGAAGGGCATTCCAGGCATCCACCACCCTTTCCGTGAAGAAATACTTCCTGACATTGGTTCTTAGTCTTCCTCCCTGGAGCCTCAGCTCGTGACCTCTGGTTCTGCTGATTTTTTTCCGATGGAAAAGGTTTGTCGTTGTCTTTGGATCATTAAAGTTTTTCAAGTATCTGAAAGTCTGAATCATATCACCCCTGCTCCTCCTTTCCTCCAGGGAGTACATATTTAGATTGTTCAATCTCTCCTCATATGTCATCTGATGAAGACCCTCCACCTTCCTGGTCGCTCTTCTCTGTACCGCTTCCATCTTGTCCTTGTCTCTTTGTAGATACGGTCTCCAGAACTGAAC
This sequence comes from Rhinatrema bivittatum, assembly GCF_901001135.1. Classification (NCBI taxonomy): domain Eukaryota; kingdom Metazoa; phylum Chordata; class Amphibia; order Gymnophiona; family Rhinatrematidae; genus Rhinatrema; species Rhinatrema bivittatum. The sequence continues at coordinate 44,831,492 of NC_042621.1, forward strand.
ACAGTACTCCAGGTGAGGCCTCACCAAGGACCTGTATAAGGGGATAATCACTTCCCTTTTCTTACTCGATATTCCTCTCTCTATGCAGCCCAGCATTCTTCTGGCTTTTGCTATCGCCTTGTCGCATTGTTTCGCAGACTTCATATCATTAGACACTATCACCCCAAGGTCTCTCTCCTGCTCCGTGCACATCAGCCCTTCTCCCCCCAGCGAATATAGTTCATTCGGATTTCCACTCCCCATATGCATGACTCTGCACTTCTTGGCATTGAATCTCAGCTGCCATATCTTCGACCACTCTTCCAGCTTCCTTAAATCCCGTCTCATTCTCTCCACTCCTTCCAGCGTGTCCACTCTGTTGCAGATCTTAGTGTCATCCGCAAAAAGACAAACCTTACCTTCTATCCCGTCCGCAATGTCGCTCACAAATATATTGAACAGGACCGGTCCCAACACCGATCCTTGTGGTACACCACTTAAAACCTCCCTCTCTTCAGAGAGAGCTCCATTTACCATCACACATTGTCTTCTGTCCGTCAACCAGTTTGCAATCCAGGTCACCACCTCGGCACTCACTCCTAAGCTTCTCATTTTATTCACCAGTCTCCTGTGCGGGACAGTATCAAAAGCTTTGCTGAAATCCAAGTAGATGACATCGAGCGCTCTTCCTTGATCCAATTCCTTGGTTACCCAGTCAAAAAAGTCAATCAGATTTGTCTGACAGGATCTTCCCCTGGTGAATCCATGCTGCCTCTGGTCCAGCAATTCTCCCGACTGTAGATAGTTCACTATTCTCTCTTTCAACAGTGTCTCCATTACTTTTCCCACCACCGAAGTGAGGCTAACCGGTCTGTAGTTACCAGCCTCCTCTTTGTTCCCACTCTTGTGAAGCGGAACCACCACAGCTCTTCTCCAATCACTCGGCACGACTCCTGTTTCTAGGGATCTATTGAACAGGTCACACAGCGGACCCGCCAGCACATCTCTGAGCTCCCTCAGTATCCTGGGATGAACCTCATCAGGTCCCATGGCTTTGTCTACTTTCAGTTTCCCCAGCTCTTCCCATACATTTTCTACTGTAAATGGAGTTACATCTACTCCACTCCCCTCCAGTATCTTGTTAACTAGGGGCGGTCCTTCTCCAGGGTCCTCCTTCGTGAACACAGAACAGAAGTATTTGTTTAATATTTCTGTCATTTCTTCGTCTCTCTCCACACATTGATCCTTTCCACCTTTCAATTTCACTATACTACTTTGAACTTTTCTCTTTTCACTGATGTATCTGAAAAATGTTTTGTCACCTCTCTTTACCTCCTTGGCAATCCTCTCTTCTGCTTGACTTTTTGCTCTCTTGATTAATTTCTTTGTCTCCCTCAGTTCTACCAGATATTCTTCTTTGTGCTCCTCTCTTTGGGATCTTTTGTATTTCTTGAACGCTGTTCTTTTAGCCTTTATTTTGTCAGCCACCTCCTTTGAGAACCAGATAGGTTTCATTTTTCTTTTGCTTTTCTTTACTTTTCTAACATATAGATTAGTTGACTTGGCAATTGCTCCTTTTAGATTGGTCCACTGTTGATCCACATCTCTCACATTCTCCCAGCCTTTTAGTTCTTCCTCCAGGTACTTCCCCATTTCATCAAAGTTTGTGTTTTTGAACTGCAGAACTCGGGTTTTTGTGCTTCTTTTCTGTATTTTTTTTGTGATATTAAACCATACCGTTTGGTGATCACTGGTGCTGAGGTGGGCGCCCACTTGGACATCAGAGATGTTATCTCCATTAGTGAGCACTAAGTCAAGTATTGCTCCTTCTCTTGTGGGTTCCATAACCATTTGTTTGAACAAAGCTACTTGCAGGGCATCCACTATTTCTCTACTATTATTAGATTCTGCAGATGGGATTCTCCAGTCTACATCTGGCATATTAAAGTCTCCAACGATCACCACTTCTCCCTTCTTTCCTATCCTGTGGATGTCTTCAACCAGATCTCTGTCCAGCTCTTCCTTTTGGTTTGGAGGCCTGTAAACCACTCCAATAAAAATGGATGTCCCATCTTTTTTTAGGTTGGCCCATAGTGCTTCTTCAATGCCCCATCTTCCTTGCAGCTCCGATGCTTGGATATTGTTTCTGACATAAAGAGCCACTCCTCCCCCTTTCCTGTCCTCTCTGTCTTTCCTTAACAAGTTATAGCCCGGTATTGCTGTATCCCAGTCATGAGTTTCCGTAAACCACGCTTCTGTGACAGCAACAACGTCCAAGTCTGCCTCCACCATTAGGGCTTGCAGATCTGGGATTTTATTGCCCAAACTACGAGCATTTGTGCTCATAGCTTTCCAGCTTTCTTCATTCAGGTTACTGCTGTTTCTGGTCTCCTTTTGTGACCTCTTTAGTTGAGTTTTGTTATCCACTTTTCCCTTTGCCTTTGTGTAAGGGAAAGGATTAGTGCCTCTGATGGCAGAGCCATCCATCACAGTGAGCTTATTCCTTTGGTTTCTGATCTGGAATTTCTGTGTGCATTGGGTTTTTTCTCTCTTTTCAGATAACATTTCAATCTTTTCCTCAAGAACTTCTTCAGTATTTAATACAGAGAAGGCATTTTGTACTTGTTGCACTTGATACAGTGTGTGTCTCTGCATCACAGGTCTGATTCTACCAGAGCCCACTATAATTCTATATTTTGAGTTCATTAATGCTCTATGTGAGTGAGAGGGTAATCTTGTGGGCTGCACAGCTGTCAAGAATGGGTGTCTGTGGGTCACAGGTCTTATCCTGCCTGAGCCCACTGTAAACCCCTTTGGTTTTGACTTTTGGTTTTTATGTGGTAATGTGGGATTATGTGGTAATGTGGGATTAACTCCTGAATTATATAACTCCTGAATTATACAAACTCAATTCGTTCCAGAGGGTTGGTTGTAACTCAAACTGGTTGTAAGTCAAGACTATTTTTCCCATAAGAAATAATAGACATACCCATAATGTGTTCCGAACCTCCCAAAGCACCCCTTACCTAACATTTTCATAATAAAAAGGGGTTGTATAGTGTGCGTAATTACCAGAAACATCTATAATTTTCCTAGTGTACTCACCAAAATGTTATAAAATGTGCCTAGCCTACCAGAAACAATTTCATACTGTACTCACCATTCAAGTTGACATCTTTGGCTTGCAGGAAGGGAGGATTCCCCCCTCCCCACCCCCTCAGAACACATCTCTGGCCCCCAAACACTCATTTCTCCCTCCCAGCATACTCATTCCTCCCCTCCTGATACCTTATTGTAGCCAGCTGAGTGCTACACTCCCTTTCTGCTGCTGCACAGAAACTTCCCTGGTCACCAGTGATGCTATTGCTTGCTGCAATGCCGTGCCGGGTCTGCCTATGTGCTCCTATGAACATTTGCAGCTCTGGGTATGCCTGAGATGGACAGGCCTCATTGGCAGCAGCAGCCAATCACTGCAACAGCAGAGCAGAAGTCCCACCCACCAAGCCCAAAAAAACACGATTGACAGGAAAAACATCCAATTAGAAGCAACCGCATGCACGAGCGGATACACATGACCTTGGCTGGAATTCAGGTTGTAACTCAAAACTAAAATTTTGGTTGTAACCCAAGTTGTTCGTATGTCAAGCCGGTTGTAACTCGAGGGTCCGCTGTAGGTCTATTGTCAGTTTTCCCCAACGAGCAAACAGATCCTGAAGCACACGACTGTTGATCTCACATTCATGTTGACAGAACTGTCGGCTGAGTTTGACTGCCATGTTTGTCTTCCTGGGACATATACTGCTGTCAATCGAATGTTGTTCCTGAGTAATGTTTTCCATAACCTGACTGCTTCTATACACATTTGATAGGATCCTGTTCCTCCTTGTTTGTTTACATAATACATCACTACTTGAATGTCCGTGTTGACCTGCACAGATTTCCCAAGTAGGATATGTAGGAATGCTTTTATCGCTCTGTGAATTGCCATTAATTCCAACATGTTTATGTGCATTCTCTTTTCTAATTGAGTCCATTGATTTTGCCTACAGAGATCCCTCATATGTGCTCCCCAATCATGCAAAGAAGCATCTGTTATTAAGATTTCTGATGGTGGAGTTGATTTGAACATTTTCCCTACAATTAGATTTTTTAGTTTTCATCCTCCAAGTCAAATCTTTCCTTAAATCCTGGGTCACTTGAATATAAAATGAGAGGTCCTGAGTGGCCTGATTCCACTGCGAATGCAAAATCCACGGATCCACTCTGAGGTGGAGTCTTACATTGGGAACTGTGTAAGTTGCAGCCGCCATAAGACCCAGCATTTTCATAAAGTTCTTCCCAGATACCTGTTACTTGTGCAACACCAGTTGAACTGATGCTTGTTGCTGTTATCCTGGCCTCTGTTAAAAATGCTTTTTGACTTATGGTATCCAAAATTGCTCCTATAAATTGTATTCTCTGAGAAGGAACTAGGGAAGATTTCTTGAAATTGATTATCCATCCAAGAGATTGCAAGTGTTTTATCACCTTTGATAGATCTGCAATAGCACCATTGTATGATGGACTTGCTATTAACCAGTCGTCTAGATATGGTAAAACTGTAATTTCCTGTTTCCTTAAAGAAGCTACTACCAAACATTTTGTAAATACTCTTGCGGACATGGACAGTCCAAAGGGAGGGATTTTGAATTGAAAATCTTGGTCTTGAAACCAAAAGTGTAGAAACTTTCTGTGATCTTCTCTTATCGGAATATGCATGTAGGCATCTTCTAGATCTATAGATGTCAACCAATCTCCCTTGTTTATGAATGGAAGAATTGTTCCTAAAGAATTCATTTTTAATTTTTCCTTGTGGATAAGCTTGTTTAGATTTCTCAAGCCTAGTATGGGTCGCATTTCTCCTATTTTCTTCGGAACTAGAAAATAACAGGAATAAAAGCCTACATGTGTTTGCAATTTTGTTACCAATTGAATAGGGTTTTTCTGAAGGAACTCCTTTATTTCTTTGTGTAAACATTGAAGATGTTGTTCAGAGAAAGCCATCCGTGGGGGGTTTATTTGTATGGGAGTTATATGGAATCTCATAAAATAGCCTTTTTGAATAATCAATAGAATCCAAGAATCTTGAGTAATCTTCCTCCATTCCGTGAAAAAAAAAAATCTGTCTCCCCCCCACCGGAATTTGCGAACTGTTGTTAAAAAGATTGTGATAACTTTCCCCCAGGTTGGAAAGATCGGTGTACATTTTTTCCTCTTCCTCGCCCCATAATTGAATTATGCGATTGTTATGCTATTTCTTGCGAGTAAGGCTGCTGTCTAAAGTTACTTGGATTGGAATATTGGTATCTTTTCCTGTTATAATAACCGTAACCTCTCCCTCTGTACAAACTAGGATACCTTTTTGATTGAAAAGGGTCAAAATTAGTTTGAATAGATTGCACTGCCATGCAGTTAACTTTCATTTTCAGTACAGCCTCTTGTACTTTTTGCCCAAATAGATTCTCGCCTGTACAAGGGGCATCAGCAATTTTCTCGTGTAAATCCTCCCTTATATTTGAAGACTTTAACCAAGCCAAATGCCTAGCTGCTATAGATGTGGCCGAAGTTCTGGCTACTGAATCAAATATATCATACTCAGCTCTTGTAAGGTGTGTAGTTGCCTCTTCTAATAATTCTATGTGATTAAGAAGTTTTTGCTTATCCTCCTTCAGTAAATGTTGAAAATCATTTTTCATATCTTGCATAATACTGAAAATGTACTGAACCATTTGAAGCTGGTGTGCTGAGATTCCTTCTGTTAACATAGGAAAGAAGGTTTCTCAGTCTTCTATGTTATCTAAAAGTCTCATGTCTTTAATTGGGGAACAGATTGAGATGTTTTAGATGTTTTATGGGTTTTTTTTTTAATGCCAATTCCACCACCACAGAATCATGTGGTAACTGGGATCTTTCATGTGCTACACTATTATGTACTCTATATTTTAAGTATGACGCCTTAGCAATTGCTATTACTGAATAAGGAGTAGTCCATAATTTATCATGTACTTTAATTGCCATTTTATCAACAAAAGTTGGATAAGAAATGCCTGGAGGTGGGGAATCAGGTTTCTTAGATGGAGATGAGTCATCCAAATATCAACATCAGATTCTGAAAAAGAATCATGATTGGAATTCTTATCGTCCTGCAGATATATGCAAATTAATTTCAATTGGCGAATACTGCGGTTTGTTTTTGTTTTTCTGAAATAGTGGTAAATCAATATCCTTAAGATGAAATTTTAAGAACTTTGCCACATATCCTGTATTACGTTTTTAGGTAAATTCAGATTTTCCTCTGAAGGTACTATTATACCAGTAAGCCCAGGAGTATGATCTAAATTAACTGATGAAGTTCTTTTCCTTTTTTTTTTTTTTTTTAACTGTTTGTAGGAGAATCATATATTGTAACTACAGATAGAGGTGATGAAGGTAAATTGTCCTCATCAGATAATTCTTTTGAATCTAAATAAGATTCTGCCAAAGACACATATAAATCATGAAAAATGTGATCAGATGTCATTTGATTCCTCACAATAGTTTCATTTCCTGGTATATTGTCTCTTATCCTTGCCTTCTGCCTATGCTTTCTTATCAGCGGACTGGATATATTTTCTCTTTGTGAGTCACCTTCAAGTTTTTTGCACTTTAAATTTTTATTGCTATCATCTCTAAATTCTTCATCAGTCAGGGTTTAATAACATCTTAAATTCTATGCCTTTGTTACTGAGTTTCCTCTTTTCTGTTGTTTAGTTAATACTAATATTTTTTCTCTGTGCAGAGGAGGATGATTGATTCTCGGCGCCGTGAATGGTTATGGCACAGTGAATCAATTCCAAATCCTCAGCACCATAACTTAACTTGGCGCTATGAAACGGCTTCATGCTTTTGATGTCGGCTTGGTGACGCAGTATTTTCCTGTAGATAAGCAGCATGAACTAGCCATGCTGACTGGGACGTCCTCCGAATGGCTAGGTGGCCGAGCTCTCTTAGAACACTGAATCTTTTTAGTGAGGTGCGCCTGCATGGATCTTCCCGCATAGTCTCGGTCTCCCTCAGTCTGTTTTTTTCTGCGTGCCTATCTGCACGTGGAGCTCTCCTCTCCTGACTGAATTTGTTTTGTCCAGTGAAGAACATCTATTTTCTTCAAAATGCCGCGGCCACTGGCGTTTAAATTTTGCCAGTGCGGCAAAATCATGTCAGTGATCAATGGACATTCGAAATGTTACCTTTACCTCGGTCCTCAACACGGCCAAGCGGCCTGCAGGGCTGCCAGGATCGCAAAACTAAGAGAAGCAGCATTGGGATCTTATGCCCCTTCGGAAGATTCAACTAAGCCTTCTCCGGGAACCCCCTGGACCTCCAAAGCGTGGATGAGCCTCCTCAGTAGGGCCTCCCGGTTCAGCTGGGCTGGCGCCGAATCGAGCTCTCACAGTTCCGACGCACAATGCAGGGGATGTATCGACAATGCCGACGCCATCAGCGCCGAGCCCCCGACACATCACCAACGCATCGACGCAACTGAGTCGGAGAGTCGACCATGCAATCAGGTCATGAAGCACAAGCATAAAGCATCAACACATCGAAGCAAATCAACGCCGAAGCCAACGCCCTTGACACACAGTGCTACCAAAATACTGACGAAGCACTCTTCAGGACACAAACGTCCCAGGGAATCTTCCCCACTCTTGGTGGTGAACTCTGATGTGGCGCCATCCTCTCCAGCCGCCTCTCACAGCTCCTTGGCCTCATCTAGGGTTTACTCCGGCCTATCCACTGCTTCCCAGCACAGGACCAATTCAGACCTCCAGGAGCCACTGAAGAAAAAAGACAAGTGGCCTACCAAAGACACACACCAACCAAGAGGTCCAGACTCCGACATACTGATGGCAGCAGTACCACCCAGAAGTGCTCATACAGAACCTATGCCTACCCCTCAGGATAACTTAGCCTCCCAGGCTATGTCTCAAATCTCGCTCATCCTGTCTCAATTTCTCACCACAGTTGAGCAACAAGGAAAGCGTCAAGGTGAGGCGCCCCTGGAGGCCCCGCCATTGCCACAGGAAAGCCTCAGTCCAGGTCCTTCTTCTCCTGACTCACGCCCACCGGCTTCTCCTCTTGGGATATTTCCCCCCAACCTCCTTCCACTTCACCGGGATCCTCCACCGGGTATCCTTCTGACCCTGCAGAACAGCCAGAGCCCATATTTCCACAGATCTCATTCCAAGCTTGTTGAGAAAGTGGGGCAACGTCTAAATACTGAAACTCGGAAGATATCTGACCTGAGAGTCACCCTCAGAACCTACAGCCTTACCCTCCCACTCTGTCTTGGACACAGTCATGACTAGAGCCTGTGAGTCTCCATTTGCTGGACCACCCACCTCCTGCAAAACTGATTTAAAATTCCATATGAGGCAATCGCAATTCTATTCTACGATGCAGCTTCTACATGCCTCAGTGATAGTGGAGTCAGCTATGCAGAAAGCCAAGAAATCACGTCTATGTTCAAAAACTCCACCTGGAAAGGATTCCAAATACTTGGATGATTTCGGAAAGCGGGCTTTTCAATCTGGGATGCTAAATGCAAAGATTCAGCAGCACTAATTTTATATTACACAATACTTGAATGAGTGTCTGCAATCTCTAAAGCCCCTACTTCAGAAGGCGACTTGGAGGAAAGACTGAGGCACCTCCTCCGAACTGTTTATGAGGCCTTCGATTCCTTGGCCAGGTCTACGGCCAACACTATCGCTGCCCGACAATTAGCATGGCTTCGAGCGAGCGCAATTCGCGAAGATGTGCATGAGAAACTGGCCGACCTCCCCTCTCTCCCGGACAATCTTTTTGGAGACAAATTAAGACAGAGTGTAGCACAGCTCACGGAACAGAAGGTGGCTGTCAGGTCACTAACCACTCCTTCAGATTCAGCGGCCTCTAGATGATATTACACATCATATGGGAAGCTTTATTACCAACGGTGTTCCTACAGACATTATCCATCCTACCGGCCTCAACCATATGCGCCAAATCGCCCTCAGTCTCTTCAGCAGCAAGGAGCTTGACAGCGCCAATGCCTTTGACAGCCTTGTCCGCCTCAAGACAGCAATCCCCCTAAGTCCCCACAAGGTTTTTAGGGAATGTGAAACCATCTCTACCGCTACCAGTAGGGGGCAGGCTCTCCCACTTTTTTCCAGCATGGAAGGCGATCACATCAGACCATTGGGTCTTACAAATCATCAAGGATAGCTACTCCCTCAATTCTGCATCCAATCCACCAGTTCCGCACTTAGTGCACCAAAGGCACCTGAATGCACACTGCGGATCCCTACAGCAGGAGATCAACAAATTGCTTCACCAGAAGTGCCTTCGCGAACTACCCTCGACGCAGTTCCACCAAGGGTTCTACTCCCAATACTTCCTCATACCCAAGAAGTCCGGAGGTTTACGAACCATCCTAGATCTATGTTCTCTCAACAAATACTTGAGGGAGAAATTCAAAATGACATCACTCAAGTCTGCCCCAACTGGATGAGTTCACTCGACCTCAAGGATGCCTATTTGCACATCCCAATGCATCCCACATCCTGGCAGTAACTGTGCTTCACGGCCAATGGCTGCAGTTTCCAAATCAAGGTGCTCCCTTTCGGCCTTTCCTCAGCCCCCAGAGTTTTTACAAAATGCCTAGCGATGGCTCAACTCTGACAGCAGGGTATTCAATTATTCCCCTACCTGGATGGCTGGCTGCTGGCAGCCCCGAACCCGTCACTCCTATAACCAATCTTCTAGCAACCATATGCTGTCTGGACAGCTTGGGGCTGCTTGTCAACTACGAGAAATTGAATCTGCAACCCACTCAAGATCTTACAATTCATTAGGGCTCACATTCACGCCATCTGGGACAGAGCTTTCCTTCCAGAATCCCGTGCCCTTGCCCTCACATCGCTAGCCGCCCACCAGATCCTGACCATCCTCGGGCACATGGCAGAATCTATATATGTCGTTCCCCACACTCGCCTTCACATGCATCATTTACAATGGGGTATAAAGTCCCAATGGAGCCAGTACATAAATCTTCTCTCCACTCCAGTCACCCTCACGTCCAGCATGAAACAGGATTTGGAGTGGTAGCTAACACCATCGGTGCTCGTGACGGGAGCACTTCTATGGCCCCCAGTACATCACACCGTTCTCACCACCAACGCTTTCACCAAGGGGTGGGGCGTTCACCTAGTCCATCTACAGACTCAAGGCCTGTGGTCCGCCTGGGAATGGTCACAACAGATCAACCTCCTGGAGCTCCGTGCCATTCGGAACGCTCTTTGGGTTTTTGAACATGCACTTCAGGGGAAGACAGCCATGGTCCACACGGACAACCAGGTTGCCATGTTCTACATAAAGAAAGGAGGAGGGTCCAGTTCCTGGAACCTATGCAGGGAAGCTGCAAGGATCCTGAAATGGGCGGAGAGCAAATCCATCACCCTACAGACCACATACCTGCCGGGCATCAACAACTCCAGAGCCGACAGACTGAGCAGAATCTTTCACCCCGAGTGGGAGCTCCATTAGGGTGTGGCAAAGACTCTTTCAAACGTGGGGTCTTCCACATGTTGATTTTTTTGCTACAAAATCGAAAGCTACAAACCTTCTGCTTGGTGTACCCCAGTTCCCGGCAACTAGTACAGGATACATTCCTCATCAAATAGACAGAGGGTCTACTCTACGCTTTCCCTCCCATACCTCTATCTCGCACAGTCCAGAAATGCATCGCAGACAAAGCAGACCTGATACTCATTGCTCCAGCGGGCCCAGACAACTGTGGTACACGTATCTAATTCGGCTATCAGTGGACCCCACCCGATTCCCCTGGGCAACAGTTTCGAATCTACTCACCCAGGAAGGAGGCTCCCAGCTTCACCTGTTTTACTCATCTCTGAATCTCACTGCGTGGAAATTGAAAGGCTGGTACTCCACCACCTGAACCTTTCCCCTCAGCTTCAGGATATTCTAGTTTCCTCCAGGAAACCCTCCAACCAGATAGAATTATCAAAGGAAGTGGGGCCCATTACTCCTCCTGGTGCTCAGAACACAGGACGGACCCATTCACCTGTTCCCCAGAGCAACTGTTGGAATACCTCCATCTGCTTTACTGGAAAGGGCTATCCATGGCATCTGTTAGAGTCCATCTCAGTGCCATAGCAGCCTACCATTCCCTGCACAAGGCCCCAATCTCTGCCACCCGCTCATCTCCAAATTCATGAAGGGGTTTTTCCGCCTGAGGCCTCCAATTCGGAAACCTCCAGTTCCATGGGATTTGAATGTGGTACTGAAACAATTAATGCTACCACCTTTGAACCTCTGGACACTTGCCATTCGAGATTCCTGTCCTGGAAAGTACTATCCTAGTCGCCCTCATCTCCGAGAGACCCGTCAGTGAGTTGCAAGCTATTCGCCCTACTTGGAATTCTACCACACAGGCCGATTTCAGTAAAGTCCGCGGGAGAGTGGACAAACGCCCGCTCTCCCAGCGCGCGCGATTCCTGTATTTAAATTAGGTGACGCAGTAAAAACGGGGAAAGGAGGCGCTAGCGTGTCCCTAGCTCCTCCTTTTTGACAGGAGCGGTGGCTATCAGCGGGTTTGACAGCCGACGCTCAAATTGAGCGTCCGGTTTTCGGCCCGACAGCCGCAGGCCGAATTCAAATTTATTTTTTTTTACTCTTCGGGACCTCCGACTTAATATTGCTATGATATTAAGTCGGAGGGTGCACAGAAAAGCAGTGCTTTTCTGTGCACTTTCCCGGCACCGGAAGAAATTAGCACCAACCTTTGTGCTTGGCTGCACATTTTACTTTCTGTATCCCGCACGCATACCTAACAGGGCCTTCAACATGCATTTGCATGTTGAGGGCGCTATTAGGTGCTGCGGGTTGGACGCGCGTTTTCCCTTACCCCTTATTCAGTAAGAGGAGGAAAATGCGCGTCCAATAGCAGGCGCACTGTACTGTATCGACCTGACAATAAAGTAACACTGTGTCCATAGATAGCAGAATGAATTAGCCATGCTAACCCTCCCGCCTCCCCAGACAGTTATTTTTCGTCTTGCTTGGATACGGAGTGAGGGCCCGAGGCTGCGCGGGAAGATCCACTCAGGTGCACTACACTAAAAGGACTCGTGTTCTAGGAGAGCTCCTTCACCTAGCCACCCAGAGGATGTCCCAGACAGCATGGCTAATCTACAGAAAACACAGTTTACGGTAAGCAAACTTGCTCTTTTTTCCACGCATCATGAAGGCTGTCGGCGCTAAGAAGGATCTGCACTCCCCTCTACGGAAATAACGAGGCGATTCTACCGATGGCGTAGTCCTTTTAATAAACTGAGATGACGGCGCCATTACAATTGCAGCCTGTGCTTCACAAGTGTGGGGAATGGCTTCTAAGCTGTAATTTCTTGCTAGTTTTGCTTTATCAACTCAGGGAAACATAACGGTGGCGTCTGTGACCATTTTTTTATGGCTGCAGAACAAAATTTAATTCAGTCTCCGCTGCATTATCTATAGACATATCCAAACATTCCCCTTCTTCAAGGGAGGAATCAGATAAATTTCTCGAGAGTTCAGAATTACTATTATTAGATTCTTTTATGCTCCTCACTTTCGGGGACTCACTTGACTTCCCCTTAATTGGCACATACTTTTCAATGCGTTCTCCTCACGGCCACAACTTATCGGGACTTTTCAATGCGTTCTCTACACGGGCCACAATTTAACGGGTCATGATCAGACCCCCTAAATATCTAATACATATTATGTGTACGTCCAGCGAACTCATGCGCTTTGTACATTGTTGACAAATTTTGAAAGGAGCCTTACCTTTACTTTCCATAACCCTTTAACCTTAAGAAAAAAACTTTTCTATTTAGTTAGCTACTAAAAAAATTATTAAATTTTTACAGATGCGAGTCGCGATACGTCCAATGTTGACGGACAGAAAAACGTTGAGTGAGCACCGCGACCTGTAACGGTTGTTCTGTACTACTACTAATACTACGCATGCTCCGGAGTTCAGAGTTTAGAATCTTAGGAACTATGAGAGCACGTTCTCCGCTTTTGGCGCTGTCAACCCATGATGTGGGGCTGTTTTGGTGCTTCATCATGACTGACACAGACGAATATGGTGCGCAAAACGTCAATGACGTAATTTCCCATTTGAAGCTTTCAGCGCGTCGTACCGTGTCGTCACTTCCGTCTGTGTTATATTTTATTTATAGAGAAAAATGGCGGCGCGGATTTGGATCTGGGGCGGAGTTACAAGCGGGAGAGTGTGCTAGAGATGGGTATCAACTACTGGATGCTGGATTTCTATTTCATTCGGCTATGAAGGCTTCCGGACTGAGCGCTACGAGGACTTAGGCAGTTCCGCGATATTATGGGAGGTGAGGGTCAGGATGTAGTGAGAGAGTGCTAGAGGTAGGAGCGATGGGAAGGACCGGTGAGGGTGAGAGGAGTGATGGGAAGGGACCATTGAGGGGAGGAGGGGTTGTGAGGAGTGATTAGAAGGACCTGTGAGTGGTGAGAGGAGCGATGGGAAGGACCAGTGAGGGGAGGAAGGAGTGATGGGAAGGACTGGGGGTGGGGGAGGAAGGGGTGATAGGAGTAATGAGATGGACCGGGGATGGGAGGAAGGAGCGATGGAAAGGGACCGATGAGAGGGTAGGGGAGGAAGGGGGTGATAGGTGCGATGGGAAGGATCAGTGAGGGGAGGCCTAGTAATGGGCTATAAATGAGGGAAGCCAGATTTCAAATCCTACTGCAGCTGTTTGTGACCTTGGGCAAATTATTTCACCCTCCATTGCCTCAGGTACAAATTTAGGTTCCGAGCTCTCTGGGATGGGGAATCTACCTACAGTATCTAAATGTAATCTGCTATGAAGTGGCTGAAAGGCAGAATATAAAATAAATGATACAGGTGGAGGAGAGGAGGGAGTGAGAGGAGTGATGGGGACCAGTGAGAAGAGGGGCAGGGGAGTAGTGTGATGGGAAGGCCTGGTGAGGGCTGAGAGGAATATGATATCTGCTCACTGATTGTTTTGCAGTTTTTTCCAGTGTAATCCGCTGACTGCCTGGTGATTGTCCACTGGTTTTGATGAAGCATTTTGATCTGTAGCACTATGGTATGGCCCATCCTAAACTTTTTGTATGTTGTATTTTTCCAGTTCTATTAACACGTCCGTTAAAATCGGAGAAGAAGAGCTCAAAGCAGCTGCGTATTATGCAATGTCTCTCCAGAATTGAAGCAGGAGAAAATCTAGGGTATGAACAGGCTGCATTTTCAGATTAAAATCGCCCCTAATATGACTGAACTCTTTGTGAACTGTGGAAAAGTCCTTGAAAGTCTGAAATACTCTCCCTGACTCCGATTAGGAGCATAAATGTTAGTTAAAGTGACCTCTGACCCTTTATTGCTATTAAGAAAAATAAAGTTCCCTCCCTTGACCCACTTTATAATCCATCACTGAAATACACTTTTTTTTTTTTTATTAATTACTAAAATCCCCACTCTCCCTTGTTTATTTCCTAAGTAAATTTGAGGCCAACCAAATTTGGGCTGTAATCTTATTTCAAAAGGCCTTTATATCCTTTTATAAGGAATTGCCCTTCTAGAGAGTTTCCTGTATAAGGGCAATTCTACTTTTAGTCTGCAACTCCTTTGAACAAGAATTGCCTCTTAATAGGTATGATCAGGCCTCGCATATTTAAAGTAAATTATAGTCCTGTCCACCATTAAAATAATCTAAAAATGTACTATGAATCCCAAACAGTGTCCTGTCCTAACCATTTCCCCCCAGCCTTTACCCTCCCCTTCAACCCTCTTTCCTATTATCGTTCTTTTGATTTCCTCCTCACTAAAACCTCGCCCTAACCCACCTTGCTGTCATAAAGGCAGCAATCTATAGACGAATGACCCCAGAGATACCCATCCTTTTGTTAGATAGTTCTCTTTCAGTATTCCTTTCAAACAACAGCCAGATAAACCCCTTCCCGCCTCCAAACCCAAATACCTATAGACGCTCTGCCTCCAAACCCCAAGATATACAAGTTCCCCAATTAACTTTTCAAAATTCCCATTTTGCAGCTCTATCAGCCTTTCTTAGCCTCTCCAAAGGCAGAATCAAGCTCCACTGAGGCTCAAGTGATGACTAATTTTTTTCTTCCCATTTGGTATTGCCGCCACCATGTAAAAATTGTCTTAGTTTTTGGCCACAGCTGAATCCCTTCATTTGGTCCCACTGGCCATCCACCTCTTAACTTGCAGGCCTGTCTTAATGCGATGCCTTGAACGAAAAACCAAAGGGGAATTGCCACTGATATTTTATATTCTCACTGCGAAGCTTTGCTGTCAAGTCTTTCAATTCCCTACTTTTTTGCAGGGTGATAGAAAGCCAGATCATTATTACGGTTCCATCTTATGGCCCTTCCAGCTAAAGGACCCTTGTTCTCTGGCTTTGGCCATAATTCGCTTCTTGTTCGGGAAATCTTTAAAGGATGCTACAGTATCTCTGGGGAGATTATTGCGTTGTTGTCCTTAGATTCTGTATGCTCTCTCTATACAGATTATCACTGAGCCGCCTGATTCGGTATCACCTGCTCGTAATAATGTTTTTCCCGTCGATAGCAGGGCTGAATCAGCCATGCTGTCTTGGGCTGTCCGTCAGGCCCGGGAAGGCGGAGCTTGTCAGCTAATACACAGAGTTCAACTCTGTGCGGCTGTGCGAGAGTTCCCGCGCAGGAAAAGCAGATTCTCCTCAGTCTGTCTTTTCCGTGCGCGGGAACACACGCGGAGTTCCAGATCTCCTCAAAGAAGTATTTGTCTTCGGCAATACACTTGGTTTAAAGATAGAAAAATGAAAGAAGGTACAGTTCCCAATCCATCAGGGTTCAAACCTTGTGCCTGTGGGAAAATCATGTCGATTACGGACGGCCACTCGGTGCACCTGCCGACGTGTGTCTGGGCCCAGACCTCGATCAGGCCATCTGTAGACACTGTGGCAGGATGTCGCCCAGGGTAAGACGCCAAAGGACAGAAAAGATAGAAAATTTGAAGCAGGCAAGGAGCTTTTATCACCCCCCCCCTCAGAATTACACTCTTCTCCGGGACTGGAAAGCAGCAAGCGTCGATCCCCAAAAGGGCATCCTCACTAGGCCTTTCCTCCTTGGGAGCGGGTGAGGGAGATGGAAGAAAAGAACAGGCCCATAAGCGTGGACACTCATAAAAAGCAATCCGAGCCACGTTTGACGCAGGGCTGGGATGTGCCACATTCAGAGAAACAATCACTGCCTTTGGCCGTTTCACTGCCGATGCATCGGTCGACGCCGAAACAAGCATCGACGCAGATGTCGACTTCGAAACAGTCGGCGCCGGCGCAGTCGTCAATGCCGACGCATGATTCCACACTGAAGCACCCTTTGAAGCCAGCGCACCTGCCAATGCACTTGCTGGCGCACCTGCCAATGCGCTTGCTGACGCCAATGCACCAGCCGACGCATCCACCAGGAAAGTCGCAGGGTACACGGGAATCTCATTTTTTGATGCACTCCTATACACAAGACAACCCAGGGTCGATGATTCTAACAAAGATGACCCATAAGCGTAGCCTTTGCACTTCTGACACACCAGAGGTGCCTCAGAGGAAGAAACAAAGAAGAAAATCATCACTTAATTGTCCATCTGAGCAGTTTCCGAAGAAGCATTCACAAAAGAAGAAACATGTGGTACATGCTTATACCTCAGGTACTTCTACGCTGGCTGACCACGCATCTCATTCACGACTACAGAGCACTTCACTTTTAGAATTAAGCTCTAGTCATGATCGATCTCCGACATCTCAGATAGTTTCAACAGATGACTGGGTGAAAAT
Source organism: Rhinatrema bivittatum (assembly GCF_901001135.1). Classification (NCBI taxonomy): domain Eukaryota; kingdom Metazoa; phylum Chordata; class Amphibia; order Gymnophiona; family Rhinatrematidae; genus Rhinatrema; species Rhinatrema bivittatum. The sequence goes on from NC_042621.1 coordinate 44,848,420, forward strand.
TTCTTCTCATTCCTCTCAGGTCCTCATCGTCATCTTCACGGAGGTCATCAAACTTGTCCTCAGTATCACATCCATGACACAGGGAATTAGAGTTGCGGGATCCTATCCATAGGAAACAAACATGGGACTTAGGGGTAATACCTACCCAACCTGATCCAGTTGGTGCAGATGACTTACTTACACCCATTCCTCGACTGCTGCCTCTGAATATATTAGCACCTCAGATGCCTGATATGGCACAGCAGGCATTGCTGCAGATATCCACAGCGCTCACTGGATTCTTTACTTCAGTACAGTCGGCATATCAACTTCTTCAACCTTCACCTCAGAGTTCTTTACATTCACCTTCGGACTCGAGAGTGCAGTCACCTAAAAGATCAGGAGGTACCTCTCCAAGGTCGCCATCTCCAACTTGCCGCGTACCGGTTAAACCAGCACAACCGAGCCCTGGCATAATTTCCGCAGCCGATTTCTATACCATCTTCGCCAGCATCATCAACAGGATACCCATCAGATGCTGCAGAGGAACTACAGGGGCCATACTCGCCTCCTGAAGATCTTACCCAAAATTTATTAGCAAGGTAGGATCAACTCTACAATTAGAAGTTCAAACAGTACCTGATCCACGGTCTGAAACCTTAGGTCTGTTAAAGATTTTTGACCTACCCACAGAGCCGACTAGCCTGCCGTCGCACAAAGTCCTCGATGCAGTCCTGGAGAAGTCTTGGGAAACTCCCTTTAACATCGCGTCTGTGTCTAGAAAGATAGACCTCAAATACAGGATGAGACTATCAAAATTTTACTCAACCCCTCAAATTGCCACATCAATCCATTGTCGTTGAGTCTGCTATGCAGCGTGCTAAGAGGACTAGAACGCATTCCAATAATCCTCCAGGATGGGACCATAAGTATTTGGATGATTTTGCCAAGAAATCATTCCAATCAGCAATGCTGGGAGTATGTATTGGACAGCACCGGTTCTACATTGTCCATACTTATATGACTGTTTGCAACAGGTGAAGACTCTTCTACCAATGTCAGAAACATCCTCCGGGATTCCTCAACCTATACAGGACATGGAGGAAGGGTTGTGCCATCTTCTCAGAACGGTGTATGAATCGTTTGAGACATCTTCCCGTACTTTGGCATCAGCAATAGTGGTGCGTAGGATTGCGTGGCTCTGATCTAGTGCCATAAGGGAGGATGTGCATGACAAACTTGCGAACCTCCCTTGTACAGGTGACAATCTCTTTGGAAGCCGTTTGCAGGAGACGGTGTCACAATTAAAGGAACAATCAGTTGCAGTACAGTCGTTGGTTAACCCTCCCATATATTCTACCAGGCGTTTTTATGCACCGCCTCGACACCAACCTTACCAAAGGAGACAATTCCGCCCATACCCACCTTATAGAGCCACCACCTATCAGCAACCACAACGAACACAGATTCCGCAAAAACAAAACAGGCATGGAAGACCTAGGACTCAGCGTACACAAGGGTAAGCGACTGCATCTACATCTAAGACGCCGTCCTCTTTTTGAAGATAACAAAGCCACCACCACACATTATAGCAGGCAGAATAACGTCCTTTTTCCATGCATGGACGCAAATAACTTCGGACCGCTGGGTTCTGGATATAGTGAAGCAGGGCTATCGCCTTCATTTCGCATCCATCCCAACCCTTCTCTCCCTTTCCTATTCACAAGGTCACAAAACAAACCAGTTGCAATTGATACAGGAAAGCAATCAATTACTCAAACAGCGCACAATACAGAGCATATCCCATGCATCATGGGGCAAAGGTTTTTATTCCCCATATTTCCTCATTCCCAAGAAGACTGAAGGTTTACGCCCTATCTTGGATTTGCGCGAACTCAAATATTTAGTAAAAGAAAAATTCAAAATGGTTCCGCAGAAATCCATCCTTCCTATTCTCCAATCCAATGACTGGATGTGTTTACTAGAGCTGAAAGATGCGTACACTCATATTCCGATGCATCCGACCTCATGGCGATACCTGTGTTTCCAATTCAATGGCAAACACTACCAATACAAAGTACTCCTGTTCAGACTGACGGCGGCTCCAAGATTTTTCACAAAATGCATGGCAGTGGTGGTGGCCCACCTCAGAAAACAGGAGATACAGATATTTCCATGCCTGAACAACTGGCTCATAGTGGCATCTGACCAAAACACTCTTCGATTGCAGGTTCTCCAAACGATACAATGTCTGCAAACATTGGGACTGGTAGTAAATTTCAAGAAATCCAACCTTACCCCAACACAGAATCTCCGATTTATTGGAGCTCAATTAGTAACATATCAATGCAGGGCCTTCCTTCCGCAGGATAGGAGAACCATGCTCAGGAAGCTATTAAGGAAGTTAAAGGCCACAATGCGGCCAAAGGCACTTCAAATTCTAACAGTACTGTGACATATGTCGGTAGCCATTTATACGGTCTAGAACACACTTCTCCACATTCGCAGACTACAATGGGTCTAAAGAGACAGTGGTCGCAACACCGGCAACCACTATCGTGAGTCATTTCGCTAACAAGCCAGATGACCATAGATATAGATTGGTGGCTAAGGAGACGAACACTAAGCAAGGGAGCACTTTTTTGAACGATGCCTCACAACGCAGTTCTCACAGCAGACGCTTCCCACAAGGGCTGGGGAGCTCATCTCAAAACGCGGGGTCAATGGTCCAAAACAGAAAGCACATATCAGATAAACTTCTTGGAACTGAGAGCCATCAGGAATGCCCTCAAGACTTTCCTTCTACAATTGCAGGGCAAGAGAGTCATGGTTTACATGGACAATCAGGTCGCCATGTTCTATATAAACAAGCAAGGAGGGTCAGGTTCATGGATCCTTTGCAGGGAAGCGATCCTAATTCTGGAAAGGGCAGCTCTTCACTCCATTCACCTTCAGGCAACGTACCTCCCAGGGATAGTCAATACTCGAGCGGACAAATTAAGCCGAATTTTCCATCCTCACGAATGGACATTGCACCAGCAGGTGGCGAACAGGATTTTTCACCGTTGGGGCACACCATCCATGGTGTGCCACCACATGGTGTGCCGCCATAGAACAAAACACAAAGGTAGACAGGTTCTGTTCACTATGACACAGTCCTCACAGGGCGGCACAAGATGCCTTTCTAATTCCTTGGATGGGCAAGCTAATGTATGCTTTCCCACAGATTCCTCTTCTCACTCGCACCATACAGAAGTGCTTACAGGACAGAGCAAACCTCATATTTATTTTATTTATTTATTTAGCATTTTTTATATACCGAGGTATAGCAGAGTTGCCTTCACTCCGGTTTACATACAGAAACAAGTTACATTGAACGATGTATGAAGTTTACAATTTAAAATTAACGATAAATAAAGACATAACAAGGAGAATGTATAACAAGATAACACAGGATAGAATCCTGATGTACATATAACTCATGAAGTATATTGATAGCACTGACGTGACCCAGGCAACCGTGGTACGCCTACGTACTCAGACTATCAATCGATGATCCAATTCGATTAGAGGACCGCAGCGATCTCCTGTCACAGGAACAGGGCTCTCTACTACACCCGATGCACAAGTCACTAAACCTGACAGCATGGAGATTGAACGGTCGTTACTAACAAACATGGGTTTATCATACAGAGTCATACTATCAGCCAGGAAACATGGGTTTATCATACAGGAGGTCATACTATCAGCCAGGAAACCATCCACATGACGTAATTACCATTTCAAGTGGAAGAGATACACTACATGGTGTACAGAACACCATTTCGAACCCAGGCACTGCTCGCTGGAACACCTTTTGGACTACTTACACTCTTTATATGCAGCAGGTCTGGCAACAGCTTCTGTCCGGGTTCATCTGAGTGCAATAGCGACCTTACATGTACTCCATAATGGCCAATCCATCGCCACTCATCGAATGGTTTCTCGCTTCATGTCGGGCCTCTCCCACCTTTGGCCCCCAGTGTCAAAACCACCAACTCCATGGGATTTAAATATTGTACTGGAACAGCTTATGTTACCGCCATTCGAACCTATGAAAACCTCCCACATCAAATACCTTACGTGGAAGATAGTTTTCCTGGTGGCTGTGACTTCTGCACGAAGAGTCAGTGAACTTCAAGCCTTAGTGCATTACAGTCCATACATGGAGTTTTATCATGATAAGGTAGTACTTCGAACGCATCCATCCTTCTTACCGAAGGTAGTTTCGGCCTTCCACCTCAACTAATCTATTGAACTGCCGACGTTTTTTCCAAAACCACATCGGACTGACAGAGAGAGGTTATTACACACTTTGGACTGTAAGCGTACATTAGCCTATTATAAGAGTAGAACGCTTGCTGAAACTAGACATTCTCAGCTATTCCTTACCTTTAACCCTAATTTTCCCGGCTTGCCAGTATCCAAAAGAACCATTTCCAGCTGGATTGTACAGTGCATAAAGTTTTGCTATGAGAAGAGGGGTCTACAGCTCTCTTCATCACCGAATGCACATCAAGTAAGGGCAGTTTCCACTTCAATTGCCCATCTACTGCACGTTCCGCCAATCAACATCTGTAAGGCGGCAACTTGGTCATCTCTTCATACCTTCACATCCCACTATTGCCTAGACCAACAGACAGCAGCTGATACTAAGTTGGGACGAGCAATACTCAACAGCCTTACGAAATAATATCAGTGGCCTGTCCACACTCCACTGTCATGCTTCTTCTAGAGACATAAACAACACATGATCTGCATGACCTTTAGCTTGGGACTCCCAAGACAGCATGGCAGATTCAGCCCTGCTATTGACGGGAAAAAGCAAGTTTGCTTACTGTGAACAGTGTTTCCGTAGATAGGATGAATCAGCCATGCTGACCCGCCCACCTCCCTGGAAGGCCACTTTCACAAAAAACATAGTCCTACAACTGCTATATATTACAGACCGAGGAGAATCTGCTTTTCCTGCGTGGGAACTCATGCGCAGCTGCACAGAGTTGAACTCTGTGTATTAGCTTTGACAAGCTCCGCCTTCCTGGGCCTGCCGGCAGCCCAAGGCAGCATACGGTATTAATCAATCAGTTACCCCTTGAAGAATATGATGCCTTTTCTTGTCCCAGGTTAGACAGAAAAGGAGGAGGGATATTACTATTATCCCATAAGAAGTTTCATCTGACTCAACAAAACGTGAATATTGCAGCACGATATGAGGTAGCTTCATTCAAATCGAGCCTCCTACATATCTATTTAGTTTATACACCTCCAGGGTTATTGGACCATAATTGTTCCTCACTTATTGAATTATTTTCATCCACAATAGATTCTAATATACCCACTATAATTATGGGGGATTTTAATTTACATGTGGATATGTCCCCACAATCGGCCAGCTGTGAAATCTTCCTAAATACTTTGGAAGCATTGGGCTTTGATCAACTAGTAAATACCCCTACGCAGAGGTCATACGTTGGACCTGGTATTTGTAAATGAGGCGTGGGAAGCCAAGTCCATTCCTAAGAGTCTACCTGTACCATGGTCCGACCATTATCTAGTTACCACAACTCTTTCCTTAAAAGTACCCCAGATTAAAATATTAGCAAAGGATAAAATTGAAATTGAGATAAATAAAACTTGTTCTAGTGATGAGCTAATTGCTAGCTTTCCAGAAGTAGTTCAATCCCTCGATAGATCTAACATTTGTAATGCAGTGAAATCTTGGGATGGTGCTATGATGGAATTATCTAATATACTATGTCCTTCTAGCAAAAAATGGATTTCCTTGTATGGCAAAAACACAGCCCCCTGGTTTTCCTCCCAGTTAAAAGAGCTTAAGAGAGGGTTAAGAAAATTAGAACCGATCTGGTGGAAACATCGTAATGATACCTCTTTAGGTAATTATAAAACAGCTTTACATGAATACAGAGAAGCTATTAATACTGCTAAACGCAACTTTTACTCAGATAAAATTCACAAATTCCAATTTAACCCGAGGATGCTCTTTACTTACGTATCCGAGCTTACTCAGGTAAAAGGAAAGTCCTCTTTTGAGACTAATAACCTAAAAGACAAGAGCAATGAATTTGCATTCTTTTTTAAAGAAAAAATCTCAGCTGTGTTAAAAGAGGTAAATACCCAAGATCCACATAAGATTACATTACCTATTAATCCGTCAGCTAGCTGGTCAGCATTTGAGACAGTTTCCTCGTTAGAAATTGTTAATTTAATCAAAAAAAATGACACCAGCTAAACATCCTTTAGATAAGATGCCCATTAAATATCTTAAGTTAGTGCAAGATATTATTGCTAAACCCCTGGCAGATATAGTTAATTTATCACTGGAAGAAGGCACATTTCCAGATAGCTTGAAAAATGCAGTTGTGAAACCCATTTTGAAAAAAGCCCATTTAGACCCCGAAATTTTGGCCAATTACCGGCCAATTTCAGTACTTCCTTTTTTGGCCAAACTCCTTGAGAAAGTGGTAAACCGACAGTTAATGGAGTATTTGGAAGAACATCAAATATTGTTCCCAGCACAATATGGTTTCAGGAAAGCTCACAACACCGAGACTCTTTTGATTTCACTGTGTGATACCATCCAAAGAGGCTTTGATCAAAATACCTCCTATTTGTTGATTCTGTTGGATATATCAGCGGCGTTCGATACTGTTAGTCATGAAGCACTTGTCTTAAGACTTCAGGAAGTTGGGCTTGCAGACAAAACTCTGGCTTGGTTTAAATCTTTTCTTACCAACAGATCGTATGTAGTTAAACTAGGAACAACAGTATCTAAGACAGTGGACCTTCAAACGGGAGTCCCTCAGGGTTCCTTGCTTTCACCAACCCTGTTTAATGTCTACATGGCCCCTCTATGTAGATTTCTGGCAGGATTGGGTTTGGTTCATTATGTGTTTGCCGACGATGTCCAGATCTTGATTCCTATAAAAGATTCTTTAGCAGCCACGTTAAAACTATGGGACATCTACTTTAAGTCGATAAAACAGCTGCTGACACATATGTCCTTAGCATTAAACAACTCAAAAACAGAAATTCTGTTTATTTCTAATAAGGTTACTGAAAAAATAAAAGTAGATATTTCTACTCTTCCATCGATTCACAAGATTCTTTACGATGTTAGAGATTTGGGCCTTATTCTGGACTCTGAACTAAACATGAAAGCATCAATAAAGGCAACTATAAAGGATGGCTTCTATAAATTAAGAGTGTTAAGAAAATTGAAGCCATTATTACATACAAATGATTTTAGAATTGTGTTACAGGCCTTGATACTACCGAAAATAGACTACTGCAATGCATTGTTCCTTGGAGTTCCATTATCTACTATTCGCCCACTGCAATTACTGCAGAATGCTGCGGCCCGACTTTTGTCTAATACAAATAGATGCGATCATGTCTCTCCCGTGTTGATGAAGCTACATTGGCTTTCCGTACAGTATCGTATCCAATATAAGTGTTTTACACTAATCCATAAAGCCATTTATGGCTCCAATTCTGAATGGTTGAATGCCTCCTTACGTATACATGTGCCAGCCCGGAATCTGAGATCACTGGGGCAAGCATTACTAACAATTCCATCTCCCAAACTAGCGCATCTGGGTTCAGTGAGAGAGAGGTCACTCTCCCTGGCAGGTCCCAAGTTATGGAATTCCCTCCCAGTTGATATTCGCTTAGAGGATAACATCAATAGCTTTAAGAAGCAGATAAAGACCTGGTTATTTCAGCAGGCGTTTAGTCAAATCAATTGATCTGATACTAGGATATTTTAGTGGAAGAAGTGGAGGTATTAATTATAACATTGAAATGAGGAACAGGGACATGGGAGAATTGGGTAATTTTACCTAAGGGAACGTTGGTTGACGGGTTCATTTATTATAGAATTATTTCTAAATGCATTAGTTTTTAAAGTGTTTTTATTGTTTTAACTTTAATATAATTTTAAATTAATGTTATTGAAAGAATGTAAAATTTAGATAAGTTGTTTATTTTTATTTTTTTCATTTATTTTGAATTTGCTACTGCAAATTCTATGTTATAAACCCGCCTTGACATGTATTTGAAAGCCGGGTATATAAGTTGAATAAATAATAATAATAATAATGGCTGATTCATCCTGCTATCTACGGAAAACAACCGTTTATGGTAAGCAAACTTGCTTTTAACTAATATTAAGCGCTGCTTGCATTGCATCCTCAGAAGCTGGTTTCAGGGAGGCTCTAATTCTGACATTGTTTTTTTCTGGACTAGTTTTCAAGGTCCTCCATTTTAACCCACAAGCCTCTCCTCGTGTTTCATTTCATCCAGTCTTCCACCAGTGTCTGCTGCCTCCCCTTCTCCATGATCTCACCTTTCTCCGCCAACAGATCTTTCATTTTATGATACCAAATTTTAAAGTCATTTCTAGTGAGTGCCTTATCACCTGTTGAAGATTTCCGCTCAGGAATGCTGTTGGCATCTGAATCTGAGGAGGCCTGTGCTCGTTCGGCGGGAGGCCGGGTCACATGCTTCTGACTGGCACGTCCCGCTTCAATAAAGCTTTTAATCTCACTTGTTTTTTTCTGTGTGGCCATCCTCTGGATGGCCTTCGAATTACCCAGTAAGTACTATACAAGAAGTTAAATGCTGGGGAACATTGAAAAAGCGAATTATTAAGTCTACAGTTGGAGCTTCGATTATGTCACTTCTTCCAACCCATGACTTTTTAATTTCATGAGGAATCTCTCATGGAGGACTTTGTCAAATGCTTTCTGAAATCCAAATAAACTATATCACCTGGTTCACCTTTATCCATTTGTTTTTCCATTGATAAGGATAAGCAGGTTGAATTAGCCATGCTGCATGGGCTGACATCAGGTGGTACAAGGAGGAGCTATCTCTCAAAGCTGTAGAGCTTTTAGCTGTACTGGGTCTGCACAGTTCTTCTCATGAGAATCAGTGTTCCAGAAGTCTTCTCAGTCTGTTTTTGTCCGCAAATAGCACGGATGGCAAAACCTCTCTCTCAGGATTTTTTCCTTGTCTCCTCTACTCGAATGAGCGAACCTCCAAACAACACTTTTAAGTGCTACATGTCTCAGTGAAAAACCTCTGGTTTTAAATTGTTATGCCTGTCGGTCGCAGACAGCTGCGACCTCTTGTGTTCACCTCCTTTTTCCCTGCACTGTCAATCCTAGGAAGAATGGCAGCCTCCGCCAACCAACGCTGGCTTGGGCACTGTCGACCGCCATCTTGTCTCCGGAATCACCTAAGGCGCGCGCAAGGGCCTCCTTTGTACACATCATGGCGGGAACCTCGGGGGCGTCCCTTCCCGATGATGTCAACTCGCTGCTGTACTTAAGCTGACCGACCCTCTGCTACTACGAGTTAGCAAGGAGTTCCCTCGTTGCTGAATCCGCTCCATTCTTGGACGTCCAGTTCCAGATTCCTCTCTTGGCGTATGGACGCTCTGGTTACCCCGCTCTTCGGGGGCCTTTCCGCGTTCTTCGTTATCTGCTCCTCAGAGGGCCTTCTAGCCTTGGACTACTACCTGACCTGCTTCTCGGGTCACTCTCCTGGAACTACCATTTGTGAGTACCTTACTACAGACTTCAACGATACTAGCTTTACGGAAGCTTCTCTGCGGTGTATCCCATGCCTAGGGCCACTACTGTTCCTCTTCAGTATGAGCTGTTCCAGTATACCCTGTGCTGCAGGGTATTGCCGTACCAACTACAAGATCCACTTCCGGGTTCCTGCACCTCAGACTATATCATCAGCAGCATCTTCAGTACAGTCATCCTCTGCGTACCCTGCTCTGCGGGCCACTACCGGATCTGCACATCACTGGTATCCCCCTGGATATACCCTACTGCTCAGAACTGTACTTATTTGCTTCTCCCACTCCGCGGGCTTTGCTTTTCCTTCCTTCATAATAAAGTCTCTATCATACAGTTGTGTCCTACGCTGCTGAGACCGAGCCTACTGACGGCGAGGCCCACAGGGGTTCTCCCTGTGGGCAGAGACATCTTTCATCTCGGCCCAGGGTTCACATCCTTACAAAAACATAACCTAAATATTGTTCAAGTGGCCATATAATGTCGATTACCAATGACCACAACTATTGTTACCTGTGCCTGGGCCCAGATCATGATCAGGTAAATTGCTGAGACTGTGCCAGGATTTCACCTTGGGCTCAGAGGCAGCAAGCTGAAAAAAAAAAAGCATGCCTCTTCCACCCACAGGAGTCTCCTCTGCTTCTGGGTCAAGCACTTCCTCATTGAAGAGGAGCTGTGAAGGTAGGAGATCCTCCCATGTCTCTCCTGGAAGGCTGAAGGCATTTCAAGGCCTGAAGAGCTGACTGGCCTCTGCAGGGATAATGCATGTGTCAAAAACGTCATTGAAACCCCCTCTGAAGCAGTCAAAGGGGCATGGAGCCATAGCGAAAAAGATCCAGTTGACGCATATGGTGCCTGGTGCACCATGCCTGACACATGGCAAAAAGAGGATTGTGCCACATGATGCTCCACGATGCACGATACGCCCCAAATGATGCACGGCATGACGCATACAGCACAAGAGCCACATTGTTTAAAGCCTTACAGCTCAAAGGATCAGAAAAAGGGCCCTTCTGCTAAAATTACAGGATGGGAGTATGCACTCATGTGTGTGTGAATGGGAGGCTGCCCCGGATGGGTGTATGTGTGCACATGCATGCATGGGAGCCATCCTGGGATGGGCAAAGGGGTGTGTGTGTGTGAGAGAATGGGAGCCTGCCTGGCATTTGGGTGAATGTGAATGGGAGCTTCCCTGCGGTGTGTGGGTGTGAATGGGAGCAGGTCTGGGTTGTGTGGGTGAGAGAGAATGGGAGCTACTTGAGTTGTGTTTATGTGTGTGAGAATGGGACTGCAGGTGGATACCAACTGCCAGCAGCTGAAAAGAGGAGAACCCGGGGCTGCTGGCAGATCCCAACAAAAGAAGAGCTGGAGATGCCTGTGGGTTTGTCTGAGAGGAAGCATAAGTATGTGTGAGCTTGTGTGTGCATGTGTGTAAATATAAGAAAGAAAGGAGAAAATTTGTGCATCCTACTCTCCCACTTTCACGAATCCACGACAATCTCAGGGTGACTGGAACTCAAAAGTTCCCAGGAATGGAGAGCATGAATCTTTAAAATCCTTTTTAGTTTTATTTTTTGGGTGTTAATTTAATGTCTGCTGGTTTGAAATATTTTATTGGTGTTTGAGATATTTAAAAAAATTGTGAGTTTTAAATTATTTGATCTCTATCTGTTTTTGGAATATTATAATTAGCATGTCTTTACTATTATTCCTTAGCCGGGCCAAAAATTTGGAATATGTTTACCTGAAAAGTTTAAGACTACAGCAGAACCCAAAATCATGTAAAAAAAAAAAAGAGCTAAACCATGGCTGTTTTACAAGGCATAAGAAGAAAACTACCACGATTAGGAATGCACATCTATGCAAGACAGTTGATCCAAACTCGATCTTCTAAAGTACTTGGTCTTGTTGATTTTGTACTTTTTAATGCCCATTTGATTTATTTGATTTTAATGAATGATCTCATGCTATGTTCCTTTCTTATACTTGTTTATTATTGTATTTTATTATGTTTGTTTTTACTATACTGTGTTTTTTTTAACTATTCAATCGTTTAAACCGTTGTGATATATTCTGAATGACAGTCTATAAACATTTATAATAAATATGTAATTATTTTATTTCTTGATTTTATTGTTTGATATTTGAAGAATGGTGATGGTTCTGGTTTTTATTGTTCCATTGTATAGAGAGTCTGGCTTCTTGCGGTTTCCAGTTCAGGTTTTGTCTTGTTTATATTTCTACTTTATGGTTGCTCTATTCTGTATTTGGTGAGGATCTATTTGTGTTCTGCATGTGTGACTGAGGTGAAGTATACTCTTAATAGGAAGTGTATTAGTGTTTTAGGGCTTTTGGAGGGTCAAGCTCACACACAACACAAGTTACAATAAGCCTAATGCTATATGAGTTTCAAATTTGTTTTTATTGGATTTCTGGTTGGCATCACAGCAGTGCATGTAAATACAATGTATGTGATATTTTTACCTCAGAATATGGTACTTTGATATTTTTCATGTAAGATGTTATAAATGCATAACTCTTAACTGTGTGAGTGCAGCGGGGGTGGGATGGGGCAGATGGTATCAGTTTTCAAAGTTTGCATCACTGAAGGGAGCTAGGATTTTTTTGATTTGCCTGAGAGAGACGACAAATGAACAAGAGTGTGTGTGTGTGGGGGGGGGGGGGGGCAGCACAGTAATTGTTCACACAGGACAGCTAAAATGCTTGCACTGACCCTGTGAGTTTCGATTTTCTATTTGAAAACTTGTTTGACTTGAGATGATATTGCATCTAGGATTTTTTGTGGAATTATCACAACCTGTGAAAATGGGTAGGAAGCTGCATTCAAGACTAGCTACGACGATTGGAGATAGCGGGCTTAGAACTGTCATGGGAATTCTAACAGGCTAAAATATTGACTCTCTCAATTTGGTTGCTATGGGAAAGAGGGTCTTTTTTTCCCAACTTGCCCTCACTATTGTTAGAAGGATGAGCCCAGGGATACAATATCAAGAGTATAAGAGATCCAGTTACACTGGTGCAACGGGAACATGAAGCTAATTTAAATACTTGAACGGAAGGAATAGTTCTTGTGCATCTCTCTATTGATTATCAGGAGAGTGCTCTGGAAGTTTGGATCATGAGGAATTCAGATACAACCCTGGATGATGAGGAAATATATGGATTTGTGAAGGAAATAGCAGCTGGCCAGAGAAAGTTGTCACTGAGTTTTAGAAGAGTGTTTTTTCGCAGTAGTGCGAACTATTATGCTGCGTTTCATTAGAAGAGTGTTTTTTTTTCGCAGTAGTGTGCGAAACTATTATGCTGTGCGTTTCATTATACTGGTTCATATCTAGATATTACAGTTTCTTATTAGTCCCTATATTAGACAATGTCTGTTATGTTGCAAAAAGAAATAGCAGAAAGATATGAAAGGTTATGATGTAATGTTAAGATGGGGGGAGGTTCCCGTGGGCCTATCCTGTAACTTCTGATTTAAAAAAGCGGGCTGCTAGAGGTTGGAAGAAGGTGGTCCTGTGGGCTGTAGCAGGGGAGGTGGTTTGTGGGTGGTGTGGATGGTATATGCATGGGGATGGATGTGGCGGGGAAGGGAGCTTTTTGGGTGGCTGGGAGCTGTGAGAATGTAGGGGCTTGGGAGCTGATGATATGTACTGGGCAGAGAGAGTCTGGAAGGATTCCCAAACCAGAGAATGCTCTGCATCTAGGCTGGGGGATGCAGGGTGTCAATGGAGTGTTATGTCAATCAGTCCTTGCAGTGAATTGTGAGGATGGTCATACTCTAACTCTGGATAATGGAGGATGTAAAAATTGTGTCCTGGAATGTGGATGGTATTCATTCCCCAATAAAAAGGAAATTCTTGATATGTTGATAAAAACCCAAAAGATACATGTAGCTTGTTTGCAGGAGACACACCTATCAGATGCCTAACATCGTAAATTAAAAAGATATTGGGTGGGTAGCTGCAGTTTTGTATCATATTCTCGGAGGCAAAGAGGGGTGGCTACTCCCATATATAAAGGCTGCCCTTTCTCTATAGATAAGACTTGGTAAAGGACTCAGAAGGAAGGTATCTATTTTTGATTGGTGAGCTGTATGGGTGGAAATATATAATAGGTAATCTGTATGCTCCAGATAATTATACTCTGGATTTTTTTCAACAGTTATCGCCCTCCTTTTAGGGCATCTGGAACATTTACTAGTGCTTGGAGGCGATTTAAATATTCCTGCTAACAGCGATGAGGACTGTAGGCCAGCCAGAATTCCTAATCTGCAAGAGGGTTGTATAGAGGGGTGCATCTATTACAGAAGGAATTGGGACTCTTGGATATTTGGCGCCTATTACATTATGGAGAGAAGAACTATACCTTTTTTTCAATCCCCATCGGAGCTATTCTAACATAGACTGCATTCTTATTTCAGAAAGATTTCTCCCTAAAGTTTTAAATGTGGCTATTGGTAATAGTCGTATTTTGGATCTTGCTCCTGTATTTTTGCCTTTAAAACTTCATGATGCCTGTGTTTTTTTCCCTGGTGGATGAACCTGGGCCTTTTTAAAAATTCTGCATTTTGTGACTTTTTGAGACAAAAATGGACAGAATACAAGGAGTTTAATGTATCTTCTGAGGTTTTGCCGACACTCTTCTGAAGAGCTGGAAAAAGTAATGAGGGGAGAGATAATGGCTTATGGGTGGGGAAATGAAAGCAGAGAGAGTTGGAAATTCTGAAATTAACTAGAACGTTGCAATCTCTGAAAAGAGAAAACATCTCTTCTTTCTCTGGAAAAATTAAAAAAGGCAACTTTGAATGTTGCTTCTTGTGAAAGCAGTATGTTCAGTTAATTACTATCGCTTTCAATTTCATAAATTTGGGAATAAAGCTGGGAAGGCGATGACTCAGAAGTACTAGACAGAAATCTTACATTGCAGGGTTGCGAGATGAAAAGGGTATCCCAGTGACTGACACACACAAAATTTTGGAAATATTTAGATCCTTCTGCCAAGACTTATACTCTAAGGGAGCAAATAATAACCGGATGAGAGAGAGGTTTTTGGGTTTTTTTTTTTGACAATATCTCTGTTCCCATATTATCAGAAAAACTATTAGACAAACTTCATAGTCCTATTTCTGAGTTACTGGACAGTTAAAATTGGGTAAAATACCTGGGGCAGATGGAGTAGGGCCAAATTCTACAAAATTCTGAAATTGTATCTATTAAGACCAATTAAGGATATGTTTAATTATGCACTATCTCATGGATTTTTATACTTCTACTATGAATCAGGCAGTTATAAAAACCCGGGGGGAGGCGGGTTTGCTGAAGAAGGAGACTATTGCTGCTGCTTTGAGTGAATGACGGGGGGGGGGGGGGGGTGAGCATGTGGGTGTGTGAGAGAGCATCTGCATAAGTGTGTGTGTGGGGGAGTAAGACAGTGCCAGTGTGTGTGTGTGAGTGAGAGCGCATGCCTGTGTGAGAATAGGAGTGTGTGTGAGAGGGGGCGAGAGTAAAAGAGCCTGTCAGTATATGAGAGCATGCATGTTTTGTATATGTGCGAGAGTGATAGACGCGAGTGTGTGTGTAAGAGCATGCCGAGTGTGTGTGAAAAAGAGAGCATGTGTGAGAGAAGTAGAGAGAGCACCTATATGTGTGTGAGAGAGAGAGAAGAAAGTCTGTGAAATAATCCCCCTTCGCCTCTGCCTGCTGATCCATGACAATCTCAGAGCATCTGGAAATCAAAAGTTCCTAGGTATGGAGAGTAGAGTGTTTTTTAAAATCCGTATTAGTTTTATTTATTAGGTGTTATTTAATGTGTCTGTTTTGAAATATTTTATTGTTTGGAAAATTTTTATAAGTTTTTAATTTTTGGATATTCTGTGGCTCAGCTATTTTTAAATTATTCCTTTTGTTGTTATGGCTTGATTTTATTGTTTTATGAGGAATGGTGATGTTTCTGTTTTTCCATTGTTGCACTGCATACAGACTTTGGCTTGTTGTCGTTTCCAGTTCAGTTTTTGTCAGCACATTTTTATTTATGTTTATGGTCTCTTTAGTCTGTATTTGAGGCTGTATCTGTGTTTTGCATGTGTGACTGAAGTGAGGTATTCCAATAGTGTATAGTTTCTGTGCAGGGATCTATAGCAGCTTGGCTTGTTCTGTTTTCCTAATAGAGGTGTATTGGTGTAATATTTGCAGTGTTGCCTTTTCATAGGTGGAGCTTTTGCTCTTTGAGTGCTGAAAGTTAGTGCTGTTTTGATACAGAAAGTTTATTTCTATTCTGGGACCACTGCTTTTTAATATATTTGTAAATGACCTGGAAATGGGGACGAGTGAGATGATCAAATTTGCCGATGACACCAAATTATTCAAAGTTGTTACAAGAGGATTGTGAGAAATTGCAAGAGCACCTTGCAGAGCTGGGAGACTGGACATGCAAATGTCCACATTAAATTTCATTTGCTAAGTGCAAATTGATGCACTTAGGGAAGAGTAACCCAAATTATAGCTATACAATGCAAGGTTCCATGTTAGGAATCACCATTCAGGAAAAGGATCTATGTGTCATCCTTGAAAATACATTGAAATCTTCTGCTCAGTGTGCAGCAGCAGCCAAGAAAACAAATAGAATGCTGAGGATTATTAGGAAAGGAATAGAGAATAAAACAGAGAATATCATAATGCCTCTGCATCGCTCCATGGTGCAACCTCATCTTGAGTATTGTATTCAGTTCTGGTCACCACATCTCAAAAAAGGTATAGCAGAATTAGAAAAGATACAGAGAAGGTGACCAAAATAAGAGGATGGAACAATTCCCCTATGAGGAAAGGCTAAAGAGGTTAGGAGTCTTCAGCCTGGAGAAGAGAAGGATGAGGGGAGATATGATAGAGATTTATAAAATGAGTGGAATGGATTGAGTAAACAATCGGTTGTTTACTCCTTCAAATAGTACAAAGACCAGGGGACACACAATTAAGTTACTAGCAGGCCGATACATTACAGTGCACTCCAGTGGAGCGCGCACTGTTCACCGGCATTTGGACGCGTGTTTTCGACGTGTTTCGTCAGTAAGGGGTGATAGTGTGTCAAAAATGCGCATCCCACTCCCCCACCCCCCGAGACTAATAGCGCCCGCAACATGCAAATGCATGTTGATAGCCCTATTAGTCATTCCCGCGCGATACAGTAAGTAAAATGTACAGCCAAGCCGCACATTTTACTTTAAGAAATTAGCGCCTACCTAAAGGTAGGCGTTAATTTCTGCCAGCGCCGGGGAAGTGCACAGAAAAGCAGTAAAAACTGAATGATTGAATATCATGGCGATATTAAGTCGGAGGCCCCAAAAGTTTAAAAAAAAAAAAGGTTAAAAATAAAAAAAAAAAAATTTAAAATGGGCTTGCGGCTCACAGGTTGAAAACCGCACGCTCAATTTTGCTGGCGTCCGGTTTCCGAACCCGTGGCTGTCAGCGGGTTTGAGAACTGACGCCAGCAAAATTGAGCTTCGGCTGTTCAAACTCGCTGACAGCCACCGCTTCCATCAAAAAAGAGGCACTAGGGACGCCCTAGTGTCCCTAGCGCCTCTTTTTAACACGGCCCTGATTTAAATAAATTAAGTTACTGAATCGCGCGCCCAGGAGAGTGGCCTGTGTGCCCGCCGGGAGAGCGGGTGCTCGCCCGCTCTCCCGCGTGGTTTACTGTATCGGCCCGTAGGTGATACATTTAAAACTAATCAGAGAAAATATTTTTTTACTCAATGCATAATTAAACTCAGGAATTCATTGCCAGAGGATATGGTGAAAGCTGTTAGTGTATTTGCTTTTAAAATGAGGTTTGGACAAGTTTCTGGTGGAAAAGTCCATAACAATTATTAAGGTGGACTTGGGGAAATAACTGCTTATCCCTGGGATAAGCAGCTTGCAATGTATCTACCTCTTTGGATCCTGCCAGGTTCTTGTGACTTGGATTAGCCACTGTTGGAAACAGGATACTGGGCTTGATGGACCCTTGGTCTGACCCAGTATGGCAAGTCTTATGTTCTTATTGTATTGTAACTCTGTTTCCCTGTACGTACCTGGATCAGCCCAGACTGCTGGGTTATGCCTCCCTTCCAGCAGATGGAGATAGAGAAAAACTTGAAGGACACCCCCGAGGAGCACAGTCATTTCTCCTCTGTGGTAGGCCTGCCGTGTGCTTTGCCCTTCATTCCAGTGTATCAGGAGCAGCAGCCAGTGAGTGACTGGGGGGGATTTGCCGGTGGGCCGGTCCCTCCCCCCCCCCCCAGCTCAGAGACAACTGTGGGTTGTGCTCTGCTGAGGCCAACGCGAATTTAAAAAATATAGAATCGAAACGTGGTGTTTCTTTGCAGCTGCGCTGCTCTTATTTGGCCTCCCGGGCTCATTTTTGCAGCCTCCCCTCCTTGTTCAGTGCGGCGATGCCATGCGCTTTGGCCTGCAAATCCTGTGGGGAGCCGGCAGCATGGCTCTCCAGAGATAGCCCTCTTCTCCCGGTGTCTTCCTGGGGGTGAGGGCCCGTCAGCGGGGGCAGCTGGCGGCAGGGGAAGGCAGGCACATCGGTCCCATGGTGCGGGCGCCCTGATGCTGCCTCGTGGTACTCAGCCTGCCCCGCTTCCGCAGAATGCAGAAACGGTGGCCATTTTAGGAGCTTTAGATGCTGATGCAGACAGCTCAGCAGGGGGAGGGGATCTCCCTCCTCGGTTATTTCCGCAGGAGTTTTGCCCCAGGTCTCCCCATGATTTATTTTTTGCTTTCCATGCTTCTTTGGGTACCCCCCCTCGGGAAAACTTAAAGGGCCAGCATCCTTGTTCGACTGATTTTATTTTACTATTACATAAGGCTTATTTAGCTAGCCTTATGCCTATGGGAGATCCTGAGCCCCTTCCGGGGCAGCCTGGGGATGGGCCCTCTCCTCCCATGCAGGTTTCTAGGCTGAATCCTCCTGAGGTCTCCCGGATTAGGGTGGTCCGGGAAGGGTCTGGTTCCGGGAACCAGGGGGGCAATGCCGCTGGTGGATCCGCTTCAGGTTGACATGGATGAGGATTCCGGGTCCTTAGGCTCTTTCGTAGAAATGATTTGGAGCCGATGATTCCATATGTCCTAGCGGAGTTGGGCATACCGGCTGGTCAGACGCCGACGCCTCAGGATCAGGGCACGGTGGATCCGGTGCTGTCTGGTCTTTGTCCCCTGGCTAGGACTTTTCTTTTTCATCCTATGTTGCTCCAGCTAATGTTTCGGGAGTGGGATACTCTGGAAGCTAGCCTTCGCGTAAGCAGAGCTATGGAAAAATTGTACCTGCTGCCGGATGACTCTCTTGAACTCCTTAAGGTTCCCAATGTTGATGCGGCCGTATCCACAGTCAGTAAGCGTGCGACTATTCCTGTGGTTGGGGCGGCTGCCCTTAAGGACCCTCAGGATCATAAGCTGGAGGTGCTTCTCAAGCGTATCTTTGAAGTGTCGGCTCTGGGGGTTTGAGCAGCCGTTTGCAGTAGTTTAATGCAGCGTGCGAGTCTCTGGTGGGTACAACTCTTGAGTGCCAGAGAGCTCTCCCCGGAGGAGTCGGAGCATGCTGATCATTTGGAGGCGGCGGTAGCGTATGGGGCGGATGCCATGTACGATCTCCTTTCCTACATCTTCGCATACTATGGGCTTCTGCGGTGTCAGCCCGCAGGCTTTTAGGGCTCCGTAATTGGTTGGCTGATGTTTCCTCCTGTTGCAGCTGGGTGCTTTACCGTTTCGGGGGAAATTACTTTTGGAGATGATTTGGAGCAGCTCATTAAGTCCTTGGGGGACAATAAAGTGTACAAGCTCCCGGAGGATAGGCCAAAAGCTTCCAGAGGTTTCAGCCCTTCCCAGTCATGTTTTCGGGGGCAGCACCATTTTCGCCAGTCTAAGCCAGCTCCGTTTGGCCAAAGACAGTCGTCTGGCAGGTTGCAGACCTGGTCTCATTTCTTTCGTGGCCATAGACCCGCCCAAGACGGCAGTGCCACAGGGGCGACCGGAGTCAAGTCCTCCCAGTGAAATAGCGCCAGCCCACTCCCCTGTTCCGGTCGTTGGGGAGTGACTGTCCCTGTTTTACGAGGAGTGGGTCAAAATAACGTTAGACCATTGGGTTCTAAACATTATAGAACACGGCTACGCTTTAGATTTTGCTCGTCCCTTAGGCGATCTATTTCTGGTGTCGCCCTGCGGGTCTCTGGAGAAAAGGCGCCAGATGTCTCTATGCTTTGCCGGTTGTTGGACCTCTGGGCAGTCGTTCTGGTTCCTCTGAACGAACTTTGAACTGGCAGGTATTTGATTTATTTTCTGGTTCCGAAGAAGGAAGGGTCCTTCCGTCTGATTTTAGATCCCAAGAAGGTCAACAGAGCTCTGAGTGCCTAGTTTTCGTATGGAGACGCTACATCAGAGCAGGGGAGTTTTTCGCGTCCTTTGATTTGACGGAAGTGTACCTACACATTGCAATTCGGAAGGACCATCAGCGGTATCTCCGGTTTATGGTCCTCGGCAAGCATTACCAGATTCAGACACTTCCCTTAGGGCTGGCGACCGCTCCGCTCACATTTACCAAGGTGATGGTGGTCGTGGCAGTGGCTCTCCATCGCCAGAGGATCCTGGTCCATCCCTACTTGGACGACTGGTCGCCAGGGAGGTGCAGATACTTCACGCTCTGGGTTGGATCATCAATGCGGACAAGAGCCAGTTGTCCCCCGCCTAGGTCCTGGATTTTTTGGGGGCAAGATTCGATACTCGGATTGGGAAAGTCTTCTTGATGCAGGATTGGATAGACAAACTCATGTCTTAAGTTTGGTGTCTCTTGTCCCTGCCAGTTCTCAGGGCATGGGACTGTTTACAGGTTCTTGGTTCTATGACTTCTACTGGAGTTGGTTCAGTGGGCTTTCGCTCATATGAGGCCATTGTAAAGGGCTTTGCTCTCATGTTGGGACCCCAAGGCAGAAGCTTTTCAAGTTCCCTTACTCCTCCAGGAACCAGCCAGGTCCAGCCTAGCTTGGTGGCTGACTCATGAACACTTGTCCCGGGGGATTTATTTATTTATTTATTTATTTATTTTATTTATAATTTTTATATACCGACATTCTTACATTAAAATGCAAATCATACCGGATCTGGAGGTCCCTCAGTGGACTATTGTAATGACAGATGCCAGTCTTTCCGGCTAGGGGACAGTTTGCCAATCTCAGGCAGCCCAAGGCCAATGGAAGCAGCAGGACATGCAATGGTCCATCAGTCGTCTCGAGACCATATGCTTGGCCCTACAGGAAGTTCTTGCCTCTGGTTCATGGTTGGTCGGTGAGAGTGCTCTCCAACAACGCAACTATGGTAGCATATATCAACCGGCAGGGAGGCACAAAGAGCCGCCCCGTAGCAGCTAAGGTGGACGAGCTCATGGCCTGGGCAGAAACTCATCTGGTCAGGATAGCTGCTTCACACTTTGCCGGGGTAGACAACGTACAGGCGGATTTTCTGAGCCGTCAGAGATTGGGTCCCGGAGAATGGGAGCCGTCAGACGAGGTGTTCGCGTTGATATCTCATCGCTGGGGGATTCCCCGTTTGGATCTACTAGCAACTCGAGGGAATGCCAAGGCGCCGTGCTTCTTCAGTCACAGAAGACAACAAGGAGCCGAAGGGGTGGACACTCTTGTCCTCCCATGGGCCTCGAGACATTCTGCTCTAACGCATTCCCTCCTTGGCCTCTGGTAGGCAGGGTCTTGAGAAGGATAGAAGCCCATCCAGGAACAGTGGTGCTGGTGGCTCCGGAATGGCCACGAAGGCCGTGGTTCGCGGATCTCCTCAACCTTGCAGTGGACGGGCCGCTCCGTCTGGGTCATCTTCCGAATCTCCTGCAGCAGGGTCCAGTATTTTTCAACCAGGTAGATCGCTTTTGTCTAGTGGCTTGGCTTATGAGAGGCGACAGTTGAGAAAGAAGGGGTATCCGGATTTGGTGATTTCCACTCTTTTACGGGCTCGCAGAACTTCCACCTCTCTTACGTATGTCCGAGTCTGGAAGGTTTTTGACTCTTGGTGTAGTAGGTCGAATGTTTCCTCTAGGCGGGCCTCGATAGCCCATATTCTTATTCTTATTATTTTTTTTAAATAATTTTTTATTTTCAAATTTTTAATGCTTTACAGACATCAAATTAAATGAACATAAGAAATTGCCATGCTGGGTCAGACCAAGGGTCCATCAAGCCCAGCATCCTGTTTCCAACAGAGGCCAAAACCAGGCCACTAGAACCTGGCAATTACCAAAACACTAAGAAGAACCCATGCTACTGATGAAATTAATAGAGGTGGCTATTCCCTAAGTATAATTGATTAATAGTCATTAATGGACTTCTCCTCCAAGAACTTATCCAAACCTTTTTTGAACCCAGCTACACTAACTGCACTAACCACATCCTCTGGCAACAAATTCCAGAGCTTTATTGTGCGTTGAGTGAAAGAATTTTCTCCGATTAGTCTTAAATGTGCTACTTGCTAACTTCATGGAATGCCCCTAGTCCTCCTATTATTCGAAAGTGTAAATAACCGAGTCACATCTACTCGTTCAAGTGCCTTGGCAATATAGGCCTGTACCAATAAACATCAATGAGAATTCTTAATTTTTAAACTTCTTATAAAAGGAAATATCGCTCATTAGAATTCTTTCAACTTCATCAAAATAAACATATATTCTACCTATATCATTACTCATATACAAGTGAAGAGATCCAATATTCATTTAGAGCAATATCACATAAACACATTGCTACAAAGAACAAAAAAAAAGAAAAGGAGAGTAAGCAGATATTTCATTTTAGCCGCTTGTTGTTGGTCTTGTCCTATGTCAGGAGTCCACTGATGTGACTGAACAAAATTTTCCAGCTGTTCAGGGACATAGAATATATATCTATTTCCTCCGGTTCTCAATACGCATTTGAACAAAAATCTCAATGTTATCTGTGCTCCATGTTGTCTAGCTTAGGGTATTACACTGAGAAATATTTTCCTTTTTCTTTGAGTTTCTTTTGAAAAATCCGGATATATGCAGATTTTCTGATTAAGATAGGGAGATGAACGTTTTTGAAGAAACTTTTTAATAATGACATCTCATTCTCTATCCAGAGATAGCAAAAATTTAACAAGAAGTGTTCCTCTCCCCTCCACCTGTTCTTCTTGTGGGGTTTCTAGAAAGTCTGTGATATTCGGGTGCTTTCACTGGGTTCTCTTCTGGTTACCATTTCCCCTCTTTAATCCTGACATGAAGTAAGCTTAATAATCTTTGGCTGTTCCTCTTCTGGTATCATTAAAACTTCCTTTAAATAACATTTGAACTGTTCTTTTGCAGAAATTAATCTACATTTTGGAAAATTCAATATTCTAATATTGTTGCTTCTAAGTTCGTTTTCTAATATTTCAACTCTTCTATTCATCGCTGTTTCACCTTTTATAATCACATTCTGAACAGAATTCAAATTTTCCAACTTCTCTTCCATTTGTACCATTTTCTCCTTCTGACCATTCATTACTGAATTTAAATTTTCAAAGGAGCCTTGTGTATTTTTTAGGACATCTGTTATAGTCATTAAGGAGTTTTGCAAAGTAGAAATGGCACACCATAAACATTCAAGTGTTATATTAGGTTTTTCCAGAGGCTTCAATACAGGATAAGAAATCGGTTGAACCACAATATTTAATTCCTCAGAAATTTGTGGAATCACCGGCACAGTGCTAAGATCAGGTCTTCCCCGTCCATCGGCTCGAACGCTCTCAGAGGGCACCCCTCCCCCCACCGGGGTAGAAGCTCTCAATCCCCCTTCCATCGCAAGGCCAGCAATTTCCCCAGCTAAGCCTGCCTCAGGCATACCTACATCCATCAATGACATCCGTTGAAGAGTTAGTTCCGGGCTTGCTGCAGCAATTGCTTTTGCTAGGGGGGAGGGTGTTAAGGGCGCTCCAGGGCTTAGAGTGGTTCACCTGTTGGTGACGCCGTCTGCTCCCCGGTCGTCACATGCACGGGGCTCTCTGGAGGTTTCACTGCCGGCGGATAGAACTCTGCTATCGTGGTCTGCATCAGGGTAGGAGTAGAGATTCCCGAGGTAGGTTCTCTTATCCTGCCTTTTCTTTTTGTATGAGGCATGTCTCATTAACTTGCTTTCACAGTGAGGAAAAAAAGTTTTAAATCTCGATGCAGGAGCTCCAAACGCTGTGTCCTCTCACATCGGTGCCATCTTGGATAGCATGGGATGTATATTAGTCCACATTCTAACCTTCTTGCAAGAGGGTTTGGCAAAAGGGCTAGCTTTCAGTTCTTTCCGGGTTCAAGTGGCGGCGTTAGGATGTTTAGGTGGAAAGGTGGACGGTGTGTGCATAGCGGCTCATCCAGATGTGGTTTGTTTCCTTCTGGGTGCTAAGCATTTGCATCCACCACGTCGAGCTGTTTGTCCATCCTGGAGTTTGAATTTGGTCCTTTGGACGTTGTGTGAACCTCCTTTTGAACTGCTCAGGTGCATCACTCTGAAGAACCTTACGCTCAAAACGATGTTTTTGGTAGCTATCTGCTCAGCTTGGAGAATTTTGGAAATTCAGGCCCTATCTTGTCGCAAACCTTTTCTTCGGTTTTCCAATTTTGGTGTTTCTCTTAGAACCGTGTCATCCTTTCTGCCTAAGGTTGTATCAGCTTTTCACGTGAACCAGTCCATTGAGTTGCCTGCGTTCCCAGATTTGGATCAGATTTCTCCACATGCTCGTGAATTGAAGCGTTTGAATGTTAGGCGGGCGCTGATGCGTTACTTGGAGGTCACTAATGATTTTCACCTGTCGGATCACCTTTTTGCCTTATTTATTTATTTATTTAAGGCTTTTATATACCGACTTTCTTGATACAGATCAAATCAACTCGGTTTACATCGAACGAAGCAGAAACAATAACCAACCATATTTTATTTTATTTATTTATTTATTTAGATTTTTTATATACCGGCATTCGAGACAGCAGTCACATCATGCTGGTTCACATGAAACAGGGGTGCAAAGTAAACATAACAATAACAATGGTGCTGAAAAGGCAGTTACATATAACAAGGTGATAAGAACTTGGCTTAGAGGAAGAGAAAGGACAGGTTATTAATTTACACAAGTAAACGATAGGAGATAAGGTCGACCATAGTGTAGATGGAGATTAGGGGTGGCTTGGAAGTATTAGATCAATTGACGTCTGGGAAGGCTTATATAACAAGACAATTTGAAGGAGCATAAAAGTTACATTCTAACAAGGTTGCCTTAACTGGGAGAAGGAAAAAAAGAAGGGGAGAACGAAGATAAATTACTATATACAATAAATTACTATTTACAATGGAGAATGGGAGGGAGACATGATAATTCTAAATCAGGCTGTTGAGCTATTAGCAGGGAAGGCTTGGCAGAATAGCCATGTCTTCAGATTCTTTTTAAAAGTTAGTAGGCAGGTTTCCTGTCTGAGGTCTGGGGGTATAGCGTTCCAGATGGAGGGTCCTGCGGTAGAAAATGTCCTGTCTCTGATGTTAGCGTGTTGTACAAATTTGAGTGGAGGAACATGTAATGATCCCTTGTAGGCATCTCTTAAGGGTCTGGGTCGTTGAGTGTAGTTTGAGAGGGTGTAAAAGATCTATAGGAGTCTGATGGTGAATGTTTTTGTGGATAATTGTCAGTGATTTATGAAGGATCCTGAAGTTTACTGGGAGCCAGTGGAGGTCCTTTAAGATGGGGGAGATATGCGCTCTCCGATTAGTATTTGTTAAAATTCTCGCCGCTGCATTTTGGAGCAACTGGAGGGGTTTTATAGTGGAATTCGGTAGACCTTGCAAGATGGAATTGCAGTAGTCTATCTTGGAGAAAAGAATAGCTTGAAGGACAGATCTGAAGTCATGGTGGAATAGTAGCGGTTTGAGTTTTTTTGAGTACTTGTAGTTTGTAGAAGCACTCCCTTGTTGTGTGTTTTATAAACTGCTTTAAATTCAAGTGACTATCTAGTATAACTCCAAGATCTCGGGCGTGGGATATTTGAATGTTGGAATGCAGTTGGTTATGAAATGGACTGCCTTCTGGGGTTATTAGCAGTAGTTCAGTCTTGGAAGTGTTGAGTACCAGGTTAATGCTTGAGAGGTGGTGGATGATCTTTTGTAAATGGGAGTTCCATAATTTGAGTGTTGAGTCCAGTGACCTGGATATGGGTATTAAAATTTGTACATCATCGGCATATATATAAAACTTAAGATTTAAATTTGAGAGTACATGGCAGAGAGGGAGTATGTAGATGTTAAACAAGGTGGGCGATAAGGAGGAACCCTGAGGAACTCCAAATGGGGCATTGGTTTGAGAGGATTCCTTGTTATTGATTTTAACCTTATAGCTTCTATTGCTAAGGAAGGAGTCAAACCATCTGAGAGCTGATCCAGTAATACCTATATCTGACAGTCGGTTTAGTAGGGTGTTATGATTAACAGTATCGAAAGCTGCGGAGATGTCAAGAAGGGCTAAAAGGAATGATTGACCTTTGTCAAAGCCGATGTGAATTTGATCAAGGAGAGAGATGAGGAGGGTTTCCGTATTATGTTCTTTTCGGAAGCCGTATTGTGAATGGTGTAGTATGTTATGGTCCTCCAAGTAGTCTGAAAGCTGCTTGTTTACAATTTTCTCCATGATCTTGGCTATAAACGAGAGATTTGAGATGGGGCGGTAGTTGTTGAGGTCATCCGGATCCAGGTTTGGTTTTTTGAGAATGGGTTTAAGTGTAGCTGATTTGAGGGCGTCTGGGAAAATTCCTTGTGAGAGGGAACAATTAATAATATCAGCTAGATATTTGGAAATGTATTCTGGTATGAGAATCAGGAATTTGGAAGGGATTTGGTCCTGCGGATGGGTCGATGGTTTCACTTTTTTTTATCAGATTTTCCACCTCTATAGTGTAGGTAGGATCAAAAGATTCCAGGCTTATGTCTGTGTTTGTTCGGTGGAGGGTATCCGGAGGCAGTGAATTTGGATTGGTGGGTAATTTAGCTAGGGTGTTTGAAATTTTATTCTGAAAGAATAAAGCCAGATCATTGGCTTTCGATTGGGCTGTATCGTCTGGAATAGTAGGGGGAGCAGTTTTGGTGAGTTCCGATACATACGAGAAAAGGGCCTTCGCATCGAAGATCATATCGTGAATA
Source organism: Rhinatrema bivittatum (assembly GCF_901001135.1). Lineage (NCBI taxonomy): Eukaryota > Metazoa > Chordata > Amphibia > Gymnophiona > Rhinatrematidae > Rhinatrema > Rhinatrema bivittatum. The sequence continues at coordinate 44,875,261 of NC_042621.1, forward strand.
CGGTGGGCATAGAAATCTCTTTTTGTTTGAAGCGTTATCTTTCTGTAATGGTGGAGGGCGGTTTTGTATGTGGTTAGAGAATGGGGGTTGGGGTTCTTTCTCCATTCTTTTTCTTTCCGTCTAAGGTTTTGCTTCAGGGTACGGAGCTCCTTAGAGAACCATGGTTGTTTATTTTTTTGATAAGGGTCTATAGATTTTTTAGACAGTGGGCATAGGTTATTGGCTATCATTTCAGTAATAGTTTGCCAAGAAGTGATAGCAGAGTTAGGGTTAGATAGATCCAGCTTAGGAAGTTCTTTGATTAGAGAATTGCCGAGGTCTTCTGAAGGACATGGTTTCCTGTAGTGCAATGTGGTCACCTGACGTGTGGCAGAGAATCCTGTCAATGATTTAATAGTGGTGGTGATCATGAAGTGGTCTGACCATGGAACCGGGAGGCATAAAGGGGGTGTAAGTGGGGTGAGGTTGGAATTTGTGAAGATAAGGTCAAGAGTATGACCTGCTTTATGTGTGGGTTGGTTGATGTGGTGTTTGAATCCCAAGTCTGAAAGGGCTGATAGGAAGGCTTCGCAGTTAGAAGATCGAGGATTGGCATCGATGTGAAAATTAAAATCTCCAAGGATTATGGCTGGAGAATCTGGATTTACATATTTTGCTATGATTTCCACCATAGGGGAGGCATCTTGTTCTAAAAGTCCAGGTGGGGCGTAAGTGAGGAAGATTTGGAGTGACTTAGATTTGAAAAAACCTATCTCCAGTTTGGGAATTGTATTGATAGATTGAAGAGTGAGATTGAGAGATTTTTTTGCAGCAATGAGGAGACCTCCCCCTTTTCTCTTTTTTCTAGGTAGGGAGAAGATATCATAAATCTGTGTAGGAAGTTGATTAATTAAGACTGAGTCAGTTGGCTTCAGCCAGGTCTCCGTGATGGCACAGATGTCAGGTTTAGCATTGAGCAGATAGTCGTGAAGGATGTGAGTTTTTTTGGTGATTGAGCGTTGAAAAGTGTTAAGGTGAAAAGGGCCAGTCCCAGCAATTGTGTGATGGGAGAGATCATCACCGGGGTGAGATTTCTGCGAGTTATTGGTTGATAACGTAGCAAAGGCTTCGTCTTGAAGCAAATGTTGTGGTGCAATGTGTGTATCGGGTATGCAGACATCATGTTGGGCATAAAGGGAACACTTTGGTGGGATATGCCAGCGGATGATATTCTAAGGCGTAAAGGAATTGAGGACTTAAGGAGGAGTCTTAGAGGGAAAAATGCTTAAGTAGTATGGCGGTGCTGGTTTTTGCTGAATGAGTAATGGGGAGACTGGAATGTATAGTGTTGGCTAATTGAATTCGTGGGATGAGTGGATGAAAGCTGATGATGGCTGGATGAATGCTGAGGATCCTGGATGAATGCTGAGGATCCTGGATAAATGCTGGGAGAATGCTGGAAGAAAGCTCAGGATCCTGGTAGAAAGCCGAGGATCTTGGAAGAATGTTAGAAGAATGCTGAGGATCCTGGTAGAAAGCCGAGGATCCTGGATGAATGCTGGAAGAATGCTGAGGATGCTGGAAGAATGCTGAGGATCCTGGAAGAATGCTGAGGATCCTGGATGAATGCTGGAAGAATGCTGAGGATCCTGGAAGAATGCTGAGAATCCTGGATGAATGCTGGAAGAGTGCTGAGGATCCTGGATGAATGCTGGAAGAATGTTGAGGATCCTGGAAGAATGCTGAGGATCCTGGATGAATGCTGGAGGAATGCTGAGGATCCTGGAACCTGGAGGAATGATAAGGATCCTGGAAGAATGCTGAGGATCCTGGATGAATGCTGGAAGAATGCTGAGGATCCTGGAAGAATGCTGAGGATCCTGGAAGAATGCTGAGGATCCTGGATGAATGTTGGAAGAATGCTGAGGATCCTGGATGAATGCTGGAAGAATGCTGAGGATCCTGGAAGAATGCTGAGGATCCTGGATGAATGCTGGAAGAATGCTGAGGATCCTGGAAGAATGCTGAGGATCCTGGATGAATGTTGGAAGAATGCTGAGGATCCTGGAAGAATGCTGAGGATCCTGGATGAATGTTGGAAGAATGCTGAGGATCCTGGAAGAATGCTAAGGATCCTGGATGAATGTTAGAAGAATGCTGAGGATCCTGGAAGAATGCTGAGGATCCTGGATGAATGCTGGAAGAATGCTGAGGATCCTGTAAGAATGCTGAGGATCCTGGAAGAATGCTGGATACTAGGTGTCTGGAGAGTGCTTGGGAGGGCCCGTGTTAGATGTGTGTGGGAATTTCTGTGAGGATAGTATTGAATGTCTGCCACTGCTAGGGTCTAGTGCGCTCTGGAGCGCACAAAGGGGCGCACAAAGGGGCAGGCCCCTTTGTCGCGCTCCTTAGGCGCGCGACGCCTGGAGTCGTTTCGGCCCTTTAAAGGGCTCTGGGTGGGCGACGGGGCTTCCGGGGTGGGCTTACCGGTTCCCCTCCTTCCGTTCCCTTCGCCTTGCTCCGCTGCAGCCGTCCGGGTTTAAAGAGCGCCTTTTTATTTTTTTGTTTGAAGGAATCGCCTGCCTCGAAGCCTCGCGAGAGGCCAGTCACGGTCCACCTCCCCTGGCCCCGATGGGCCGACGCCGACCGCGCGGGGAGGGCCGACCGGTGCCAAGGGGGACGCGCGGGATGGCGGCGCCAGAGGGAAAAGGATCCTTGTGGAGCAGTCCCAGGAAAGGGCATTAAGCTTCCAAGGCTACTATTGCCCAGTAGTTGAAGGATGCTATTGCTTCAGCAAACATATGTCACGGGCGAGCAGTTCCAGAGGGTCTTAAGGCTCATTCACTCCATTGTCAGGCGGCGTCCTGGGCAAAAAGTCAGTTGATTTCCCTTCAGGAGATCTGTAGGGCGGCAACCTAGAAATCTTTGCCTACCTTTGCTCGGCATTAACGTTTGGATGATCGGGCTCCCGACTCGGAGAGTTTTGGCAGCGGTGTGCTTCGAGCGGGGCTTTCTAGGTTCCACCCCATGTAAGGCGGCTTGGGTACATCCCAGCAGTCTGGGCTGATCCGGGTACGTACAGGGAAAGGAAAATTGGTTCTTAGCTGCTAATTTTCGTTCCTGTAGTACCACGGACCAACCCGGACGCCCGCCCAGTTTTTTGATTCTGCTCGACAGATATCGTTTTTTTCTGTCATACTATAGCAGGATGAAGATTTCACATTTTGTACATAGTTGAGTCTCCTAAATTTTTTTTTTAACCATTTAAAGTTTTGGATTCCTGTTACCACTTTAATTCTGCTTTGATATTGTTTATACTGATGGGGCTGCAGGTGGCGCATCCTACTTACAGGAGTGTCCAAGTTTTTCTCTGTCTCAGTCTGCTGGAAAGGAGGCATAACCCAGCAGTCTGGGCTGATCCGTGGTACTACAGGAACAAAAATTAGCAGGTAAGAACCCATTTTCCTTTTTTCATGGCTTTCTGAGGGTCAAGCCCATGCCCAAGACGTGTTAAAAGTTCCAAGTGTCATTTGCTTTTTTGCAGAGTTTTCTGGTTGGCACCACAGCAGTGCATATATCTATAATAATCATAATGTAAGTGATACTTTTACTTCAGAATGTACTCTGAATATCCTTTTTCATGTAAAATCTCTTTATTAAAAATGCATAATTTTTAATTGTGTGTTGGGAGAGCGTAAGGTGGGGGGGGGGGGACGGGGGACGGACACAAGGCTGTAAGATTCCCCTAGGGCACCTAATATCCTTGCATCAGCTTTGGACATTACTGTTCAAACATTTACTAGAGACTCCCAACTTGGTGTAATGAGTGAGGGCACAGTTTTTCACTTGGCCATAGGTGCCAAATTACCTGGCTCAGTACTGTTGAGTTATAAACTGTGAGAAAATTGACACAAATGATATAGTTTTTCCTAGACTTGGATTAAAATTGGTATATGTGTGCTTTTGTATATTATACATTAGATTGTTTACATGAAGATGTATGTTTTTAAATGTATGTCTGTTTTAAATATAATTTTTAAAAACTTTAGCTGAAAGAAAAATGTTTTGAAAATTTATATAATGGAGGTATAATTACCATAATAAAGACTGTAATTTGATTATAAAATTTAGAAAAGTAGTTTAATGTTCAATTTACTGTTCTTGTTTTAGGTATAGATATAGTTTTGGAATAGCTTAGTGGTTATTGGTGTTTTGGTGTAGTTCGTTTGCCTGTTTTATTTTTTCTTTGAAGTTTTGTTTAAAGAAAGAAAAGAAGTGAAATGACTGAACTGGTTTTATGGGGGTGGGTGTTCATGTTTCAGAATGCAAGTTCGACAGAGAGACTGATGTAACACCTCTGGAGTCAGCTGTGAATGCGATGGAGATGCTTCATGAGGACTTACACATAGATAAGGAGATGCTGAATACTAGCACACAGATGCTCAAGGAGGCAGTAAGTGTAATCCAGAGCCTCAGTAATTTCGTATGCATGGCAATTAGTGCCCAGGGTACAGAAAAAAGGTTTGCTTAATATCTGCTTTTGTGCATGGTTTACAGGCAGTGAGGCTCAGCATTCTAGGTTAAAATGTATATTTATTTTATTTATTTATTTATTTATTTAACGTCTCTTCTATACCGATGTCCGTTCGCACATCGCATCGGTTCACAGATAACTAGAACTTTTGGGCGGAGCCCTTACAAAGAACAGATATATACAATTAACTTTGGGGCGTAGCCCTTAACAAAACCAGGGAAAACAATACACGGGAGGGGAAGAAATATGATTGATTTACAGACTATAAACTATATATATATATATATATATATATAAATAACTATAAACATAAAAGTTCCGTCAGTTCAATGTACCAAACTCAGAGACATATCGTAATCCATATTCAGGCCGAGTTCAAATTTGTGAATTGGAGTTATCCATTTCAGATGAAGTTTATGTAATGGGGGGTGACGTGGGGTAGGCTTGCTGGAAGAGCCAGGTTTTTAGTTTTTTTTTTGAAAGTGGGTGTATATGTCTCCATACGGATATCATGAGGCAAGGAGTTCCAAATAGTGGGGCCGGCTAGAGAGAAAGCTCTGCTTATGGTGGAGGAGAGTTTGAAAGCTTTGATGGATTGAGAACGTAGAGTTCCTTGTAGAGTTGTGCGGGTGGGTCTGTTGGAAGTCCTAGGGATGAGTGGGGGGTTGATCCAATTGAGGTTGGAGTTTAGCAGACTTTTGTGGATGATGGAGAGTGCCTTATAAAGAATTCGGGAGTGTATTGGGAGCCAGTGGAGATTGATGAGTATGGGAGTGATATGGTCCTTCTTTTTGGTGTTTGACAGTATACGAGCAGCGGCATTTTGTAAAAGTTGTAGAGGCTTGGTGTGTGAGGCTGGGATGCCAAGGAGGAGTGCGTTACAGTAGTCTATTTTGGATAGAATAATAGACTGAAGTACAGTGCGGAAATCCGTGAAACGAAGAAGAGGTCTGAGTTTTTTTATCGTTTGTAGCTTATAATAACATTCCTTAATGATAGAGTTAATGAATGATGTAAAAGTGAGGTGATTATCAATGAGTACACCTAAATTGCGAACGTGTGTGGGGAAAGAGAAGGATGAGTAAGTGGAATGTCTGGAAGTGGTTGCTTGTTAGATATGATTAAAAGTTCAGTCTTGTTGGGATTTAGAGCTAGTTGCATGTCATTAAGAAGTTGGGTGATGGAGGAAAGGCAGGATTCCCAGTTGTGTATGGCAGTTTGGAGTGAGTCAGAAAAAGGGAAGATGATTTGCACATCGTCAGCATAAATGAAATGCTTGATGTGCAGGTTAGTGAGCAGAGTGGTGAGAGGAAGCATGTATATATTCTGTATATATTCTGTATATATTGTATATATATTGTAAAGTCTGTATATATACTGTATATACAGTATATATACTGTATATATTGTATATATTCTGTAAAGTCTTTTCGGTTAATTGTTTTTTACTGTGTTAAACTGTTATATGTAAAGCTGGTTGCTAAATTACTGTTTCACTGTAAACCGAGGTGATGTAATCCTTTACGTACCTCGGTATAAAAGAACCTATAAATAAATAAAAATAAATAAATATATATTGAAAAGGGTAGAGGAGAGGGAGGAACCTTGGGGAACACCCTGGGGCAGACTGATAGGGTCAGATTCATTCTTATCCACAAAGACAGTGAAAACAGTATAGAAAACGATAAAGATCTTTAGCTGATGTAAGAGTCCTAGATGGCCAGTAATCCCCTGCTTCAGACAGACAGGAACATGGCATTGGCTTCTGTGCTATAAGTAGACTCCCTGAAGAGGTTAGCCTCAGTGTTAGATATTGCTGGCTCTGGAATAGAAACATTTTGTTGGCGGTATTATTACCCTTTGTATCTGCTAATAACGTATAAGTAAGATCAGTGAAGAAGTACAAAATACAATGAAAAATCTTGCCAAAGAATAAAGCACCTGGAGTTGAAAATTTGCAGAATATAGGCCAAGAAGGAGTTAAGTCTTAAAAATGTGATGAACAAGTTATATGTCACTGAAGAATTATCAGAAGACTTTCTTGTCAATATTTGGAATAAATAAAACACGAGTGTGGGGATTACAGGGCAATAATTTGATATCGCACACCCTAAAGCTTTGACAAGCTATCAACCAATCTCTTTATTGCCATTTTTGGCTAAAGTGATGGAAAATGTGGTATATAAACAATTAAATGATTATTTAGAAGAGAATGACCTCCTGAATCCAAATAGTTTGGCTTTCAAAAAACTGCAGCACAGAAACATTACTATTATTGATGTTTGTTTGTTTGTTTGATACAATCTGGCGCGGATTTGATGTTGGACAAAAATACATTGTAGTCTTATTAGACATTTCAGCAGCCTTCAACATCATAGCTCATAGAATTCTTACAAAGCGGTTTGAGGAATTTGGTCTTTCTGGGACAGTCCTCAAATAGTTTAACTCATTCATCAAAGGATGGGCACAACAAATCCACATAGGGAGCAAATCATCAAATTGAGTCAGTGCTGCAGTACCTCAGGGATCGGCACTTATGGTGATACTTTTCAATATGTACTCATCTCCTGTATGCAAGCTGTTGGGCGGTGTGTGGTTTAACTTCCGTATTTACGTGGACGACATTCAGTTTTTGTCCCAGTATCTAACTCTGTAGCTACCACATATAAACAGCTGGAAATATACCTCTCAGCAATTTAAAAAAAATAAAAAAATTATTTTACAACAACTTATCCTAAAATATTTCTAAAAAAGAAATTATTTTCCTGTCAAGGCGACCACTGGCAGTGGATCCTCCCCTCTTTTTGGCTTCATGGAATAACAAATTACCATTTTAAGAGCATGTGATTTCAGGGTAACCTTAGCCAATTTACAATGAAGGAGCACATTAAAAATTTAATTAAAACTGGCTATTGTAAACTACGAATATTGAAGAGACTGAAAATTCTTCTAGATTTTGAAGATTTCTGTACAGTTCTTCATACTTATTTTTACTTAGTGCAGACCTGAGTGCAGACCACCGCAGACGTCTGGAACATCACCATCCATACTACTATCGCAACAATCGGACATTGGCAGTAAGTACAGAAAAACTCTAAACAACCCGTACTACTGCATGCCCTCCACAAGCAAAATTATATTTACAACTCCATCAACTCTAATCAGCACGAACACCCCAGGGACATCACTTTACTATTCTAACACCACTTCAAAGAAACACATCAAAGATAACCTAAACTAAACTACTCACAATACCAAACATGACTGTATCATCCATCCCCATCATCTACAATGCCAAGAAATTCACAACAAAAAAACAAGCTACACCACACTCCTTACAAAAAAGACTCATTCCTATCATCATCTCACCCTTAAACCAACTACTTGGCCTCTCACTCTTCACCTTATCACTGTTGAACGCACAATCTCTGACTAAGAAAACTCACCTCCTACATGACTACCTTATGGAAACAAACACGGACCTATTTGCAGTCACCGAAACATGGTGAAAACCAGAAGACATCGCTACTATCAACCAACTCCCTACGCACGCGTATAACATATTCTCCATTCCTAGACTCAAAAAAAGAGGAGGCGGTCTCCTCCTTGCAGCAAAAAAAACACTAGGAATGGAGCTAAAAACTACAATATCCTCACACTCTCTAGAATTCGCAGTTTTTAAAGCTGCCCACCTACAAATAGGTCTCATATACGCTACCCCAGGATACCTAGAAAATGATCCTTCACCTCTAATAGAAAATATAACTAAGCACGTCAATACCGACAATCCAGCGATACTCCTGGGGGACTTTAATCTTCACGTGGATGTTAATCCTCACTCAACGAGCTGTGAAACATTCCTAAATGCACTAAACTTCATAGGTTTCAAACAACTAATCAAAGAACCTACCCACAAAGCAGGTCATACGCTGGACCTCATTTTCATAAACCAAGATCTTTCTCCATCCTCCAACCCCACATGCCTCACAGTTCCCTGGTCAGACCATAAGCTGATCAACACTGTACTAAAAATAAACCTACCTACTCCCCCCAAAAAAACAAAATAACACTATCCAATTCAGGAAGATATGCAGCCAGGAGACAATCAACAACAAGCTAACCATTGAACTTAACAAGCTGGACCTCACAAACGCGGACTCAGCCATATTATCCTGGAACAACATCACCAGAAAAGTGGCCGATTCTTCATGCCCTATTATCACCAAAGCCACCCAAGCAAATAAAGACAATAGAAAACCCTGGTACACACCAAAGTTAAAATCTATAAAACAGGAGCTCAGAAAAAAAGAAGTACTTTGGCGTAAAAACCCAACATCTCCTAACCTCACGACATTCAAATCCACGATGCACCTATACAGAACATCCATCCTCCAAGCAAAAAAAGATTTTTACTCACAAAAAATTCACCACTTCATCTTTGACCCCAGAGCGCTTTTTTCACTGGTCTCTTCTCTCACAAAACCTCCATCAACAGCCATACCAGATGATAAAGCGGCAAGCAAAGCGGGAGAACTCGCAACTTACTTCAAGAATAAGATCCCAAACCTATTAGCGCAGTCCAAGAACAACAACAATTCTACGCTAGTCACACCACAGATTACCTGCCCATCACAAAAGACATGCCTGAGCGAATTTGAAACCACCTCCTCCTTAGAGATAGAAAACATCCTAAAAAAAATCAAACCTTCCTCACATCCTCAAGATACCATTCCCATCAACCTCCTCATTTCATGCGCCAAAACCATTTCCAAACACATTGCACAAATTATCAATTGCTCCCTATCTCAAGGACTAGTTCCCGACTCTCTCAAAATGGCAATCATAAAGCCACTCCTAAAAAAACCTAATCTTTCACCGGATATCCCAGCAAACTTTCGCCCAATAGCAAATCTACCATTCATCGCTAAAATATTAGAACGAGTAGCAAATAAACAACTCACAGAATACATTAACAACAACAACATTCTCTCTCCAGCCCAGTTCGGTTTCCGCCAATCCAGAAGCACAGAAACCCTCCTAATCTCATTAACGGATTCCATCTTACTGAATCTTGAAAAAAGATGTCCCTGTCTACTCATCCTCCTAGACCTATCAGCAGCATTTGATACGGTCAATCATAACTCATTAATAGATCGCCTTTCAGACATTGGAATTAGAGATACAGCTCTCAACTGGTTTAAATCATTCCTTAAGAACAGACAATACAAAGTCAAGGTCAACAAGGAAGAATCGCAACCAGTCACTTGCGACTTGGGAGTCCCACAGGGATCGTCACTCTCACCAACCTTATTCAATATCTACCTCCTCCCACTTTGCCAACTCCTTGTCAACCTAAATCTCATACACTACCTATACGCAGACGATGTACAGATTCTAATCCCAATCACTGAATCTCTACAAAAAACTCTGGACTTCTGGAATACATGCCTACAAGCCATCAACAACTTACTCGCAAGCCTAAATCTTATTCTTAATCAAAACAAAACAGAATACCTATTCATTTCTCAAGATGGAACATACTCACTTCCCAGCACCAACCTCTTTCCTCAACTAACTCTGTCACCACAAGTCAGAAATCTTGGTGTCATACTTGACAACCAAATGAATTATAGAGCTCTCATCAACAATATAGTAAAGGATGGATTCTTCAAATTACAAGTCTTAAAAAGACTTAGACCACTCCTCCATCTCCATGACTTCCGACTGGTTCTACAAGCAATCATTCTCACGAAAATAGATTATTGCAATGCTCTTCTAGTGGGCCTCCCCGCAAACACCTTAAAACCATTACAGATGTTGCAAAACGCTTCGGCAAGGATTCTAACCAAGACTAACAAAAGAGACCACATCTCACCAATATTAAAAAGCCTACATTGGCTGCCCGTCAATTTCAGAATACGCTTCAAAGTGCTCTCAACAATACACAAATCACTACATAACCTAACACCACTTGAGCTCAAAATCCCTTTACAACGCCACACATCTACAAGACCAGTGAGAAAAGCCTACAGAAACAACCTCCAGACTCCACCAATGAAATCAACGTTAAGCAAAAGAGCATTCTCCACAGCTGGTCCCAAACTCTGGAATAGTCTCCCACCAGAACTCAAATCAGTACAATGCCCCATTATTTTCAAAAAAAAACTTAAGACGTGGCTCTTCCATCAAGCTTTTCCATAACATCAGCCTGCGGAATAATATCTGCCAAGGACCCCTCAAGGTTATTTTCATTCAACCTACAAGAAAGCTATATAAGAACTTCAATTTATTTTAAACAACCAACAAGAGAATTACACAAGAACTATCCAAGTTCAGCTCTGGACCTTCTTTGAAACCCCAAAGAATACCCCCAAAATACCACAAGGAATACCAAAAGAATTTGTCTAACCAACTCCAACTCCTTGGCAGTCCAAATCCCAATACCCACCCTCTTGACAGTCCAACGCCATTGTTTAGTGCCTCTACCCATCTTTAGGCTTTGTATATATTTGTATATAGTATATTTGTATATAGTACTTTTTATGTAATCAACCCACATATTTATTTCCAAGTTATTTTCTTCCTGTTCCTTGTAAGACATTTACTTGTCACTGTTGTTATTGTTCAAATTGTAAACCGAATTGATCAGTAATTCTGTTACTGGAAAGTCGGTATAGAAAAGTTCTAAATAAGCATAGATTATTGTAATTCATTACTTGTAGGTTTACCAGGAAATACACTTAGAGCATTTCAGTTACTCCAAAACTCAGCGGCACATGTTCTTCCCGGTCGTGCAAGGTACGAAAACATAACATTGGTGCTGTCTGCACTTCATTGGCTCTCAATTCAGTTTAGGGTACAGTACAAAGTCCTATTAATTTTGCATAAGATAGTCATGGGAACTAATGGACACTGGGAACAACACATCACAGCGTACTCCAAGATCTGTCAGTAAGGGTCTGCTATAACAGTACCTATAGTACGTTTACCTAGGGTAAGTGAGAGACCGCGCTTCTTCAGTTGCTGGATCTATTATCTGGAATTCCATGCAGAGAAACACAATGGACACTGAAATCTTTAAAAGACAACCCCCCCCCCCCCCAAAAAAAAAAACCAGACCTTGAAACATGGCTGTTTAAATGAGCAAATGAAATCCAGAATCATTAGCTAAGAGAATTTTTCAGAAACAAGAAATATGTAAGACCTTTGGGGCAGATTTTAAAAGCCCTGCGCGCCGGCGCGCCTATGTTGCATAGGCCGCCAGAGCGCCCAAAGTCCCGGGATGCGTGTCGGGGGCGGCATGGCATTTGGGGTGTTCCAGGGGCGGGGCCATGGGCGTGGTGCCGGCCCGGGGGTGTTCTGGGGGCGTGGCCAAGGCCTCTGGACCAGCCCCTGGGCTGGGGAATGGTGTGTCGGCAGCCCGCCGGCGCGCGCAAGTTATGCCTGCCTTGGGCAGGCGTAACTTTCTTAACAAAGGTGGGGGGGATTTAGTTAGGGCTGGGGGATGGGTTAGGGAGGGGTAGGTGGGGGGGGGGCCCCGAAAAAAGTTCCCTCCGAGGCCGTTCCAATTTCGGAGTGGCCTCGGAGGGAACGGAGACAGGCGGCTCGGCGCGCGCAGGTTGCACAATTGTGCACCCCCCCCTGCACGTGCCAACCCTGAATTTTATAACATGCGCGTGGCAGCGCACACATGTTATAAAATCGGGCATAGATTTCGCGCCGGGTTGTGCGAACAAATCTACGCCCGCGCATAACTTTAAAAATCTACCCCTTTATGGACATGGTTTTTCTTTCTTTTTATCCAGGGTGTGCCCACGTTGTGTGCTATATATTTTATTTACTTTTATGTATGTTTTAATATAAACTGCCAGGATCCTTGGAATGTGCAGTAAACATTTTTAAATAAATACATTTAAGATACATTTGCAGATCATTAAAAACTGAATTATACCAATTGTTGGAACAGTGTCTAGACTAGTGGCTCTGATGCTGGTTGTCAGGCTTCACCTGGCCAGTTTGGTTTTCAGGATATTCATAATAAATTTGTCAATTTGGTGCAACTATGTCTCATGCATATCTGTTTGGATATACTGGAAATCAGATTGATATAGACAAAACACAGTAGTTGGAAGTAGGACAAGAGATGATAGGAGACCTGAGCAAAAGGAAAATGACTTTTTCACGTAGATAAGCAGCTGAATTAGCCATGCTGTATGGGTACGTCCTCCGTGCCACTAGGTGGCGGAGCTCTCAAAGTCTATTAAAGACTTTTAGCTAGGTACTCCCTCCGTCCTGTATCCTGACAGGATTACCTCAAGCGCCTCAGTCATGAATTTTTCCGTGCAACAGTGTGCGCGGAGCTCTACTTCTCTACTTCTCCTCTCTTCAACTTAAAAACAATGAAAACCATCTATATATTTATATCTATTTATACAAGAAGAAAGGAAACAAGAGTAAAGAAGATATAAATAAATAAATAAATTTCTCAGCAGCCTGCCCATACGAGAGAGTTTTTGCAGCATCTCGGGGCACCCCCTCCCCCTTCCGGACGATGATTACCTCAGCAAGCCTCCTTGGTAAACCCCCCGATTCTACGGGCTGGCACCAAGTAGAGGCCAGGGGAGGGACACAGGAATATGATTGTGGGCTGCTAACGGAAGCTAGGGCATATCCATGCCAGCCTCCCGACTGTAAATACCGCCAAATCCGATGCGCTATTTCCACGCCGCTACCACTTACAAAATTTCAGTCAGACAGCCGATTGTTGAATGCGGGCGACGATGCGCCAACACGGGCACTGGCACGACAAGGCATCAAAGCGAGCACTGGCGCACCGAGACACCGACACAGCGCTGGAGCGTCGACATAGGCGCCCGAGCGCCGAGATATTGACGCTGGCGCCGGAGCATCGCCGCGGCTGCTGGTGCATCGACACAGCCGCCGGGCGGGCAAACACAAGAGCAAGCATGCCGACACATCGAAGTGGGCGTCGAGCGCGCCAAAACATCCATGCTGATAAGCCCTGACCTTGCTATTGATTTCGGCACATCCATGTCAACAGAAGGGCACAGCCCAAGCGGGAAGATGACTGCAGGACTCAACGAGAGCGCCGGAGCATTGGCACGGGCACCAGACATGCCACAACATGGGCGTGGGTGCCAAGTGTAAAAACACTATTGTGTTTCTCAAGCGCCTCCTAACACCAAGGTGTGTATGTTAAAAAAAAAAAAAAAAAAAGAGGCGCAACACACAACCGGATTGTGAGCACAGGGCTCACTGAGCACGCCGGACTATGTGTGCGGACACAGGTCGCGCCAAAATTAAAATGCAGGTGCCAAGTGTACACACGCACTTATGCCCACCAACGCCTTCTAACACCAAGGCGTTTGCAAAAAAAAAATACAAAAAGTAAACTAAAAGAAAGAATGATGGCCCCTCAAACCAGTGCGTAGCCTACTAATAGGCATTCAATAAATAAATAAATAAAATACAATATAGACGTAGATGGGCAAACTGAACCCAACTTCGTCCTTGAGCACATATACCACCTATACAGTCAATATAGGTTGGGCACTGACTATTATAAACACCGTTTGCATTCTACTTCCACGAACATGGCTGCTGGGCATCTTAGAGATTGGGAGGTTCCTGCTGAACCAATAACCTACCACAGCATTGTGGAAAGACTCCCTTGTTGGATCCTCCAACATTTTTCTAGCATTGACTAGAGGTTCGACTGGAAAATTCGTTTTTTTTCCACACTAACGTTCACCTTCCACCTCACTCCGGGGTCGTTGGGTAGACGATGCAAACATCGCGTGCTACAGGATCCGTTCCAATAAAATCGCCAACTGAGAATAGATCAGTGGACGATTTCTCAAAAAAAAAAAAATATATGTATATAAAAGAAAATAAAAAGGGTAAAGTCTTTCTTCGAAAAGGATCACACGCCCCCAAGCTAACCTCAAACTTGTGCTTCGCATGTCTTGATACTCGACAGGCTCTAAGAACCACATTTTCTAACAAGCCTTGCCTCTATACCTTAACCTTGAGTAAAGGTGGAAGCACTTCCTCAATTCCATTTGTTCTTTTTTTCCATAGCTTGGAAGTCTCGTTAAGACTCCAGCAAATACCTTGGCAGCTATCCACCTTCCATGGTTAAAATTTGGCGCCATAACGGAAAAGGTATAACAACAACTGGGCGTATTACCAGGTCATCCAGTCAAATTATTAGAAGATCACTTCACCGATACGGTCAAACATCCATCTTCTCATTACATCAATATTCAACCTTGAACCTCTACCGAGTATTAAAAAAAAAAAAAAGGAAAGGTAAATAACCTTCAACCTTTCTTCGCTTGGGAGCGCCGTCTTATCGACCATCAAGGGAACAAGCTGATCATCTACACGCACCTCATCCGAGTACTAGCACGCCACGCCAGCTGCGGCATCCTACGGATCCTTAGCCTCCAAAGCCCCGGTCAGGTTTTTAAAAAATCATAAAGCTACCCTCTTTGCCTCGGGGAGACAAAGTTACCCACTTATTTCCCCAATTTGAACTCACATTACATTGATTCAATATGTTTAAAAAAAACCCAACAAACTAATAATAATAATAATAGATACAGACTGCTTCTCTCAGAAACATTCTTCAGTCCTTCATCCCGGGGATCACACTGCCTATGCAGCAGGCATATACTTCCATATCAATACACCCTAGTACCTGATGCTACCTCGTTTTTCCAGGAAGGTAACCATTCGGCCATACAAAGTTCTTCCATGCGGCCTTACTTTTTCCCACAAAAGTTTTCACCAAATGCTGAGACCTGATATTGCCGCACCATTTGTTGTCAGACGAAGTATTGTTTTCCCTATCTAGACGATAGTTTCCTGGTGCCATCCATTTCAATGCTACCAAGCGGCAGACTTTGCAGGCGATTCTTGCCTAGGCAATCTAGGACTTCTAATCCACTTTAAAAAAAAAAATCAACATTGCAGTCTATTCAAACTGCAATTCATAAGAGCCTACATTTCAACCTTCACGACAAAGTGTTTCTACCTCGCCTAACAGCATTAACTCTCTCAACAGATTTTTCAACTCTACTTCACAGTGTTACACTGACAACCTGCCAGACCATAACTGTTCGGGGACATCTACGGCACCCACCTCCATGGTTCCACATATGCGCTTGCATATCCGCCACTTGCAGTGCGGACTCTGGCACGAATGGGCTCCTTTTTCTCTACATTCATTGGCCACTCACATTCCTTGGCCTACAAAAAAGGAAAAAGGGATGAACTCGCAAGGGTTGCTACTGCCGTTGACATTTCACCGGGGCTTGCCCCAACCTTCCCTGTGACATCAAATAGTACTTAGCACAGCATCTGAACAATTTTCAGACACAAGCCCTATCAACTTCCTACGTACACACACTGCACGTAAGCCTTCAGGATTCCCTGCAGGGAAAAAATAGTCATGATCCACACAGAGTCAGACTTCCATTGTTTAAAAAAAAAAAAGTTTCCGGCTCCTAGATCCTCTCCGAAAATGCAGTTCAGAGACTGGATCACACTCATCGAATATCCATCTCACTTCATTCAAATACCTACTGGTACTGTTGACTACGAACTGGACAAACTCCATATCACTTCGCTCCCACAAGGGGAAACTAATTGCAAAGGTAACTCAAGACATATTCCCACTAACACGCCTCACTAAAGTGCATCTCTTGCAACACCATACAACAGAAAAGGAAGAACTTTCTATGTTTTCTCTGAGCTCACTTGGACTTCAGGCACCTTTCTCGTCGATTGGTCACAATGCATATTTATGCATTCCCTCTGATACCATTCATCTCTCGAACTCCAGAGATGCATAGAAGGCTAAGTGAATTGGCCTTATTATGTATGTGTATGTATGTATGTATGTATATATATAAAAAACCAAGCACATCTGTTCATCGCACCAACATGGCCAACACGTCCATGGTACAGTTTACCTACGACGGCTTTCCATCTGCAACCCAGTTCTCATGGACGCAGCTCATAGTTTCTCCCCTAGGACAAGAAATCATCCTCTCCATGCCTTCCTACACCTTATGACATGGAGATTGACTAGCGCGTTTATCTACGTTTTTTCTCCTATCCTCAAGGCAACTCTCCATCACATTCCAATAACAGGAAGGTTGTCCCGCTGGGCTTCCGAGTGTTCATCAACAGGTATAGCTCCCTTAACTGGCCACCTGGCCGACTTCTGTCCTACCTCCAGCTACAAGGCAGCAAAGGCATTGCGACTCCTCGCTGTGAGTTTCTGTAAGCACCATTACAGCTTATCACCAACATTTAGAGGAAGAACCTCTTTCATGTTATTCCTTGGTATACATATTCATTTAGGGCCTGTTGCACCTACATCCACCTTGCAAACCACCAATGCCGTAGCGCATTAGCATGGATCTCGAACAGCTAATGCTTTCTTCCTTTACACCTCTACATAAATTGTCACCTTCGCTACCTCTCATAGAAGGTGCTTTTCCTGGTCGATTTAACTCCTACAAGAAGACCAACTAAATTGCAAGCATTGGTTCACTACCTATTTTCTTCAATTTCACCACGACAGGGTGACCTTGCGCACTTAAACAAATTTTTTCTACTAACAGTAACGTCCAGTTCTGCATTAACCAAATCACCTTACCCATGTTCCATCCAAACCTATTCCAATTATCAAAACGGCAAGGTGACATACCTTTGATCGTACACGTGCGCTGGCATACTACAAAAAAGAGCACTCTGTCACCCAGTCGACCCTGACAATTGTTTACTTCGTCAATCCAAAACGCACAAGGGCGTCTTAATAATGAGAACAACTTTATCCAAAGAGAGAAACAATTATTTCCTTTTTCAGCGATGATAAAACATGGCACACGTTATCTACGACCCTAAAGGCACATCATCTGCATGAGATGACAACCTCGATTGCCTCTCTCTCCATCAAGTAGCTCTCATAGGCATCTGTAAAGCGGCGACATGGTCACCACTACACCCGGTTCACATCCCACCAGGGTTTACGCAAACAGACGGTGGTTGATCCCTTTCCAACGGACTACCCCTCACAAGAGCAAACATTCAAAACAAATTCAGCTTTCATAGGAACCGTCCGTCACTATCATCGTATTGAGCAAAAAAAAAAAAAAATCATAAATTAATTAAATGACACTTTCCTAGTGTGTAGCAGATGGACTCAGGACCAATGGGTATAGTGTATTCCCTGATAGCAGTTGGAGATGGATCAGATTTCAATCTGACACCAGCCCTAGTACATATACCCCTGCAGGAAGTGCAGCTCTTCAGTATTTTCCGTCTCCATAGCAGTTAGTGACTCTATGCAAGCTCACACAGCATTAGAGTAATTTTACCAAAGAAAACCAAAATAAGAAATCTTACCTCTACAGACGAGCCCCACTCTCCTGCGGTGACACCCATTGGGTCCCTCCCCCAGTTGAGATTTCCCGAGGTGATTTCTGCGATCCCTCGGAGGTAAGCCTCAGTTCGGAAGCCGATCCTCGGCGGGGACCTAGCCCCCGACATTGGAGGAGGCAGAGAGGCAGCGGGTGCAACCTCGAGCGCGGCAGTGAAGGTATTTTCCCTCTCCCTCCACAGCCGGAGACTGGGAAGCACTGAGACAAGGTAAGGTAGAAATCTATTTAAAGGTCTCCGGTCTCCGAAGCTCGAGGAGCCACACGGGTCACCAGCCGGGACCAGTGCCACTGGGTTGATCTGCCCTAGCAGGGCTAGACCCCAGTCAGATCCGAGGGTCCTCCCACGTGGAGACCTTCCGAGGTGGTCGTCATATTGTCCGCGTGGTCGCCGTCATCATTTTGCTCTGTTCGCTGCCCTGTCTGCCGTTCTGATCCATGCACACAGAGGCGAGCTGTGTGCACAAATACCTTGTGCGCACAACGTCGTGTGCCCAAGTACCGTGCGCACAAGCGACACGCATAGCCACGCGCTTACTGTGCCGGGCACATAACTTCGACCTGTGCGCACAACAGCACACACATCTCCCTGAGCGTGCACCAAACCTATGTGCACAACTTTGACGCACACCGGAGCGCATAACTGTATTTTCACATACAAACCATGGCACCACCGGAAAATAAACTCAAAGCTCAGGGCCTTTGCCCAGCATATGCCACATTAGAGCTGCACAGCATGAGGATGCCACGGCCCTGTGTATACAGTGCGAAGAAACTCATGGCCCTCCCCAGCCTCTCGAGCAGTACGCTGGACTTAGCATTGCACAGCGGGCTCCCCCCTCAAACGGGGCTCCCCAGGGACACAGCGCCCCTTAGTCTAGACCCAGCATCTATCTCCTGGGTGGAATTCTTCAAAGGTCTGTATACCTTCGTCCACATGCAACCGGGACCTCCTATAATACGGCCATAGGCTTCACCAGAGGACCTCAGCATGCCGGGACCCTCTATGTCTAGGGAAGTGATCCCACCGCCCAGAAGCCCCACCTTTGGGGACACGAACTACTCAGATGAGGATTCAGAACTCCTGGAGGAAGGGAAACTCCCTCCGGGGACAGAGCCCCACCGAACCATGAGACGCTTCTTTACCAAGGACGAGCTTCCAGACCTGGTCACACAAAGCTTAAGAGCTTGCTATCCCAGGCACAAGTGCCTCGGGGGAACCTAAGACGAACCCACTATTAGAGGAACTCGGTGAGATCTCCCGCCATTTCCCACTATTTCAAGCCGTCCAGCAACTAATTGACCTGGAATGGGATGCCCCAGAAACTACATTCAAAGGGGGCCGGGCTCTGGCAGCCATGTACTCTCTGGACCTAGCCGCCAAAGATCTCTTGGCATGTCCGAAAGTGGACGCCATGGTCTGTGCGGTCTCGAAGCGCACTACTATCCCGGTGAGGGAGGAGCAGCACTCAAGGATGCTCAAGACAGACGCCTGGAATCTATCCTCAAAAAGTCCTTTGACGTCTCCACTATGTCTTTATAGATCACAGCCTGATGTGCCGTGGTGACACGCGCCTGCTTAGCACAGACCAGGAACAACACTCCTGGGGAGGCCCTGGAACCAGCTGTGTCATTCCTCGCGACGCTGCTTCTGATCTGGTTCACACAGCAGCTAGAGGAGTGTCATCCGCCGTGGCAGCCAGAAGGCAAATCTGGCTCTGAAACTGGTCGGCCGACGCATCCTCCAAAACGAGATTCACAAGGATGCCTTTCAAGGGAACCCTCCTGTTCAGAAGCGAACTAGAGAAACTAGCCAACAAATGGGGCGAGTCCCCACTGCCACGGCTACTGGAGGACAGGCATAAGAGAAACCAGCGATCCTTCCCCTGAACCTCCAGGGGCAGAGGATCACAGCGCTTCAACCCATATAGAAGCACATATCAAGCACATATCAAGCTCGGGCTCAGGCCCCAGCCGCACCCCACAATGAAAATCAGGCGACCCGTCCAAAGGAAGAAGCCATAGGGGGCAGACGTGCCCTATTCTACCAAAGATGGGTCAAGATAACTTTGGACAAGTGGGTCCTATCCATCATTCGAGAGGGATATTACCTGGATTTCCACCATCTCCCTCTGGACAAGTTTGTGGAATCTCCCTGCCACGACCCTCCCAAAAGGATGGCAGTGGAAGCTACACTGACCAGATTGCTAATCTTAGAGGCTATAACACCGGTGCCTCCACAACAAATAAATACTGGACATTATTCCATCTATTTTATCGTCCCCAAGAAAGAAGGAACGTTCAGACCCATCCTGGACCTCAAGGCGGTCAACCGTCACCTGAAGATTCCTTGCTTCCGCATAGAAACTCTACCTTGGTAATAAGGGCGATACAACCGGGAGAGTTCTTTAAATCCCTGGATCTGTCGGAAGCCTACCTACACGTTCCGATCCATTAAGAGCATCAGCGTTTTCTACACTTCTCGATCCTGAACCGTCACTACCAGTTCCGGGCACTACCTTTCGGGTTAGCCACTACACCCCGGACGTTCACCAAGATCATTGTGGTGGTGGCAGCAACACTGAGGAAGGAAGGAATCCGCGTGCACCCTTATCTAGACGATTGGCTGATCAGAACGAAATCCCCAGAGGAAAGCCACCAGGCAACCAACAGCGTCAAAACTCTACTGGAGAGCCTCGGGTGGGTGGTCAACACAAACAAGAGCTGCCTGCAACCCTCCCAATCTCTAGAATACTTGGAAGTCCAGTTCGACACCAAACAAGACAAGGTCATCCTGACACCGACAAGGAGATCAAAACTGATGGACCCAGTTACGAACCCTGTTGAGCGAACTTCGCCCCACAGCATGGGATTACCTACAAGTCCTCGGCCTCATGCATCCACACTGGAAGTATTGCCATGGGCACGAGCTCACATGAGATCCCTACAACGCTCACTACTATCACGATGGAATCCACTGTCCCAGAACTACACTGTACGTCTTCAGCTCCCAGACAGAGTTCGGGCCCAACTACAATGGTGGCTACAAGAAGCCCATCTGAGCCAGGGAACGAGATTATCCTCACCAACCTGGATCCTACTCACCATGGATGCCAGCCTACGAGGATGGGGAGCACACTGCCAGGAACTAACTGCCCAAGGGCAATGGAATGAAGAAGAGTCTGGATGGAACATCAATCGCCTAGAAGCCCGGGCAGTCAGACTAGCCTGCCTAAGGTTTGTTCACAGACTCTGAGACAAAGCGGTCAGAGTAATGTCGGACAACGCCACAACAGTGGCCTACATTAACCGTCAGGGAGGAACCAGAAGCCAACAGGTGTCTCTGGAAATAGACCCCCTAATGTCATGGGCGGAAGTGAATCTGCAAGAGATCTCGGCCGTCCACATCGCTGGGAAAGACAACGTCGCTGCGGACTACCTCAGCAGAGAAAGACTAGATCCAGTAGAATGGAGGCTGTCGACCAC
This sequence comes from Rhinatrema bivittatum, assembly GCF_901001135.1. Taxonomy (NCBI): domain Eukaryota; kingdom Metazoa; phylum Chordata; class Amphibia; order Gymnophiona; family Rhinatrematidae; genus Rhinatrema; species Rhinatrema bivittatum. Next base: position 44,896,732 of record NC_042621.1, read on the forward strand.
AGCATTCCAATTGATAGTAAACCGTTGGGGAACACCAACCATGGACCTCCTGGCAAACCGGTCCAACGCCCAATTACCCAGTTTCTTCAGCCGCAGGCAGGAACCCCAGTCCCAAGGAATCGATACCCTGGTACAGACCTGGCCACAGGAGACTCTGTTATACGCCTTCCTGCTGTGGCCCCTATTGGGCGCAATCATCCACAAAATAGAACATCACAGGGGGCCAGTACTTCTAGTGGCCCCGGACTGGCCAAGAATACCGTGGTACACAGGGAGCCCCCTGCCGCTATCTTCACACAGAGACCTGCTCCAACAGGGACTGATCCTCCACGAAGATCCAGCTTGATTCTCTTATGGCATGGCCATTGAGAGGACTCTCCTAAGGAAGAGTGGATACTCGGGGGCAGTAATTGACACCCTACTCCGAGCATGCAAGTTCTCCACATCCCTAAAATACATAAGGATTTGGAGAGTATTCGAAGCTTGGTGCGACGACCGCGACATCATACCACGCTCAGTCAAAATTCCTGCGATTTTGGAATTCCTGCAGAATGGCCTACAGAAGGGATTGTCTCAACTCCATCAAGGTACAGGTGGCTGCATTGTCATGCTACGGAACCAAGAACGAGAGCGGCAGCATAGCGTCTCACCCAGATGTCTCCCGCTTTCTGAAAGGAGTCAAGCAGATCCGACCACCCCTGAAGTGGCCCGGTGCCTCTTTGGAACCTCAACCTGGTCCTAGATTTCCTAGCAGGAACCTCTTTCAGACCTCTCTTCGGCCTATCTCTCAGTCTATTAACACTGAAGACAGCCTTCCTGCTGGCAGTCTGTTCGGCCCGTCGTATATCCGAGCTACAAGCACTGTCCTGCCGAGAACCGTTCCTCAGACTCACCCCGGGAACCATTCAGTTATGCACAGTTCCTTCGTTTCTCCCCAAAGTGGTGTCTCACTTCCATCTCAACCAAACCATCTTGCTACCATCGCCAGATGAGCATAAGAATTCGGAAGAGGCTTGAAGTCTGTGCCATCTCAACGTCGGCAGGCTCCTAGTCCGATTCCTGGAAAGGTCGCAATCCGTACGAAATCGGACCATCTATTCATCCTTCACAGCAGAAAGAAGCAAGGGGAAGCGGCCTCGCGAGCAACCATAGCCCGCTGGTTCAAAGAAGTCAAGCCACCGCCTTTACAAGTCAAGGCCCATTCTACTAGAGCCCAGGCAGTGTCCTGGGCGGAAACCAAGATGCTGTCACCTGCCGAGATCTGCAGGGCGGCGACATGGTTCTCCATCCACACCTTCTCCAGGTTTTACCGCCTGGATGTTCAGGCTCGGGAGGACACAGCATTTGCAAGGGCAGCACTAAGTGGGTCACGGGCAGCCTCCCACCTGGTTCGGTAGTAGCTTTTATACATCCCATTGGTCCTGAGTCCATCTGCTACACGCTAGGAAATGGAGAAATTACTTACCTGATAATTTCATTTTCCTTAGTGTAGACAGATGGACTCAGCATCCTACCCTGGCCGCCGTTACTCATGGAATCCTCGGGTGACATCCCCGGGAGCGAGTGATTCACGGGTAAGCCATGCTTCCATCTAGGACACCCATCCTATCGGGTGTCGATGTTTCTCAGTTGAGGGCACTGGTGGTCTCCAGCTATAGCCAATTCAACCAGTTCAAATTAATTAAGTTTTCCAAGTTATAAAGTTAATCAAGTTATTCAAATTATTCAGTCATACATATATCCACAATGCTTTTCGAGGAGAATACTGAAGAGCTGCACTTCCTGCAGGGGTATATGTACTAGGGCTGATGTCAGATTGAAATGTGATCTGTCTCCAACTGCTATCAGGAGTACACTATACCCATTGGTCCTGAGTCCATCTGTCTACACTAAGGAAAACGAAATTATCAGGTAAGTAATTTCTCCAATACTAACTGCTCAATACCTGAGCTGGGGACTCCCATATGACTAATTCAGCTGCTTATCTATGTGAAAAGAGCAAGTTTGTTTACCGTAAACGGTGTTTTCCGTAGATAGATGAATTAGCCATGCTGACCCGCCCGCCTCCCTGGGCAGTTCTAGCACATCTACCTTGCTTTGATACTGACTGAGGAGCCTTAGATAATCTTGTCAGGATACAGGAGGGAGGGAGTACCTAGCTAAAAGTCTTTAATAGACTTTGAGAGCTCCGCCACCTAGTGGCTCGGAGGATGTACCCATACAGCGTGGCTAATTACGGTAAGCAAACTTGCTCTTCTCTGTCAACAAGCATGGCTGAATTAGCCATGATACATGAGTGATGTCAGCCAGTGGCACCAAACGGACCTATCTCTCTAGCTCAATAACATTTTGTACCGCTGAACATGCACAGAGGTTCCTGTGTGCACAGTCTTGTGAGTCCTCCATTCTTTTTTTTTTTTTTTTGTCCAAGCTTCTACACGGATGTGTTCTCTCTCTCTCTCTCTCTCTCTCTCTCGTCGTAATTTTTTTTTTTTTAATTCTTTATTTATTGTTTCAAAATAAAATACAACAAATAACATGTATACTTAGCAATGTCATAATAACTTGTACAAATCCAACTTATCTCCAGGAATCAACATCATTACTCTATTAATCCTTAAACAAGTCATTATTTATATAAGGAAAAGACTAAGTAGATCACTTCAAATAGTGGCGGTATCTTAAGGAAATAATAATAGATAAAGAAAATTGCACTTTAAGACCCAACTTTTTTAACTAAGTTCCCGTCTACGGATTGAGAAGTGCCCTAAGATCCTCCGGATCAGTGAATACATAGTTTCTCTCATTCAGTTTAATCAGACATCGACATGGATATCTCAATTTATACATTCCTCCCTTATCTAATACATTCTTTCTCATGAGCAAAAAGTTTTTCCTTCGCAATTGGGTAGTTTTAACTAAGTCTGGGAAAACCCAGACTTTTTGTCCATAGAAAGTTTTTTGCCTATTGCGAAAGAAAAATTTCATGATATTATCTCTATCAGTTATAAAAGCACACTGGATCAATAATGTACTTCTTTGAGTAACTTCTATTTCATCTTGTGACTTCATCAGTAAATCAGAAATATCTATGGATTTATCTTTATCAGCACTTTCTTCTCCTTGAACTCCTTTAATTATTTTTTCTTGTTCTATTTCTTTCTTCTTATTTCCCAGATAAAAAGCTCTTACAATAACTGGGAGGCATTTTTCTGGTATACCTAGTATTTGCAATAGGTAGTCTCTAAATAATTCTGTAGGACTTAATTTTTTAATAATTGGAAAATTATTTATTCTTAAGTTTAGCGATCTTATAGAATTTTCCATATCTTCCATCTTCCTATTTATTTCCATTTCCCCCTTAATTTGACAACTTTGTACTTTCTCTATTTGCTGAACTCTTTTATCTAGGGCTACCAGCTCCTTTTTATGTTCTTCCAGCCTTATGGAATTTTGTACTGATGTATTAGTTGTTTTCAACACGGTTTCCGTCAATTTATTAATTGAGGCATCCATTTTTACTAAGAAGTTCCACACATTTTCTAAAGTTACGTTCCCAGGTCTTATTAATGGAATGTCAGATTTAATGACAATTTCTATATTTTGCTCTTGAGACTTCTTTTCTGAATCTTTTATTTTTGGAGTACTTGTCTCCGCCAGGAAACTATCAACAACATTACCTAGTTGAGGCAATTCTTGATTTATTTGCCCAATTAAGACTGATGTTTCCCCATGTTCTGCTTGATTATTCACAGCTAAAGGACTTAGGGTTCCTTCTCTTTCTCCTTCTGGTTCAACAGGGGAGAAGTCCCCTGTTAATCCAGGTGGTGGTGGTGTTTCGGGAGCCCCAGGGCTAAGTGATGTTTCCTCGACCAAGGGGGAAGTATTCCGCTCTAATGCCTCCCCCAATGCGGTCTTTCCTACTGGGGTATCATTCAGGGTCAACCATTCTGAAACGGACCTTTGACCTAATTCTGCCGAATTCACACCAGCGAGAGGCTTCAATTTTGCCTTTCGTTTAGTGTGTGGCATTGCAAAAATGGGAATAAATATCAGGAAATTTAAATAGGCACAGAACGTCTCTGAACAGCAATGCAATACTTTGTTAAAGTGATCACTTTGGGGGATTAAGACGTAAGATTGGGCAATATAAAGTAATACATTCAATTTTAATGTCCTTTTGAAAAAATTTTAAGTGCAGAAATACCTGGTAAATCCCGGTCGAATCCCGGCGAAGCCCGGCTAAGCCCAGCTTAGCCGCGCGCCCCTTACTCGCGCGCGGCTTAGCAGCGCGCCGGTGGCAGCTGCGCGCCGCTATGAGGCAACTTTTATTGGGGAGATACCTCTTCCGGTTCCGGCGAAGGACACGCCCCTCCGGCGTCGGAAATTGCAAGCTGGCGGTGTTCAAGCCGTCGGGGCAAACTCACAGGCTTACCCCCGGGATTGACTCAGCTGCGATTCAGGTAATGTGCAGCCCTTTCACCTCTCAGTCCCAGTAAAGAAAGGCACAAAGTTCTTACTTATAGGAACCCTCTTCCGGGTCTGGCCAAGGACACGCCCCTCCGGCGTCGGAAATTGCAAGCTGGCGGTGTTCAAGCCGTCGGGGCAAACTCACAGGCTTACCCCCGGGATTGACTCAGCTGCGATTCAGGTAATGTGCAGCCCTTTCACCTCTCAGTCCCAGTAAAGAAAGGCACAAAGTTCTTACTTATAGGGACCCTCTTCCGGGTCCGGCCAAGGACACGCCCCTCCGGCGTCGGAAATTGCAAGCTGGCGGTGTTCAAGCCGTCGGGGCAAACTCACAGGCTTACCCCCGGGATTGACTCAGCTGCGATTCAGGTAATGTGCAGCCCTTTCACCTCTCAGTCCCAGTAAAGAAAGGCACAAAGTTCTTACTTATAGGGACCCTCTTCCGGGTCCGGCCAAGGACACGCCCCTCCGGCGTCGGAAATTGCAAGCTGGCGGTGTTCAAGCCGTCGGGGCAAACTCACAGGCTTACCCCCGGGATTGACTCAGCTGCGATTCAGGTAATGTGCAGCCCTTTCACCTCTCAGTCCCAGTAAAGAAAGGCACAAAGTTCTTACTTATAGGGACCCTCTTCCGGGTCCGGCCAAGGACACGCCCCTCCGGCGTCGGAAATTGCAAGCTGGCGGTGTTCAAGCCGTCGGGGCAAACTCACAGGCTTACCCCCGGGATTGACTCAGCTGCGATTCAGATAATGTGCAGCCCTTTCACCTCTCAGTCCCCTCGTCGTAATTTTTATTTATTACTTCTAATCTAAGTTTGCTTCTAACTTGTTTTTGAGTTGCCTCTGCAGTCCCTCAACAGCATTTTTCAATGCAAACGCAACAGCAAGGATAATCAGCAACGCACGCAAAACTGACCACATAACCCTCATCCTCAAAGAACTTCACTGGCTCCCCATTTCATCCCGCATCCTTTTCAAAACTCTAACGATTATACATAAATCTATCCACAAACATAACTCCTACTGGCTCAGTGAACCGTTCCAACCCACACAATCTGCCCGCCCCACCAGAGCAAACCACAAATCCACACTACAACTACCTACTCTCAAAAAGGCCCATCTCACAGCAACAAGGGACCGTGCGCTATCAATTGCCGGCCCAACTCACTGGAATGCTTTACCTTCCAATCTCCGCTTGGAGCCATGCCCTTTCAAATTCAGACAAATGCTAAAGACATAGAAACATAGAAAATGACGGCAGAAGAAGACCAATCGGCCCATCCAGTCTGCCCAGCAAGCTTAACACTTTTTTTCTCATACTTATCTGTTTCTCTTGGCTCTTAGTAACCTTAGGTTCTATTTCCCTTTCACCCCCACCATTAATGTAGAGAGCAGTGATGGAGCTGCTTCCAAGTGAAATATTAAGTTTGATTAGTTGGTTAAGCGGCAGCATAGCTCTCTGCCGTTTGAAGCAGAGATATGCGTGAAGTATTAGTTTTACTTCTCCCCTGCCATTGAAGCAGAGAGCAATGCTGGATATGCGTGAAGTATTAGTTTTTCTTCTCCCCTGCCGTTGTAGCCTTGAAGGTCACATTAACTATCATCTAATATTGAAATGCCTAATAATTGGTAATTGAATAAGCCTAATAATTGGTAATACCTATAGCCCATGAACCCATCCCTGGCTTTTCCACCAGGCCTTTCCTGACTAATTGTTTTAATCCCTGTCCCCCGCCCGCCCTCCGCTCTATAAATAACCCTAGCAACACTCACCCCTGAAATTTCTCTGTACCTTTGTTCTTTCTCCGTTCATTTCATATTTATTCGCAAATCAACCCTTACATCACCCACCCTGTAATTGTTGTATATATGTTCCTGTTCTGTTTATTCACCTAATTTTATTTACTAATCCTTCAGGCTCACTGTTTTGAGTCTCTTACTTTCGTTTGATTGTCCCACCCCCCCACCCCTGTTATTTGTAATTTCCACCTTCTGTTCTGATGTAAACCGATATGATGTGTATTTTAATGTCTGTATAAAAAAAGCTGTTAAATATATTAAAAAAATATGTGTATACTATATATACATATAAATAATATGTGTATATATAGTATGTATGTGTATGTGTATATATATATGTGTGTGTGTGTGTGTATATATATATATATATATATATATATATATATATAATATGTGTGTGTGTGTATAATGAGTCTGGTGCTTGAGAGCAACATGTACTCTGGCTAGGCAGGAGACCTGTTGTGAAGGCAGGTTACTGGAGTCGTGGCTGGGTTTATCACCCAGCCGCGTGACATCAGAGAGGTGTGCCGGTCCCTCGGGAAGCCTTTACCGGAGAGACGCACGCTGCAGGGTGCGGATGAGAGGGACTGCCAGCTGGGGAGCATTTGAATCTGCCTCCCAACCCCTGACATTATTTCCCTCAGACGGGCTGTGCCTATTTAAAGACCTGCACAGCGGCGCCAAAGGGGTGCGCCCTTGCGTAAAATTTTGCTGAAAGTTTCTTCATTGAAAGTAATGGAGAAAAAAAGTAAAGTAGAGCCTGCAACTTCTACACCTACGTCCAAAGAGATGAAAGGCCCGATGGACACCCATCTAGTTCGTAGGGTGAGTCAATCTTTGAGAAAGATTGCACGAGATATATCCTTCTCATCTGGGGTGAGTGCAAGTCCCGTCCAGGACCAGATATCCGATAAAGAACATAGTAACGTAGGGGTAAGTGATTTAAATACTCCTACTGTTAAAGAACTGCCAATTTCAACAGAGGGTGACACCAGAATTCTGGAGTCAGTACTGCCTGTTGGCAAAGGGGAAGGAGAAGCTGAAAAAGCTGAGCCTGAGAACATCTCCCTGGCAGATATATGGAAGGCTGTTATGAAAATGGAAAAGAGACTGACTAAATCCATTGTGTTTTCCTTAGAGATTAAAGGAAAACTGGAGATCACGGGAAAAGAATAGAGCAGCTGGAATCTGTAAATAAGGCATCGAGTACTCAGATTACTACCTTGCAAGCTAGTGGCACTGTTTTCATAAAAGTCACATTGATAAAATATAAAAATCTTGAAATGCTAGAGAATAACATACGTAGTAAAAATCTAAGATTTTTACATTTTCCATATACCAGATTGCTTTCAGCACAAGAATTGTTCAAGAATTATGTAAAAGAGATATTGGGTATAAATAATGATTTGCTTATATCAAATATCTATTATATATCTGGTTATAAAAAAGATGTGAAGGCAATGGAGGGTGGAATGGATGAAATAATAGACAATAGTCCCAATTTGACAACTTTTCTAGAGGCCTCTGGGGATGATATTACAACAAGAGCCACCTTGATAGTGACTTTTGGATTAGAAATAGAAAAGAATCTTGTTTTTCAGAAGTACTTCAAAAATAAAAATTTCTTATTCTTTGGTAAAATAGTCCAAGTATTCCCGGATATCTCTAGAAGCACCCAGGTGAGAAGGAAGCAATTCCTTTTATTAAGGGGAAGAGTGTTGGCCCTTGGGGCCACATTCTTCCTCAAATTTCCATGTAAGTGTCTTATTACTTACCAAAAGAACAAATTTGTTTTTCTTCAACCTGATCACTTGGAAGTATTTCTTATAGATAAAGGGGGATGATGGGTTCATAACTAGCCTATGAGACGGATAATTAAACTGGTCATATAAGTAATATTATCTTCATAGGTCTATATGGATTGACAATTTACCTTATTGTTTTCTTAATATTGGCTTCCCAGATAATGTGGACTTAATAGTTGGAATTACTATGTCTAAAGTTTTCTTTCTTTCTTTCTTTTATTTATTTATTTAAGTTTTTTATATACCAACATTCAAGACGGTGGTCCCATCATGCTGGTTCACAAGAAACAGGGGTGAAACTTTACCATTTAACAAAAGTGCAGAAAAGCAGTTACATATAACAAGGAAAACAATAACTTGGAATGAGAAGGGAAATGAAGATTAGATAGTAAAATATATGTATAAATAACATTGTGAGAGGTGGCTATTAACGCTAATACTAGCGGAGCTTGTTGCATGAAGGGGGATTAGATGGGGTTGGAGTTAGGATTTCTTGTTAGATTTTCTTTGAATTTGACATGTATTCCAAAATTACTTGATTTCTTTCATTGTAAATGTAATAGAAATTTAATAAACTATAAATTAAAAGAAAAAAGAGAGAGAGGTGTGCCGGTCCCCAAGCTTCCTGCCACGGCGACTACATAGACTGTGTACAGCTGCATGTGCCTGGGGGGGGGGGGGGGGGGGGTGGTGCTGGTGGCGTCAGAACTGCGAAGAATGCCAGGGCTCAGCAGTGAGTGTGGTTAGTCGCGGGTCTACCCTGCAACTGGCCAAAGTAACAACATATATAGCAAAAAAGATGTCTGGCTCCTAGAAAATAACTTATCTATTTATTTATTTAGTGCTTTTTTATACAGACATTCATGATACAGATCATATCATATCGGTTTACAAGGAACAAGGGGTTATAACGTTAACATAAACATAGAGGAAGGCAAAAAGTTACAATAAAACAAGGGTACTGGAACTAGGGAGAAGAGGAACCAGTAGCAGAAGGTAACCTGGTAACTATAACAATAACAAATTTACAATATCGGTAATGGAGTGCATTGAATAGAGGGCATTAGTATATGACTATAGCTGAGATGGGCCTGAATTAAGGGAAGGCTTGTTGAAACAGCCAAGTCTTGAGTTTTTTTCTGAACGTCAATAGACAGGGTTCTTATCTGAGATCAGGGGGCATAGCATTCCAGATGGCTGGCCCCGCTGTCGAGAGGGGCCCGTTCTCTGGTGGCTGAATGAAGGGTGGATTTGGATTGGGGTAGAGATCCCCTGTAAGCTTCTCTGATAGGTCTTGAAGAGGTGTGGAGTGTGAGTGGGCATTGAAGATCGATAGGGATCTGGTTGTGAATGGTTTTGTGAATGATGGTGAGGGACTTGTGTAAGATTCTAAAGCTTACAGGCAGCCAGTGCAGATTTTTGAGGATGGGCATGATGTGGTCTCTTCTGTTGGAATTTTGTTAAGATTCTAGCAGCCGCGTTTTGAAGCATCTGAAGAGATTTGGTGGAAGAGGCGGGGAGACCTAATAGAATAGAGTTGCAATAGTCTAACTAGGAGAATATAATGGCCTGGAGGACAGCTCTGAAGTCATGAAAGTGCAGAAGCAGTTTAAGTCTTTTTAGCATCTGTAGTTTGTAGAAGCAGTCCTTGGTTGTGTGATTGATGAACTTCTTTAAATTTAGCTGGTTATCAATTATAACTCCGAGATCTCTTGCTTGGCTGACCAGGGTGTTGGTGTGGGTCTCTTGAAGGATATCGCTGTGGTTGGGAAATATAAGGAGAAGTTGCGTCTTAGCAGAGTTCAGTACAAGGGTTAGGCTGGTGAGGAGGAGGTTGATATCTTGGAGGCAGTTGTCCCAAAACTTAAGTGTTTTCGTAAGGGATTCGGTTATAGTGATCAGGATTTGTACGTCATCGGCGTAAAGATAGTGTTTTAGTTTAGTAAGCAACTGGCAGAGGGGAAGAAGGTAGATATTGAAGAGGGTGGGGGACAGGGAAGAGCCCTGAGGTACTCCTCGTGAAGAATTGATGCGTGGGGACTCTTTGTTGTTGATTTTGACTTTATAGCCTCTATTACTGAGAGAGGAATCGAACCATCTGAAGGCCGTTTCTGTTATCCCGATGTCGGATAGTCAATTTAGCAGAATGGAGCGGTTCACCGTGTCAAATGCCACCGAGATGTCAAGAAGTACTAGTAGGAAGGAGTGTCCTGTGTCCAAGCCCATGATGAGGTGGTCTGTGAGGGAAATGAGGAGGGTTTCGGTGCTTAGCGATTTGCAAAATCCATATTGAGTTGGGTGGAGCATTTTATTGAAACCAACTTCCATTGGTTTCAAGGACAGTGTATGTGGCCACAAGATGATCGAGACATGTGCCTGGGGTCCGATAACTCAGGTAGCAGCTATAACTGGTTGGATGTCACTGAGGACCCAGGGGAAGAGGGCTTGGAAGATGGATGAACTCCACGGTTTGCTGAAATGTCAAAGTTGTTCTTCCTCTTGCTTCTTCAGGCTACCTCCATGCCAGGAGCTCCTCAAGCAAAGCTCCCCCAACTGCACTGCTAGATTCCACATCCGCCATAGCTTAGGGGTCGAGCAAGACATGGAAATGTTGAGAGGAGAAGCTAACAAGCTCCTTGGTGCAACCACAGCCATTTACCCCTCCTTGCAGTGCTCATTGGCACAAAAAAAAGTAGTATCATTCATCTTAGCCAGTGGTGCTGAAGCTGAAGTTGGCATTAAAGCATGCTCAGTCAATGCACTGGTCCCCAATGCATTTGATGCAGGAATAGACCCCGATGGGTCCTGGAGGAGACTCCTTATAGTTACCTCTGTCTCACCTCTTCTATTGTGGGCTCTTATCTCTGTCTCACCTCTTCTATTGTGGGCTTCATCTGGAGACTTCATCTGTTGTGCCTCTGGTTTTTATGTGGCTAGGAGTGCAGTTAACCCAGGAGAGCAGGTATCCTCCTGGAGTCCAGCTGGAGCTTCAAGGAGAAGGACCCTATACTGGTTTCAGAAGAGGACTCCCAACTCCAGTTCAAAGGCCCCAACAGTCCATAGACCAGGTGGCTGATTTGGTGAAGGCTTTCTTTACCTTATTAGCAGCTAGTGACAAGGAGGGCACCCTTCAACCTCTCCTGTCCAGAATGTTTGATTTGTTCTTCCAAGGGGGAAGAATCCTTGCCTTCCCATCTAGAAGCGTTCTCAGAGATCTCAGTGGTGGGATCTAGCTCTCATTAGTCGGGCTTACCATTCATTCCTGTAGAAAAATCTAGCCAGACCAAGGATGGAGCATGGGACACTATTGCCAGGAGTATGCCCCTCTAAGAAGGAGGGCCCTACCCCAATTTCCATGAACAAATCTATATGTTAGAAAAATAAAAGTAAGAGGAAAAAGAAACCTGGATAGAGAAGGTACAGAGAAGGGCAACCAAAATGATAAAGGGGATGGAACAGCTCCCCTATGAGGAAAGGCTGAAGAGGTTAGGGCTGTTCAGCTTGGAGAAGAGACGGCTGAGGGGGGATATGATAGAGGTCTTTAAGATCATGAGAGGTCTTGAACGAGTAGATGTAAATCTGTTATTTACACTTTCGAATAATAGAAGGATTAGGGGGCATTCCATGAAGTTAGCAATAAAGCTCTGGAATTTGTTGCCAGAGGATGTGGTTAGTGCAGCTAGTGTAGCTGGGTTCTAAAAAGGTTTGGATAAGTTCTTGGAGGAGAAGTCCATTAACGGCTATTAATCAAGTTTACTAAGGGAATAGCCACTGCTATTAATTGCTTCAGTAGCATGGGATCTTCTTAGTGTTTGGGTAATTGCCAGGTTCTTGTGGCCTGGTTTTGCCTCTGTTGGAAACAGGATGCTGGGCTTGATGGACCCTTGGTCCCGACCCAGCATGGCAGTTTCTTATGTTCTTATGAAACCGATCTGGTTCTCAAAGGAGGTGGCTGAAAAAATAAAGGCAAAAGGAACAGCATTCAAGAAGTATAAAAGATCCCAAAAAGAACACAGGGAAGAATACATGGTGAAACAGAGGGAGATGAAGAAAGAAATCAGGAAAGCTAAAGGTCAAGCAAAAGAAAAGATTGTCAAAGAGGTAAAGCAAAGTGACAAAACATTTTTCAGATATCAGAGAAAGAAGGAAGGCCTGAAGTAGTACAGTAAAACTGAAAGGTGGAGAAAGATGAGAAAATGGCAGAAATATTAAATACTTCAGTTCACTAAAGAGGACTTTGGAGAGGACTGTTGCTGGTTGACAGAACCATTGATGTCAGTGGGGTAGATGCAACTCTGTTCACAGAAGAGAATGTATGGGAAGAACTAGGGAAACTTAAAGTGGACAAGGCCATGGGGCCAGGTGAGGTACATCCCAGGATACTGAAGGAGCTCAGGGATGTGCTGGTGGGTTCACTGAAAGACCTGTTCAATAGATCCCTGGGAATGGGAGTTATGTGACAGGAATGGAGAAGAGTGATGGTGGTCCCGCTTCATAACAGTGGTGGCATAGAGAAGTTTGGAAACTACAGACCAGTTAACCTCACCTCAGTGGTGGGAAAATTAATGGAGACTCTGCTGAAGAAAAGGATAGTGAACTATTTGCAGTCTGGTGGGTTGCTGGACCCGAGGGAGCATAGATTCACCAGGCGAAGGTCCTGCCAGACAAATCTGATTAAAAAAACTTAAAGTAAGGGATGGTATAACATTTCTGCATGGGGGTAACCTGCAAGGAATGGCAGTTACTACCCTTAACAGAACACACAGGGGTAACTGCACGGAGCAGCAGTTACTACCATAAGCAAATTGCTAGACAGACTAGATGGATCATTTGGTCTTTATCTGCTGTCATTACTATGTTACTATGTGTATCCTCATCGTGGTCATCCTGGCTTAGTTTCTCTCCACTTCTTGGTTCAGAGGAAGGGCCTAAGGGAATTCCCTCAGACCTCTTACTTGATGTTCTAGAGCCTTCATCTCTACCAGAACTTAGTTTTTTCCAAGAATAGATCTCTTCTTAGGAGGTAAAGTCCTGATCCCTGTGAGCATGTGAGCTTCAGAGGAAAGCTTTTCTCTAGTTTAAAACACAAGTTCCCTGTACGTACCAGAATCAGTCCAGACCGCTGAGATTATGCCTCCCTTCCAGCAGATGGAGTCAGAGAAACAAACTGAAAAGCACCCTTCATAATCTGGTGTCCCCCTGTGATCCTTCAGTATTTTTCTGACTCCAGTAGATGAGAGAAGCATAACCTGTGGCTCTGATCCTGTTCTTTCTTACGTTACTGATTGCTGATTGGAAAGTGAGGGATGTTTGGGCCCCTAGTTACCTCTGGCTAGTTCAACAGATTAAAAAAAAAAGTTAAAACCTCCCAAGGGGTTACAACCGGTTCCCCTTGGTGGTAGGTGAGGTAGGGAATTTTCGGTGACCAATTTTACCCGGCGTATTCTTCCTTTACCCGGTGAGTAGGGGGGATTTACCGGTAGGCCGGTCCCTCCCCCCCTAGCTACCCAGAGACGTGTCCTTCCTCTGGAAGGAGCAGTGTTTTTTGTTTGATTTGGACCCAGGAGCGCGTCCTAACTACCCTGGTTGATTTGGAGTGCAACAGTTTTCAAAAAAAAAAAAAAGCCCTAGTTGCTTTACTGCTCTCCCAGGGCTCCAGAGGGGTTATCTGTTAATTGCAGGTACTTTATTTATTTATTTATTTATTTATTTATTTAACATTTTTCTATACCGAACTTCATGACAAGCTTCATATCAGGCCGGTTTACATCAAATTTAGGGGATAACTTAACTTAACAAAACCATATAACAAGAAGGCCGAAGCGCAGTTACAAAAAACAGGGAGAATGAACTTGGGGGCTAGGGTAGCCAGGAAGTAAAGGACAGAAAAAACTGGAGAATGAACACGAATGGATATACAATCGCTGGGTCGGGCATTTAGTCTATTGGGCTAAATGGAAGAATTGTAGCTATGTTAGGTTTAAGGGAAGGCTTGGGCGAAAAGCCAAGTCTTGAGTTTTTTCGGAAGGTAGTCAGGCATGGTTCTATTTTTAGATACTTACTGCGCTGCGACTCCCGTTTTCTCATGCTGCGTGAATCGCGGGGTTCTGCCTGCGGAGAGCAGGCAGCGTGGCTGTCCCGTGATGGCCTCTGCTCCCGATGCCTTCCCGGGGGAGAGGGGCAGTCGGATCAGCTGGCTGCAGGCAGGGGAGCGGTTACTATGCGGTTGCGTGCTTCGGTGAGGCCTCTGCCGGCTGTTAGGCTTTGGCCCGCCCCGTTCCCGGGCAGCGTGGGAACGGCAGCCATTTTGGCTCCCTCCTATGCGCTGACAGAGCCGAGCTTGGGGGGAGGGGATTTTCCTCTGCAGCTGTCACCGCCCAGTTTGAGCCCTGTAAGGCCGCAGGGGTCAGGGCATGATTCTACTCCTCCGGGCCCTCCCCTGGGGGGGGGGGGGTCGAGTCCCTTAAAGCGGCAGCATCCTTTTTCATCCCAGTTTGTGCTGCTTTTGCACAAAGCAGTACGTATCTGTACTCCCCTCTGGCTCGTGATTTGTGGAAGCTGGATGTTCGCAGGGTTCTCCTCAGGTATATTGGAGGCAGAAGCAGCTTTGGAGGAACAGGATCCTCTGCCTGCGAAGGTTCCAAGGCCTGATGTGGGCCCAGATGTCTCCAGGGTCCGGGTGGGGGGTGCCGCTCCAGATGTGACGGCAGCTCCGTGCCCTGACCCGCTAGGTCTCGCGCCCCAGGACCCAGATTCGCCTGGGGATGTGGATGCAGCTTCCCCGGTGGAAGGAGATGATCCGTGTGTCCTCCATCTGTTCCGCAGAGAGGAGCTTGAACCCTTGAGCCCTCACGTGCTAGAGGAGCTGGATATTCAGGCGCCGCTGAATGTGGCTGATCCTGCTTCGGGGGACACTGTTCTGTTGGGACTTCGACCCCCTCCCAGGACTTTTCCCTTTCACCTTACAGCTTATGACCCGGGAATGGGACACGCTGGAGGCTAGTCTACGGGTCACCAGGGCTATGGAGAAGCTTTATCCGTTACCGGAAGAGTCGTTGGAGTTTCTGGGGATTCCAAAGGTGGATTCGGCTGTCTCTGCTATAGCCAAGCGCACCACGATCCCGGTGACAGGAGGGGCTGCGCTTAAAGATCTCCAGGATAGGAAGCTGGAGATCCTACTCAAGAGAATTTTAAAAGTTTCCGCGCTCGGTGTCAGAGCGGTGGTCTGCAGTAGTCTTATGCAGCGGGCCACTCTCAGATGGGTGCAGCAGCTGCTCACGGCTCAGGCATTGCCCCCGGGGGAAGCAGAGCAGACAAACCGAATGGAGGCGGCTGTGGCTTATACCGCGGGCGCTTTATATGATGTCCTCCGGACTTCCTTGCACACCATGTCCTCAGCTCCGTAATTGGTCTGCGGATGTCTCCTCCAAGTCATAGTTGGGTTCTTTTCCATTTAAAGGCAAGCTGTTGTTTGGCGAGGATCTTGAGCAGCTTATTAAGGACTTGGGGGACAATAAGGTGTACAAACGTCTGGAGGACAAGTCTCACCCCTCTCGGTTCTTCGGTGCCTCTCGGGGTCGTTTCCGGGGACAGTGCCATTTCCGTTCAGACAGGACTCAGTCGGCAGCAGTCTATAAGGTCCCAGTCTTGGGCTCATTCTTTTCGTGATCGGCCGGCTCAAGACGGACTCGCCCAAGGATCCTCTGGCAACAAATCTTCACAATGAAGGTGCGCTGACCCACTTCTCCATTCCAGAGATTGAAGGGCGTCTCTCTCTGTTTTTCGAGGAATGGGTCAAAATTACTTCGGATCAGTGGGTCCTAAACATTGTAGAACGCGGTTACGCCTTGGATTTTGCTCAGCTGCTAAGAGTTTTTTCTGGTCTCCTTTTGCGGTTCTCGAGCAAAACAGCTGGTGGTGAGTCAAACTCTGGAGCATTTGAAGGCCCTCGGAGCCATAGTACCAGTCCCGCCGACCGAGCGCCGCACGGGCAGGTACCCATCTATTTCATGGTTCCCAAGAAGGAGGGTTCCTACCGCCCTATCTTGGACCTCAAGAAGGTGAACAAAGCGTTGCTGATACCTCGTTTTCGAATGGAAACATTGAGGTCAGTCATTGTGGCCGTCCAAAAAGAGAACTTTTAGCCTCGTTGGACCTGAAGGAGGCTCACCTTCACATAGGTATCCAGGAGGACTATCAGAGGTTTTTGCAGTTCATGATCATTGGCGAGCATTACTAGTTCTGAGTGCTCCTGTTCGGGTTGGCGACGGCCCCCTGCATCTTCACCAAGGGTAATGGGTGGTGGTAGTGGCGGCTCTCAGGAGGGAGGGGATATTGGTTCATCCATACTTGGACGACTGGCTCATTTGAGCGAAGACAGAGGACCTTTGCAGGTCAGCGGTGCATTCGGTCTTGCAGCGTCTTCACTCGCTAGGTTGGGTCATCAATTTCCCCAAGAGCCAGCTGACCCCCTCGCAACAGTTGCTCTTCCTAGGAGCCCGCTTCGACACAGCTATCGGCAAGGTTTTTCTCCTCCAGGAACGGATAGACAAACGGACGGATCAAATCCAATGGCTATTGGGTCTGCAGTTACCCAAAGTGTGGGATTACTTGCAGGTTCTTGGCTCTATGGCTTCTACTCTGGAATTGGTCCCCTGGGCTTTCGCACATATGAGACCTTTACAGAGAGCATTGTTTTCCCGCTGGGACCCCAAGTCTGAAGAATTTCAATTGCCTTTACCGCTGCTGGATCCAGCCAGGGCCAGCTTAGCATAGTGGTTGGTTCCGGAACATCTGCATCGCGGGATGGACCTGGAGAACCCCCAGTGGGTTATCATGACCACGTATGCCAGCCTCTCTGGTTGGGGGGCAGTGTGTCAAGCACGGTCAGCGCAAGGTCAGTGGACGTGTCAGGAGGCACAGTGGTCAATCAATCGTCTGGAGACACGAGCGGTCCATCTAGCATTGCACACATTTCTCCCACTTGTTTGCCATTGGTCGGTGAGGATTCTGTCCGATAATGCGACGACAGTGGCATACATTAATTGTCAAGGCGGCACGAGGAGTCAGCTGGTCGTTGGGGAGGCAGATGAGCTGATGGTCTGGGCGGAGCGAAACCTGGCTCACTTGGCGGCATCGCACATAGCCGGCGTGGACAATGTGCAGGCGGATTTTCTCAGCCGTCAGCAGTTAGACCCCGGAGAGTGGAAACTGTCGGAAGACGCAATGCGGCTATTGACTCATCGGTGGGGAGTTCCCCATCTGGACTTGATGGCAACTCTACAGAACATGAAGGCAGCTCGCTTCTTCAGTCGCAGGAGGGAACACGGGGCGGAAGGAGTAGATGCTTTAGTCCTCCCGTGGCCCAGTGAGGTTCTGCTTTGTGTTCCCTCTGTGGCCATTAGGCAAGGTCTTGAGAAGAATAGAGAACCACCCGGGGTTGGTCATTCTCATAGCACCAGAGTAGCCGCGGAGGCTGTGGTTCGCAGACCTAATCAACTTGGCAGTGGACGACCCATGCATCTCGACCATCTTCAGAATCTGCTTTGGCGGGGTCCCGTATTTTTCGATCGGGCGGATCGCTTCTGTCTGGCGACTTGGCTTATGAAAGGAGGCAGTTGAGGAAGAAGGGTTACTCAGATTCCGTCATTTCTACTCTCCTCACAGCACGCAAGTCTTCTACTTCGCTCACGTATGTTTGCGTCTGGAAGGTTTTTGATCTCTGGAGTGCTGAGTTGAGAGTTTCGCCACGGCAGGCCTCTGTTGTGCAAATTCTCTTGTTCCTGTAAGAAGATTTGCGGAAAGGTTTGGCGTACAGCTCCCTTCGAGTGCAAGTAGCGGCTCTAGGATCTTTAAGGAGTAAGATTGGCACGCCCCTAGTGACTCATCCGGTTGCGGCACGGTTTCTGAAGTGTGTGAAGCATCTCAAGCCTCCGGTTCGTCCTGTCTGTCCTTCGTAGAGTCTGAATCTGGTGCTCCGGGGCTTATGCAGTTTACCATTTGAACCCCTAAAGAGAGCTACTTGGAATGACTTAATTTTTAAGTCTGTTTTCCTCGTCACTATATGTTCGGCCAGGCGGATATCGGAGATTCAAGCTTTGTCTTGCAGGGAACAGTTTTTACGGTTTTCAGAGACTGGGGTATCGCTTCGAACGTTGCCCTCCTTTCTGCCAAAAGTCATCTCTGCGTTTCATTTGAATCAGTCAGTAGAGTTACCGGCTTTCCCGGATTTAGATCGAGACTCCCCTCTGGCTCGTGATTTGTGGAAGCTGGATGTTCGCAGGGTTCTCCTCAGGTATTTGGAGGTGACAAACGAGTTTCGCTAGTCAGACCATCTTTTTGTCTTATGGAGCGGCCCAAAGCAAGGGCTTCAGGCTTCAAAGGCTACCATTGCCCGATGGTTGAAGGAAGCTATAGCATCGGCCTATATAGGTCAAGGTTGGGCTGTTCCTGAAGGTCTCAAGGCTCATTCGATCAGATCTCAAGCGGCATCCTGGGCAGAAAGCCAGACAGTTTCTCCGCAAGAGATTTGCTGGGTGGCTACTTGGAAGTCGTTACACACTTTTGCTAAGCATTACCGTTTGGACATCCGGGCTCTGGATGTCGGTTCTTTTGGCAGCAATGTGCTCTAAGCGGGACTCTCTGGGTGCCACCCCACTCCAAGCGGGACTTTCCGGGTCCCACCCAGCTTGGGTACATCCCAGGGGTCTGGACTGATTCTGGTATGTACAGGGAAAGGAAAATTGGTTCTTACCTGCTAATTTTCGTTCCTGTAGTACCATGGATCAGTCCAGACACCCGCCCAGGGTATTAGCTTCTGGAGAGTCCGCTCGGATATTTTTTATGCTTGCCTTTTTCTGCAGGATGTATTGAAGAATACGAAGGTTTCAGCACGACTGTTTATCAAGTTGGCTCTTTTTTCTATAGACATGGTTTCTATTCGGATCGTTTGTGTTTCTAGCCATTGGGTTAAAAAAAAAAAGTTTGTTCATTCTGCTTTGATATTGATTATACTGAAGGATCACAGGGGGCACACCATATTATGAAGGGTGCTTTTCAGTTTGTTTCTCTGACTCCATCTGCTGGAAGGGAGGCATAATCTCAGTGGTCTGGACTGATCCATGGTACTACAGGAACAAAAATTAGCAGGTAAGAACCAATTTTCCTTTTTAGAACTGGGGGTGACTTTTTTTCTTAATTTCCCTTGTAAATGTATGGTGGTGTATCAAGGGAATAAATTCATTTTTTATGAGCCAATGCAGTTGAATAGATTTTTGGATAAGTCAGATTCCCAGATATTTCTTTGAATCTCACTGGATACATTTATAAAATGAGAGATAAATGTGACATAAATTGTATGGCATTTACTCATTTATCTTTCTCTCCATTTATGGACTTGAGGTTAATGCTGTGATAATTTCCTTTGTGTATTTTCCACTAATTCATTTTATTTTTACAACTTAACATTATTTGCTAGCAGAAAATTCTAGTAAAAAAAAAGACTAGCATCTTCAATACCCCTCTGGGTAAGGACCTTAGGCTGTTGGATAATTTGGAAATTCCAGAGCTCAATGCTCAATAACTGCATTGAAGCACATCAGCTATACATGGTACAGTACTTTCATGACTGTAATCAACCAAACTGAAGCCTTTGGTAGAGTCTCTCAACGGGAAGCAGGAAGGCTATCAGCATGCTCTTCTGGATGCAGAAAAGCATGAATGCCATCTCTGACGATCAATGTATGAATTGTTTGATGCTGCAGTAGGATCTTCTACAGCAGTCAGAGCACACTGGATGGCCAGCAGCCTATATGAAGATGTTCGTGGCAAGTCAGCTTTCATCCCGTGTTCAGAGGATAGTCTCTCTGGGGATAAGGTAAGAGGAACCGTTGCCCAGATTAAGGCGTAACATGTGGCCATTCAGACCTTTATTGATGGGAGCAGATCAGCCTTCTTCTTCTAGATGTTCTTACTTTGCTTTTAAGCGCTCCTCCTGCCAATTGCAGCAGTATTGTGCCCCACCTATGCTACCACAACAGCAGTTTTTGGCATGCAGATGTCCATGTGAGAGATGTCATCCGAAGATGCTGCAACAGGCCCCGACTAAGCCTGGATCTAGTTTTTGATGTGACTACCCTCAGGCTTCGACTTCCTTCGCTATGGAGAAGGATTCACCTGTTCCTTGAAGAGTGGTGGAAGATCACAAAGGACCTTTGGGTCCTCAAACTTCATGCTGACCTCCTACCAGCAAGACTACTACATCCAACTCTCAACATCTTTTTGCCACACTCAATTCCCTCCTCAAACTTCCTTCACTTCCCTCCCCTTTCACTGTCTGCCCAGACTATGGTTCACTGCTTCCATGACAAGAATCACAAAATTATTCATGTGTTCTTCTCTCTTCCCTGTGTGTATAGTTTGCATTTACTTTGGCCTCTACCACTCTCTCCTCCTCTTCTGAAGTCACAGTGGAGGAAACTGCCCATCTTTCTTCCTCCTCCAAACTCATTACTTGTTTCTCTGACCACTTTTTCTCAGCTCTGTCTCCATTGCAGTTGTCATTTCCATCTGTCGCATATTCAGTTTATCACTTTCCATTGCAACTGTTCCTGCTGCTTTCAAACATGCTATGATCACACCTCTCATAAAGACATCACTCGACCCTACCTGTACTGTCAGCTATTATCCCATCTCCATCCTCCCTTTTACTTTCAAAATACTTAAATGTGCTGTTCACTACCATTATCTTGATTTTCTTTCAACTCAAGCCATTCTTGATCCACTCCAGTCTGGTTTTTGCCCTCTACATTTCATAGAAACAGCCCTTGCCAAAGGCTTTTACTCAGTCTTTATCCTCCTTGACCTATCTGCTGCTTTTGACCCTGTTGATCACCATCTACTCCTTGATACTCTGTTCTCACTTGGATTTCAGGACTCTGTCCTGTCTTGGTTCTTTTCTTACCTCTCCCATCGCACTTCAAGTGCTTCCTCTGGTGGATCCTTCTCTACTGCCATCCCACTATCAATTGGTGTGCCTTAGCGTTCTATCCTGGGCCCTCTTCTCTTTTCACTATATACTAATTCCCTTGGTGCCTGATTTCCTCACATGGCTTTCAATCCATCTTTATGCTGATGGTTCCCAGAGTTACCTCTATATATCAGAAATTTCAGCAGGAATTTAGTCCCAGGAATTTAGCCTGGATGTCCCACCACCACCTTAAGCTCAACATGACCAAAACAGAGCTCCTTATCTTTCCTCACAAGCCTACTTTCCCTCTTCCTCCTTTCTGTATTTCTGTGGATAACACTAATCCTTCCAGTCCCCTCAGCCCGTAACCTTGGAGACCTCTTTGATCCTCTCTCTCCTTCTTTACACACATCCAAAACACTACTAAAATGTGCTGTTTCTTTCTCTATAACATCACAAAAATCCATACCTTTCTGAACACATTACCAGAAACCTTAACTACCCTTACATCTCTCCTCTCTTAGACTATTGCCACCTGCTCCTCACAGGTTTCCCAGTAAGCCATCTCTCTTCACTGCAATCTGTCCTAAATTCAACTCTGCGACTTATCTGTCACCAAAGTTATTACACCCATATAACTCTTCTTCTCAAGTCACTGCATTGGCTCTTTATCTGTTCTTTTATTCAGTTCAAACTCCTCTTACTCGCCCTACAAGCCCTTTCACTCTGCAGCTCCTTGCTGCCTTTCCTCTTACCCCTCTCTCTATACCCCTCCTTGTGTACTCTGCTCTATGCCCTTCTCCTCTACCTCCACTCCGTGCTTTCCACCTGACTGCATCTTGAGCTGGTGCGTCATGCTTCCTCTTTTGCCTTATTTAAATCTTATCTACAAACTTACCTTTTCCTAGCGTGTAGCAGATGGACTCAAAACAAATGGGTATAGTGTGCTCGTGCTAGCAGTTGGAGACTGATCTGACGTCAGCACGGGTACATATACCCCCACAGGAAGTGCAGCAAATCAGTAATTTCCATCTCCAAAGCAGTTTGGAGCTACCTCACGCTCGCTGAGCGTGTTTCCAAATTCTAATGACTAAATTCCTAGAAGAAACCTATTGAAGACAAGCCCCGCACTCCTGTGGTGATACCAGGCGGTCACTCACCCAGTTGAGTTTCCCGAGCTGACTTCCGTGGTCCCTTGGAAGCGAGAGCCTCGGGCCGGTTCGCGGCAGGGACCTAGCCCCCGAGTGAGAAGGGCTTGGGTGCGGCTTGGCCCCCGAGCGAGACGAGTTCTGGCGCGGCCTGGAGGCAGCCTCGGTCCCGGCGTGGACTTGGCCCCCGAGCGAGACGGGTTCGGGAGCGGCCTAGAGGCAGCGGGCGCACTTCTTTATGCGCGGAGGTGCAGGTACTCACCCTCTCCCCCCGCAGCCGGGAAGCGCCGAAGCAAGGTAAGGCATACATCTTTACTTGGTCTCCGAGGAAGTGTGGATTAACTGGGCCTGCCTACGAGGCAGCATGCCAAGGAGGTCGCCATTTTTGCCTGCCTACTCACCTTCACCGATAGGCGCATGTTGCTAGGCGCATGTTGCTAGGCGCACGTTGTTAGCGCACGCGATAGGTGCCCGTTCGCACATTGTAAGCCGCCCGTGTATAGGTGCACGTTTATAAGCCGCCCGTGTATAGGCGCATGCTGTTAAGCACTCTTGTTAGGCGCACTTTATTGGGCAACGCTGAATTTCAGGCGAATGGAGCCTAAGAGAGCCCATGCGGCCGCAGAGCCGGCACCTCCAGAATCTGGCATGAAAGCTCTAAGCCTCTGCTCAGCATGCAACCTCAGAGCCACACAGAGCGAGGAAGCAGACTCACTGTGTGCCCAATGTGAGGAGGCCATGGGAGTTCCAGGACAGAACCGGCCCCAGCCCAGCGGTTCCTCAGGGAGCACACCGGACTTAGCAGGCCGCGGCGAGCAACCAGGGAACCCGAGAGACCTGGTGCCCCTACGGCCAGATCCGGCTTCGCTTTCCTGGGTGGAATTGTTCAAGGGGATTCACGCCTTTGTTCAGATTCAGTCTGCTCCTCGAATGAGTCTTTCCGTCCCGGTTGATCCGGTACCTGGCCCCTCGAGACCTAGGCGCGGCCACTCGCCTCCCGACAGCCCCGATTATGGAGATTCGGATTGCTCCCAGGACAGTGAGGAGCCCCCCGAGGAGGGTGAACTTCCCTCAGAGATAGAGCCATGTCGGACCATGAGGCGCTTCTTTCGGAAAGAGGATCTTTCAGGCCTGGTCTCACAATGCCTATCGGAACTGGCCATTCCAGGCCAGGACACCCCAAGGGACCCTAAAATGAACCCTCTGTTAGAGGGCTTGCGCCAACCGGCTCACCATTTTCCCCTCCTACAAGCAGCACAGCAGCTAATCGATCTGGAATGGAAGGCACTGGAGGCCTCATTCAAAGGGGGTCGGGCCTTGGCAGGCATGTACCCTCTGGATCCAGCGTCCAAGGAGCTGCTGGCGTGCCCCAAGGTAGACGCCATAGTTAACGCAATAGTGAAGCACACCACCATTCCGGTTGAGGGGGGAGCGGCCCTCAAGGATTCGCATGACCGACGCATGGACACCATTCTGAAAAAAGCTTTTGAGGTAGCAGCTATGTCCCTATGAATCGCGACCTGCTGCACCGTGGTGACGCGTTCCTGTTTATCACAAGCGAGAAACAACACCCAGGGAGCTGACATGGAATCAACTCTCGCATTTCTCACTGACGCAGCCTCCGACCTCGTCCGTACGGCAGCCAAGGGAGTGTCCTCCTCAGTGGCAGCCAGGAGACAGATTTGGCTACGTAATTGGGTGGCCGACTCGTCCTCCAAAACACGGCTCACAAGAATGCCCTTTAAGGATTCCTTACTGTTCAGCAGCGATCTCGAGAACTGGGCTACTAAATGGGGTGCCTCTCCATTACCTCGTCTACCAGAAGACAGGGCGAGGAGGAGCCAGCGTTCTTTTTCTAGACCATCTAGAGGTAGAAATTTGCAGCGCCTCCACCCTTACAGGACTCACTATCGAGTACCTCGTTCACAGGCCAGGAACCAGTCCTTTCGGACTAAGCACAACAAGAAGAGAACCGGCTCGGGTTCTGGCCCCGGCCACACCCCACAATGACAATCAGCCAACCCATCCGGGGGTAGCAGCCATAGGGGGCAGGCTAACCGGCTTCTATCGCAGGAGGGTCGAGATTACTTCGGACCAGTGGTTCCTCGCCATCATCCGAGAAGTATATTACCTGGATTTCTTTCGGCTTCCGCCAAACAAGTTTGTGGAATCTCCTTGTTCACCGCTCAAGGCAGCGGCACTAGAAGTGACCTTACAGAGGCTCCTGGCCCTAAAAGCCATAATCCCCGTACCTGCAGGAGAGAGAAATTCTGGGCATTATTCCATTTATTTCATAGTACCCAAGAAGGAGGGCACTTTCTGGACCTCAAGTCAGTCAATCGACACCTACGGGTCCCCAGCTTTCGCATGGAAACTCTACGGTCGGTCAAGAATTCAGTACAGCCAGGGGAGTTTCTCACCTCCCTAGATCTGTCGGAAGCCTATTTACATATCCCAATCCATCGGGATCACCAGCGCTATTTACGCTTCAAAGTCCTGAATCAGCACTTCCAGTTCCGGGCTTTACCCTTCGGGTTAGCCACCGTGCCGCGGATCTTTACCAAGGTCATAGTAGTAGTGGCGGCGGCACTCAGGAAGGAAGGAATTCTCGTCCATCCCTACCTGGACGATTGGCTGATCAGGGCAAAGTCACCGGAGGAGAGCCACTGGGCAACCAACAGAGTTATAGCTCTTCTGGAAAGCCTCGGATGGTTAGTCAACATAAACAAGAGCTCCCTACAGCCGTCCCAGTCGCTGGAATACCTAGGGGTCCAATTCGACACCCGAGAAGACAAGGTCAGCCTGACCTCCAAGAGAAAGTCAAGACTCCAGAGTCATCTGCAGGCCCTGCTGAGCGCCAGCCGGCCCACAGCTCGGGATTACCTACAGGTTCTCAGCCTCATGGCGTCCACTCTGGAGGTGGTGCCATGGGCGCGGGCTCATATGAGACCATTGCAACGCGCCCTTCTATCTCGTTGGAGCCCACGATCACAGAACTACACCGTACGCCTACCTCTACCGGCCAGAGTGCGGTATCAGCTACGGTGGTGGTTGCAGCCCGGCCACATGAACCGGGGGTCAAGAATGTCCTCCCCAACCTGGATTCTGCTCACCACAGACGCCAGCCTGAACGGATGGGGAGCACACTGCGAGGAACTCACCGCCCAAGGGCGGTGGACCAGAGAAGAGTCAAGGTGGAACATCAACAGACTAGAGGCACGGGCAGTCAGGCTAGCGTGCCTGCGACTTGCCCACAGACTTCGCGGTCAGAGTGATGTCTGACAATGCCACCATGGTGGCATACATCAATCGTCAGGGCGGAACCAGAAGCCAACAAGTGTCCCTGGAAATAACTCCCCTGATGATTTGGGCAGAAGCAAATCTCCAGGACATCTCCGCCGTCCACATTGCCGGGAAGGACAACACGACGGCAGACTTCCTCAGCAGAGAAAGCCTAAACCCGGGGGAGTGGTAGCTGTCACCCACAGCCTTTCAGATAATTTTGGATCACTAGGGGACACCAGCCATGGATCTCTTAGCGGACAGGTCCAACGCTCAAGTTCCCAGATATTTCAGCCGCAGGCGGGATCCTCGAGCCCAGGGGATCGACGCCCTGGTACAGCCGTGGCCTCAGGGGATCCTGCTATACGCCTTTCCTCCATGGCCCCTGCTGGGCGCCATTGTACATCGGATTCAGCGACACAGTGGCCTAGTTCTTCTAGTGGCCCCGGACTGGCCAAGAAGACCCTGGTACGCAGACATGAGAAGACTACTGGCAGGGAACCCTCTATCTCTGCCTCCCTACAGGGACCTGCTGCGGCAAGGTCCCATCCTCCACGAGGATCCGGCTCAATTCTCTCTTACGGTCTGGCCATTGAGAGGGCTAGACTCAAGAAAAGGGGATACTCTGAGCCGGTTATAGATACACTCCTCCGAGCACGCAAGTTCTCCACATCCCTAACATATATCAGGATCTGGAGAGTTTTTGAAGCCTGGTGCGACTCACGGCACCAATTTGCATGCTGCTAAGATTCCTATCATTTTTTACTTCCTACAAGATGGACTTCAGAAGGGTCTGTCCCTCAGCTCCATCAAGGTTCAGGTAGCAGCGCTGTCTTGCTACGGTCCCAGGAGTGACGGCAACACCATTGCCAACCACCCAGACGTCTCACGTTTCCTGAAAGGAGTCAAACACATTCGCCCGCCACTGCAGTGGCCAGTGCCCTTGTGGAATCTCAATCTAGTATTGGAATTTTTGGCGGGATCAGCCTTCAGGCCCCTTCGAGGCCTGTCCCTCCGTTTGTTAACCTTGAAGATGGTGTTCTTGCTGGCTGTGTGTTCAGCACGCCGCATCTCAGAGCTACAAGCACTATCCTGTCGTGATCCATTTCTCAGAATCACTCCAGAGGCTATCCATCTTCACACAGTTCCATCCTTTTTACCTAAAGTGGTCTCACACTTTCACCTCAACCAAACCATATCCTTGCCTACCACGGAAGGTTTGAAGAAGTCGGAGGAAGGTCAAATGCTACGCCATCTCGACATCGGCAGACTGCTGTCCAGATACTTGGAAATGTCAGAAGCAGTACGAAAGACGGACCACCTGTTCGTCCTGCACAGCGGGAAGAAGCAAGGGGAAGCAGCCTCACGGCCAACCATCGCCCGCTGGATTAAAGAAAGTTATCAAGGCAGCCTACATAGAGGCGGGAAAACCACCGCCTCTACAGGTCAAGGCTCATTCTACCAGAGCACAATCGGCCTCTTGGGCAGAAGCTAAGCTGCTGTCGCCTGCAGAGATATGTAAAGCGGCGAAGTGGTCCTCCCTCCATACCTTCTCCAGATTCTACCGTCTGGACGTCCAGGCCAGGGAGGACACAGCATTTGCGAGGGCAATCCTAAACGGTCCTCGGGCAGCCTCCCGCCCAGTCTCGGAGTAGCTTTTGTACATCCCATTTGTTTTGAGTCCATCTGCTACACGCTAGGAAATGTTGAGATTACTTACCTGATAATCTCCTTTTCCTTAGTGTATGCAGATGGACTCAGCATCCCGCCCGGTTGCCGGTATACATGGGGATTCACCGACTCACGGTAAGCCATGTTTTCTTATATAGGGCATCCACCCTGTCGGGTGTCGACGCCTTCCGGCTGAGTACACTGGCGGTCTCCAGCTACCATCAATTGGTCAGGGTAATCCTGTAGATTAATCGATCGGTCAGTCACACATATATCCATAAAAGCTTTTGCAAGGAAGATTATTGATTTGCTGCACTTCCTGTGGGGGTATATGTACCCGTGCTGACGTCAGATCCGTCTCCAACTGCTAGCACGAGCACACTATACCCATTTGTTTTGAGTCCATCTGCATACACTAAGGAAATGGAGATTATCAGGTAAGTAATCTCAGCATTATGAGGCCCTTTTAAATCTTTACCTGATTTGTCCCACTTACAGCCTCATTAATTTGTAACCTTTGTCTTAATAAATGAAATTCCCAAAGTCTCTTTTGCCCTGTATATTTGTCTTAAGGAAAGGAAAGGAACAGTAAACTAGGGGTCATGAAATGAAGCTCCAGGGAGGATGATTCAAATCCAACATTGGGAAATACTTCACGGAGAGGGTGGTAAATGCCTGAAAACCCCTTCTGGAGGAGGTGGTGAGGATGAAAACATTATCCCAATTCAAGCAAAATTGGGATAAACACTGTGGATTCCTAAAGGTTGGAGATTGGAAGTGAAGAAAAAGGGCACATGGGGGTAACCTGCAGTAACTACCCTTAATCAGAAGGCATGGATTTACTACCATTAACTGATTAGCCTTGATGCTTTTGGTGCTTCAATGGCCGGGAGGGGGGGAGGAATTGGATTCAGATGACAGCCAATGCTGGGCCCCGACTTATGTTCCAGGGTACTGATTCATAGACATCAGGGAAAAAAGCACAAGACTGCTTCTACAGTCAAGACCATAAGCAAAGCACGTTCAAGCAGCATGTCTGATTGTAAATATTACTACCCTTAACATAAGGCTTGGGGGTAACCAGTATGGAGTGACAGTTACTACCCTAAATAGAGAGACATAAGGTAACCAGCATTGGGCAGTAGTTACTACCTTTATTTATTTTATTTATTATTTTTATATACCAGCATTCGATCTGAGATATCACATCGGTTTACATTCAGATACTGTAGGTATTTCCCTATCCCCAGAGGGCTTACAATCTAAGTTTTGTAGGAGCGACAGCGGGACTCGAACCCTGCTCTAACCACTAGGCTATTCCTCCTCCCTAGAAATAAAGGCATAGAGATAACCTGCATGGAGTGATGGACACTACCTTATGAAACTTGCTGGGCAGACTGGATGGTCCATTTGGTCTTTTTCTGCCATCAGTACTGTGTTACTATGATAGCTACTTAGCAGGGTCTATCTCATATAACACTGCAAACAGTGTTTACTGAAGATGATGTTGGGGAGATACCCGTATCAGAGAAGGTTTTCATGGGTAATGATTCAGATGGACTGAACCAAATCACGGTGAATCTAGAAGATGTGGTAGGCTTGATTGACAAACTGAAGAGTAGTAAATCACCTGGACCGATGGTATACACCCCAGGGTTCAGAAGGAACTAAAAACTGAAATTTGAGACCTATTAGTAAAAATTTGTAACCTATCATTAAAATCATCCATTGTACCTGAAGACTGGAGAGTAGCTAATGTAACCCCAATATTTAAAAAGGGCTCCAGGGGCGATCCGGGAAACTACAGACCAGTTAGCCTGACTTCAGTGCCAGGAAAAATAGTGGACTAAGTATCAAAATCACAGGACATATAGAAAGGCATGGTTTAATGGAACAAAGTCAGCATGGCTTTACCCAAGGCAAGTCTTGCCTCACAAATCTGCTTCACTTTTTTGAAGGAGTTAATAAATATGTAGATAAAGGTGAACCGGTAGATGTACCGTATTTTCCAGCATATAAGACGACAGGGTGTATAAGACGACCCCCAACTTTTCCAGTTAAAATATAGAGTTTGGGATATACTCGCCGTATAAGACTACCCCTTTTGCCCAGCACCAGTCAATCGGGGAGCAAGGGAACGGAGAATGAACATTTTTTTTTTTTGTAGAAAATAATGAACATTTTTACAGCATCTGGTGAGGGGAGGGAGTGACTTGAGGATGCTGTAAAAAAGTTCATTCTCTGCCCCCCCCTCCCTTTTTATACACATTTTTAAGGAAAATACCGTAATTTTCTATATTTTTTGATGAAATCAACATTTACAGCAGGAGGGAGTGACTCGAGGAGTGAGGGCGCGCCGGTGGATTGGCCAATCCACTGGCCCGATTGGCCGGTGGTTCATTCTCCGCTCCCTCGCTCCCCGGCCAATCGGGGAGCGAGGGAGCGGAGAATGAACTTTTTTACAGCATCCGGTGGGGGGGAGGGAGTGACTCGAGCGAAGGCACGCTGCCCGATTGGTCGGTGCTGGGCAAAAGGGGCTTGCCAAAGCAAACCCCTTTTGCCCAGCACCGGCCAATTGGGGAGCGGAGAATGAACATTTTACAGCATCTGGGGGGAGTAACTTGAGGAGCGAGGGCGCGGAGAATCAATTTCTACGGCGTCCGGAGGTGAGGGTGAGTGACTCGGGGAGCAAGAGCGCATCAGCCAATCGGGGAGCGAGGGCGTGGGGAATCCACCAAACGCTGTAAATTTGGATTACCGGCGCATAGGACGCACTCCTTATTTTTCACTTATTTTCAGGGGAAAAAAGTGCGTCCTATACGCCGGCAAATATACGCCATATAAGACGACCCCCGACTTTTGAGAAGATTTTCAGGGGTTAAAAACTCGTCTTATACGCCGGAAAATATGGTAGTATATTTGGATTTTCAGACGGTGTTTGACAAAGTTCCTCATGAGAGGCTTCTAGGAAAAGTAAAAAGTCATGGGATAGGTGGCGATGTTCTTTCATGGATTACAAACTGGCTAAAAGACAGGAAACAGAGGATTAAATGGACAATTTTCTCAGTGGAAGTGGAGTGCCTCAGGGATCTGTATTGGGACCCGTACTGTTCAATATATTTATAAATGATCTGGAAAGAAATACTACAAGTGAGGTAATCAAATTTGCAGACGATACAAAATTGTTCAGAGTAGTTAAATCAGAAGCAGATTGTGATAAATTGCAGGAAGACCTTCTGAGACTGGAATCTTGGGCATCCAAAATGCAGATGAAATTTAATGTGGTTAAGTGCAAGGTGATGCATATAGGGAAAAGCAAGTTTGCTTACCATAAACGGTACTTCCCTAGATAGCAGGATGAATTAGCCATGCTGTCATGGGAACTGTCTATCAGGGCCCAGGTGGCGAAACTTCTAAGTAGAGTTCAGAGCTTTGCTCTGAACTGCTGCGTGTGCCTTCCCACACAGAAAAACAGTCTCTCCTCAGTCTGTGATTAAGCAGTTCATGAAATAAGTTCGGTATGTTGACTATCAGGGAGGTGGGTGGGTCAGCATGGCTAATTCATCCTGCTATCTTCCGAAACACCATTTACTGTAAGAGAACTTGTTTTTTCCCCATTGATAGCAGGGCTGAATTAGCTATGTTGTCATGGGAGTTCTAAGCTCCCAATCACGCTGTAATATTTGGTTTTATGTCTTTATGCGTGATCCAATCGTGGTGGATAGTTAACTGTATAATCATGTAGAAATAGATTGTAGGATGGCTGTCTGCTGATCTAAGCAGTAGTGGGACGTAAAAGTGTGCAAGGATGACCATGTCGTCGCCTTGCATATGTCTGTGGGTTGCACATGTCGGAGATGCGCCACTGAGGCCGCAACTGCTCGCACTTGATGTGCATTTGGATGAGAAGATAGGGTCATCTTCTTCTGGGAGCAGAATTGAATGCATTGGGCAATTCAACGGGATATAGTCCACTTAGCTACAGGAAGACCTGGAGCGTTTGGGTTGAATGATACGAACAATTGTGACGCTTGTGACTGTGACTGTGTCCTTCTTTTGTAGTAGGCTAACGCTCTTTTGCAGTCCAATGTGTGCAACAATCTTTCCCTATCATTCCAATGAGGTTTGGGAAAAAACGTTGGCAGTTCTATGGATTGATTCAGGTGGAATTGGGAGACCACTTTTGGAAGGAAAGATGGAAGTGTTCGAAGTACAGCTTTGCGATGGTAAAATTGAAGATAAGGCTATAATGCACTAAGGCCTGGAGTTTGCTAACTCTACACGCAGAAGTTACTGCGATGAGGAAGACTACTTTCCATGTAAGGGTTTTTTTGTTTTTGTTTTATTTTTATTGCTTTTCAATGTTTAAATTACAGAAAACTTGGATACTTATGATCATATATGTCTACAAAAGAGTCTCACAATTACTCTAAATATGATTATCAAAATATCCATTTACATAGGAAATCAAAAGAAAATTAGAGAACATATGAGCTAAGTTAACCTGGAGCAAAAATTTAAAAAAATTTCTCTCATATACAATTTTGTCTATTTCCGCATTTAAACTAATTTACCCTCTTTAAAACGGTATCTAAGAGTGTGTGTCTAAGTAAGCTCGAAGCTGTTCTGGATTATTAAAGATATATCTAACATCTCTGTGCTTTATAAAGCATCTACACGAATACTTTAAAGTAAACTGCGCACCTCTTTCTACTACTTCTTTTCGTAATGCTATAAAATTTTTACGTCTCAACTGGGTTATTCGAGTGACATCAGGGAATACCATGTAAGGTATTTGATGTGTGCTGAGTCCAGTGGCTCAAAGGGCGATAGCATGAGTTGTTCCATGACTAGGTTGAGATTCCACGGAACCGGAGGTTTGGAAACCGGAGGCCGCAGATGAGTAAGGCCCTTAAGAAAACAAGATATCATTGGATGAATTGAGATGGGTTGTCCCCTATAGGGCCTATGATATGCCGCTATGGTGCTGAGGTGGGCTCTGGACGAGGTTGTGAGGCCTGTTGTACATAATGTATGTAGATAATTTAATAAGTATTCCGGTGAACAGTCCAATGGATGTATGCCCTTAGACAAGCACCAGGCCGAGTATCTTCTCCATTTAAAACCATAATTTCGTCTTGTAGATGGTTTCCTGGATTCGATAATTATACTTTGTGCGGATAATGAGGAGCTGCTCAATCTCCATGCTGTTAAGTGAAGGAAGGCGTGCATTGGGTGCAGTAGCGTCCCTTCTTCCTGTGATAACAGGTCTGCTCAATCTGGTAGCGAGATTGGATCTGCGATGGATAGATGTAGAAGGTGCATGTACCTCGGTTGTCTGGGCCCCGCCGGTGCTATCAATATTAGCTGAGCTGAGTCTTGTATGCACTTCTGTAATGTCCTCATTATGAGGGGTATTGGAGGGAAAGCATACATGAGGGGTTCCGTTCACGGGACAAGGAATGCATCTTGCGCCGTTCGTTGTTGGCTGAGCTACAATGAGCAAAATCGAGGGACCTTTGCATTGACCTCCGTGGCAAAGAGGTGCATCATCGGTATTCCCCACTTGGCGAAAATACTCTGCGTCACTTGTTGATTGAGCAACCACTCGTGAGGGTAGAATATGCGACTTAACCGGTCTGCTCGAGTATTGATAGCTCCTGGCAGATAGGTCACTTGAAGGTGTATTGAGTGTCGAGTCGCGTGATCTAGAATCTGTAGCGTTTCCTTGCAGAGGGACCATGAACTGGACCCTCCTTGTTTGTTTATGTAGAACATTGCTACTTGATTGTCTGTCTGTATACACCATGTCTCGACGAGCTTGTAATTGAGGGAGGAATGTTTGAAGCGCATTCCGTATCGCTCTGAGTTCCAGAAGATTGATCTGCAGATGTTGTTCCTGTGAGGACCACTGACCTTGGGTCTGCAGCTGGTCCAAATGAGCTCCCCATCCCTTGCGGATGCATCTGTAGTCAGAACTATGTTGTGTGAGGGGATACTGAACAAAGCATCTTTGGTGAGTGTTGTTTCCTTGAGCCACCACTCTATATCTTTCAACATGGTGGGTGTCAAAACCATTTTTTTCATTAACGGTTGTGAGTATTGCTTCCACTGTCATTTGAGCCCCCATTGTAGATGACGCATATGCAGTCTCGTGTTGGGTACAGTATGAATGGCCGCGGCCATGAGATCCAATGCCATGAGGATTTGATGCACTGAGGGCTGTCTCATTAATTTGAGGGAGTGAAATAGGCCTTGCATTTCCAGCTTCCTTTCCGAGGGTAGGAAGGCTCTGGTTTTGGTGATATCTAAACGAGCCCCTATGAAATGAAGAATGTGTCGGGATTAATATGGATTTTTGATAATTGACTACAATTCCCATACCATCCAAATATTGAATCGTTTGGTGAAGGTAGTTGTTCAGAGTCTCGGGGTTCAATGCTACTAGGAGCCAGTCGTAGAGGTATGGAAAGATTTGTATGCCCCATTGATGTAGATGCGCCACCACCACTGCCATACATTTGGTAAAAACTCTGGGGGCTGCTGATAGGCCAAACGGAAGGACTTTGTAATGATAATGTTTATCCTGAAACTGGAAGGACAGGTAAAGCCACGAGGATCAGAGAATAGGATATGGGTAATAAGCATCCTTCAAGTCTATCGAGCACATCCAATCGTTGGGTTGAAGAAGTGGTAGGATGGTTTTCAGAGATACCATCTTGAATTTCTCCTTGACTAGGTGTTTGTTCAACTCGCGGAGATCCAAATGGGTCGGTGGCCACCTGTCTTCTTGGGAATTAGGAAATATGGTGAATAGAATCCCTTGTTGTGGGCATATGGTGGAACAGTTTGAATTGTTCACTGTTGCAGAAGGGATGTTATTTCCTTCGCCAATTGGTTCTAATGGCCCTTGGGAATTCTTGCGAGGAGATGTGGAAGACCAGGTTTGGTGGTGAAGTGCAGTTGGTAACCCTGTTTGACAAATTCTAGAACTCAACAGTCCGTTGTTATGGCTTCCCAGTGTTGTAGGCACAACGTTATTCTGCCTGGTGGGTTCTGTGGCGCAGTGGTGGTGGGTCCCCAATTAAAAAGACGGGGTTGTCTTGGACGCAGTTTGAGGCTGCTGGGCTTGTGCATACTGTGCTCTAGGCCTACCTCTCCTATGCTGTAGCGGTTGAGGGTGAGCTCGCTGCGGTGGATTGTAATTGGGAGGTCTATTCGTCTGATATTGTCAGGATGTCGATACTGCTGCCTGCGGTTTGTGGTGTATTATCGTCGCTATGTGGCGTGTGAAGATGATTGGATCATTGACTGAACCGCCACTGATTGTTCTTTCAAGTTGGCTACCGTGTTCTTGGAAGCGGTCACCAAACAGGTTATCGCCCTTGCACGGCAAGTTCGCCAGCTTATTGTGCACATCTTCCCTTAACGTGCTGGCACGGAGCCAAGCTATTTTATGAGCTGCTATGGCTGACGCTAACGCACGGGACAAGGATTCAAAAGCCTCGTACACTGTGCGCAGGAGGTGCAGTATGTCCTCTTCCATGTCTTGGATAGGCTGGGTGATGGGTGATGTAGATTGATCAGTCGTAGGTAGCGCAGGTTTTATGGTTTGCAAGCACTGGTACAAATATTGTCCCATATAGAACTGATGTTGATTTATCCGTGCCGAGAGCATTGCTGACTGGTATGCTTTTTTCGTGAAGTCATCCAGTAAACGATGTTCCCTACCTGGGGGTGTAGATGTGTGCAATCTGGATTTTTTGGCACATTGCATGGCTGATTCTACTACCAGTGATGAGTGTGGGAGCTGCGGCGTGGAGTAGAATGGTGACTGTTTCATCTTGAATTTTAAATCAGTCTTTCTGGAGACTGGTGGGATGGTAAACGGCGTCTCCCACGATTTTTCGAGAACCGAATCCAGCACCTTGTGTGGTGGTAATGAGGTGGGTTCAGCTGGTAAATCAAAAATTTTGAGGAGACCCAATGTCTCCGCCCGTGGATCTGGGACCTGCATTTCTAGATTAAGGACTGAGCCCATTTTCTCTAAAAATTATGGGTATGACAAATCTTCAGGTGGCGAGTATGGCTCAGGTGGATCTTCAGGAGGATCCAATGGGTATGTGGTGGATGATCCCGGAGACGATTGAGGGAAGTCGGGTCTCCAGATAAAGTCGACTCCCATACGATGGGGTGGGCAACCAGTTGGGGTGAAGGGACCCGCGGAGAAGTTTTTGGATGTTCTGGTGAGGACTGCAGTTGCAGTGATCCAGGTTCGATACCTGTCGGAGAGAGAGGTAGAGTGAACGTGGATTGTAAGGTCTCAAAGAAACCAGAGAGAGCTGGTGATAGCTGTGAAAAGGCCTGCTGAGTTTGTGGCGGCATACGCGGTTTCAAAGGTTGTGCTGAACCCACCGGTGATAATGCCGCAATTAAAGTATCAGCATCTAGGGCCCCAGACTGGCTCTGTCTGTGGCGCAAGTCCCTGTGATCTTTCTTTTCTTTCGTAACGGCTCCTGGAGCCCCATGTCAGAAGCTCGGTGTCCAGAGGCGGACGAGAGGTCCAAAAACACCTGTCATGGTGATGACGAGGAAGATGAACGTGACGTTATTCGAACGTACTCTTCTTCTGACTGTATTGGAGAGTTATGTGTCCTCACCTCTGGCCGATGTTGAGTGCCCTGAGAGATGAGGGCTAGGAATCAGTATCCTCTGATGTCTCGAGGGGTCTGATGTTCTTTTCCCCGAAGACGTTGAGGATTGACAATGTCCATGAATTGTTTTGGGTTTGCTGGAAGATATTTTGCTGGAATGCTTTCCTTTGCTCCTGCATCGAGTGGAACTCTTTCCACGGATGATGCCCTCGATTTATGCGTCTGCGTTTGTCGAGGTGTCGTTATCTGTACCTCAAGTGGCACTTGGGTTACTAGCTGTGCCGTGTGCGT
Source organism: Rhinatrema bivittatum (assembly GCF_901001135.1). Lineage (NCBI taxonomy): Eukaryota > Metazoa > Chordata > Amphibia > Gymnophiona > Rhinatrematidae > Rhinatrema > Rhinatrema bivittatum. The sequence goes on from NC_042621.1 coordinate 44,932,818, forward strand.
CGATGATGACGCTACCTGCGTGACTCTGCTGTATGCGTCGAAGGTGGTGGTTTGTGCGTCGATGTCGATGCTGCAGATATTGATTTCGACTCCTTGTGCGTTGATGATGGTGCCGGATGTGATTTTGGCTTCTTCCCTTGCGCTTCCCGCTTCGACCTGTGCTTCGACATAGACGTGGAATTCATCGGTTTGATAGTTTGCGTTGGCGCCGACGACGCTAATATGGAATGTTTCGACACGTACAGCTGCGGTTCACCCTCGCCGTGCGTCGCAGAATCCTGGGATGTGCGGCACATTGATTTCCGGTCCTCCCAGTGCGGCCTACTTGTGCTTTGCGAGTGTCGAGCACTCTGGGCCTCCATTCCTGCGGCGATTCCTCCAGTCCTGGAGGTTGTGGGTTCCATGGATGCCGCTCTCCTTACCTTCGGGGCTTTCTGTTTGGATGGCCCCGGACAGGAATGAGCCTCAGATGATGGGTCATAAGAGCCCCCCGATGCCACTCGAACGTCCTGGATTTTTTGAGCCCGTTGACGCTGGGCTCTTGGTGACATATGGCCACAATGCTCGCATGTGGCCTGGATGTGGTCTGGTCCCAAACAGCGATAGCAACGATCATATCCATCTGTAATGGACATGATCTTGCCGCAGTGACCAGGCTTAAAGCCCGACGGCCTCGGATCTAACTTTGTTGACATTATAATCTTTGAAGAAAAAACGTCTGAGCAGACGAAGCTCCGTGTGCGATCCCGCGCGCGGAAAAAACAGATTGAGGAGAGTGTTTTTCTGCGCGGGAAGGCACATGCAGCCATACAGAGCAAAGCTCTGAACTGTCTATCGGGGCCTCCTGGGCCCTGATAGACAGTTCCCATGACAGCATGGTTAATTCAGCCCTGCTAACAACAGGAAAAAATAACCCATGCTATAGTTACACAATGTTAGGTTCCATATTAGGAGCTACCACCCAAGACCGAGATCTAGGCATTGAAATCATCGGTTCGGTGTGCTACGGCAGTCAAAAAAGCAAACAGAATGTTGGGAATTATTAGAAAGGGAATGGTGAATAAAACGGAAAATGTCCTAATGCCTCTGTTTCGCTCCATGGTGAGACCGCACCTTGAATACTGTGTACAGTTCTGGTTGCTGCATCTAAAAAAAGATATAGTTGCGATGGAGAAGGTACAGAGAAGGGCGACCAAAATGATAAAGGGAATGGAACAGCTCCCCTATGAGGAAAGACTAAAGAGGTTAGGACTTTTCAGCTTGGAGAAGACACGGCTGAGGGGGGGGATATGATAGAGGTGTTTAAAGTCATGAGAGGTCTAGAACGGGTTAATGTGAATGAGTTATTTACTCTTTTGGATAATAGACTAGGGAGCACTCCATGAAGTTAGCATGTGGCACATTTAAACTAATCGGAGAAAGTTCTTTTTCACTCAACGCACAATTAAACTCGAATTTGTTGCCAGAGGACGTGGTTAGTGCAGTTAGTGTAGCTGTGTTTAAAAAAGGATTGGATAAGTTCTTGGAGGAGAAGTTCATTACCTGCTATTAATTAAGTTCACTTAGAGAATAGCCACTGCCATTAGCAATGGTAACATGGAATAGACTTAGTTTTTGGGTACTTGCCAGGTTCTTATGGCCTGGATTGGCCACTGTTGGAAACAGGATGCTGGGCTTGATGGACCCTTGGTCTGACCCAGTATGGCATGTTCTTATGCTATAGAAGTGTTAAGTAGTAGTAGTAGTAATGGTTTGGCTTTTCTCAGTCAGTCACAAGAGGTAAAAATTATGTCTTCAGTGTCCTTTTTTTCAGTAAGTGTTTGTGCAACCCTCAGCTCTGGACTGCCCCACATGTCATGGCTAATTCACCTCTTCTTGTTGATGGAGAGAGCAAGTTTGCTTGCTGTAAACAGCATTCTCTGTAGACAGCAGGATGAATTAGCCATGAAAAACACCCACCCGCCTTCCTGGAGAGTCAGCTACCTAGCTAAAACGAAACTCTACAATTGAGGGGCTCAGGAAGCAGTGCACACGTGTGCTCGGTGGTAAAACCGAGCCTATTTTAAAAAGCAATTGTTTACGTATCTCCTGGTACGTGCACAAATCCAAAAGTTCAAAAAAGGGGCAGGGCATGACTTAGGCATGTCGGCGGAAAGCCAAGAGATATGCATGTAAATACTTATATGTCAAGCATGTGCCAGGATTCCCCACCGTGTAACTTTACTTCTGTTGTTGCTGGCGTGTAAGTCAAAAAATAAAAAAATCAGGGCTAGTCAGCAGGGTTTTTAAGGGTCGGATCTAACAGGGGAGAAGGGAGCCTTTAAAACTAGGGGGTTTAGGAAGTCCTATCCCTGCACTGGGCAAACTGGGAATAGGGTAAGTAGCCTTGGCATGCACCCCTTATAAAATTACCCCCACTTGTACAGTAGACGCGGGTCTGATAACTTCCTAGACATCATCATTCATGCACTCATACGATATCCCAATCATCTACAACCGACGGAGAAACTTCGTAAACCCACTCAACACACCACACTTCTCGCAAAAGAGAGATATTCCAATCATGACATCACCCCTGAACCAACTTCTGGGCCTCACTCTTTTCTCCTTAACATTAATCAATGCACAATCTATCTCGAAAAAATCTCACCTTCTACACGACTACCTATTAGAAGCTAAACTGGACTGCTGCGCTATCACTGAATCTGGCTGAAACCTCATGATACGGCAATAATTAACCAACTCCCCACACAAGACTATGACACATTCTCCATCCCCAGACCTAAAAAAGAGGTGGCGGACTGCTTTTAGCCATCAAAAAAGAATTAGGCCTATCCCTTCAAACCTCTAACTCATCAACCTCACTCGAAGTAGCTATCTTCAAGTCCAAATACCTACAAATATGCCTAACATATGCCCCTCCAGGAAGCCTAGAATCAGATCCATCCCCTATAATCGAACTCATAGCCAAACACATTAACACAGACTCCCCTGCCATAATAATGGGAGATTTTAACTGCACGTGGACCAATCACCACAATCTTCCAGCTGTGAAACATTTCTCACTACACTTAAGTATATGGGCTTCAACCAAATCATCAAGGAACCAACACATAAAGCGGGTCACACCCTGGACTTAATCTTCATTAACGAATACCTCACCCCCGCCTCCTCCACGATCTACTCACCAGTACCCTGGTCAGACCATAAGATGATCTCTATTACTCTGAAGAACATCCAACCCTCCCTTAAACCTACTCAAAGATCCATTATTCAATACAGGAAACTATGCAACCCCGACACCATTAACACTCACCTATCCTCAGCATTAAACAATCTTGACCTCACTGACGCAGATTCAGCCACATCCTCATGGTTCAAGATAACAAAGAACATTGCAGACCTCACTTGCCCTTTAATTACAAAAAGCTCAATTCCCAACCAGAACAACAGAAAACCCTGGTACACCCCACAACTGAAAACCCTCAAACAAGAACTGAGAAGTAAAGAACTTTTATGGCGAAAAAACCCATCACAATCTAACAGGGAGACATACAAGTCTCTCGTGCACCGCTACCGGACAGCCATCCTACAAACTAAAAGGGATTTCTACTCTCAGAAAATTCACCACTTCATCTTCAATCCCAAAGCTCTTTTCTCTCTCGTCTCGTCGCTCACTAAATCCTCCCCCCATCCTTCCCGGACGATCAAGCCGCCAAAAAAGCCGCTGAACTAGCAACTTACTTCAAGAAAACAATCACAGACCTTATAACACCTTTAAATGCCAACCCGGGCTCCCATTTGACCCCTCTCTACTCAGCACATTTCCAACAGAACACAACTTTGACTAAATTTGAACTTATTTCCTCCTTAGAGATCGAAACTGTCCTAAAAAAACTTAAACCTGCTTCACACCCCACAGATGCAATCCCTTCTAATTTACTCATTGCCATCCCTAAAACTGTCGCCAAACCTATCGCAGACATTATCAATTGTTCACTAATTCAAGGCTCAGTTCCAGACCCTCTGAAACTCGCAATCCTCTAACTGCTCCTGAAAAAACCTAACCTTTCTCCAGATGACCCAGCCATCTATCGACCTATTGCAAATCTCCCCTTCATCTCTAAAATCCTGGAAAAAATAGTAAACAGACAACTGACGGAGTACCTTGACGAAAACAAAATTCAAGCATCATCTCAATTTGGTTTTCGCAAAGAACGGAGTACTGAAACTCTCCTAATCTCTTTAACTGACACAATACTCCTGAATCTTGATAAAAAACAATCCTGCTTACTCATACTCCTCGATCTATCAGCCGCATTCGACACGGTGAAACACTCCTTACTCTTGGAACGTCTAGCCGACATTGGAATCAAAGACACCGCTCTAAATTGGTTTAAGTCATTTCTACAAAACAGATTTTACAAAGTCAGAATCAACAACAATGAATCACACCCCGTTGACTCCTCTATGGGAGTCCCTCAAGGCTCCTCATTATCTCCGACTCTTTTCAACATATACCTTTTACCGTTATGCCAGCTCCTCTCCAAACTTAATCTTAAACATTTCATTTACGCAGACGACGTACAAATTTTTATACCAATTAAAGAATCCCTTAAAAAAACACTAGAATTCTGGAACACCTGCCTGTTTTCCATCAACAACTTGCTCTCAAGCCTTAACCTAATACTCAATTCCAATAAAACGGAAATACTCTTTATCTCTCAAGACGGTAACTACGCTAGGCCAAACTCGAACCAAATAAATCAACCATCCTTTTCTGCCCAAGTGAGAAACCTAGGAGTCATCATGGACGATCAACTAAACCTAAAGAGATTCGTCAATAACACTGCTAAGGAGGGCTTCTTTAAATTACAGGTCCTTAAACGTCTCAGACCACTACTACACTTCCAAGATTACCGATCAGTACTCCAAGCAATCATTTTCTCTAAAATCGATTATTGCAATTCTCTGCTAATCGGCATTCCAGCTAACATCCTTAAACCCCTTCAAATGCTGCAGAACGCCGCAGCCAGGATACTGACTAAGACCAACAGGAGAGACCATATTACCCCCATCTTGAGGAACCTACATTGGCTCCGAATAAAGTACAGAATCTTATACAAAACACTAACAATCATTCACAAAACCATACACAAGGGCATCCCTCTTGAACTCAACATTCCACTTCAATTTCATCTACCAACCAGACAAACGAGAACAGCTTACAAAAACACTCTCCTAACACACGTCAAAACTTCTCTAAGCAAACGAGCCTTGTCTGCAGCAGGTCCATCAATTTGGAACCCTCTACCGACATTACTCCGGACAGAAAAAATGCCCAATCAACTTCAAAAAGAGACTAAAAACCTGGCTATTCGAGCAAGCGTTCCAATCATGATAATAATATACATCAACACCTCCACACTAGCCATTAGGCTATATAAAGACTTTCAAACCAAGCTTAAAATATCACATATTACAATAAGATAAATTTTCATTTTTTCCTTCCTCAATTATGTTCCAAGTTATCCCCACGTATTCTGTCCCAAGTTTTAATGCCTTGTTCTATGTAATTTGCATTCTTCATGCTTGTTTTTCAGTTACAATGTAAACCGAGACGATATGCAAATTTTGCATGAATCCCGGTATATAAAAATGTTAAATAAATAAATACATTTGCAAGCACATGAATGCGTCTATATAAAATTGAGCGCACATGTACACTTTGTACAGCTGATTTTATAACACGTGCAAAGCCTAGTGGTTAGAGCAGTGGGCTACGAACCAGGAGACCAGGGTTCAAGTCCCGCTGTCGCTCCTTGTGACCTTGGGCAAGTCACTTTACCCTAAATTGCCTCAGGTACAAACTTAGATTGTAAGCCCTCTGGGGATAGGGAAATACCTAGAGTACCTGAATGTAAACCGATGTGATATCTCAGATCAAATGTTGGTATATAAAATACATTTTAAAAAAATGTTATAAAATCACTGCATTTGTGCATGAGCCAGCATATGCGTGGGTCTTAAAATTCACCTCTTCCTGAGCTAGAGAAAGAAGAGGTCTGTTTGGTACTGTTGGATGACATCACCCATGTGTCATGGCTAATTCATCCTTTTGGCAATGGAGAACCCAGTTTATGGTAAACCAGCTTACATTTTTAGTTTATATAGCCAGAGGCTCTGGTGGCAAATTGGCTAATCTAGTACTAAAGAAAAGGTAGGATGTTAAAACTGGTCAAGATTTGGGAAAAACGGGCAAACCAAATGGCTAGGTTGAGCAGAGGGAGCAGACACTTTCAGATTGAAGCTTCAGAGTGTTCATGTCAGGTTGGCTGAGAGCTGTATTTTATGAAAAAGTCAGAGAGGATTTCCTTTTTAATTCTGTTTGCTAGAAATTTTAGTACAGAAATATTTAACAACCTTAACTAATACGTTTATTGCTCTGTTCTCTGATAACATTATTACTTTATAAGATTATTAGCGCAAGCTGTAAAATTAAATCTTCTTTTCTTGGTTTCCTTATTTTCCGGAAATCACAGGTATCACTGTTGTGGCTTGGATAAAATACTAATTTCATAGATACAGGAACTGGCCTGCAGTCCCTGATTTAGGAATAGACGGGGTTGGCGACTGCTTCCAGTACCAAATTTGATAAGTGGCAGAGTGTTGCTTAATTCTGCCACCATTTGGGCCTCTGCTGTCCCTTTCTTCTTCTTCCAGGTCTGTACTGCAGCAGGAACTTTACCTGTGCTGGTGCATGCTTGCTCACAGGTCCTTCAGCATTCCCTCCTTAACACAGGTTTTCCTGGTAGCAGGAAGCCTATCCTGGCATGCTGAAGGACCTGTCAGCATACTTGCACTGGCATATAGGCCCTGCACTCGGTTTAGGTGACGTGCTTGCTGCAGTACGGACCTGGAAGAAGATGACAGGGTTGGCAGGACCAGAGGTGATGGGAAATGTTGCGGGACAGAGGGAGAAGATCTGGGCAAGGGGTCCGCACACTCTATGATTTCTGGGGGAGAAAGGGAGAGGGGGTCAAGCCTCCGTACACACCCTTGAATTATTTCTGGTGATCCCCAATTCCCTGTATGTACCCGGATCAGTCCAGACTGTGGGTTATGCCTCCCTTCCAGCAGATGGAGACAGAGAAAAACTTGAAGGGCACCCTTACTTAACATGGTGTGCCTCCTGCATCCCTTCAATATTTAGATTAACCAAGCAGAACAAAAGGTAACCAAATAACAATGAATCAAGCAATAACGAGAGCTAACAAAAAACAGTCTGGACTGATCCGTGGTAGTACAGGAATGAAAATTAGCAGGTAAGAACCAATTTTCCTGTCCTCCCCTTCCCCCACCTCCAGTGCCTGTGCTTTTGCTAGGCAGACTAGATGGATCATTTGGTCTTTACTGCTGTCATTACTATGTTAAATCCACCCCATTGGCCTGAGATATGGGATACAGCAGAACAAAGAAGATACATGTGCTTTCTCTCTCCCCCCCCCCCCCCCAGGCTGTCGTCATTTGTATTTTAAAGGAGCAGTTTGATAAGGCCTTGAGAATTCTGAAGAAATACTTTTCCAAGAACCCAAACACAAAGGTCAGTTTGGTTTATTTTTTCTGGGGCAGACATGTGAGATGATCTAGTTCTACTCAGTATGCGGGATTGAAAACAGATTTTAATGGATTGGCGTTAGGAGTGATGTCAGCAAGTCTAATTTTGTTAATGAACTAACCCTCTCCCAAACTGTATATTTCTTTTATGTAAAATTCTTATATATTTTCACGCTCTGGAAACTAAATGTGTACAAATCTTTGTGATGTATATTTTATTGTGAATATTCTGAAAATTTACAGAATAATAGATTTAATAGCTCTAGGCCTCTTTGATTTAATCAGCCATGAACAAGGAAATGAGTAGTATAGCTCTGTTTTCACGTAGATAAGCAGGATGAGTTAGCTATGCTGTCTGGGACGTCCTCCCGTCCTATAGGTGGCGGAGCTCTCAAAGTAAAGTTGTAAGTCTTGCTGTAGTGTGTGCCTGCTTAGCACCTCCCCTGTGTAGTCTCCTCAGTCTGTTTTTTTCCGCGAGCCTGACAGCACGCGGAGCTCTCGGTCTCCTCGAGTGATTTCCTGACAAAGTTTTGATTAGGTTAAAAGAGAAAAAAACCTGGTAAAAGTATTAGGCTTAACTACTTTGAAGGAATTTGTCGAATTCACATCAAAATGCCTCGTCCAGGGTTTCAATTTTGCATTTGTGGAAAGATCATGTCTGTCACAGACAGTCATGTATCTTTTTACTTATGTCTGGAGCCCCAGCATAAGCAATCGACGTGTGCTGCCTGTGGACTGATGTCCCCCAGGGCACAACATCAAAGAGCAGCTAAAATCCAAGATCTGAAGAGAGCTGAGTCGGGATCCTATGCCCTCCTCGGAGGAGTCGACAAGATCCTCTCCAAGGCCCCCTTGTGCGTCGAAGGAGTCGGTCTGATCGCAAGCGGCTTCAGAAAGTAATTCGGCGTCGATTGCGCCAACATAAGACGTCATCGACGCACAGAGTGGGCGATACACAATCAGCTTTGAGGAAAACTGTCGACCTGCGTCAGTGTGTTGACCGGCGCCGATATATTGAAGCATCACTGGCGCAGCCGGCTCACATAAGACAGCTCATGCTTCGGGATCGAGGCATTCCCATTCAGCATCGACGCACTTCTGACTCAATACATCATCAATCGAATCAAAAGGCTCAAAAACCACCTAAAAAGCACGTTTCGGGCCATAAGAAACGGAGGGCACCTTTTCCTCTCATCATTGTGGATGAAGATAGTCTTTCTTCCCCTCCTGCTCCATCCTCATCGTCTGAACAGGAGGAACCCCTGATTAAAAGAACACGCAAGGAGTCTTTAGTCAGATAAGCCTGAGAAACAACGCCAAATTCAACCAGCAGATGTTCCACAGTCTACACCATCTCAGGGGGCTTTAGCATCACAAGCGATGTCGCAGATATCTTTGATTTTAGCACAATTTTTATCAACAGTTGCTAATCAAGGACAATCCGAACGAGAATCTCTTCTTGAGGTACCACTGTCCCCTTCTGGCAGTCCCATCCCGGGTCCGGCTCCAACATCACTGTCTCCTCCTTCACATGATATATCACCTATATCATCATCCTCTGGGTCTTCTACTGGTTATCCTTCGGACCCTCCAGAGGACCAACGGAACCAGTGTAGATCTTGATCTTCTTGGTCTTGGTGATCTGGACTCTCCTTTACTGGATTCAGCAGCTTCCTGAGTGAGGAGGTAACTAGGATGGTGTCTGCTGCATCCTTCCTGGTGGACGTCCAGTATGACTTGTTAAGGAGCTCCACCATATAGATGACCTTGTTGGAAGGGGTGCGTCACCTTTTTATGGTTGTGCCATTGGGCTGCTGATTCATGGTCTAAGACATGGCTGGGGAAGTTGCCTTTCAAGGGTTGGCTTCTTTTTGCAAGGATCTTGACCAGGTGGTGAAGACCTTCAGAGACCCAAAATACCAATGCCTGCCAGAGGACAAGGGACGAACCTTTTACAGACCTGGTAGGAGTCAGGGGCAGTTCCAAGCTTTGCAGAGGTTTCAGTCAGGTAGGCAGTTTTTTGGGACCGCTTCAGTCTCATATTCAAGTCTTCAAAACCGAGGTCAGTCCTTTCACAGAGCCAAAAGACAGAGATGGGTCTCCCCTCCTGCTTCAGTAGCTGGTAGAACTGCTTCATGAGGCTCCCCGGGTTCACGCACTCTTGACTGGTAGGAGGCTGCCTACAGGAGTTCTCTACAAGGAGTTGACCCATATAATGGCCGATTGGCTGGATATACTTTGGCTCGTTACAGCCTAGGGTTTGCATTGTCTCTTTAAGGTATCCCCATGTGTGGCTCCAGCCAAAAAAATGAGCGATTTGCGAGTTCTTACTGAAGTTGCAACTTTTGCGGGCAGTGGTGCCTGTGCCCCCATCTGAGCATAGCCAGGGATTTTATTCCATTTGCTTTGTGCAACCCAAAAAGGAGGGTTTGTGCTGCCCTATTCTGGATCTCAAGGGGGTGAACCACTGTCTGAGTCCCATGCTTTCTTATTAGAGACATTGCGGTTTGTGTTGGCTATGATTCGTCAGAGGGAGTTTCTATGCTTGTTGTACCTGTGGGATCAGAGGTACCTAAGTTCTTGTGTTCTAGGGTAACACTTCCAGTTCTGACCGCAGGTGAACGTGCCGCAGGTTTTCACCAAGATGATAGTCGTGGTGGCAGCGGCCTTCTGGTCTGAAGAAATCATGGCCCATGCGTATCTCGACGATTGGTTAATTCGGGTGCGATCTCATGAAGAGATGGAGAGGGTGACCTGTCGACTGGTTTGGTTTTTAGAAAACTTTGGCCAGGTCATCAATTTTTCCAAGAGCTCTCTGCAGTCCTGGAGTATTTAGGGGTGCGGTTTGACACACGTGTGGGCCAAGTTTTCCTCAGACGAGCGTGTATGCAAGATTCGCAATCAGTTGCAGGTTTTTCTGGATTTACCAGTTCCTTCCACATGGGATTAACTGCAGGTGCTCGGGTTAATGGCGACTCTGGATTTGATGCTGTGGGCCAGGCCCATATGTGACCACTCCAGACGTCGCCTCTGACCCAGTGGTCTCCGCAGTCACAGGGCTATGGGGTGCAACTCCTTCCGAGTCAGATGGTGCATCATTCGTTATTTTGGTGGTTAGATCTTGTTCACTTGTTGAAAGGAGTCTGTCTCGCCACACCGGCTTGCATCCTTGTCACCATGGATGCAAGGATGGGGAGCGTATTGTCTGGCCCAGGGGAACTGGTCCCTGGAGGAAGCCTCGTGGTTCATTAAACAGTTGGAGACCAGGACGATTCGTCTTGCGCTTCTCCACTATTTCCCACTGATTTGAGGGAGGGCCGTTCTCGAACAATGCCACTGCCGTGGCATATGTGAATCATCAAGGGGGAACCAGCAGCAGCAGGGTCTCGCAGAAGATGTTCCTGCGCGTCCCATGGGTGGGGAGACAGCTTATCCTCTTAGTGGCAGCTCACATGAGCCAGGAGAATGTTCAGGCTGATTTTCTAAGTCGAAATCGCTTAGATCCCAGGAATGGGAATTAAGCGAGGAGGCATTTCGTGAGATTTGTCACAAATGGGGTCATCCTCAGTTAGATCTGATGGCAACCCAGTAGAATGCAAAAGTGGACCGTTTCTACAGTCTTCGAAGGGAGCAGGGGATCGATGCCCTAGTGCAGCCTTGGCAGGAGGGGGAGCTACTGTATGCCTTCCCTCCATGGGCACTAATAGGCAGGCTATTGAGTTGAATAGAGTTGGAGCGCAACAGAGTGATACTAATTGCACAGGATTGGCCGCGCAGGCACTGATACACAGATCTGCTTCTAGTGTAGGGGCCCTTGGTCATGGAGGATCTGGCTCTATTCTCTCTTATTTCCTGGCTCTTGAGCAGAGAAGGCTCCATAAGAAGGGATATTCTTCCGCAATGATCTCTATGCTTCTGAAGTCCCAGAAGTGGTCTATTTATTTGGCCTACATCCATGTTTGGTGGTTGTTCAAACAATTCAGTTACACCAGGTCTGAAACACTCTGGTGGACTACGGTGGCCTACATCTTAGCTTTCCTTCAGGGCAAGCTGGACAAAGGCCTGGCCCTGAACCTATTGAAAGTGCAGGTGGCGGCTAATGCACATTACTAGGGGACCATAGAGGGTTCCTCTATTGCTGCTCATGAGATGTCCGTTTCTTGCGGGGTGTGACGAGGCTGAGTCCACCTTTCCCGGCCCCCCATGGGACCTGAATCTGGTTCTGAGAGCTTTAACAGAGGCCCCCTTTGAGTCTTTGAAGCAATGTTAGGTAAAGGATTTGTCCCTGAAGACTGTCTTTTTGGTCGCAGTATGTTCTGAGGTGTAGGTTCTATCTTGTCAAGACCCAGTCTTAGTGATCTCTTCGGATGCAGTGGTGTTTTCTCTAGTGTCCTCCTTTCTCTCTAAGGTTAATTCTGTTTTTGATATCAGCCAGTTGATATTGCTCCTGACTTTTTCTCAAGAGGAGTGCGGGACTGAGATTCAGTCCCTTAGGTGCTTGGATGTGTGACATCACTTATTGCGCTTTTTGGAGGTCATGATTGATTTTCGTAAATTGAACAAGCTGTTTGTCCTTCTTGAGGGGCTGCGTAAAGGGGAGGCGGCCTCTAAGGCTATTTTAGCTCATTGGATAAAGGAGCCCATTGAGTCAGCCTATTTTCTGAAGGGTAAGAATCTCCCAGAATTGGCGCAATCTCTTAGGCAGAGATGCAGGTGCCTGCGGACATTTGCAGAGTGGCCACTTAGTGCTTCACAAAGATGTGCAGTGAAGACCATCAGCTGGATGTTTTGGCACGGGAAGATGTAATTTTTGGGGGCGGGTATCCTTAGGGAAGCCATTGCTTCCTCCTGCCTGAGCTTTGGTACTTCTCATTTGTCATGGCTGGACTGGTGTAGTGGGATGAGATAGAAGGAGAAATTTCCTTACCTGTTAATTTCCTTTCCATTGCCACACCAGCCCAGGACCCTCCCGAGAAGAGAAGTTCTGTTTTTGACAGCATGTCTAGGTTTATTGGAGGGGACTTCTTCCCTGTGTTTTCATTTGTTCCTTTTTACCTCTTTTTGTGGGTGGTAGGGAAACTTCTCAGAATATGAACACATGAATTATTTGCTTTTCATTGATGGTCCTCTGATCTGAAGCATTGTCAGAAGGATACTGGATCTCTGTTGCTAGCACCATTCCTAAGTAGTGGTTGTAATGTCACAGAAGACATCTGTATAATCTGTCTCCATCTGCTGGTAGAGGAGATAACCCAACTGTCATGGCTGGACTGGTATAGCAGGACTAATGGAAAGGAAATTAACAGGTAAGGAAATTTCTCTTTAAGGGAAGACTATTGTTTGGAGATTGGATGAGTTGGTGACTAATTTGGGGAATCCAAAGCCGAAGCATTACCCAGAGGACAAGGGCCACTCCTTTTATAAAGCTGGTAAGGGTTGATCCTAGTTCTGGGTCTCTAGACATTACAGACCAGGAAGGTAGTCTTATTCCTATTCGCCTCATGCTTTTTAATCCACCAGAGGCCAGGATCAGTCTTTTTATGGCTTCAAGAAGAACCCCACAATGAGTTGCAGGTAACTCCTGTAAGCGGCCGCTTGCAGAAGTTCTACCAGGAGTGGGCCTGGTTAACCTCAGATCAGTGGGTTCTCAACATAATCCGCTCCGGGAATTCTCTGGACTTGCGGCATCTGATACTTGACACCTATATGGTTTCTTCTTGTTCCTGTCTGGTCAAGCAGCAGGTGGTATGGGAGACCATTCTGAAGTTGCAGGTGGTGGTTCCAATACCAGCCTCTCCGTGAGGCACCAGCCGCTTCTCGAATTATTTCATGGTGCCCAAAAAGGATCCTTCCAGCCGATTCTAGATATCTCTGCTCATCGTCTGTTTTCAAATGGAAATGCTTTGGATGGTTCTCCAGCGGTACGATAAGGGGGAGTACCTATGTTCTCTAGATTTTATAGGAAGCCTGTTTCCACATTCCAGTCTGACTGGAAGATCAGCATTTTCTCTGTTTCTGCATTCTGCAGGAACATTTTCAATTCTGGGAACTACCTTTCAGGCTGGCTAGGACTCTGTGGATCTTTACCAAAGTCAGGTGGTTGTGGCAGCCTTCTTGAGGCGCGAAGGTATTATAGTCCATCCATTCCTGGACGACTGGCTGATTCATGCAAAGTTCCATGGGGAAGCCGTTTGAGCGTCTTGAAAAGTGGTTTGAATCTTAGAAATTATGGGTCCTCAATTTTGTCAAAAGGAAACTCCAACCTACCCAGTCCCTGAAGTACTTGGGGACACTGTTTGACATTCACTTGGGATGTGTGCGTCTCACGGATGAACGAGTCAACAAAGTGATTCAGCAGGTGTGGACATTTTATTGTTCAGTGAGCCCCCACAGCTTGGGACTATCTACAGATTCTCAGCCTGATGGCGACACTGGATCTGGTTCCTGGGCCAGACAGGGAGGCCTCTGCAGGCCTCCCTTCTGATGAGATGGTTTCAACAATCGTAGGAATAAGAGGTCCATCTTGCCTTGCCCATGTAAGTGGTAGAATCTCTTTGCTGGTGGAATGTGCCTTCTCATCTGCTCCAGGGAATCAGTTTGCTGATGCTTGATTGGATCTTGGTGACTACAGATGCGAGCTTAACAGGTTGGGGAACGCATTGCATACAGCAAATTGCTCAAGGTCACTGGACTTGTTGAAGACCCGAGCGATCAGGTTGGCACTACAGAACTTTCTTCCAATCCTCTGAGAAAAGCGGTGAGAGGTACTCTCAGACAATGCAACAGCTTTGGCATACATGAACAACCAGGAAGGCATCAGGACCTCGAGGAGTGTCGGTGGAGATGAGCCTGCTCTTCCCGTGGGCGGAATAGAATCTTCAGTTACTATCTGCAGCCCATATTGCAAGTCAAGAGAATATCGGTCAGATTTTCTCAGCAGGAGTCTTCTGGATCCAGGAAAATGTGAGCTGAATCTGCAGGCTTTTCAGCTTTTCACTCAATGCTGGGGTTTTCTCCACATGGATCTGATGGCGACCCGCAAAAATACCCACAAAGTTACCCAATTCTTCAACCATTGGAGAGAGTTTGGTGCATTAGGCATCAATGGCCTGCTTCAGCCATGGCCAGTGAGGGAGCTTCTGTGCGTTTTTCCTTCATGGCTGTTTATAGGCAGGGTACTGTGCCAAGTGGAGATAGAGAACAACCGGGTGATCTTCGTGGCTCTGGATTGGCCACGCAGACTTTGGTATGAAAATCTGATGCGGCTCAGGAGGACGGTTCCTCTGTGTTTGCTGGATACTATGAGCTTGTTGGTTAAGGGCCTGGTGGTGATGGCAGATCCTAGTTGGTTTTGTCTTGATTTTGCTCTTGAATGGAGATGGTTATGCAGAAGAGGCTATTCCATCTGTAATCTCCATGCTCTTAAAGTCTAGAAAGATGGCTACCTCTCTGGCCTATTTCCGTGTTTGGTGCTTACATAAGAATTTCTTTGAGGACTGTTTTGTCTCCCCTGGAGATCTGAGATTCCGTGTATACTGGATTTTCTACAGAAGGGCCTGGATAAAGGCTTGGCCTTGAATTTTCTGAAAATGCAGGCGGCTGCCATCTCTTGTTATAGAGGGTACATGATGGGTGTGTCAGTGGTGGCACACCCTGATTGCTCATTTTCTCTTGTTATAGAGGTTGTGCCTACCCTTCAGTCTCATTTTCCTCAATGGCACCTTTTTCTGCTGCCGTTTAAGCCCTTGAAGCAGGTTTCACTCAAGGAGCTCATTCCGAAAGTGGTCTTTTTAGTGGTCATTTGCTCTTCCAGGGGGATAATGGAACTTCAGGCCCTTTCTTGCCCTTTTCTTTTTCTCGTCATTTCCTTAAATGCGATAGTCTTTCAGCCAATCCGTTTTCTCCCATAGGTCAATTCATAAGAGCATAGGAAATTGCCATGCTGCGTCAGTCCAAGGGTCCATCAAGCCCAGCATCCTGTTTCCAACAGAGGCCAAACCAGGTCACAAGAACCTAGCAAGTACCCAAACCCCAAGAAGATCCCATGCTACTGATGCAATTGATAGCAGTGGCTATTAGCTAAGTAAACTTGATTAATACCAGTTAATGGACTTCTCATGCAAGAACTTATCCAAACCTTTTTTGAACCCAGCTACACTAACTGCACTAACCACGTCCTCTGGCAACAAATTCCAGAGCTTAATTGTGCGTTGAGTGAAAAAGAATTTTCTCCGATTAGTCTTAAATGTGTTACTTACTAATTTCATGGAATGCCCCATGGTCCTTCTATTATCTGAAAGTGTAAATAACCACTTCACATCTACTCGTTCAAGACCTCTGTCATATCCCCCCTCAGCCGTCTCTTCTCCAAGCTGAACAGCCCCAACTTCTTCAGCCTTTCCTCAAAGGGAGCTGTTCCATTCCCCTTATCATTTTGGTAGCCCTTCTCTGTACCTTCTCCATCGCAATTATATCTTTTTTGAGATGCGGCGACCAGAATTGTACACAGTATTCAAGGTGCGGTCTCACCATGGAGCGATACAGAGGCATTATGACATTTTCCGTTTTATTCACCATTCCTTTTCTAATAATTCCCAACATTCTGTTTGCTTTTTTGACTGCCGCAGCACACTGCACCGACTATTTCAATGTGTTATCCACTATGACACCTAGATCTCTTTCTTGGGTTGTAGCACCTAATATGGAACCCAACATTGTGTAATTATAGCATGGGTTATTTTTCCCTATATGCATCACCTTGCACTTATCCACATTAAATTTCATCTGCCATTTGGATGCCTAATTTTCCAGTCTCACAAGGTCTTCCTGCAATTTATCACAATCTGCTTGTGATTTAACTACTCTGAACAATTTTGTGTCATCTGCAAATTTGATTATCTCACTCGTCGTATTTCTTTCCAGATCATTTATAAAGATATTGAACAGTAAGGGTCCCAATACAGATCCCTGAGGCACTCCACTGTCCACTCCCTTCCACTGACAAAATTGCCCATTTAATCCTACTCTCTGTTTCCTGTCTTTTAGCCAGTTTGCAATCCACGAAAGGACATCGCCACCTATCCCATGACTTTTTACTTTTCCTAGAAGCCTCTCATGAGGAACTTTGTCAAACGCCTTCTGAAAATCCAAGTATACTATATCTACCGGTTCACCTTTATCCACATGTTTATTAACTCCTTCAAAAAAGTGAAGCAGATTTGTGAGGCAAGACAAATACAAACAGTCTAACTTCAGTTAGTCAGCCTGAATGACTCACTGCTTCCTTGATTAACAAATGTTGGTCCCTATTCAAACCCAATCACACTACCTCAACACCTTTCCAAGGTGAGTAACTGAGCTGAACTATTCAACTTTTTTACTTTGGTATATACTGCTCCTAGCTTATTTCTAGCTCCTGCTACTTTTTTGTGTGTGGTGGGGGGGGTTTGTGGGTTGTTTTTTTTCAATACAATGCACTCAGTATTAAATACAAACACTCAGCTCTTTAAAAGTCTGGAGAACACTCAGTTCTGCAGACTTTTAAAAATAAACACACTACCTACTGCTACCTTATTGACTGACTAAAAATACAAACAGTCTAACTTGTTTATTCACTGCCTACCTACTGCTACCTTATTGACTGACTATTTAAAAATGCAAACAGTCTAACTTGTTTATTCACTGCCTTTCTGACTATTAAAGGCACAAACACACTAAATAGTTAACTTTGCCCCAATACTTTTAAAAAAGTCAATGTCCCAAGCAAAAACTTACTGATTCCTTTCAGCCACCAGCAAGGTGATTCTCTCCTCTCAGTGTTTCCACTGTTTGAGAGTTCTGTTCATTATCTCAGTTTGGCCATTCGACTGAGGATGATACGCAGAGGTGAAGTCAAGTGTGATGTCAAATTTCTTACACAAGGCTTTCCAGAACTTTTCTGTAAATTGAGCTCCTCTGTCAGAAACAATATGTTTAGGCATGCCATGTAGGCAAAAGATGTGACTGATGAATAACTTAGCAAGTTCCATGGCTGATGGCAAGCCAGGGAGAGCCACGAAGTGAGCCATCTTCGAAAATCGGTCCACTGTAACCCAAATGGTATTGTTACCTACGGAAAGTGGCAGGTCCACCACAAAATCTGTTGCAATATGGGTCCAGGGCTCATCCGGTGCTGGCAAGGGTTGAAGCAGGCCCCAAGGACATCCGGGCGGAGATTTCTGTCTGGCACAATTGGAACAGGAGGCTACGTAAGCTAGAGTGTCTTCTTTCATGGTGGGCCACCAATAGTACTTTTGTAGCTTGACCAGTATTCGCAGTTGACGAGGGTGTCCGGCCAGTTTCGAATCATGAGCCCATCTTAGCAATTTCTTTCTTAGATTGCAGGGTACAATGGTCTTGCCTGGGGGTACCGGATGTGTAGCTGTGAGAACCACTCTCTTCGGGTCAATAATATGCTGGGGTTCATCAGGTACGTCCTCTGAGAGGAAAGAGCGAGATAATGCGTCTGCTCTGACATTCTTGTCACCAGGGCAATATTTTAGCAAAAAGTCAAATCTGTTGAAGAACAGGGACCACCTCGCCTGTCTATGGTTGAGGCGTTGAGCGTGACTGAGGTACTTCAGATTTTTGTGATCAGTGTAAACAGTAATCTGATGTTGTGCACCCTCAAGCCAGGGGCGCTATTCTTCAAATGCCATTTTTATTGCCAACAGTTCTTTATCCCCATTGCCATAGTTCTTCTCCGCTGACGAGAAGCGTCCGGAAAAGAATGAACAGGCATGCAAGATCTTTGAATCACCGGTCTGGCTTAGGACAGCCCCTACACTTACATCAGAGGCATCGACTTCCACAATGAAGGGTCGAGCAGGGTCCTGATGGCGGAGACATGGTTTGCTTTGAAAGGCGTCTTTTAACTTCTGGAATGCAGTCACAGCTTCCATAGACCAAGTAACAGCGTTGGCTCCCTTCTTAGTCATTGCTGTTAATGGAACAGTCAACGAAGAGTAATATTTAATAAAGGTCCGGTAGTAATTAGTAAATCCCAAAAATCATCTTAGAGCTTTTAGGCCCATGGGTTGTGGCCATTTTTGAATATTCTCAAGCTTCTGAGGGTCCATTTGGAAACCACTGTTTGAGACAATGTAACCTAAGAAGGGCACGGATTCTTTATGAAATTCACACTTAGACAATTTGGCATACAAGCTGTTCTCGCAAAGTCTCTGCAGAACTCTTTTGACATCTTCCTGATGGGATTACAGGTCCTGAGAAAATATCAAGATGTCGTCTTAAGTAGACAATGACACATCGGTAGAGTAAATCACGCAGAATATCGTTCATTATGTTTTGGAAGACAGCCGGGGCGTTGCACAAGCCGAAGGGCATCACCAGATATTCAAAGTGTCCATCCCGGGTATTAAAAGCCATCTTCCATTCATCGCCAGAGCAGATGCAAACTAAATTATACGCTCCTTTGAGATCAAGCTTGGAGAATATCTTGTCTCCCTGTAATCTATCAAATAGCTCCGAGATGAGTGGTAAAGGGTAGCAGTCCTTTATGGTGATCTCATTAGACCTCTGTAGTCAATGTACGGACGTAACGTTCCATCCTTTTTCCCCACGAAGAAAAATCCTGCGCCGGCAGGAGACTTAGAAGGTCTTATGAAACCTTTCTGGAGATACTCCTGGTTGTACTCCAACATCGCCTTATTCTCCACTAGGGAGCGGGGGTAGACCCTTCCTTTGGGTGTTTCCGTATTTGGCTTCAAATTGATTGTGCAGTTGTATGATCTGTGTGGAGGTAACACATCAGCAGCTTCTTTTGAAAATACACTTGGTAAGATGCATATTGAGGCGGCAACCCAGGCAACAATGGGGTAGTTGGCATGCATGGTAGTGGAGAGACTTCCATTAAGCATTTGCCATGACAGTCTGGACCCCAACGTGAAAGCTCCAAAGTGGTCCAGTTGAATTGTGGCATGTGTTTCTGCAGCCACGGTAGCCCAAGTACCAAAGGGTGCATGGCCTTCTCTAGCACAAAGAAGGAAATATTCTCTGTATGAAGAGCGCCGGTACGCAAGCTCACTGGTTTTGTAAGCAGAGTTACTTCACCCGGTAAGGGCCCTCCATGAATAGAGGACTAGAGTAATGGAGGCGTCATAGTAGTAGGGATCCACAAACGTTTCACTAGACGTTTCAAAATGAAATTGCCCCCTGCCTCAGAGTCTACTAAGGCAAGGGTCTGATATTCCAAAGGCCCGAAGATTAAAGGTACTGGAAGAGAGTGGAGAAGAGGGTGCAGTTAGACCTAAGAAGAGTCCTCCCACAGGACTTAGGTATGCCAGTTTCCTGGACATATAGGGCATGTTTGTACAGCATGACCAGCTTGTCCAAAATACATGCATAGTCCCAACCTCTTTCGGACTCATCTCTCTTTAGAAGTCAAATGACTGGAGCCCAGTTGCATTGGTTCTTCTTCACCAGCAGCAGGCCCTGGGAGTGTAGGCTTGGGTAGAGACTTGACACAAATCTCTCCCTGGAGTGGTCGTCTGGGACTCTTGACCTCTTGAACTTTGTTGCGAATTCGGCGATCAATCTTTGCTGCCAAGTGCATAAGTTCTGCTAAGGTCTCTGGCATCTCACGAATCACCAGTTCATCTTTCAACCGGGAGTTCAGGCCTTCAAAAAAATAGGGTTTTCAGGCACCTAGGGTCCCAATGTAATTCAGAAGCCAACGTCTTGAATTCAATGGCGAAGTCTGGTAAAGGTTTGTTACTTTGTTGTAGATGAAGCAAAGCTGATCCTGCTATCAAGTACCGGGCAGGGTCATCAAATACTGACTTAAACAGTTCAAGAAACCCGTCAAGATCATTCAGGATAGGGTCATTGTGCTCCCACAGCGGTGAGGCCCAAGCCAGCGCTCTTCCATCCAGATACGAAAGGATATAGGTGGTCTTGGCATACGCTGTAGGGAAATGGTTAGGTTGCAGGGAAAAGTGCATGCAACATTGATTAATAAATCCTCTACACTTCCAAACTTCACCCGTGAAGCGTGTCTGAGCAGAGAGAGGCACTGTAGACTTGATCGTCACTTCTGGCGGTGTAACTTCTTTACCTGCAGCAGCTGGTGCATTCATCTGTGCGTGTAGCTGATTAAAGGCAACAGGCAAGTTGTCTAACGAATTCTGTTGTTCGGAGATTCGCTGGGCCAGGCCTGGAATGGCCTGCAAACGGTGAGCTGAGCCGAATCCATTGAGTTAGCAATCTGTTATGGTTATGAGGTGTTGGAGTGGATTCTTGAGTACTGCGGTGATGGCCACTTCCACGGGGAGGAGCCCCGTGAGGAACCGCAGTACTAGGCTAGACTCTATACACGCAGACACAGAAAAGTTGTATTTATTGTACAGCTCGATGGTACCGCCCAGGGAGCGGGCAGCAGTGAAGGTAACCCAGTGAAGTAGTCCAGGGGTCCTCAGCAGAGGAGACCAGTCTCACACTCAAGTAGGTGATAGGCAGCATGGCGTAGCAGGGACGGGTCCCGGATGAAGACACAGAGCACTGATGCTTGAAGGTGAGACAGACTGAAAGGGTTAGTACTCACTGAAGCAGAAAGCTGTATAGTTGAAGGTCCTGGCAGGCAGAAGTTGTTCAGTGGCAGGCACCAGATTAGGGAGAGCAGGCCCTCGAGGAGCGAGTACCCGGTATCCCAAGATAGGTACCTGAAATAGAGCAGAAGGGGTACCTAGGTTACTGAAGAAATACCCCAAAGGGCAGAGAGAGCTTCCTGCGGCAGCTGAGAAGCGGCAGAGCAGCTTAGACTGGAGGCAATCCAATCCTTGCTAACTTAGTTTGTTAGCAAACGAAGGGCAGGCTAAATACCAGGATGTGATGACGTCACTCGGAGGGGACACCCCCGAGGTTCGTGCCATGACGTGGATAAAGACGTGGGTGGCGTGCACGCACGCACCCTAGGAGGCCCTCAGGAAAATCATGGCGAACACCGTTGCTGTTGCCGATCCGGGGACACCGGAAAGAGCAGCATGAAGACGCGACAGCAGCCATGTTCCCAAGGCTTGAGGAGTGAGAGAAGAAAGGTGAGGCACAGAAGTCGAAGCCATCTGAGACCGACGGATGCGACATGGAGTTCCTTCAGTACCCTAGGATGCATACCATCCGGTCCAGGTGATTTGCTACTCTTTAGTTTGTCAATCTGGCCTACTACATCTTCCAGGTTCACAGTTCTTCTGTCTCATCACCCTTGAAAACTATCTCTGGAACTGGTATCTCCCGAACATCCTCATTAGTAAACACAGAAGCAAAGAATTTAGTCTTTTTGCTATGGGCTTATCTTTCCTAAGAGCCCCTTTAACCCCTCCATCATCTAACGGTCCAATCGACTACCTCACAGGTTTCTTGCTTCGGATATATTTTTTAAAGTTTTTATTATGAGTTTTTGCCTCTAAGGCCAACTTCAGTTCAAATTCTCTCTTCGCCTGTCTTATCAGTGTTTTACAGTTAACTTGACAGTGCTTATGCTTTATCCTGTTTTCTTCAGATGGATCCTTTTTCCAATTTTTGAAGGATTTTTTCTGGCTAAAATAGCCTCTTAGAGCTGTAGACTTACTTATTGTCCCCCTTCCAGTTATTAGTTTAAATTTGATCATGATATGATCACTATTGCCAAGTGGTTCCACCACCGTTACCTCTCCTGTGTTCCACTAAGAATTAATCTAAAATAGCTCCCTCTCTTGTTGGTTCCTGAACCAATTGCTTCATGAAGCAGTCATTTTATTACATCCAGGAACTTTGTCTCTAGCAAGTCCTGATGTTATATTTACCCAGTCAATATTGGGGTAATTAAAATCTGGTGCAGGATTAGAGTTTAATCACCAAGAAATGCTGTTAGAGTGTTTACACAATTAAACATCAAACACATATAAGGATTTAAACTGGCAACTCCATGAATTTCAAGTAATACTTTAAACTCGGTCCCCCGACACGGTCCCGTGTTTCGCCAGGCTGCGTCGGGGGGGAACCAGGGATACATTCAAATCTCTAAAATGTCACCCGGAGCGCCATTTTAGAGATTTGAATGTATCCCTGGTTCCCCCCCGACGCAGCCTGGCGAAACACGGGACCGTGTCGGGGGACCGAGTTTAAAGTATTACTTGAAATTCATGGAGTTGCCAGTTTAAATCCTTATATGTGTTTGATGTTTAATTGTGTAAACACTCTAACAGCATTTCTTGGTGATTAAACTCTAATCCTGCACCAGCGTCTTGTGACACTTGCTTATGTGCAAGGCTTTGCTTCTTCTCTTTCTGGTAATTAAAATCTCCCATTATTATTGCACTGCCTAATTGGTTAGCTTCCCTGATTTCTCTTAGCATGTCATCATCTGTCTGACCATTTTGTCCAGGTAGACTGTAGTATACTCTTACCCAACACACATGGGATTTCTACCGATATAGATTCTACTGAGCATTTAGTCTCTTGTATGATCTTTATCCTGTTGGACTCTATACCATCCCGGACATAAAGTGCCACATCACCACCAAGTTGATCCTCCCTATCATTGCGATATATTTTGTATCCTGATATAGCACTGTCCCATTGGTTATCCTCCTTCCTCCAGGTCTCTGTGAAGCCAATTATGTCGATCTCATTTACTGTTATACACTCTAACTCTCCCATCTTACTACTTAGACTTCTGGCAATGGCATACAGACATTTCAAAGTGTGTTTTTTGTTTGTATTAACAACCTGCTTTTTCAGTTCTTAGAGATAATTTGGAAACTTTAGCTCAGGTGATTTTTTTTTTTAATTATCTCTTTATTAATTTTCAAAAAATAAACAAAGTAATTACACCTTGTAACAGAAACAACAAATGTATTAATCATTTCTTAGAAATCTTTACATTTGAAATCACTATATTATGTTTCACATATCCTAACATCATAGGGATAATGAGAGGGGGGAGGAAACATTGAAAATGAGGAATAATTACAACTATACAACTTTTTATTTCAAAATAATATAGCGTATTTGAAAGTTTCCCATTATTTTTCACTTCGATCCACTACCACTTGTATTAATGACTAGAGCTGGTCTTCTAGCTTCCAGGAATTCTTTTAGCTGAATAATATCAAGGAACATATATGTGGTTCCCTGAAGTTTCACCACACATTTGCATGGGTACTTTAAAATAAAACTAACACCCAAAGCCAAAACTTCAGATTTTAACTGAAGAAAAGCCTTCCGGCGAATTTGGGTTAACCCGGCTAGATCAGGGAAAATCCTAACCAGACCCCCATGAAAAGGTGTGCTCATAGATTTAAAATAAGATCGCATCACACTATTCATCTCTTGCTCCATATGAAAAGTTACCAGCACAGTTATTCTTTCCAGTATCTCCACTTGGGATTCTTCCAGATATTGTGTTAAATTTGAAAAATTTACTAAATTCCCAGAGGGATTCACTACAGAAGAGCTTTGTTTTAAAGGCAAATGTACCAGTTTCTTTATAGAGGGAATTTTATCTGGGGGAATCTTCAAAGTTTCTCCCAAATACCTTTTCAAAGTAATAAGAACAAGCTCATCTTTAATTTTTGGAAAGTTCAGTATCTAGACATTAAGGTTTCGAATGGAATTCTCTAAAAATTCCATTCTACGAACTGTAGCTAGTCTCATGGGTAATCACCGACGTTACATTTTTCAATTCTTTAACATCTTCCTCAAGTGAATGAATGTCGGTGCATTGATCCGATGGAATGCGTTGGTGATCCTGTGCCACTGTATCTAATTTTAAGGAAACATTTTGCAATCTTAAAGTTTGTTCCTGAAAGTCATTAGACAGTCCTGCCATAAGATCCCATAGGGATTCTAAGGTAACAGTTGCTGGTTTGACTATTCCAGCCGGGTTTGGACTCACCCTCATGGTTCCAGGTTCATGTTCTTCTCCACTTAATTCATTAAGTAACCAGTCCCCAGTACCAAGAACTCCTCCACTGGGTAGGGTCAAACTCTGGTCCTGGGTCGAAGTCCTGGCCTGCTCCTGTTCTCCGCCGCAAGCTCTGTCCGTCTGGAAAGGATCTATGGAGACACCTCCATTTCCTCCAGTGTTTGTGACCAGTCTCAGGGGGGAAGCTAATAGCAGCTGCCAGGGATCTGGGGGACTCAAGGTTATCTCCCCTGGTGAAAGAGATGTTCCTCTCACCTCTCCAACTGGGATTGCCGTCCCCACTACTGTCGTGGGAATTGCTTATTCCGGTATCAACCGCTGCTGTAGGGGAAGGCTGGGCTCGGGGAGAAACACCCTTACCTTCCCTTTTCATTTGTGTGGCATAATAACCACCTCTGTTACTAGCAACTGTAACATGGAATAGACTTAGTTTTTGGGGTACTTGCCAGGTTCTTAAGGCCTGGATTGGCCACTGTTGGAAACAGGATGCTGGGCTTGATGGACCCTTGGTCTGACCCAGTATGGCATGTTCTTATGTTCTTATTAACCTCTTCAAGCAGGAAAAACGGAGTTAGGCAGCGCGACACACCCTGAGCTAGCTACTTCCAAATCGCCATTTTGGATCCACCCCAGCTCAGGTAATTTTTTACATATAGGCACATGGACAACATTTGCTTTTATTGGAACCTCTCTGTTGGGATGCCCTAACTCTCCTGTTTCATTAGCATCCTTTTTTCATATCAGTCAGGAAGTTTCCCTCCTGGCCTTTTCGTGCGAAGAGTGTAAGATTGAGGTACTTGGATTTCTGCCAGTGGCTTATTTGTTATTTGGAATTGACTAACGACTTTCGTAAGTCTAACAGGTAGTTCGTCTTGTTCGGTTGTCCACACAGGGGAGCAAGCAGTTTCCAAAGCTATTCTGGCTTGCTGGATTAAGGAGGCAATTATTTCTGCCTACATAGGTGGCTGGCAAGAGGCCTCTCACATATTCTGTGAGAGCGCAATCTTGTTTTATGGGCGGAAATCCATGCGGTCACTCCTGCAGACATCTCCAGGGTGGCCACTTGGTCTTCCCTGCTTACCTTTGTTAAGCATTATAGGCTGGATATTTTGGCCAAAGAGATCCCAGTTTTTGAGGCTGTGTTCTTAAAGGCAGCCCGTGCTTCTTCCCACCCAGGTTAGGAGAGCTTTGGTACTTCCCACTAGTGCTGCCTGAACTGGTGTTGCCGGGCGATATGGAAGGGGAAATTTCCCTTACCTGCTAATTTCTTTTCCATTAGTCCTGCCACACTGGTCCAGGACCTACCGAGAAAGCAGGGATCATTCATCTGTATTAGCATTAACCTTTGTCTCCTAAATGCTTTCTGGAATTGTTTAGTTACATTTCTGTCTTCTTTCTGTTCTTTTCTGTTTAGGAGATGTGAAGACCAGGAGGATTTGCTTCTAGGTTATATGATTTAAGTATTTAATTTAAAAAATAGAAAAAAAAGATGAGGAATATTGGGTCTGCTTTTGACAGTAGTGTACTGGATTTTTACGGTGCCTCAGCACCCGTAAGTTGTGCTGGTGATGTCACTCTGGAAAAACAGTGCTTTCTGTCTCCATCTACTGGTAGGGGGAAACTACCCACAAGTGATGCCTGGACTAATGGAAAGGAAATTAACAGGTAAGGGAAATGTCTCCATACTTGTGTCCTGTTTTCACTAAATATTTGTCTGCTACACAAAACTATGCCTCCAAAGCATGGGAAATTCAATCCATTCACAAGCAGTGCCTCCTGCTGGAGATGAGGTTGGAGACCACCCTGACCTTCTGGCTTCCAACAAGATATCTGCAGCAGGGCTCATGACTTAGTTCTGGTCACTTAATTTCTTCCACAGCAATGGGTTTGAACAGATTTTCATTTAAACCTTTATTTC
The DNA here is from genome assembly GCF_901001135.1 of Rhinatrema bivittatum. NCBI lineage: Eukaryota > Metazoa > Chordata > Amphibia > Gymnophiona > Rhinatrematidae > Rhinatrema > Rhinatrema bivittatum. The sequence goes on from NC_042621.1 coordinate 44,959,310, forward strand.
CTAGCGTGTAGCCAGATGGACTCAGAACAAGTGGGTATAGTGTGCTCGTGCTAGCAGTTGGAGACGGATCTGACGTCAGCACGGGTACATATACCCCCACAGGAAGTGAAGCAACTCAGTAATTTCCGTCTCCAAAGCAGTTTGGAGTGCCTGCACGCTCGCTGAGCGTGTTTTCCAAATCTACTTTCTATTTTCTACTTTCTACTTTCCAAATTTCTCAGAAGACGAGCCCCGCACTCCTGCGGTGATACCCTCGGGTCCCTCCCCCAGTTGAGTTTCCCGGGGTGATTTCCGCGATCCCTCGGAGGTCTGCACCTCGGTCCGGTGGCTGAATCGCGGCAGGGATCTAGCCCCCGAGCGAGAAGGGCTCGGGTCGGGCTGAGAGGCGCCTCGGTCCCTGCGTGGACTTTGCCCCGAGCGAGACGAATTCGGCGGCTTAGAGGCAGCGGGTGCATTTCCTCAAGCGTGGCTGTGAAGGTATTTCCCCTCTCCCCCCGCAGCCGGAGACCGCCCAGGTTACAGCCGGGAAGCGCCGAGGATCAGGTAAGGCATATGTCTCTTACTTTTTGGTCTCCAAGGTACGAGGATCGGTGGTGTTGCCTGCATGTGGCACGCCGTGGAGGTCGCCATTTTGTCTGCCTTGTTCAGGCATATTATTGAGCGCATATTGCTGACCACATATTATTGAGCACATTTTATTGAGCGCATATTGTATATTATTGAGCGCATATAGCTGACCGCATATTATTGAGCGCATATTGTATATTATTGAGCACATATTGCTGACCACATATTGTTGAGCGCATATTGTATATTGAGCGCATATTATTGAGCGCATATTATATATTGAGCACATATTGAGCGCATATTGTATATTACTGAGCGCATATTGCTGACCGCATATTATTGAGCGCATATTGTATATTGAGCGCATATTATTGGCAGCATAAGCACCGGCGCCCTACATTCGCAAGACGCGATGGAACATTTAAACGCCTCGGCGTCTCCAGAGACGGCACCTCCTGCTTCCGGCATGAAAGCTCTAGGCCTCTGCTCAGCGTGCCAGCTTAGAGCCACGCAGAGCGAGGAGCCAGACTCCCTTTGTGCCCAATGCGAGGAGGCCATGGGAGCGTCGGGCCAGGACCAGTCTCAACCGAGGTTTACCGACAGTTCCCCAGGGGCCACCCCGGATCTAGCGGGGCGCCCTGAACAGCCAGGAATTCCGGGGGACTTGGTACCCTGACGGCTAGAAACCGCTTCCATTTCCTGGGTTGACTTATTTAAGGGGATCCACGCCTTTGTACAGATGCAGTCAGCGTCCCGTCCAGGCCCTGCTGCCGCTTCGGCTGACCCTGCCCCTGGCCCTTCTCGCCCTTATTGCGGGCACCCGCCTCCGGGCAGTCCCGCTCATGCGGACCCTGATGTCTCGGAGGACGAGTCCGAATCCCCGAGGAGGGAGAACTTCCCTCGGGGATAGAGCCATACTGAACCATGAGGCGGTTCTTTCCCAAGGAAGATCTCTCCGACCTGGTTTCTCAGTGCCTGACGGAGTTGGCTATTCCAGGCTCCCAGCACCATGGAGGCATCTACGCAGAACCCCCTGCTGGAGGGTCTTCGTCCCACAGCCCGCCATTTTCCCTTCCTGCAAGCGGCGCAACAGCTGATCGATCTGGAGTGGAACGCGCCAGAGGCCTCATTCAAAGGGGGTCGGGCCCTGTCCGGCATGTACCCCCTGGACCCGGCAATCAAGGATATGCTGGCATGCCCTCAGGTGGACGCCTTGGTTAGCGCTGTGGTCAAGCGCACTACCATTCTAGTGGAGGGGGGGGCGGCCCTCAAGGACGCTCATGACCGACGCCTGGACGCCATCCTGAAACACACCTTTGAGGTAGCAGCTCTGTCTTTGCGAATCGCAACCTGCTGCACCGTGGTAACGTGTTGGTTTGTCACAGGTCAGGAACAATGCTCCGGCAGCTGACATGGAGTCAGCTCTCTCGTTCCTTATGGATGCCGCCTCCGACCTAGTCCGTACGACAGCCAAGGGGGTCTCATCCTCAGTAGCAGCCAGAAGGCAGCTCTGGATACGAAACTAGTCAGCCGACGCCCCTTCTAAGACACGTCTCACTAGAATGCCATTCAAGGGGTCTCTTCTGTTTGGCAGCGACCTAGATAAACTGGCCAGCACATGGGGTGCCTCTCCAGTACCTCGACTGCCGGAAGACAGGTCCAAGAGGAACCAGCGCACCTTTCCGAGGCCCTCCAGAGGTAGAAGCTCTCAACGCTTAACTCCCTATAGGAGTCGCTACCAGGCGCCTCGTCCTCAGGCCAGGAACCAGTCCTTTCGGACCAAGCAGCACAAGAGGGGAGCCGGCTCGGGTTCGGGTCCCGGCCGCACCCCCCAATGAGAATCAGCCAATCCATCCGGGGGTCGAAGCCATAGGGGGCAGGTTAACCCTCTTCTACCCCAGATGGGTCGAGATTACGTCGGACCAGTGGGTCCTCGCCATCATCCGAGAGGGGTATTATCTGGACTTCCATCACATCCCTCCGGACAGGTTCGTGGAATCTCCGTGTCCAATCCACATGAAAGCAGCATTGGAAGCTACCCTAGCGAGGCTCCTGTCCTTGAAAGCCATAATCCCAGTACCTGCATGGGAGATGGATTCTGGGCAATATTCCATTTATTTCATGGTACCCAAGAAAGAGGGCACGTTCCAGCCCGTATTGGACCTCAAGTCAGTCAACAGATACTTAAGGGTCCCGAGGTTTCGCATGGAAACTCTGCGCTCAGTCAAGACCGCAGTACAGCCAGGGGAATTCCTCATGGCCTTAGACTTGTCAGAAGCCTACCTGCATATCCCGATCCATCGAAATCATCAGCACTACCTACGTTTCAAGGTTCTGGGACAACACTTCCAATTCCGGGCTTTGCCCTTTGCGTTAGCCACGCGCCGCGGACCTTCACCAAGGTGATCATAGCAGTAGCAGCGGCGCTCAGAAGAGAAGGAATCCTTGTCCATCCCTACCTAGACGATTGGCTGATCAGAGCGAAATCACGAGAGGAGAGCCATCGGGCAACCAACAGAGTGATCGCCCTCCTGGAAATCCTGGGATGGGTAGTCAACCTAAGCAAGAGTTGCCTACAGCCTTCCCAATCACTGGAATACCTGGGAGTCCAGTTCGACACCCAGGCAGACAAGGTCAGCCTCACTACCAAGAGGAGGTTAAAACTCCAGACGCGGCTATGGTCCTTGATGGGAGCCAGCCGGCCCATAGCTTGGGACTGTCTGCAGGTTCTCGGTCTCATGGCATCCACCCTGGAAGTGGTACCCTGGGCAAGGGCCCATATGAGACCACTACAACGCTCCCTCCTCTCCCGATGGAGCCCTCGCTTCCGGAATTACTCCGTGCATCTACCTCTACCAGCCAGACTACAACCCAGCTACGGTGGTGGTTGCAGTCCGACCACACGAGCAGGGGGTCGAAGATGTCCTCCCCCACGTGGACTCTGCTCACCACAGATGCCAGCCTGAGTGGATGGGGAGCACACTGCGAAGAGCTCACCGCCCAAGGGCGGTGGAACAGAGAAGAGTCGGGGTGGAACATCAACCGTCTAGAGGCACGGGCAGTTCGATTAGCATGCCTGCAATTTGCCCACAGACTGAGGAACAGAGTAGTCAGAGTGATGTCCGACAACGCCACCACGGTGGCATACATCAACCGACAGGGCAAAACCAGAAGCCAACAGGTGTCCCTAGAGATAGCCCCGCTGATGGCTTGGGCAGAGGCGAATCTCCAGGACATCTCCGCCGTCCACATTGCCGGAAGGGACAACACCGCGGCAGACTTCCTCAGCAGGTTAAACCTAAATCCGGGAGAATGGCAGCTGTCCCCTACAGCCTTCCAGATGATTGTGGATCAGTGGGGGACTCCGGACATGGACTTACTGGCGGACAGGTCCAATGCTCAAGTACCCAGATACTTCAGCCGCAAGCGAGATCCGTTCTCTCACGGGATCGACGCCCTGGTTCAGCCATGGCCTCCAGGGACCCTGCTATATGCCTTTCCTCCGTGGCCCCTGCTGGGCGCCCTTATACACAAGATTCAGAAGCACAGAGGCCTAGTTCTTCTAGTGGCTCCAGACTGGCCAAGAAGACCCTGGTACGCGGACATGAGAAGACTACTGACAGGGGAGCCTCTTCCCCTGCCTCCTCTCAGGGACCTGCTATGTCAAGGTCCCATCCTCCACGAGGATCCGGCTCAATTCTCTCTTACGGTCTGGCCATTGAGAGGGCTAGACTGAAGAGAAGAGGTTACTCGGAGCCGGTGATAGATACACTCCTCCGAGCTCGCAAGTTTTCCACATCCCTCACCTACATAAGGATCTGGAGAGTATTTGAAGCCTGGTGCGACACTCATGGCACCAATCCACATGCGACCACAATCCCTATTGTTCTGGATTTCCTACAGGATGGGCTTCAGAAGGGTCTCTCCCTAAGCTCCATCAAGGTCCAGGTGGCTGCGCTGTCTTGCTACAGTCCCAGGAGGGAGGGCAAGACCATTGCCACACACCCAGATGTTTCCTGCTTCCTGAAAGGAGTCAAGCACATTCGTCCGCCACTGAAGTGGCCAGTGCCCCTGTGGAACCTCAACATAGTTTTGGATTTCTTTGCGGGATCCACCTTCAGACCCCTTCGGGGCCTGTCTCTCCGTTTGCTAACGTTGAAAATGGTGTTCTTGCTGGCAGTATGTTCCGCACGCCGCATCTCAGAGCTACAAGCACTGTCCTGCCGTGATCCCTTTTTGCGAATCACTCATGAGGCTATCCATCTTCGCACGGTTCCCTCCTTTTTACCTAAAATGGACTCACAATTTCACCTCAACCAAACCATATCTTTGCCAACCACGGCGGGTTTGAAGAAATCTGAAGAAGGGCGTTTGTTACGCCATCTCGACATCGGCAGATTGCTGCCCAGATACCTGGAAATGACAGAAGCAGTACGAAAGACGGACCATCTGTTCGTCCTTCACAGTGGGAAGAAGCAAGGGGAAGCGGCCTCTTGGCCTACCATAGCCCGTTGGATCAAAGAAGTTATCAGAGCGGCCTACGTAGATCCCGGAAAGTCACCACCTTTACAGGTCAAGGCTCATTCTACCAGAGCGCAAGCAGCATCTTGGGCAGAATCGAGGATGCTGTCGCCCGCAGAAATATGTAAGGTGGCGACATGGTCCTCCCTCCATACCTTTTCCAGATTTTACCGTCTGGATGTCCAGACCAGGGAGGACACAGCATTTGCGAGGGCAGTCCTACGCGGTCCTCAGGCAGCCTCCCGCCCAGTCCGGGAGTAAAGCTTTTGTACATCCCACTTGTTCTGAGTCCATCTGGCTACACGCTAGGAAATGTTGAGATTACTTACCTGATAATCTCCTTTTCCTTAGTGTAGACAGATGGACTCAGCATCCCGCCCGGCTGCAGGTGTACATGGGTTTCACCAATTCAAGGTAAGCCATGTCCGTTTCTTACATAAGAGCGTCCACTCTACCAGGTGTCGACGCCTTCTGGTTGGAAACGCTGGCGGTCTCCAGCTACTATCAATCGGTCAGGGGAATCCTGTTTTCTAATTCATTGATCGGTCAGTACACATATATCCATAACAGCTTTTGCAAGAAGATTACTGAGTTGCTTCACTTCCTTTGGGGGTATATGTACCCGTGCTGACGTCAGATCCGTCTCCAACTGCTAGCACGAGCACACTATACCCACTTGTTCTGAGTCCATCTGTCTACACTAAGGAAAAGGAGATTATCAGGTAAGTAATCTCAACATTTTAAGCTTTTTTTTTTTTCCACACACTGCTGTTTCCAGGGGATATCTCACCCCCCTCACAAGTTTGTTTGATAAGTTTGTCTTCACCCTCATCTCCACCAGGAAACTATGTCTGTGAATAGAGTTTGGGGGACTATGACACAAGCATTTTCCAAGCAAAATCATGATTAAGTGGACTATTTGTAAAAGTTCTTCACCAGTGGAAATGGCTCTTTTACCAGGCTAAGGGGGCTTTTGCAACCTGCCCACCCGTCTGTTGCTGGGAAATAATTTTAGCCTGAAAGGGTAAGTGCAGATTTATGGGTGCTTGAGAACTGGTGCAGAATCCACACACAAGTACCTGTGGGCAATTTTACCTGAGTAAATGGTTCTTGAAAACTGCATGGGCCCCCGGAGGTTCAACAGAGGCTTGCTTCAGGGGTGCACTTCGGTACAGGAGCCCACTGAAGGGTTCAGTTTTGCAGAGAGGCTTGTTTGTTGAGGGTCAAAAAGCACATGAGCCATGTGTCTGAAATATGTCCATTTATTTTCCTTTCTAACTCAGAAACTGAGTACTATGTTGATGAATATTATTTGTGAGAAGGACACCGCACATCCAATGATCCAGAACTTCTGCTATGAGACCGTTAAGAAGAAGATGTTCCAGTGTTTTGACGACCTGACTGACAACACCGAACCTTTCCTTCTCACTGTGTGTATCTTTCCTCTCTAGCCCCTGTTTCCGAGATAGTGGGGCTAGTGTGATACACTGTCCCAGCTTTTCATGGCAGGAATAGTGTTAAATGGGACGTAGGTAGCAGAAGAACTCAATTTTCTCAAAATGCTGCATCTTTCATTCTAGCTAAGGTACTGATCCACTTACACAGGCTCTGCCTTTTCACACCTTGTTAAGGTGAGCATGAAAGCTTTTATTCTGTTGGTTAGTGTTGGCCATCTGCCCACTTTTTGCCCTTATCAGGCTATACTTGTGTAGCAGGTCACAAAGCCTCTGTAAACAGCTGTTTTCTCAATCACATTATCATCCTTTGCTCTCTAGTCCCAAATGTGTCACCAGGAATATTTCTATACTTAAGAGCCACTAGAAATGCAGTGCAGAATGAGATTGTGTTCTGGGTGATAATGCAGATGAGGAGGCATCAGGTCCTTAAGCATGGGAGAAATTCAGACCTAGCTGAGCACTCCCCAACACTGCAGTAATTTTTCTTTCTCCTCCTTTTCTAGGCAGCTAGAAAGGTTTTTCTTCAAGAAAGTTTTACTGAGAAGTTGGAGAAATGCAGCAAAAGATCAGTGTGTGACCCAAAGCCAAGGCTGGAACCAGAACCTATGGAAAAATATTGCAAAGATGCCAGGAGGTGAGAATTCCTGAGTATTTCCAAGGCTTTGCTGGATGTTTGCAGAGTTTTGCAGTTCAGCGGTGGCATGCTTGAGGGAGGTCGCATCACATGTCTAGTTCTAATATTCCTGAATGGGAATTTCTTCCTTAGTGCTCATTCCTTTAGGACTTGAGCCATGCGACAGGCCCAGCCAGTTGGGTTTTCAAGATATCCACGATGAATATTTTATTTAAAAGGACTTGTTGCCCACACCATCCAACATTTGGGGCAGGTTACAAATAAAACATTCATAATAAAATTCAAAGTGCAAACATATATAATTTAAAAAAAAAAAAAAAAGAAAAAAACAAAGTAAAGGCATATGCCTATACATAGCCTGGGTATTAAGAGGCCTAATAAAAAAACAAGGGTAGATGCTTTAAAAGGTAATGGACTGGAGAGCACCAATTAGCCTGAAAGAGGACTTAAGGCTTGCAGAGGTCTTTATGTGTTTGTCTGAACAGACTTTCACATAAAGTCTGTTTTTTGAAATTCTTGGTGCTAGACAAGGATCTTGAGTGAGGTGGGATAGAATTCCATATAATAGAGCTGTCAATAGAAAAAGCCCACTCACGAGTTACTGCCAGCCTGGTGAGTCTTGGAGAGGGCATGGGTAGCAGAAATTGATTTTTTTGATCTTAAACTGCATGAAGGAACATCGAAATGAAGAAATGTGTGTAACCATGGTCTGTTGACATTGTATATCAAATTATGTATTGTAGATACTATTTTATATAATATCCTCCACTGAGCTGGCAACCAATGTAAGGAATACAGAACTGGTGTGATTGATCGTGGGGTTTTGTATTTGTAAGTAATTGGGCTGCAGAGTTTTGTACGAGCTGAAGGAGCCCGATTGTAGACTGAGGAAGACCAACATATACATAGTTACAGTAGTCAATCCCTGTGAGCACTAGCGATTGAAGGACAATCCTAAAGTCATCAAGTTCGAGTAATGGTTTGTGTCTAAGAAGATGGAGCTTGTAGTAGGATGATTGTAGAACTGATTTGATTTGTGATGTCATGTCAAGTTTAGTACAAAAGGAAACATTTGATTCCAAACAATCGTGTCTCCTATTACTTTTAATAAATTTGTTTTCATTAATTGCTTATTGAATTTAGAAGATGACAATGAGGTTCCGAGCAGACTGGGAAATATGAAGCGTAATATTATCAAATGAAAATGTCTTAGACATGTCAGAAAATGCAGGGTTACCAAGAACCATTATCTCTGTTTTTGAGAAACTCAAAGTTTGTTCTGAGACAGCCACTTATTAATGGACAAAGAGAGGGTGGTGAATTGGGCTATGGATTGCCAATTCTGTCGGATTAGAAAGTAAAACTGAATAATCATTCATGGAAAGGAATGTACAGATGGGTGAGAGATTTTTATATTAAACAAGATGGCTGAGAGCGTTGAGCCTTGGAACGCCAGTATTAATTGGGAACCATGAAGAGGTATGTATACGTATTTGCTGTGATTGGTATTGAAAGTAGGATTTCAACCAGGAGTGTATGTACCAGCCAGACCAATGTTAGCGAGGCGAGAAAGAAGTATGTCATGGTTGATAGTATCAAAGGTAGCGGAAAGATCTAAAAAGATCAGGACATAAGGGGTTCCAGAGTCAAATCCCCTTCCCTGTACATAACCGGATCAGTCCAAACTGCTGGGTTATGCCTCCTTTCCAGCAGATGGAGACAGAGAAAAACTTGAAGGGCACCCTCTCTTAACATGGTCTGCCACCTGCGCCTCTTCAGTATTTCTGTCTCCAGCAGATGAAGGTGGCAGAACCTGCGGTCCTCTTTTAGTTAGTTAAAAAAAAATAGGGGAATCTATCATTTAGGCATTCCTTTATTGCCATTGTTGGAGCAAGCAAGTCCCCCCTGGTTGTAGGTGAGCTAGGATTCAGGAGCCTAGTAGCTCGCATATCCCGGGAGACGACAGCCTGACTGGGTGAGTACCGGTGGTCTGGTCCCTCCCCCTCGATCTTAGCCTCAGAGACATGACATTCCTCTGCAGAGGCCTTTAAAACAACAAAAAAAAAGTTTAGGCTGTGAGCAGATGATTTTTTTTGCCGCGTCTTGGTGTTTTCTTTCCCGCTCTCTTCCTCCGGGTATCTGAGGCAATTTTTTAATATTCTTCTTTCTGCCGGCGCTGCCCCCCCCCCTTCCCATGCTGCGTACGACGTGATGTGCTGCCTGTGGGGAGCCGGCGGCACAGCTCTCCTGCGATAATCTATGTTTAAGGTGCCTCCCAAGCGGCGAGGGTCCCTCGATGACAGCAGGGAGGTCAGGGGCTAGAACCTGCACTTCGGCCGTGCAGCCAGGTGCTCCTGACAGTCTGCAGGCCCCATTCCTGCTGAGCGTGGGAACGGCGGCCATCTTGGATGCAGTCTCGTTGGCAGCAATACAGGCAGTAGGGGGAGGGGATTCTCCCTCACTGCTTTTTCCTCCCGATCTTAGTCCTGAGGGACCCTTGGACTCTCTGCAGGAGGACCTGATGACACACACAACCCCCCCCCCTCGTGGGGGCTTTACCACCTCAGGCCCCATTTTCTGCTGACTTTGTGCTTTTAATGCACAAAGCCTATCTGGCCAGTCTCGCTCAGCAGGGTGAGGTTTTCCTTCCCAGAGCACGTCTTTTGGCAACACAGCCCCCTCCTCCAAAGATTCCTAGATCTTTGGAGTCACAGGAGGTTAATAGGATTCGTACGCTCCAAGGACAAGGAGCCACGGTTCGCCGGACCAGGATCCGGTCCCTGACAAGGACCTCATAGAAACATAGAAATGACGGCAAAAGAAGACCAAACGGCCCATCCAGTCTGCCCAGCAAGTTACGCACTTTATCCATTTTTTTCCCCTTTTTTTTTCTCTCCCACCTGTTACTATTGGCTTCCAGTACCCTCCAGCCCTAATTCCCCTCCACCCCACCACCAATTTAGAGAGCAGCGCCGTAACTGCATTCAAGTGAACGTCCAGCTCAATTAGGGGTAGCAACTGCTGTAACAAGCAGGCCACACCCTTACCCCATACTCTTACCCACCCCTGTTTTTATTTTTTTATGTTTTGAGATAGCAGCCCTCCATCCTTCCGCTCTGTGAAGGTGGAACACCAACTACTGGCCACTGGCGTCCCGCTCCGTGAATGCCTCTGTGGCTACTGCCGCTCCGTGCAGTGTTTGAATGCCTCTGTGGCTACTGCCGCTCCGTGCAGTGTTTGAATGCCTCCTCTTTATTCACGCCCTCTAGACTTGATGGATCCACAGTTTTTATCCCACGCCCCTTTGAAGTCGTTCACAGTTTTAGACTTCACTACTTCCTCCAGTCGAAGGGGATGATCTGCAGGTGCTTCGCCTGTTCCAGAGAGATGAACTTGACCCGCTGATACCACATGTCCTAGCCAAGCTTGGAATTACCACCTTTCAGGAAGTTCCGGATGACTCCACTGTGGATCCTGTCCTGGCAGGCTTGCGGGATCTAGCCCGTACTTTCCTTTTCATCCCATGCTGCTGCAATTGATGATGTGAGAATGTGATTCGCCTGATGCGGACCTGAGAGTGGGGCGGGCAATGGACAAACTGTATCTGTTGCCGGAGGATTCCCTGGATCTTATTAAAGTCCTGAAGGTAGATGCTTTGGTTTCCGCAGTCACCAAGAGGACGACTATCCCGGTCGCCAGTGAAGCGGCTCTTAAAGATATGCAAGGCCGAAAACTCGAGGTCTATCTTAAGAGAATATTTTTAAGTGTCAGCTCTTGGGGTCGTTTCATGGTGAGACCGCACCTTAAATACTGTGTATAAATCTGGTCGCCGCATCTAAAAAAAAAATATATAGTTGTGATGGAGAAGGTACAGAGATGGGCGACCAAAATGATAAAGGGGATGGAACAGCTTCCCTTTGAGGAAAGGCTGAAGAGGTTAGGACTGTTCAGCTTGGAGATGAGACAGGGGGATATGATAGAGGTCTTTAAAATTATGAGAGATCTTGAATGTGAATCGATTTTTTACACTTTCGGATAATAGAAGGACTAGGGGGCACTCCATGAACTTAGCAAGTAGCACATTTAAGACTAATCAGAGAAAATTCTTTTTCATTCAATGCACAATTAAGCTCTGGAATTTGTTGCCAGAGGATATGTTTATGTTGCCAGAGGATATGTTATGTTGCCAGAGGATATGTTGGCCAGAGGATATGCCAGCATTATTGTTAGTTCTATTGTTACCTGTTTTATTGTTCAACTGTTCTATGTAAAGCCCCACTACTCTTTTTGGGCATTTAAAAGTTGTATGTAAAACCGGATTGATTTGTAGTTCCTACAAGAACTTCGGTCTATAAAAATTAAAAATAAATAAATAAATAATATGGTTAGTGTAGCTGGGTTCAAAAAAGGTTGGATAAGTTCTTGGAGGAGAAGTCCATTAACTGCTATAATCAAGTTGACTAAGGGAATAGCCACTGCTATTAATTGCGTCAGTAGCATGGGATCTTCTTGGTGTTTGGGGTACTTGCCAAGTTCTTGGACCTGGTTTGGCTTCTGTTGGAAGCAGGATTCTGGGCTTGATGGACCCTTGGTCTGACCCAGCATGGAAATTTCTTCTGTTCTTCTGTTCTTATGTGGCTGTACCAGTGCATGAGGTCCTCCTTGAGCTCCTCTACCGGTTGTGGGAGCACCCAGGCTCCGTTGCCTCGGTCAACTGGAAGACTGACGCCGTTTATTTAGTGCAACAGGCCCTGGGATTCTAAAAAAGCCAGCTCCTGCACCAGTCCGTGGTAGTGGAGTCTGCTCTGAAGAAGGCCAAATGGGCCCGTACTCACTCTTCTGCCCCTCCAGGGAAGGAGCAAAGGACCTTGGATGCCCTGGGCCACAAAGTCTTCCAAGGGGTGATGCTCATTGACCAAATAGCGGCATATCAATTGTACATGAATCAGTACAACTGTAACCTCTGGAAGCAAGTCCAGGAGCTCGCTGAAGGTATCCCACAGTAGTCCCAAGAAGACTTGGAATCCATAGTGCAGAAGGGGTTCGAGACTGGCAAGCACGAAGTACGAGCGGCCTATGACGTTTTTGAGACGGTGGCAAGGATATTGGTGGCTGGGCCTGGCTTAAGGCCTCCAGCCTCTGCCCTGAAGTCCAGGAGAAGCTGGCTGACCTCCCGTGCACAGGTGAAAACCTGTTCGGAGACCAGGTCCGGGACGCGGTGGCCCAACTAAAGGACCACCATGAAACACTGCGACAACTGTCTGCCAGCACCTCTGATCCTTCCTCAGCGACCCATTGGGCACTGCATCGAGACCCCAGGAAAGCCTTCTATAGGCAGCGGAGATTCTGTCCTGTGGCCTCTCAAGCTCGCGTGGCTCGGGCTACCCCAAACGGCCATCCACGACAGCAGCAGGTGCCTCAGGCCCAGCCTGCACCTCTGCCCGGCCCTATGGTGGGATTTTGTCTGGCTCAGAGAGAGCAGCAGCCTGACCCTGGTACCCACAGGTCCTGACCCACCAGTTGGGGACCAGCTATGCCTGTTTGCAGATCACTGATCCCCCAACACCACCAACTGATGAGTGTTGACCATTGTGAAATGAGGCTACCGCCTGAACCTCCTCAGAATTCCGCCAGACTCCCCTCCCTCACTGGGGTGGGGCCTAGTGGAGCATGCGATGATCCTCGAGTTGGAACTCTCTCGGCCCTGTTGCGGGCAAAAGCCGATTCCCCACGCTCAGCAGGGCTGGGGGTTCTACTCCAGGTATTTTCTCATTCCAAAGAGAACAGGCGGCCTCCGTCAGCCTCTGAGCCTTAAACAATTCCTGGGGCAACAATGGTTCAAAATGGTCTCCTTAGGCACCTTAATTTCCCTTCTTCATCAGGGGGACTGGCTCTGCTCTCTCGATTTAAAGGATGCCTACGCACACATCACCATATTTCCGCCTCATCGGAAATTCCTGCGCTTTGTGGTAGGCCAGCGGTATTTTCAATACAGGTTTAAAAACATAAGAACACACCATACCATGGGTCCATCAAGCCCAGCATCCTGTTTCCAACAGTGGCCAATCCAGGCTAGAAGTACCTGGCAAGTACCCAAAAACTATCCCATGCTACTGATGCTAGTAATAACAGTGGCTACTTGCAAAGTCAATTTGATTAATAGCAGGTAATGGACTTCTCCTCCACGAACTTATCCAAACCTTTTTTAAACCCAGCTACACTAACTGCACTGGCAACAAATTCCAGAGTTTAATTGTGTGTTGAGTTTTAAATGTGCTACATGCTACTTCATTCTAGACCCAGGGTCTTTACCAAGTGCTTGGCGGTGGTGGGAGCACATCTTTGCCGCAAGGGAGTGCATGTGTTCCCATATTTTGGACGACTGGCTCATCAGGAGTCCCACGAGCAAAGGAGCCTTTTGGGTCCTGCACGCGACAGTGTGAGTGCTCCAGTCGCTGGGATTTCTTATCAACTATCCAAAATCCCAGCTGACGCCATCCCAGTGGCTCAGCTTTATTGGAGCAGACCTGAGCACCACAGTGGCCAGGGCATTCCTCCCCAGTGATCGTGTGGCAACCCTGGCAGCCATGAGGATGACACACTGGACCTTGTGTTCCCAGTGACACCAAGCCTCTCAGGAACTCTCCGCGCTGGTCTGGATAACAGAGCCGCTCCAGGACTCCCTTGCCTGGTGGGCACAGGAAGGCAACCTGAGCAAGGGACTTCCGTTTCAGCCTCCTCCTGCTCAGGTGATCCTTACCACCGATGCGTCCAACATCGGCTGGAGTGCACATGTAGAAGGCCTCCGCACACAGGGTGTGTGGTCGAAGCCAGAGGTGAGGTGCCAAATAAATTACCTGGTACTCCGGGTGATGCGGTATGCCCTCTATGCTTTCCCGTTTCGCCTGTCCCACAAGGTTGTTCTGTTACAGACGGACAACCAAGTGGCTATGTGGTACGTTAACAAACAAGGGGGCACAGGCTCCTACCTGCTCTGTCAGGAAGCAGGGCAAATTTGGGCCTGGGCCCTGTCCCGGGCCATGCCGCCTACAAGCAGTATACCTTGCAGGGATGAAGAATGTGGTAGCAGATCGCCTCAGTCAGACATTCCATCCCATGAGTGGTCCCTCAACCCCTCCGTGGCGGACAAGATCTTCTGCAGGTGGGGTCGGCCGGAGCTGAATCTCTTCACATCCCCTCAGAACCACAAAGTGAGTCGTTTCTGCTCCCTGTACAAGGCGGAGAGAACCAGCCATGGACGCTTCGTCCAATCTTGGGGCACGGGTCTTCTGTACGCATATCCTTCGATCCTGCTCATAGGCAAGACCCTCATGAAGCTCCCAACAGGATGGAGGCTCCACGATCCTGATAGCCCCGCATTGGCCATGACAGGTCTGGTTTCCGATCCTGTGTGACCTGTTACTCCAGGAGCCCATACGCCTGGGCATCTCTTCTGACCTCATCACACAGGATCTGGGCAGGCTGCGCCATGTGAACCTCCGGTCATTGACCCTCATGGCCTGGATGTTGAAAGTCTAGTGTTACAGTCACTCGACCTTTCAGACAATGTCTCACAAGTCCTGGTAGCTTCTCATAAGCCTTCCACATGGAAGTCCTACCAGTTGAAGTGGAGAATGTTCTTAGTCTGTGTGGAGCAGGGTCTCGACCTTTTCACCTGTCCCACACCTTGGCTCCTGGACTATCTGTGGTGTCTCTCAGAATCGGGGTTGTAGACTACTTCGATCCAAGTCCACCTGAGTGCCATCAGCGCCTACCACCAAGGGGTAGGTGACACTCCGATTTCGGTGCAGCCGCTAGGGTGGCGCTTCATGAAAGGCTTACTTCAATTAAAGCCTCCACTGCGTCGTCATGTGTGGCCTGGGACCTCAACGTAGTGCTAGCGCGGTTCATGCTGTCTCCGTTTGAGCCTATGTGCTCCTGTGAGTTTAAACACCTCACCTGGAAGGTTGTCTTCCTTGTGGCAATTACTTCCACTCGCAGGATCAGTGAGCTGCAGGCCCTAGTGACCTATCAAACTTATAAGAGGTTCTTCCATGACAGGGTGGTGTTATGCACTCACCCTAAGTTCTTGCCTAAGGTGGTAACAGACTTCCATCTGAATCAGCTTATCGTATTGCCCACCTTCTTTCCGAGGCCACACTCCCACCAAGGTGAGCGGGCCCTGCATACCTTAGACTGCAAATGCGCTCTCGCATTTTATTTGAAGTGCACTGCAGCCCACAGGCAGTCCACCCAACTCTTCTTCTCCTTTGACAAAAATAGACTTGGGGTTGCAGTGGGCAAGCAGACCCTGTCCAGTTGGTTGGCGGACTGAATCGCTTTTTGCTATGAACAGGCGGGCCTTCCGGTGAGGGCCATAATAGCATCGGTGGCCCACTTCCATGCAGTTCCTATTGCTGAAATCTGCAAGGCCGCGACATGGAGTTCCCTCCAAACGTTTGCAGCCCACTACTGTCTGGACAAGGATGGTCGACAGGACAGCATCTTCGGTCAGTCTGTCCTCCGTAACCTGTTCCAAGTGTGAGAACCCAACTCTCCCTGCCTAGGGCCCAATATGTGGTTCAGGCTGCCTCCCGTTGTTACCAACAGCACCCCTGTTGTGCCTGTAGCACTTTATTGGGTGTCTGTTGGCCCTGTATGTTCTGGGGGAGCCTGCAGCTTGGTATTCACCCATCTGTGAGCACTACCATCCTGCTTGTCCTAGGAGAAAGCAAAGTTGCTTACCTGTAACAGGTGTTCTCCCAGGACAGCAGGATGTTAGTCCTCAGGAAACCCACCCACCACCCCACAGAGTTGGGTTCGTCTGCGTTTTGTTGTTTTATTTTTCGCTCGTCTTTTATGCTTTGATACGAGACTGAAGGAGGGGATCCCACGTGGCTGCGGGGATAGTGGCATGCTCGTACCGGGCTCCATCTGATGATATCACCCATCTGCGAGGACTAACATCCTACTGTCCTGGGAGAACACCTGTTACAGGTAAGCAACTCTGCTTTTTTTTTCCATGGACTGGTTCGCATCGCATTGAAGGTGAGCTCTTGGCTTTTCTGCTGAAATTGCCTTAGAAAACTTTTTCATTGATTTTTGCATTGTTTGTGAGTCTCATTAACACCGGGTCCCTCTTTGGTTCCCCTTAGTTAGCATTTTCAGGCGGTTCAGTAAGTTTCTTTTTGCTTCTGTCCTTCCCCTTGGCGGTGGTGCCTCGGTGCCTGCTGGCATCAGTCGCACGCTGCCACAGTCTCTCGTTTTTCCCATCGATCATGGCCTCATCTGGTTTTCATTGGTACCCCCAGTGTCCGAGGACCCATGTCCATCACAGATCCCTATGGAGGAGTTTGTTCTGGGGCATCACATGACATCCAGGGTTGCCGCCTCTGTGCCCAGATGACCCCAAAGGACGTCACGTTCGACTCGACAAGATGGAGAAGCTCTTTGGGTCGAGGAAGTTCGAGGCATTGATATTGGCATCGGCGGCATCTGCACCGAAGGACCTAGGAGCCACACCGATGGACACAGAGCCCTCAACATCGGCAGGGCCTTTGGTTCTGTCAGTGCTGTCAGTGGATAGGGGCACCGGAGACCTCCGTCCTCTGTCTCTTCCAGGTCGAGGACATCGGGTTCGTTGTCATCTACCTTGCACCTGGGAAAGACTGGGCTGAGCACCGAGGGAAGCGAGGAAGCATTGGCACTGGTCATCTTCAATGCAATGTGCCTGGCTCGGGAAGGCACCTGCTGAAGCTATGATGCCCCCGTGGTAAGGGCACCCATCCTTCATCGATCTCGGGGGGGGTCTGCGAGTTTCCTCCAGTCCTGGTGCCAGTCACTGAACCACCTTGGGGATCTGAGAAAGATGTGGTCACCCCTCCTGCCTCCCATCGGCTTTCAAGGAGGAGCCGGAGCGAAGAGTCCAGGTGGCAGTGCAGTGGGCATTGCTCGACATCCTACCAGTGGTACTGACGGCACTGATGCTGGCGTTTGCCATGCTGGAATCGCTGCTGGAACGGCTCATAATGCTCATCGGTGTGTTACTGACCCACTTGGTGGCAGTTTCCGGGAGGCCATCAATGCCCAGCGGGGCACCGATGCTTCCTCCAACCGATTCGGTGCTCATCACTGGTTCCGAGGAGGAGGAAGCTCCATTGGGGTTGGTGGGGACACCGGAGCGCGCTGCCCCCCATCCAGCTTTGCCTGGGCTGGCATTGGTGCCCCCTGTGTCCTTGTCTCTGGATAAAGGCCATGCACCTAGGGCTCCATCCCCTATGGACTTCAGTGAAGATTAAGCCCCATATGACCCCTCGTGGGTTGACACTGTGGAATCCTCCTCAGAGGACTTGGAGGGTTTCCCCTCAGATCTGTCTCCTGAGGCCCTGACATTTGCAGGTTTTGTGCGGATGATGGCTGAAGCCATCCCTTTTCAGTTGATGACAGAGGAGGATGCCAGACATAAGATGCTGGAAATTCTTCAGTTCGTGGAGGCTCCTAAAGAGATTGTGGCAATCCCAGTACACAAGATCTTTAAAGAATTGCTTAAGTTGCTTAAGAAAAAGCATAATTGATCTTCTCTACCTCTGAAATTATAAAGCATGATGATAAATAGTAAGCCTTATTTTATAGCACTGAAGTCACACCCTCACAGTACCTCCTGTGAACAGGAAGGTGGATTCAAAAAGCATCAGCTGGCACACCAGTTAGTAGTGGTCAAATCCGCTGTCAAGAACACCAGGAGCTCTCGGACCCATGCCTCAGCACCCTCAGGGAAGATCACAGAGCGATGGACGCTCTTGGGAGAAAAGTATTCCAGCTGTACGTGAGCCAATTCTCACGCAACTCTGGAAGCAGGTGCAGGAGCTGGTGGAGCAGCTGCCTCAACAGCAGCAAGATCCTTTCCAATCGCTGATGCGTCAGGGCCTGGAGTATGGAAAAGATGAGGTTCATTCAACCTATGATTTTTTTTGACTCTGCAGCAAGAATGTCTGTGGTAGGAAATCGGTGCCCACAGAATGGCATGGCTGAGGGCCTTGGATCTCCATCCAGAGGTACAAGAAAGACTTGCAGACTTGCCATGTACAGGAGAGAATCTTTTTGGAGATCAGGTGAGGGTCACAGTGGCTCAGTTGCGGCATCACCATGAGACCCTCCAAAGACTCTCTGCCAGAACTTCAGACCCACCCTCCTCAGCTAGGAGGTTGGCGAGGCATGGTCAGAGGAAGTCTTTCTATTGCCAGAGGAAGAGCTATCCTCCAGCCCCTCACTCCCATTCACAGAGGGTGAGCTCCAGTGACTGTCCCAGGCAACAGAGAGCTCCAAAACCCCAACCAGGGATGGGGACGGGGTTTTGACTGGATCGTAAGGAGCATGAGCCAGCCATCTGTACCTGTGACGCTGGACCCCAGGCTACAGTTCTTCGCAAACCGTTGGCCCAGTATAACCTCGGTCCAGTGGGTTCTGTCCATTGTCCGCCAAGGGTAAAAATTTAACTTTCCTAGCGTGTAGCAGATGGACTCAGGACCAATGGGTATAGTGTGCTCCTGATAGCAGTTGGAGACAGAGTCAGATTTCAATCTGACATCAGCACTACACATACCGGTGCAGGATGCTCTGCTCTTGAGTATTTCTCAGTCTCCTTAGCAGTTTGGGACTCTACACGCGCTTGCACAGCGTTAGGAAATCCAAACCAAAGAAGAAAGAAAATTCCAAAATCTTACCTCTACAAGACGAGCCCCACTCTCCTGCGGTGATACCTAAGGGTCCCTCCCCCAGTTGAGAATTCCTGAGGTGATTTTTGAGAACCCTCAGAGGTAAGCCTCGGTCCGGTAGCCGGTTCCCGGCGTGGACTTAGCCCCCAGGAGGGAGTGGCTGAGAGGCAGCGGGTGCAATACCGAATGCGGCAGTGAAGGTATTTCCCTCTCTCCCTGCAGCCGGTGACCGCCCGGCATGAGACCGGGAAGCGCCAAGACAAGGTAAGGTAGAAAACTTCTCTTAAAGTCTCTGAGGCTCGGATAGCCGCACAGATCCGCCTGTCTGTGTCTGTCCCATCGGGTTGAGCAGCCCCGTCTGGGCTAGACCCCGATTCGGTATGAGGGTCCTCCCTCGTGGAGACCCTCGGAGGGGTGTCACCATCTTGCCCACGTGGTTGCCGGCGCCATCTCCTCACCTTGATCGCCATATTGTCCGCACAATTGAGCCGTGTGCACAGCGGCGAGCCGGGCGCGTAAACTACTTCGCTTAGCGGCGTGCGCACAGCAACATGCACAAAGGTGCTGGGCACACAGCGGCATGCTCAATGGCGCCAGGCGCACAAATTAAACCAGTGCGCACAGCAGCACGCACAGCTCTCATTGGGCGCACATAGCGGCCTGCACGCACGTTTCCCGCAGCTTGTACACACATCTTCGATGCACCCGGAGTGAATATCTCAGCCTCCCGGTGCGCACATATAGGCGCACAGACGAGTTTTGAATGACCTATGCGCTCAAATCATGGCACAACCGGCCAAGAAAGCCAAGGGACAAGCTCTGCCCAGCCTGCCACCTGAGAGCGGTACAACACGAAGTGGCTTCGGCCCTGTGTCTACAGTGTGAAGAGGCCCTGGGGGAACCAGGGCAAGGCCTCCTCCCGGCCAGTAGAGGAATCTGGCTCCACCAATGACAGTACCCCGGACCTCTCTATCCCCGGCTCAGCCCCTACTCAGTTCGGCCTCTCAGGGAACGCCGCTGGCTTCAATATGGACCCAGGAACCTTTTCCTGGGTAGAATTCTTCAAAGGGCTGCTAACCTTTGTCCAGGCACAATCGGTGCCACCAGCAACACAGCCACAGCCTCCAACAGAAGACCAAAACCTTCCAGGCCCCTCTCGGCCTCCCCGAGACATGCCCCTCCGGACACAGGACACCTCGGAGGAAAAACCAGACTCCCTGGAGGAAGGAGAAATCCCTCCTATCATTGCGGGGTGCGGCTCAGGCCCAGGCCCCAGCCGCATCCCGCAATGAGAATCAACAGACCCATCCACAGGAAGAAGCCATAGGGGGCAGGCTTGCCCTATTCTACCAAAGATGGGTCGAGATAACGTCGGACAAGTGGGTCCTAACCTTCATTCGAGAGGGATACTATCTGGACTTCCACAGCATCCCCCAGACAAATTTGTGAAATCCCCTTGCCACTCCCCCTCCAAGAGGATGACAGTGGAAACCACACTGACAAAATTGCTCTCCCTAGAGGCTATAACACCGGTGCCCATACACCAACAAAATACTGGGCACTATTTCATCTATTTTGTCGTCCTCAAGAAAGAGGGAACGTTCCGGCCCATCCTGGACCTCAAGTATGTCAACCGCTACCTGAGGGAACCACACTTCTGCATGGAAACCCTATGTTCGGTCATAAAGGCAGTTCAGCCGGAAGAATTTCTGACCTCCCTGGACCTGTCAGAAGCCTATCTGCACATCCCGGTCCATCACGACCACCAGCGCTTCCTACGCTTCGCTATCATGGACCACCACTACCAGTTTCGGGCACTACCCTTCGGATTAGTTACTGCCCCTCGGACGCTCACCAAAATCATGGTGGTAGTGGCAGCGACACTGAGGAAAGAAGGAATCCTCGTACACCCGTACCTGGACGATTGGCTGATCAGAGCAAAATCTCCAGAAGAACGTCATCAGGCGACCACCAGAGTCAAGAATCTACTACAGAATCTTGGGTGGGTCGTCAACACAACCAAGAGCTGCCTGCAACCCTCCCAATCACTAGAGTACCTGGGAGTCTGGTTCGACACCTAACAAGACAAGTTTGTCCTTCCCTTTGCAAGGAGAAGGAAATTGATGGACCAGTTGAGAAAACTGTTGAGCGGCGCTTGCCCCACGTTATGGGACTACCTCCAAGTCCTCGGCTTCATGACATCGACCCTAGAAGTCGTCCCATGGGCGAGGGCCCACATGCGACCACTACAATGTTCCCTACTGTCACGATGGAACCCGATGTCCCAGGACTAAACCGTTCGCCTCCAGTTGCTGGCGGATGTACGGATCCAGCTCCTATGGTGGCTACAAGAAGACCATCTGAGCAAGGGAGTAAGACTATCCCCACCGTCCTGGGTCTTGCTCACTACGGATGCAAGCCTATGAGGGTGGGGAGCTCACTGCCAAGAACTGACGGCCCAGGGGCAATGAGACAAGGAAGAGTCGGGATGGAACATCAACAGATTGGAAGCCCAAGCAGTCAGACTAGCCTGCCTGCGATTGAGTCACAGACTCCGGGAAGAATCGGTCAGAGTCATGTCAGACAATGCCATAACAGTTTCCTACATCAACCGCCAGGGAGGAACCAGAAGCCAACAGGTGTCTCTGGAAATAGACCCCTAATGGCGTGGGCGGAAGCAAACCTGCAGGGGATCTCAGCCGCCCACATCGCGGGAAAAGACAACGTCACTGCGGATTACCTCAGCAGAGAAAGTCTAGACCCAGGGGAATGGATGCTGTCGACCACAGCATGCCAGTTGATAATAAACTGCTGGGGAACTCCAGCCATGGATCTGCTGGCAACCCAGTCCAATGCCCAAGTTCCCAACTTCTTTAGCCGCAGACGAGACCCACAATCCCAGAGGATCGACGCTCTCATCCAGACCTGGCCACAGGAAGATCTGCTGTATGCCTTTCCTCCATGGCCACTACTGGGCAGGATCATCCGCAAGACAGAACACCACAGGAGACTAGTACTTCTACTGGCCCCGGATTGGCCAAGAAGGCTGTGGTTCACAGACATGCAAAGACTCTTGGAGGGGAGTCCCCTGTCTCTACTGCCACACAGGGACCTGCTCCACCAAAGACCGAACCTCCACGAAGACCCAACTTGATTCTCTCTTACAGTCTGGCCATTGAGAGGACGCACCTGAAGAAGAGCGGATACTCGGGGGCAGTGATTGACACCTTGCTCAGAGCATGCAAGTTTTCCACGTCTCTAACCTACATACGAATATGGAGAATATTTGAAGCATGGTGCGAAGACCGCGACATACTTCTGCGGACAGTCAAAATTCCCACAATCCTGGAATTTCTGTAGGATGGCTTACAGAAGGGGTTGTCTCTCAACTCCATCAAGGTTCAAGTGGCCACGTTGGCTTGCTTCAGAGCCAAAGTGGACGGCATCAGTCTATCTTCACACCCAGATGTCTCCCGCTTCCTGAGGTGTCAAACAGATCCGACCACTACTAAAGTGGCCGGTACCCCTATGGAACCTCAATCTAATACTAGATTTCCTAGCGGGAGACTTTAAGACCTACCCGCGGGCTGTCTCTACGGCTTCTAACCTTGAAGACGGCGTTCCTAGTGACAATATGTTCAGCCCGTCGCATCTCCAAACTTCAAGCACTATCCTGTAGGAACCATTCCTCAGATTCACACCGGGATCCATACACCTATGCACTGCCCCTTCCTTCCTTCCAAAGGTGGTTTCTCATTTCCATCTAAACCAAACCATCTCGCTGCCATCTCCAGACGAGCATAAGGAATCGGAAGATTCTTGTCTTCTTCTCCATCTTAACGTCGGAAGTCTACTAGTCCGATACCTGGAAAGGTTGGAATCCATACGAAAGACGGACCACCTATTCGTCCTTCACAGTGGAAAGAAACAAGGGGAAGCAGCCTCACGGGCAACCATAGCCCGCTGGATCAAAGAAGTAATCAAGACGGCCTACGTAGAGGCAGGGAAGCCTCCACCTCTACAAGTCAAGCCCCATTCCACCAGAGCCCAGGCAGTGTCCTAGGCAGAAACCAAGATGCTGTCACCTGCTGAGATCTGTCAGGCGGTGACATGGTACTCCATTCACACCTTCTCAAGGTTCTACCGCCTGGATGTCCAGGCCCGGGAGGACACAGCATTTGCAAGGAAGGTACTAAGTGGGCCACGGGCAGCCTCCCACCCGGTTCGGGAGTAGCTTTTGTACATCCCATTGGTCCTGAGTCCATCTGCTACATGCTAGGAAATGGGAGAATTTACTTACCTGATAATTTTGTTTTCTTTAGTGTAGACAGATGGACTCAGTATCCCGCCCAGGGCTGCCTCAGAATACGGAAACCTCGGGTGACAACCTCCGAGAGCAAGACAAGCATGGGTAAGCCACGCTTTGCCCCTAGTTAAGACACCCATAATTACCGGGTGTCAACGTTTCTCGGTTGAGTGCACTGGCGGTCTCCAGAATTCACGTCAACCAGTTCAAGTTATTCAAGTTAATCAAGTTAACCAAGTTATTCAAACACATGTATATCCACAATTGCTTTTTGAAGAGAATACTGAAGAGCAGAGCATCCTGCACGGGTATATGTAGTGTTGACGTCAGATTGAAATCTGACTCCGTCTCCAACTTCTATCAGGAGCACACTATACCCATTGGTCCTGAGTCCATCTGTCTACACTAAGGAAAATGAAATTATCAGGTAAGTAATTTCTCCATTATTGGGTGTCCCACCAAATTTTCCTCTGTGCCTGTTTTTGGAGGCCTATAGCACATCAGGATATACTACTAAGGGAGCTGTCTGCCGCCTTAATGGCCAGAGCGATCAAGCCCGTTCCACTAGGGCAAAGAGGGCAGGGATTCTATTCCCGGTACTTCCTGATCCAAAGAGAACAGGGGGACTCTGTCCCATCCTAGACCTGAGGGCCTTGAATAAGTTCCTAAAAAAAAAGAAAAGTTCAAGATGGTTTCCCTAGGCACTCTGATTCCCCTCCTGCAAAAAGGGGACTGGGTATGCTCCTTTGATTTAAAGGATGCATACACCCACATAGAGATCTTCCCCAGTCACAGGCCATTCAGGTTAGCATTGGCCCCATGTGTCTACAAAATGTCTGGCCGTGGTGGGGGTGCACCTCCGCAGACTGGGAGTGCATGTTTTCCCTTACCTGGATGATTGGCTAGTCAAGAGCACATCTCAGGCCGCGGCCACAGGATCCATGCGTCTGACCATCTGGGTATTGGAGTCACTAGGGTTCGTCATCAACTACCCAACGTCCCATCTCAGCCCATCAACTCAATTGGACTTTATCAGAGCCCTGCTAGACACGGCTCAGGCAAAAGCCTTCTTACCATGATCAAGGGCGATCACCTTAGCGTTCATAGTGGAGGGGACTCAACAGAG
The DNA here is from genome assembly GCF_901001135.1 of Rhinatrema bivittatum. Lineage (NCBI taxonomy): Eukaryota > Metazoa > Chordata > Amphibia > Gymnophiona > Rhinatrematidae > Rhinatrema > Rhinatrema bivittatum. Next base: position 44,983,635 of record NC_042621.1, read on the forward strand.
TCAGCAGGTGTCAGCTTGGCACTTGTTGAGGCTGTTGGACCATATGGCCACAACTGTCCATGTACTCCCTTGACACATTTGCACATGCGCAGAGCCCAGTGAACCTTGAGGTCACAGTGGTGCGAGGTCACGCACAGCCTCCAGGCTAACATCCAAGTCACTCCGTCTCTCCGGGACTCTTTGTCCTGGTGGCGGGTTCTCTCAGATTTGGAGCGGGGAATATCCTTCCAAAATCCCCCCACTCAAATTGTCCTTACCAGAGATGCATCAACCTTGGGATGGGGAACTCATGTAGAGGGGCTCCGCACCCAAGGCCTGTGGTCCACCTAGGAAGCAAAGTGTCGATCAGGTACGCGCTATGGGCTTTCAGAGATTGGCTGTCCAACAAAATTGTTCTGATCCAGAAAGTCAACCAAGTTGCAATGTGGTATGTCAACAGGGAGGCACAGGATCGTACCTCCTGTGTCAGAAAGCAGTCCATATTTGGACCTGGGGCCTATCCCACGGGATGGTTCTCAGGGCCCTGTACTTGGCCGGAACGGAGAATGTGGTAGTGGGCAGACTGAGTCATGCCTTCAGACCCCATGAGTGATCTCTGGACCAGCGGGTAGTGAATTGGATTTTCCACCTCTAAGGGAACCCGGTCCTGGAGTTGTTCGCGTCCCCCTGCAACAGGAAGGTAGCTCAGTTTTGCTCCCTGTACAGGCCAGGTGGGAATCCAGCCTTGGATGTCTTTGCCCGCCATTGGGGCAAGGGTCTTCTGTACGCGTATCCTTCGATTCCTCTAGTGACAAAGACTCTCTTGAAGCTTCGAGAGGACCAAGGGACTATAACCCTCATAGCCCCTCATTAGTCGAGACAGATCTGGTTTCCGCTTCTCCAGGAAACCGATCAGTCTGGGAACTTGCCCAGATCTCATCACACAAGATTGGGGCAGGCTGCGACATCCCAAACTCCAGGCCCTGTCGCTCACGGCTTGGATGTTGACAGGTTAATTCTGCAACCCCTCGATCTTTCTGAGGACGTGTCTCTGGTCCTGGTAGCTTCCAGGAAGCCTTCCACTAGAAAGTCCTATGGACTAAAGTGGAGGAAGTTTTCTGTGTGGTGTAAGCAGAATGCCCTAGATCCGTTCTCCTGCCCCACACAAAATCTGCCGGACTATCTACTACACCTGTCAGAGGTTGGTTTAAAGACCAATTCGTAGAGTTCATCTTAGTGCAACAAGGTGTAGATGGTATGCCCATTTCTGTTCAGCCTATAATTGTACGCTTCATGTGGGGCCTGCTTCAGCTGAAGCCCCCTCAGTGCCTCCTGCTGTGTCTTGGGACCTCAGTGTGATGCTAGCTCAGCTAATAAAAGCTCCTGTTGAGCCGCTGCACACCTATGATCTGAAGTACCTGACCTGGAAGGTCATATTTTTGGTGATGGTCACTTCAGCATGCAGGGTCAGCGAGCTCCAGGCCTTATTGACTTATCTACCATGCACTAAGTTTTATCATGACAGTCTGGTCATGTGTATGCACCCTAAGTTCCTGCCTAAGGTGGTGACGGATTTCTATCTTAACCAGTCAGTCGCCCTACCAAGATTTTTCCCCAGGTCCCATTCACACCAAGGCAAAAGAGCCCTGCACAGTTTGGATTTCAAGAGAGCCTTAGCTTTCTGTTGGGAGCAGAGAGAAGCCCCTAGACAATCCACCCAACTTTTTATTTCTTTTGATAGGAATAGGTTGAGAGTTGCCGTTGCAAAACAGACACTATCCATTTGGCTAGCAGATTGCATCTCCTTCTGTTATGCCCCATGGGACTGCATCTTGGGGGTCATGTCAAGGCTCATTCTATCAGAGCCATGGTAATGACAGTGGTCCACTTGTGAGCAGTTCCCATGGAGGAGGTCTGCAGGGCTGCGATGTGGAGTTCTCTCTACATATTCACATCTCATTACTGTCTGGATAGGGATGGCCGACGTGACAGTAGGTTCAGCCAGTCTGTCCTCTGGAATCTCTTTGAGGTGTAGAACCCAACTCTCCCTGCCTGGGACCCATTGTTTGGGTTCAGGCTGTCTCTCCCTCTGTTACCAACAGCACCGGTGTTGTTGTCCTGTTTGGGTGTCTGTTGGTCCCCTTTTTGTTGGGGAGTAGCCTGTAGCTAAAGAGTCACCCATGTATGAAGGCTACCATCCTGCTTGTCCTAGGAGAGAGCAGAGTTGCTTACCTGTAACGGGTGTTCTTCTAGGACCAGCAGGATGGTAGTTCTCATGAAACCCACCCACCACCCCGCGGAGTTGGGTTCTCTTATGTTTTGTTTTATGTATGTTACTTAATTTCATAATTTTTATGAGACTGAAGAGGGACCCCGTGCGGATGCGTGGTTTAGGGCATGCTAGGCATGCTCAGTGTGCACAAAGTTCTAGAAACTTTGGTATAGGTTTTCCATGCCGGGCTCCATCCAATGATGTCACCAATGTGTGTGAGGACCAACATCCTGCTGTCCTAGGAGAATACATGTTACAGGTAAGCAACTCTGCTTACAGTTTTCATGATTTTTAAATTAAAGTAGTTTCCAAAGGCATTACATAATTCAGACTGAGGGTTGGCTTTGGGATATTTGGGTCCATTATCTTGATTTTTTTTTTTTTTTTTGTGAGAAATTTCACAGTGTTAAAAAGAACTTGAGGGTTATTATTGGAAACTAGAATTTCTCACAGGACAAGCAGGATGGTTGTCCTCACAAATGGGTGACATCGAGGATGGAGCCCCAACCACGGAAAAACTTCTGTCAAAGTTTCAGGAACTTTGACTGGCCCCTACTGGGCATGCCCAGCACGGCACCAACCCTGCAGCCAGCAGGGGTCTCCCTTCAGTCTTCTTTTTTCCGCGCAGCAGTAGCCACGCGGTACAAGAGCTCTTAACCACGTTCCTGACAGGAATTTTGAATAATTAATTCTGAAGAAAAATTTGCCCCTCAGGGGTCACCCTTCAACAAATTTTTCGGTCCGCGGAACTTCGGTAAGTTTTTGCCGTCGTTTGGTCGACTTCCGTCGAGTTTGGCCCTTGAGGCCCGTTGGCATTCGACAGTCCCGCGGCTAAATTTTTGGCCTTTCGCCATGGCGTCGGGGTTCCGTCGGTGTCCGGACTGTACCCGAACTATGTCAATCACAGACCCTCATGGAGTCTGTGTTTTGTGTTTAGGGAGTGAGCATGATGTTCTGACTTGCACCAAATGTGCCCTAATGACACCAAAGGGTCGCAAAGCCAGAATGGAGAAGATGGGGCTCCTCTTCCAAGCTCGTACCCCAACGCCATCAATTGCATCGACGTCATCGGAACCGGCACCGTCGAGGTCTCATCATCATCGACAACCCTTCGGTGACCGTCCGCCATCGATGACTTCGCGGCCATCGACTCCCGTTCCTTCCCCTGATGATCGAGGGGATCGGAAAGAAAAACATCGCCATCGACATCATAAGTCTCGGCCTGTCGAGGAATCGACGTCATCGACCTCAGCACCGACCGAGCCACCGCCAAAAAAGTCTCGATCAGAAGTGGCACCGTCCACTACTGTTTCGCAGGCACCGAGGCAACCCTCACCCCCTCGGGGTTTGGGAGCCGTGATCCCACCGGTGACGGTGGTCCCTCCGGCTCAGCCTCAGCCTCCCTCTCCCGTCGAGCCGGGTCTTGTTACCCCTGGTCTCCGGGCAGAACTGGACCGGCTGGTCCAGGAGGCCATCGACAAGGCGATGCTACGGTTCCAGACTCCTCCGGCACCGAGAGTGGAACCGGTCACCGAGCCGATTGCAGCAGCACTGGCACCGCTGCTACACCGGATGGAGGCGCTTATAACAGCCCTTCCACCGGTGATACCTGAGTCACCGACACCGGTAAGACCGCTGTTACCAACAGGTTTATCATCAAGTGGAGAAACACCATATCGAATTCCCCCTTCGGGAATTGTTCAATCGATGCCAGGTCGTCCCTCGCCACCGATTTCTTCTTTGGGGGCGATACGCACCTCTGCTCCACCGAGGTTTCCGATGCCAACACCGATTCCATCGAGACCGACACCGGTTCCCTCGATGCCTACACCGGCACCGATACCGGCACCGATTCCATCGAGGATTTTCTCGATGCCCCCGGTGATTCCAACCGATATTTCGGAACCTCAAACTGGGCCTTCAGGTGTTCAGCCCCCTCGAGGTCCTGCAGGTCATCATCCAGATCCCTATGATACTTGGGGTGATGATACCTCTACTGACACCGATGATTTGCCTTCACCGCCCTCTCCTACGGAGAGTAGAAAGCGTTCTCCCCCTGAGGACCTCTCTTTCATAAATTTTGTGAAGGAAATGTCAGAGTTGGTTCCATTCCAACTTCAATCTGAACAAGATGACAGGCACCAGATGATGGAATTGCTCCAATTTTTGGATGCCCCGAAAGTCATCACTTCTATTCCCATTCATCAGGTTTTTCTAGACCTTCTTAAAAAGAATTGGGAATCTCCCGGATCTGTTTCCCCGGTCAACAAAAAAGCTGACTCTACATATCTTGTACAGTCAGCACCTGGTTTTCAAAAACCTCAGTTAGACGATCATTCTGTAGTCGTAGAATCAGCTCAAAAGAAAGCTAAGCGACTAAAGCCACACTCTTTCATACCTCCTACTAAGGAAAACAAATTCCTAGATAGTATAGATAGGAAGGTATATCATGGAGCTATGCTGATTTCCAGAATAGCTTCTTATCAACTTTATATGACTCAATATAATAGGGTCATCCTGAAACAGATGCAGGAATACACTGATGCCTTGCCTGAACAGTTCCAGCCACAGCTTCAATCCCTTCTAAATAAAGGGTTTGAAGCTGGGAAGCATGAAATACGAACAGCCTATGACATCTTTGATGCTTCCACTAGAATTTCTGCCACGGCCATCTCTGCCAGACGTTGGGCTTGGCTTAAATCATCTGACCTTCGTCCAGAAGTTCAGGACAGGCTCTCTGATTTACCCTGCCTAGGGGATAATTTGTTTGGTGAGCAAATTCAACAAATTGTTGCTAAATTGAAGGATCATCATGAGACACTTAAACAGCTCTCATCCATGCCTCCTGACTTGCCTTCTAAACAGCCCTTTAGAAAGGACTCCAAGAAGTCTTTCTTTAGGCCACGAAAGTATTATCCCCCATCAACCAAGCCTAGGCCTGCACGGTCTTACCATAAGACTCAGCCTCGCCAGACTCGTAAACAAAAGCCTGCAGCAGCTCCACAACCGGGCCCTGCGGCGGGTTTTTGACTTTCACTTAGAGAGCAGTTGCCAAACCCCTCTTCCAGCTATACCGGTAGGAGGACGGCTGTGCCACTTCCTAGAAAACTGGCATCAAATCACCACAGATCAATGGGTGATAGCAATCATTGCACAGGGTTACCACCTCAACTTCCTATCCCTTCCTGCCGACTCCCCACCTTTGCAGGCGTGGAGACTCACCGATCACTCTGTTCTTTTAGAGCAAGAAGTTTCTCTTCTCCTACAGTCAAACGCTATAGAACCCGTTCCTCCCTTACAACAAGGACTCTGGTTCTATTCCAGGTACTTCCTGATACCAAAAAAGTCAGGAGGACTTCGTCCAATCCTAGACCTACGGGCCCTCAACAAGTACCTTTCCAAGGAGAAGTTCAAGATGGTAACCCTGGGCTCGCTGCTCCCTCTACTGCAAAGAGGGGATTGGCTATGCTCTCTAGACCTGAAAGACTCATATACCCACATTGCGATCACAGAATCTCATCGCAAATACCTGCGTTTTCTAGTAGGCCGAAACCACTACCAATACCGAGTACTACCTTTCGGCCTGGCGTCCACACCACGAGTCTTTACCAAATGCCTCATGGTGGTAGCAGCATTCCTCAGGAAGGAAGGTGTCCACATCTACCCCTACCTGGACGATTGGTTAATCAGGGCCCCAACCCAGCAAATAGCTCGGTCCTCCCTGACCCTAACAATTCATACTTTGCTCTCTCAAGGATTTCTTGTCAATTACGAGAAATCCTACTTGGTCCCATCTCAGACCTTATCTTTCATTGGGGCAGACTTGGACACCTTACAAACAAAAGCCTTCCTCCCTCATCAACGGGCCAAGACTCTGGTGTCCCTAGCTCGCCAGCTGCGATCTCAACACACAGCCACGGCTCGCCAATTCCTCATTCTACTAGGACATATGGCCTCCTCAGTTCAAGTAACTCCCATGGCCCGTCTGGCCATGAGAGTCACACAATGGACTCTACGACTACAATGGACTCAAGCTCTTCAGCCTCTGTCCTCCATTGTTACAATCACCGAAGCACTCCGTCTGTCTCTTGCCTGGTGGACAAACCAATGCAACCTCCTACAGGGCTTGTCCTTTCTTCCACCAGATCCCCAGATAATCCTCACCACCGACGCTTCCAACATCGGGTGGGGAGCCCATCTACACATTCTGCAAACTCAAGGATACTGGTCACTAGAGGAAGCCAAACACCAGATAAATTTCCTGGAGCTGCGAGCAATCCGCTATGCTCGCAGGACTTTTCAAGATTGCCTATCGAACCACGCAATCTTAATTCAAACAGACAACCAGGTGGCCATGTGGTACATAAACAAGCAGGGAGGCACAGGCTCCTTCCTTCTGTGTCAGGAAGCTGCGCAGATTTGGGCGGAAGCCCTCTCCCGCTCCATGTACCTCGGAGCCACCTACCTCCCGGGAGTGGACAATGTATTGGCAGACCAGCTGAGCCGTGTCTTCCAACCACACGAGTGGTCCCTCAATCCCTTGGTAGCGACCTCTCTATTTCACAAGTGGGGTTATCCCCACATAGACCTCTTTGCGTCCCCTCAGAACCACAAAGTGGACAATTTCTGCTCTCTCATTCGGAGCCAGCACTCTCGGCCGAGGGATGCATTCTCCCTCACGTGGACAACCGGTCTGCTCTATGCATTCCCTCCACTTCCTCTTCTGTCGAAGACTCTCGTGAAGCTGCGTCAGGACAGGGGAACTATGATCCTGATAGCACCGCACTGGCCACGCCAAGTGTGGTTTCCCATACTCCAGGATCTCTCCATCCACAGACACATTCCTCTGGGAACGGACCCGCATCTGCTCACTCAAAACGACGGATGCCTCCTCCATCCTAACCTCTGAGCCTTGTCACTGACGGCATGGATGTTGAAAGGTTAGTCCTTCAGCCATTTAACCTTTCGGATTCAGTTTCTCGTGTCCTGATCGCTTCACGAAAGCCTTCCACAAGAAAATCTTACTCATACAAATGGAAACGGTACACATCATGGTGCACTTCTCAGTCCCTTGATCCCCTTTCCTGTCCAATCTCTAAATTCTTGGTCTATTTATGGCATCTATCAGAATCAGGTCTAAAGACCTCTTCCATTAGAATGCATGTCAGTGCGGTAGCCGCCTTCCATAAAGGTATCGGGGGTGTCCCTATCTCAGTACAACCCCTGATAACCCGTTTTCTTAAAGGCTTGCTCCATTTGAAGCCACCTTTACGCCCTCCGGCCCCATCTTGGGACCTTAATCTGGTTCTTGGTCGCCTTATGAAACCACCTTTCGAACCTCTGCACTCCTGTGACCTAAAATATCTCACATGGAAAGTGTTATTCCTTTTGGCTATCACTTCAGCTTGCAGGGTTAGTGAATTACAGGCCCTAGTTACCTATCCGCCTTACACTAAACTCCTGCAGGACCGGGTGGTACTCCGCACTCACCCTAAATTTTTACCTAAGGTAGTTTCGGAGTTTCATATCAATCAATCTATCATACTACCTATCTTCTTTCCCAGGCCCCACTCCAACTCAGGGGAACAGACTCTGCATACCCTAGACTGTAAACGAGCTCTAGCTTTTTATCTAGACCGTATAGTTTCTCACAGGAAGAGCACTCAATTAGTCGTCTCTTTCCATCCTAACAAGTTAGGACAACCTGTGGGTAAGCAGGCTCTTTCCTCCTGGTGGGCGGACTGCATTTCCTTCTGCTATCAGCAAGCTGGCATTCCTTTCCAAGACCGTGTTAAGGCACACTCTGTGAGGGCCATGGCGACTTCAGTAGCACACCTACGCTCGGTGCCGCTTCCTGACATCTGCAAAGCTGCAACCTGGAGTTCCCTCCATACCTTTGCAGCCCACTATTGTTTGGATAAAGCTGGAAGACAAGATTCCATCTTCGGCCAATCTGTCTTGCGTAACCTTTTTCCAACTTGATGTACCAACACCCTTCCACCTCCCGGTAGGGTGCGAATGTCCTTACCAAATTCCTCCCCAGTTATTGTGCCTGTTGCACGCCGTTGGGTACATTTGGTGCAAGTCAGGACATCCTCAGCTCGGTACTCACCCATTTGTGAGGACAACCATCCTGCTTGTCCTGTGAGAAAGCAAATGTTGCTTACATGATGTAACAGGTGTTCTCACAGGACAGCAGGATGTTAGTCCTCACGAAACCCGCCCGCCACCCCGCGGTGTTGGGTTCGTTTTTATTTTATCTTTTCGGCACTGCCTGTAGCTTTGACAATAAGACTGAAGGGAGACCCCTGCTGACTGCAGGGTTGGTGCCGTGCTGGGCATGCCCAGTAGGGGCCAGTCAAAGTTCCTGAAACTTTGACAGAAGTTTTCCGTGGTTGGGGCTCCATCCTCGATGTCACCCATTTGTGAGGACTAACATCCTGCTGTCCTGTGAGAACACCTGTTACATCAGGTAAGCAACATTTGCTATATTTTAGAATAATAATTCTTTTTTGCTAGATTGACTACTGTTTTATATTGTGTGAGCTGATGAGCATAGCGATCTTGATTCTTAGATGTTCTACATTTTTTCCATGCATTTTCAAGTTTGCAAAGAGCTTTCTTTCATGTTGACAGGGTATGTGAATACCAGGGAGCTTATGATTTTCTACAACTGGATATTTTTTTATAGGAGCAAGTTTAGCCATAAAGCTTAGTAAGGCAGAGTTCCAGGAATCAACCATGACTTTGATGAATTCATCAGAAAGATTAAAAATCAAAAGGAGGAACTCTTCCTTAAGAAGCAATGGATCAACATGTTTTAGTCTATGAATGCACAAAAGCAATTGAGCGGCATCAGGGTGAATTGAGTTAATCCCAGTAGCAGCTCTAATTAAATAATGGTCAGTCCAGGGGATAGCAAAGATAGAAATATTGGAGGGATTGCAGCAAAACTCTGATGGATTAAGAAAGAGTTAGTCTAACGTATGTCCGTGCGTGCATTGAGCTAAGAAAGAAGTTCAGTTGCATAAGAAGGAGAGTCTTGATCTACCTGTAGATTAAAGTCACCTAAAATTATGGTTTTCTCAGGGAAAGAAAGAGAAATAGATAAGTATTCAATAAGAGGAGAGCAATTATGAGCCAAGAGGCCCCGGGGCACAGTATACCAGACATAGGTTTTCATCTTTGCTGGTAAGAAGCTTAACTTCAAAAGGTGGTGGTATATCAACATGAATCTGGGAAAAATTTAAGATGTGCTTGTGAAAATTAAGACCTCCACCATGGCAATGGGCCCGAGGAAGAGAACAATGACTATAATCTTGAGGACTAATGTGAGAGAACAAAAGTATTTGCCAACTTTATCAACTTGATGGTCCCATAAAACTATCTAAAAAAAAGTTATTAATACAAGTTGATAAAGTTGGCAAATACGTTTGTTCTCTCACATTAGTTCATAGTATCGTGTTGCCCTTTAAGGCGTGGTTTTTTGAAACATTATAATCTTGAGGACAGCATTGATTAAGAGAAGTGTCACTGTCCGAAATCCAAGCTTCAGTGATGGAGAAGCAATCTGGTTTATTAGTGGAAAGAATGTCCAAAATAATGGGTGTCTTTTTAGATATGGAGCAAGCATTTACCAAAACTAGAGTAATAGTAGTGGAAACAGTTAAAAGCTTCATCAAGTGTAATGGTATGTTAATTAATGCAGACCTTGATCGAGGGGTGTGTCGTCTGTCGGAGATCTCTGTATCTTCCTTGGCCAGTAATAATTGAAATTTTCATGATGAGAGCAAGCATAAAGTTCCAGATGACAAAGAAACAAGGATGTAAATGAAGGGCCAAACAAAGGGCATGCTCATTTGTTCGCGCTCCTTTCTGCAGGCACCTCTGGCATTCACGGCCTGATTTAATAGGGCCTGCGCCCCTATAAGATGTCACAAAGAGGGGGAGGGGGGGTGGGGAAACTTATCGCCAAGATGAGGGCTCTGGTTGATGGTAGGAGAGTAGCATCCGAAGCCAGTGATAAAAGCTCCATAATGTTTGCAGTTCACCTGAACACACTTCCCTCATGAAGAGGAACTTGCCCTTTCCCTGTACATACCCGGATCAGTCTAGACTCCTGGGGTTTTGCCTCTCCTCCAGCAGATGGAAGAGAAGTTTTAACGGACTCTGTCCTGTACCCTGAGGTGCCACCTAGAGTCTGTCAGTATTTTTCTGTCTCCAGCAGATGGTGGAGGTGCAAAACCTTTAGTCTGGGTTTAGTGTTCGGTTTTTAGTTTTGCTGGTATTCGTTCCTTAGGGACTCTTTTAAAAAAAAAAAAAAAAAAAAAAGAGAGAGAGAGAGAAGATATCTCTTTAAGCCTCCCAGGGGGTTGTTAGGTCCTGGTGGGACCATCCCTCCTGGTAACAGAGGCTCTGGAGCAGAGGGTTGGGAGCCCTGTAACTGCCCGCGGCTGAGGTTGATACCTGGGAGCCCAGTTCACTCACCCTCTGAAGATCTGTACACAGGACAAAATAACGCTGAGGTGATTTATTTAATTTCTGAGCCGGCCTAGCGGTCTCTTTCGGCTCTCCTTCCTTCCGATGCCGTTTTCGCCGTCTTTTTCAGTTCCTATGAGCTCCCAGCGGTTTGTCTTGGTTGCGCTGGTTCTTTTTTCGGGCCCCGATCCCAATTTAGCTCAGGGATCATACCGCATGGTGCGGCCTGCGGGCTGGAGTTTGTACCGGGTGCTTGTCGGGAGGGGAAGGCTCTTCGGGGAAGCTGATTCCAGCGAAATTGCATCGCAGCAGTCTAGAGCACGCAGGGATCCTGGGAGGGCAGAATTGCTGCCGCAGCCTCAGGACCCATTTCTTCTCAGCGCAGGTACTGAAGCCTTACTGCGAACGTTCAGGGAGCAGGAGAAGGCTACCCTGGGGTGGGGAGCTCTCCGCCTCCTCTTTCGCCGTGTCCGGCTGCCCCTGGGGGGGGGGGGGGGGGGGGGCGACTTGCAGGCAGGAAGAACGGGGGAAGGACTCGGATGAGTCTTCTTCCTCATTCTCCGATTTTGTTTTGTTGCTGCATAAAGCCTTCAAAACACAAAAAGGAGCAAAGAGCCAGGCTACTAAGGTACCCCGTGAGGTCCCGCCATCACTGGGGGCTGGGACAAGAGCTTCATCACTCCACAAGAGTACCAAGTCCCACAGTGGCATAGAAGCCCCCAAGGTCAAACACCCTCTCCAGTCCTTTTCATGTCAGGTGGACAGTGCAGATACGGACAGGGTGGATGAAGGCGAGTCTCCTCCACAAGCCCCTGGTGAGGGACTGGATGCGGATCAGGATCACCAGCTCCAGTCGGCCAAGCCAGTAGATACGCCTTAGAAGGTTTCTGGCTCTTTAACAGCGGCAGAAGGCGCAGCAAGTTCCTTTGAGCCTCCCAGGGGGTTGGCAAGTCCTGGTGGGCCCATCCCCCCCTGGTATCAGAGGCAAAAGAGCAGGGAGTTGAAGACCCGGGGACTGCTACAGCCGGCAGGTGATACCGGGGAGCCCGGCTCACTCACCTGTGGAGGGCAGCTCAGCACAGCCTTCAGAGCACTGTGGGGGGTGAGGGGGGGGAAGGTAAAAGTGAGGTGTTTTTTTTCCAGCCGGTCCAGCGTTCTCTCCAGCTCCTCTCTGCCTGCCTTACCACCGTGTTTCGGCTCGCGCGAAGGCCCCTGCCACCCAGTCTATTTTTGGCTCGCTTACCACAGCTGATCGGAGCTAAATTTAGCCCGAGGTTATGCCTCATGGTTCGGCCTGCTCCGTGCAGCAGCGTGCACACCCGCCTCTCAAGAGCCGGCATCTGTGCAGACTTTGTCTCAGGAAGTGAAGGGACCTCGGGGAGGTCCGCTGAGGGGAATCCCGTGGCAGCAGCAGTTCTTCGCGGCGCCCAGAGCCTGAGTAGCTTACAGCTCAACCGCAGCCACCTGATCCGTTCCTGCTTAGTGCAGGGTTGGAGGCCATTTTGAAAACGTTCAGGGATGCAGAGAGAGCCGTGATGGAGGCACGGAGATCCCCGCCACCTCTCTCCTCGTGACCGGGGCCCTCTGGGGGGGCAGGTCGTAGGAGGATCGGGCTGATACTTCGGATGGTGATCCTGAGGGGCCTCAGATGGGTCTTCTTTGTAGTTCTCCTTGGACTTGGTGACGTTTTTTCACAAGATGTTCAAGGCACGGAGAGTGTCCAAACGCAAGAGGGGCAAGGTCTCTGAGGTTCCCTCCTCCCGTAAGCATCCCAAGTCCCTGCCGGAGGGGGGACATACTAAGTCTAAGCGCTCTCTCAGAACCGTGGCAGGTCCGGATGATCTTCGTTGGATCTATCTGATGGAGGAGACCTTCCCCGCAAGACCTATAGGGGGTAGATGCAGGCCAGGATGGTCAGCCCCTGGTGCCCAAGCAGGGAGGTGCTTCTGCGGTGGACGGTGATGATCCCAAGGTGGTGCGCTTGTTCCTTTTTTTTTTTTTTTTAATTTATATTTTTATTAGGTTTAAACAGATTACAATCAAGAAAACACTTCTTGTTTGAAACAAAATACAAATATATAATCAGATATCCAGGAAATATGACATTATGACATACACTTTTTTGTATCATCACTCAGAGTCCACAATCAGAGATCTAAGTTTTTATACCTCAGGAATCTTTGCCTAAACAAAAAGAATTTAAGGAAAAATAGAAACTATTACACTGTTGATATATATCATCTCTAACGAACCTTTATATCATTCAATACCCAAATCAATAGGAGAGGAACTTCCTGGCAATAAGCTTTTCCCAACCAAAAAGGCTGTAAGCTGATTTGGGTGGAAAAATACATAGGATAATCCTTGATACTTGACTAAGCATTTACAGGGAAATTTCAATAAAAACATCGCACCAATTTCCAAAACTCTTGATCTTAAATTTAGAAAAAGCTTTCTTCTCTTTTGAGTAATCTTGGACAGATCAGGAAATACATTTACCTTATAACCCATAAACAGCTCAGATCTATTTCTAAAGAACATTTTTAATGACCATTCTTTATCTGCTTCCATTAAGAAGGATACTACTAAAGTAGCTGGTGTAATTTGATCTTTCTGGGATGTTTCTAATAACTCAGTTAAATTTAATTGTAACTGGACATCAGGAATTATATCTTTATCTGATTTTCCCCCTTCTTCTTTACTAGATTTGGTAACTGGTATGTAATATATCCTAGAAGTAACTGGGAAGGCCTGTTCTGGAACCTTAAGAACCTCTAACATATATTTTTTCCACATCTCTTTAGGAGATATCAATAAACTTTTAGGAAAATTGATAAATCGTAGATTTTTCCCTCTCAAAGTGTTTTCTATATTCTCTAACTTATTTGTCAGAGTTTGATTTTCTTTTATTATTGCACTTTGTACCAATTTATTACTTTCTATTTCAACTTTCATTTTAGCAATATTCTCCTTTTCCAAATTCATTTCTTTTTCAACAGGTGCGCTTGTTCCAGAGAGATGAATTGGGTCCGCTTATCCCGAATATTCTGGAAGAGCTCGGAATTGAAATCCCGCAGGAGGATTCGTGTATGGGAGCGGTGGATCCCGTGACGTTAGGTCTAAGAAGTCCGGCTTGCTCTTTTCCCTTTCATATGTCAGTCACTGACCTCTTGTTCCGGGAGAGGGACACTCCGGATCTAGGTTTGAAAGTCAGCCGCGCTATGGATAAGTTGTACCCACCACTGGAGGATGCGCTGGAGCTGCTCAGGGTACCCAAGGTGTATGCAGCAGTCTCTGCAGTCACTACAAAAACCACCATCCCATTCACGGGAGCGAAGGCCCTAAAAGATTTGCAGGACCAAAAGTTGGAGGTACAGCTTTAAAAGATATTTGAGACCCTCCGCCCTGGGAGTGCGGGCGGCCATGTACAGCAGTTTTGCTCTGCGTGCGAGCCTGCGTTGGGTGCAGCACTTACAATCTGTGGCATCCCTTTCAGAAGTGGACGCGGCTCAGGCTAGTCGTTTGGAGGCGGCGGTGGCTTACAGTGCGGACGCACTTTGATCTGCGCACGTCAGAAAGAACAGTGGTCTCCGCCGTTTCGGCCCGTAGGCTTCTTTGGTTCAGAAATTGGTTGGTGGATGTCTCCTTAAACTCAGCTGAGTTCCTTGCCTTTCAAGGGAAAGCTGCTCTTCGGCCAACAGTTGGAGGAGAGAATAAGGTTCACAAGCTACCAGAGGACAGGTCCAGGAGTAGAGGCTCTTTTCCTCAGAGGTCCAGATTCCAGGGGAATCGTCGTTTTCGGGCCTCACAGTCTTCTGGATCCTCCTCTCGTCAGGCTCCCAGCTGGGACTGATTCGGCACGGTCCAGTCTTCTTTGGTGGCTGTGTCCAGATTACGACGGGGTGTGAATTTGGAAATTCCCTCCTGGATAGTGGTAACCACCGATGCCAGCTTCTCCGGGTGGGGAGCAGTTTGTCGAGGAACAGCAGTGCAAGGTCAGTGGATGAGGTCTGAGTCTTCTTGATCGATCAATCGGTTGGAGACCAGAGCAGGTCGGTTGGCGCTACAGGTCCTCCTTCCCTTAATAGAGGGGAGATCAGTGCGGATTCTCTCCGACAATGCGACGATGGTGGCTTACATCAATCGTTAGCGCGGAACTCGGAGTCGTCCGGTGGCAACGGAGGCTCAACTTTTAATCAGCCGGGCAAAACAGCACCTGTACAGGATAGCAGCCTCTCACATTGCCGGAGTGGACAATGTGCAGGTCTATTTTCTCAACCACCACCAGTTGGATCCAGGAGAGTGGGAACACGCCAACGAGGCTTTCTGTCTCCTGTGCAACCAATGGTTCGGGCCCGCGATGGACTTGTTGGTGACGTATCGCAATGCCAAAGCTCCTCAATTTTTTCAGTCGTCGAAGAGAGCCAGGAGCGGAAGGTGTAGACGCTCTGGTGCTTCCCCGGCCAAAGAACATTCTGTTGTACGTCTTTCCCCCATGGCCGTTGGTTGGCAAGGTTCTACGCCGCATCGAGGCTCATTCGGGCAAGGTGATACTCGTCGCGCCAGAGTGGCCAAGGCGCCTGTGGTTTGCAGACCTTCTCAATCTGGAGATAGACGGCCCGGTGAGATTTCATCTGTCTTTGAGTCTGCTGCGACAAGGCTCCGTTTTTTTCACAGAGGTAGATCGCTTTTGTCTAGCGGCATGGCTTTTGAAAAGCGGAGATTGAGAAATAAGGGTTACTCGGAGGAGGTGATTAATACGCTTTTGCAGTCCCATAAAACTTCTACCTCCATAGCCTACGTCAGAGTTTGGGTATTTTCGAGGACTGGTGCCTGAACCACACGGTGGAGCCGTCCAAGGCTACTTTTCCAGATGTTCTGGCCTTTCTGCAGGCAGGTCTGGTAAAAGGTCTAGCCTTCAATTCCCTACGAGTTCAGGTTGCAGCCCTTGGTAGTTTTCGTGGAAAGGTACAAGGCCTCGCTCTAGCATCTCGTCCGGATGTGGTTCATTTTCTGCATGGCGTTAAACATCTTCGTCCTCCGATTCGGAACCCATGTCCTTCGTGGAAACTCAACCTGGTTCTCCGTGCCCTTTTGTAATGCGCTTTTCGAGCGGTGACGCGGGCAACCTTGAAAGATCTGACGTTGAAGGTCGTTTTCCTCGTGGCTATCGTATTGGCGCGGTGTGTTTCGGAGCTACAGGCCTTATCTTGTCAGGAGCCCTTCTTAAGGATTTCTAACAAAGAAGTTTCTTTACGAACGGTTCCCTCCTTTCTTCTGAAAGTAGTGTCCTCTTTTCATTTGAATCAGACGGTGGCGCTCCCATCCTTGGAGGGCCTAGATCTTTCTACTTCCGAGTCTAGGGAGTTAAGACAGTTGGACGTCAGACGCGTGCTGATACGTTATTTGGAGGTCACGAACGGTTTCTGTCTTTCGGACCATCTGTTTGTCCTATGTAGTGATCACAGGAAGGGTCAGAAAACTTCAAGGACCACCATTGCACGCTGGCTGAAAGGAAGCTATTGCTTCGGCTTACCTAGTTCAGGGCCGTCAAATTCCAGTCGGTCTCCAGGCTCATTCTACTAGATCGCAGGCGACTTCGTGGGCGGAATGTCAGCTGGTGTCGCCACAGGAGATTTGTCAAGCAACTATGTGGAAATCTCCGCACACATTTGCTAGGCATTACCATCTAGATGTCCGGGCCCCAGAGCCCGGTTCTTTCGGGGCCAGTGTTCTCCGAGCGGGACTCTCTGTCCCACCCTGGTTAGGGAAGCTTTGGTACATCCCAGGAGTCTTGATTGATCCGGGTATGTACAGGGAAAGGAAAATTGGCCCTTACCTGCTAATTTTCGTTCCTGTAGTACCACTGATCAGTCCAGAGTCCACTCGGCTGGTTGATGTTCATATTCTGCAGATTTATTCAATGCATTTTGATATTGTGTGCCCACCTTCAAAGGGTAGGAGAATGGGCATGTTTTCGTTCATGTTACCAGTTTTTCATTCCCTCTGCTCTTGGGGGGGGGGGGGGGCGGGATTTTGGTTGTACTAGTTTACTTTTCTCTACTTGGGTACAGTGTAATACTGACAGACTCTAGGTGGCACCTCAGGGGTATAGGACGGAGTCCGTTAAAACTTCTCTGTCTCCATCTGCTGGAGGGGAGGCAAAACCCCAGGAGTCTGGACTGATCCGTGGTACTACAGGAATGAAAATTAGCAGGTAAGGATCAATTTTCCTTTCCCCGTTCCGGCACAGGTATTGCATGTGAGAGAGGTGCATGCAGTGCCTATCTATCCCATTTATATTCATTGTGGATATCCTGAACACCCAACTAGCTAGGTGTGTTCTTTCGACTTGACAGAAGGACGGAATTAGATGTTCATTTTTGGTTAATTGTTTTGCAGGAGTTTTGAATATTTATTGAGGTTTTATGGGGTATTATTATGTTTTAATGTATTTCTTTTATTATGTTATTTTCATTGTAAACTACTTTGATGTTGTATCTACAATTAGGTTATCAAATAAAGCAACTAACTACTTACAGTCTGCCAGCCAGATCCAGCTGCTAGTTTAATTCTTTCACAGCAGCCTAATCCTAATAGCTACCCAGAATAGCATTATGTACTTGTAATGTTTCTTGGTCCAAAAGATCCTTCAGACAATAAGTATTCAGTATTTCATTTTGCTCCTCAGCACAAGGGACTCAAGTAAGTGTCAGGATTTGAATAGAAGAACAGATTAGCTTTGATTAGAGGCTTAGGGTCTCAGCAATGTTCTGCAAATTGACTGGCATCTTCTTCCTACTCCTTCCAGCTCAATCAAAACCAGACTCTATTGGACTGTGGTGATAACTGTGGTGTTTTCCCCTCTGACATTGCAGGGGCCATAAAGCATGACTTTCTATAACCTGATGACCATGGATCCTGCGTATGGCCACAAAGTGTCACTAATATGTAGTGGTTGTGATTCTCTTTGCCGCCACAATATCTCCAGCTCAGGAATCAAATCCAGGTCTCTCACATGACAGCCACTGGGGCACATAGCTCAGCTCTTTTTAACATTTGAATAAAGGCTGGGCATCCATCTATTTTAATGCAAAACAGTTATTCATGGTATTTGGCATCTTCTCATACTGCATCATAAATATCTCCCCTCTCCTCCTTACTGTATCACCTTCTAAAGAAGAAATCTTAATCTTAGGAAGTACAGTTACCACAAACTTCTAACCTAAAAAGCAACTACTTTGGCATCCAGATTCTTCTACAGTTAGGAACGCCTCAGCCTTTTGATAGTTTCAGAAAACCATCCTATCTCTTTACTAGCAAGGTAAACTAGATATATGGTCTCCAGATCTTCAGAAATCTAGATCAGAATGCCCAATCCACAGTGAGAGCCTTAAGGCATTGCACTATAATGCATTTCTTAGCCATTAGTAATTTCCTTTTAATGGATGTGTGTCACTGGGACAGATGTGTGAAGGTCTTTTTTGCACATCACCTCTGTAGGAATACTGTTCCTTTGTCTATTGCTTGTAGGAGCCTGCAGTACATATTCTTTCCACGTGTTGGTGCCCACTTCCTGGTGATGCTCCTTTCAGGTGAAGGGAAAGAGACGACTTGGCAAAGTAATGGCCCCTGTGTGATAATGCATGTGCCATCCTGCTGGTGATTGGTTGTGTGTGATGTGTAGATTCCTGAGTGTGATGTGTAGATTCCTGAGTGTCAGGAAGCAGGTCACAGGGAGTCACCTTTGTATAGTTTTGTTGTTCTCTTCAAATGTT
Organism: Rhinatrema bivittatum; assembly: GCF_901001135.1. NCBI lineage: Eukaryota > Metazoa > Chordata > Amphibia > Gymnophiona > Rhinatrematidae > Rhinatrema > Rhinatrema bivittatum. The sequence goes on from NC_042621.1 coordinate 45,002,142, forward strand.
AAGAATTGATTGGGGATAGAAGTCTTGTGGATGGGATACAATATTTGTGATAGAGCTGGGGTGGGGAATGTCTGAAGGTCCCTGGAAAGCAGCTCTGTATCTTATGATCTTGAAAGACTGACATTCTTTGGCTGGAATATAGTTTTTATATAATTCCACTTTTTTTTTTATAGGAAAGAAAACACACACTGTACTTCCTACAGCCTCACTACGTTGAAAGCTGCTTTCCAGTTGCTTTCAAGTGCTCGGGACCCTGAAATTGAGTTCTATGCATTAACAGAGACAGATTTTGTCTTCCCTGAGAAAGAAGATCAACCTGCTGCATCTTCCAGGATCAAGAGGCAGAGAGAGGAGAGCGCTGCTGCAGGGGTCTCTGCAAGCCCAGAGCTCCAGAGGAGGAGGAAATGTTTGACAGTAAACCACCTGCTGCTGGATACAGATAGCAGATGCAGCGAGAGGACTGCAAATCCCAGCTCTCCCCTTCAGGGAAAGGGTGGTACCCCCAAAGCCACTGCTCCAGCACTGCAGAACAAGAATGGGCATACCAGGAGGGGCGAGGGGTAAGATTTCTACAGCACAGCCAGGCCGCTATGTGCCCTCTCTTTGCAGCTTCTGCTCTAATGAATGCTTTTTGTTTCACTCTGTGTGGCTCTCATGCTGGTTCTCTGTTTAATCTAGCAGCCATCCTGGTTTTGTTTTCTATAGTTTTTCTAATATTGAATCTTATATTTCCTAGCTTGCAGCCAGATTGACTCAGGACCAGTGGGTTATGTGCTCCCCTGCTAACAGATGGAGACTGAGTCAGGTTTCAAAGCTGACATCACCCTAGATATACCCCTGCAGTGACCTCAGCCATTTAGTATCTCTCCATCTCCTAGCAGATGTGGATGTGCTATCCTCACACCAGCAGCGATGTTTAGTGGGAATGCAGCGCTAGTTAGAAGAAATTTAAATTTACCTCTAAATTGGGAGAAAGACTGAGCCCCACTCTCCTGCGGTGATACCTAAGGCTCCCTGCCCCAGTTGAGAATTCCTGAGGTAATTTCTGACATCCCTCAGAGGTGTGCCTTCGTCTGGTAGCCGGTTCCCGGCATGGACTTTGTTGCTGAAGCAGCTGAAAGGCAGCAGGTGCAGGAAGCTGAGTGTGGCAGTGACAGCCTAAGCCCTCTCCCCCCACAGCCGGAGATCGTCTCTGTACTCAGCTGGTAAGCATTGAGCCCAGTTAAGTAGAGAAGACCTCCTATTCAGAGACGTGGAAGGGCTCCAGTAAGTCTTTCCTCCGGTCTCCTTGCTCGGCGTGCCGTACCGACGACATTCCCAATAGAGCAGGGGAAGTGGGTTTTCGAGCGGGTTGGGCGGTCCCATTCTTCAGGCTCGGTGGGCACTCCATGTGGCTGGATGCGGCGCCATCTTGGTGCAGTCCGGTGCAGCGCCATTTTCGCCCTTGTCCGTCTTTATGCGCGGTGTGGGCTGGCCCTTTGTGCTCCTAACGCATGTATAAGTGCGAGCACACCTGTGCGCATAACCAAGCGCATAAGCACTCGCTTACATTAGTGCACAACTGGACGCTTAGACTTACACTCGTCGAGGCAGGTTTGTGCTCGCTTGAGAAATGCTAACCGGCTGAACGCACAAGCTACAGAGTACTGTGGCTTCGGCAACTAGGAAGCACAAGCAACACTCCCTTTGTGCTGCCTGCCATATTAGGGCTGCCCAGTCTGATCTAGAATCCTTCTTGTGTCAGTACTGTGAGGAAGCCCAGGGAGGACTGGACTCTCAGAGCTTTTCCAAGTCTGGCCCCTCCCAGTCGGAGGATGGGTCAGCCACGACCTTATCTGGTAGCTCCACGGACCTGAGCAATTCAGGGGCTGCGTCCTCACCAGGAGAGGGCAGTTCAGCAGCCCCTACCCCAGTTCCTCCTGGGCTAAGTATGGACCCAGCGACCTTCTCTTGGTTGGAATTCTTTCAGGGCCTTCAAGCCTTTGTTCAGGTGCAGTCAGCTACTGTCCCTGCCTAGTCTGAGCCCCAGCTGGAAAGGTCTCACCCTCCCAGCCCTATCAGAATGCCTTGGGAGATGCCTTGCCTCGCCAAGGGTATCCTTGACAGGGACCCAGACACCACGGATCAGCAAGGGGATGTGGACTCATTGGAGGATGGGGAAATCCCTTCAGGCCTGGAGCCATACTGGACCATGCTACAGTTTTTCCATAGAGGTTTGGTCGGAACCAAAGAAGAATCCCATCCTGGTGTCTCTACAGAAAGCCTCTTGCTATTTCCCAATGCTGGAAGCCATCCAGGAATTGATTGACCTGGAATGGGATGCCCTGGAAGCCAGTTTTAAAGGAGGTCGGACCTTGGAGGCCTTGTACCCTCTAGACCCGGTGGCCAAAGAATGCCTGTGTTTCCCGAAAGTGGACGCCCTGGTCTGTGCCGTCTTGAAGTGAATGACTATCTCAGAAGGAGGAGTGGCCTTGAAGGATGCTCATGATAGGCGTTTGGAATCCATTCTTAACCAAGCCTTTGACGCGATAGCAATGACACTGCAGATCGCTTCCTGTTGTGCCCTGGTGGCTCGTTCGTGTCTGCTTATTTATTTTTTATTTATTTTAAAGTATTTATATACCATTTTTTAAAATGTAAGTTTTATCAAAACGGGTTACAAAAAGTATAAAATAAACTAGATTAGAAAATAAATTGAAAAGAATAAAAATACACAAATTAGTATATAAACAATAAAGTACCATATTTTCCGGCATATAAGATGACCCCCAACTTTTCCAGTTAAAATATAGAGTTTGGGATATACTCGCCGTATAAGACTACCCTTCTGTGTCACTACATAACCATACTGTATGTGGTACCCAGTATACAACAACCAGCCAATCACGGCAAGCGATGTACCTTACCGGCGATTGGCTGGTCGTTGTATACAAATCCTGCTTGGATTGGTCAGCTCTCCCTGCTTGCCCAGCCCTCCCTGTCTCCAAGACTATCAGAGCAGTAACGCATCCCTCTGGCCCACCCTTGTATCGTATCCTATTACCGGTACCTCCTCTGCCTTTCAGATCTCGCTCCTGAGGACTGCAGTGAAGCGGTGCAGACGTGCATGTGCGAGATCTGAGAGGCAGAGAAGGAGGTACCGGTAATAGAGATGTGAATCGGAACCGGAATCGGTTCTGATTCCGGTACCGATTCACATCGTGGGTTTTTTTTTTTTTCGTCCGGCCCGATCGGGTTTTTTTTTTTATCGGCTGCACCCGAGCTGATAAACAAAAAACCCACCCCAACCCTTTAAAACTAATCTCTCAGCTTCCCCCACCCTCCTGACCCCCCCAAGACCTGCCAAATTAATTAAATACAACCCCCCACCCTCCTGACCCCTCCAAAACCTGCCAAATTAATTAAATACAACCCCCCACCCTCCTGACCCCTCCAAGGCCTGCCAAATTAATTAAATACAACCCCCCACCCTCCTGACCCCTCCAAAACCTGCCAAATTAATTAAATACAACCCCCCACCCTCCTGACCCCTCCAAAACCTGCCAAATTAATTAAATACAACCCCCCACCCTCCTGACCCCTCCAAAACCTACCAAATTAATTAAATACAACCGCTGCCATTGGTCGACCCCAGTGACATAGTAAGGGCAAAGGGCCGTCGGCGCCATTTTGATTGCTGGCAGCCGACGGCCCAAGTACAGGAGATCGCTCCTGGACCCCTGCTGGACCACCAGGGACTTTTGGCAGGTCTTGGGGGGGTCAGGAGGGTGGGGGGTTTTGTTAGATTTTTATTTTTTTTTTATATTCGCTCCATAAGACGCAGACATTTTTCCCCCCACTTTTGGGGAAAAAAGTGCGTCTTATGGAGCAAAAAATACGGTAATTATTCGCCCTATAAGACGACCCCCGGCGTATAAGACGACCCCCGACTTTTGAGAAGATTTTCAGGGGTTAAAAACTCGTCTTATACGCCGGAAAATACGGTAACTAATTTTACAAAAAGAATGTCTTCTCGAGAGAGAGAGTCAGATAGCTTCGGGACGCATCTCAGAGAGGCGATCAAGCCCACTGCGGCCTTCCAAGCGGATGCAAGCTTGGACCTACTGCGTACCTCGGCCAGAAGACAGCTATGGTTGCGAAACTGGTCAGCGGATGCGACCTCTAAGGCAAACCTCACAAAGATGCCCTTTAAGGGATCCCTCCTATTCGGAAGCGAATTGGAAAAGCTAGCCAGTAAGTGGGGTGAATCTCCAGTGCCTTGGCTACCAGAAGATAAGAAAAAGAAGTCACAGCGCCCCTTGCCCATGAGAGGTCAGGCCAGGGGCTCCCAACGCTTCCGGCCCTACAGAAACTCATTTCAGACAACTCTGCCCTCGGGAAGGTCTCAGTCCTTTTGGAGCCAATAACCGAAAAGAGGAATGGGTTTGGGCTCAGGTTGAACTCTAACTTCTCAATGAAGTTTGGCCGACCCATCCATGGGACGAGGAGATGGGGACCGACTGTATCCCTCTTCTATCAGCAGTGGGTTGAGATCATGTTGTTCAAATGGGTTCTGGACATCATACAAGAAGGTTACGCTCTGGAATTTCGCAGCATCCCTCGGGACATGGTCATGATGTCACCTTACCACTCCCAGCACAAAAAACTGGCAATGGAATCCATGTTGATAAGGCTCCTCAGTCTAAGGGCTGTAACCCCGGTACCTACACCCTAAGTAAATATGGGGCGTTATGCCATCTATTTCTTTTTTTTTTTTTTTTTTTTTTTTTGTGAATAGTATTTTATTAATCATCAAAAGCATTATACAAAATCCAACTGTCACAAAACTTTTCAGATGATAAATTTTTTATACATATACTGCATGATATGTGAACCATATATAAACATTAAGGTTATATAGGAATGCATAAATCTTGTATCTTTAATTGTCCATCAGGTTGTCCACTTTGAAGGTATATAGAATAATAGTGGGTTTCTGGGAGTTACTATATCAACAGATGGTTAAACTAAATCATACGTCAGGAGATGATCCTTTTCTCCACTTTTGGTACGGGAGCCAGATCTCGTAGAACTTAGTAATTTTATGATGTTTGCGTGCAATAAGTTTGTAAAGCTCGCACATCTGATCTACTTTAGCTGTAAGCATGCTGGTGGATGGTGCCTCAGAGCTTTTCCAATGTACTGCTATCACACATCTAGCAACTATTAAGATTTGATGTGCCAATAACCAGTCAGTTTTAGGGCAGTCCAGGGGTACATTCAGTAATGCAGTTTCGGGAGATAAGGCCATGTTTATATTCAGAAATTTCTGTAATAGCTTTTTGACTGTCTCCCAAAAGCATGCAATCACGGGGCATTCCTACCACATGTGAAAGTACGTACCTCTACTACCGCAACTCCGCAAGCATTCATCTGTACTGTGAAGCCTTGCTTGATGTAATTTATCCAGTGTGTAATACCAGTGAAGCAACACTTTATAGCTGTTTTCAATGAGCGACACTGACACAGCGCTCCGTTTTGTATTAATAAAAATTAAGTCTCATGTGTCGGTCTCTAATTCCTTTCCTAAATCACCCTCCCAAACTGTCACGTAATTGGGTTTGTGTTGGGATCAGTATTAAAAAAAAAAAAAAAAAAAAGCGTAAATCTTAGAAATGGTCCCTTTTATTCGGTCAGCCTGTTTGCACCATCTTTCCAGTTGGGTTTTCCTTTGAATAGATCCTCCCTAATGACCCTAGAGTGAAGGAAATGACAAATTTTGGGTGTAGGAGTCAAATCACCGTCTCTCCATCTTGGAGAGACGGTATCTATCTTTAAGAGTCTGGAAGGTAAGAGTGCCCTCCCTCTCCCAAACTTTGCCCATCGTCAATATATTATTTTGCTTCCATGTTTTGAATCCTGAGGATTCAAAATAGGGAATAGGGAAGAACTGAAAAAGTGCTGCCTGTCTCCCACCAATTTAATTCGCCACTTTTTCCATACTCTCATAGTGGTTTCAAAGGTTGGAGGTACTGTACTCTCTGATATCCAGGTATTTTGCGGCTGCCAGGTTGTTGGCCATAATGGCATTTTGCCTACCATAGTTTGTTCAATATCCACCCAACGTTTCTGCTCTCCTAATTTGTTCCAATCTATGATCGCCCTGAGTTGTGCTGCCACAAAATACCATCCTAAATGTGGGACTCCCAATCCTCCTCGTAATTTGTGTCTGTATAGAATATCTCTCGCCACTCTGGGGGTGGGCTTCCTTTTCCAAATGAAAGCAAACAGCTTCTTTTGCCAACATTTAAGTGCAGCAGTAGATATATGAATTGGAAGTGTCTGAAATAGATAAAGGAATTTTGGGAGAACACTCATTTTGGCTGTCGCTATTCTACCCATCCAGATTATCTGAATTTTGGCCCATTTTTCTGTCAGTAAAGATTTTAGAGGTGAGTGGTGTATAATTTAAATGAAATAATTCCTCAACTCTATTACTAATTAGAACACCTATATATTTTATGAGTGGTCCATTTAAAAGGAAATCTCTGCTTTAACCCAGCTATTTGTTCGGGGCGTAAGGAGACATTTAGAATCTCCGATTTATCAAGGTTCAGTTTAAAGCAGAGGCTGAACTGAATTCCGCTAATATGTCCACTGCTCTTGCCAGCGAATGTAGCAGGTTTGATAATGTAAATAAGATGTCGTCGGCAAGTAATGACATTTTATAATCTACACCGCCTACCTGTGATGGACGTGGAGGAGCGAATTTGCATCTTCTAAAAATAATGCGAATTTGCATCTTCTAAAAATAATGCAAATAATAGCGGCTATAATGGGTATCCCTACCTTATTCCTCTGTCTATGGGAAATGTATTCAGAATATGCTACGTTTACTTTGACACAAGCTTGGGGAGAATCATATAATTTAGATAACCATCTCATGAAGAAAAGGCCAAAGTTCATTTTCTCCATAGAGTGAAATAAGTATGATCAGTGAATCATGTCGAACGCTTTTTCTGCGTCTACCGACAGTAAGACTGCTGGGATGTTTTTCTGTTTGACCCACCATATCAGATCTATGATCTTGAGGATGTTGTCCGCTGCCATCCTACCCGGGATAAATCCGGTTTGGTCGGGATGTATTAATTTGGCCATCACTTTGAGGAGGGTGGCTAAGATTTTGGACAGAATCTTTAAATCGATGTTAATTAGGGAAATGGGGCGGTATGAGTCGCACTCTATTGGGTCCCTGCCTGGTTTTGCAAGATTGTGATTCCTGCTACATTTGATCCTGGAAACAGTGAGGCTCCATTACAAAGGGAGTTAAAGAGCTCCAGTAAAGTGGCCGATATTTCGGGAGTAAATTTTTTATAAAATTGAGCCGTGAAGCCATCTAACTCTGGCGCCTTATTGACTTTAAATTCTGTAATCACTTGTATATCTTCACTCATGGAAATTTCTTGTTCCAGGTTTTGTCTCTCCTCCTCAGTGATAGTGGGTAATATAGTCTGATCTAAAAACTCTTGTATCCTGTTCTCTTGAACCGCATCGTCTTTCGCATATAATGTGTCGTAAAAGTGTTTGGAAGCGTTGATGTATTTCCTTGACCGACACTAATAAAGATCTGTCATCCCCATATATTCTAGTGATTTGAGATTGGGCTATGCGGCGTTTTAGCCGTTGGGCGAGAAGCCTGCTAGCCTTATTCCCCCATTCGAAGTGATCTTGTCTTGTGATATTTAATTGATATGAGATGGCATCAAATATTAAAGCTAATCACCAAAGCCCAAATTCAACGTAATCCGAGGACCAAATATTCACACCACAGCACATTATGTCTCTCAGTAATCTATTTATTAATCTATTCCACCGGTAATATCTTATATATTATTTCTTATTTTTTTATTTATTTTCATTTATATTTTTGTAGGACCTTCAAGAATTCAGAATGTACAAAACATCCTGTTTTTACTCATAAGTCCTATTTTATTTTATTCATCATTTTCGTTCTTCACTTAAAAATCCAGAGATTTACCATAGTTTCAGAAACTTTTGTACTATACTGAAGATCCCACATTCAAGCAGTCTCTGTTTATAAAACCCACATTTGGAATAACTCAAAATTTCATGAAGACTGAATGTAGAACGCCACTTATCTCAGTATTCAGTTTTACCACCCCGACCTGGATCCAAGTTTCGATATCTGCCTCAGGGGGGTCTCTATTGCTTTTTTAAGATTCTTCTTCCCATCTAGAACTTCAGACTGCTCGATCAAACTTTTACCGCGGTACTTCACTGGCGTTTCTTTTCCCTTTAAAGATGGCGTCGGGACCGGCTCTTAAATCTTCAAGAACCGGAAGTTCTTTCAAACTCTCAACACACTGGGAGCCTATCCAACTTCATTTATTTTAATTCCTCACAAAACTAGCCAAAACTAGAATCTTAAAAAAGCAATAGAGACCCCTTGAGGCAGATATCAAAACTTGGATCCAGGTCGGGGTAGTAAAACTGAATACTGAGATAAATGGCGTTTTACATTCAGTCTTCATGAAATTTTGAGTTATTCCAAATGTGGGTTTTATAAACAGAGACTGCTTGAATGTGGGATCTTCGGTATAGTACAAAAGTTTTTGAAACTATGGTAAATCTCTGGATTTTTAAGTGAAGAATGGAAATGATGAATAAAATAAAATTGGACTTGTGAGTAAAAACAGGATGTTTTGTACATTCTGAGTACTTGAAGGTCCTATAAAAATATAAATCAAAAAATAAATAATATATAAGATATTAGCGGTGGAATAGATTAATAAATAGATTACTGAGAGACATAGTGTGCTGTGGGATCAAATGTTAAAGAACATAATTTGGGCCCGTGCTTGTTGAATTGCTGGAGAACAAGATCAGAAGGCCCAATTTTATGTGCTGCCTCTAGGGAAGCGATTTTGGTCATCAGTTTTATTTTCTGAGCTGTACTAATCTTTTTTTTTTTTTTTTTTTTTTTTTTTTTATATGCTCCTTGGGATATAAATCTGCCCCTTGGGACTGCCTTAAGGCATTCCCAATATGGTGGATTCCATAAAGCAGCCTCATTTGTTTTTTCATACTCTGTAATCTCTGTTTTTAGTGAGTTACAGAAAGTCTCATCTTCTAGTAGCATATCATTTAATTTCCAAAATTTCCTCCCTACATCCATGTCAGTCACCTGCAATTTTAACCAGACCGGAGCATGATCAGACCACATCATCTGGCCTATGTCAGTTCCAATAGTTTTCTGGCAAAGGATTTTATCTATGAGGATGAAATCAATCCGGGAATAAGATTTATGGGGGTTGGAGTAAAAAGTTTAGTTTTCCTAGCGTGTAGCAGATGGACTCAGGACCAATGGGTATAGTGTACTCCTGTTAGCAGTTGGAGACGGATCAGATTTCAATCTGACATCAGCCCCTAGTACATATACCCCTGCAGGAAGTGCAGCTCTTCAGTATTTTCCGTCTCCATAGCAGTTAGGGACTATCTGCACGCTCTCACAGCGTTAGAACCAAATTCAAAGAAGAAAATCCAAATTTAAAGAAGAAACCTAACTGAAGACGAGCCCCGCTCTCCTGCGGTGATACCTTTGGGTCCCTCCCCCAGTTGAGATTCCCGAGGTGATTTCCGTGGTCCCTCGGAGGTAAGCCTCGGTCCGGCGGCCGAATCGCGGCGAGGACCTAGCCCCCGATCCTCGGGCCCGGCTGAGAGGCAGCGGGTGCACCCTCGAGCGTGTTGGTGAAGGTATTTGCCCTCTCCCCCCGCAGCCGGAGACCACCCGGGATGAAACCGGGAAGCGCCGAAGACAAGGTAAGGTAGAAATCTTCTGCTTGAATCCGGTCTCCGAGGATCGAGGAGGAGCACAGGTCACCAGCCGGGACCAGTGCCACTGGGTTGATCCGCCCTAGCAGGGCCAGGCCCCGGCTATTTCCGAGGGTCTACCCACAGGGAGACCCTCTGAGGGGGTCACCATATTGCCCACGTGCTCGCCGTCACCATCTTGGCCCTATTCGCCGCACCGTTCGAGAGCGCACAATTCAAACTAGGCTCACAAAGCACTTGTGTGCATAAACTTACACGCACATAAAACCTTGCGCGCATAAGTTGCGCACACAGAGCTGGGCGCATATCTACGGCTGAACGCACAGCGACGCGCACAACTACACGCTCATCTTAAGCGCACCAGAGCGCTTAAGAGTTTACGCGCCGACAGCCATGGCACCTCCAGAAACAGGGATAAAGGCTCAAGGCCTCTGCCCAGCATGCCACATCAGAGCTGCACAAAGCAAGGAGGCCGACGCCCTGTGCATGCAGTGCGAAGAGGCCCTGGGAGACCCAGTCCAGGGCCAGTCCCACCCAGGGTCGAGTTCTAGCTCCTCAGGGGGTACCCCGGACCTAGCCAGGGGGACCCCCCCACAGACGGGGACCCCCAAGAAACCAGCGCCCCTCAGCTTTGACCCAGCGTCGATCTCCTGGGTGGAGTTCTTCAAGGGGATTCACGCCTTTGTTCAAATGCAAACTGAACCTCAGGCTGACCAGCCACATGCTCCACAGGAGGACCCTCATGCCCCAGGCCCTCCTAGGGCGTGTAAGTGGGGCTTCTGGGTAGTGGAAGCCTAGGCACAGGCTTCCACTACCCAGAAGCCCCACCTATGGGGACTCGGACATCTCTGAGGAGGAAGCCGAACCCTTAGAAGAGGGGGAGTTCCCCCCGGGGACAGAGCCTCACCGAACCATGAGACGCTTCTTCACAAAGGACGAGCTCCCGGACCTGGTCAACCAATGCCTGACGGAGCTCGCTATCCCGGGCCCAGGGACTTCGGGTGATCCTAAACTGAACCCCCTGCTAGAGGGTCTTCGACAGACTTCTCGCCATTTCCCTCTGTTACAAGCAGCACAGCAGCTGATTGACCTGGAATGGAGTGCTCCGGAGTCCACATTCAAAGGGGGACGAGCCTTGGCAGCCCTGTACCCCCTGGACCCGGCAACCAAAGATCTTCTTGCATGCCCAAGAGTTGATGCCATGGTCTGCGCGGTCTCCAAGTGCACCACCATCCCGGTGGAGGGAGGAGCTGCACTCAAGAATGCACATGACCGGCGCTGGAGTCCATCCTCAAACAGGCATTTGACGTTGCCACTATGTCTCTACAAATTGCGGCCTGCTGCACCGTGGTGACACGTGCCTGCTTATCACAAACCAGGAACACCCCGGGAGAAGACATGGAACCAACAGTATCATTCCTCGCGGACGCTGCCTCCGACCTAGTACGCACCGCGGCCAGAGGAGTGTCCTCTGCGGTGGAGGCCAGGAGGCAACTCTGGCTCCGAAGCTGGTTGGCCGACGCATCTTCCAAAACGCGCATCACAAGGATGCCCTTCAAAGGATCCCTTCTGTTCGGCAGCGAACTAGAGAAACTGGCTGACAAATGGGGCGAGTCCCCAGTGCTGTGCCTACCGGAGGATAAGACGAAGAGAAACCAGCGACCCTTCCTCAGGTCCTCCAGGGGCAGAAGTTCACAGCGCTTCAATCCTTACAGGAGCAACTATCAAGCCCCCTGCCCTACGGGCAGGAACCAGTCCTTTCGGACCAAGCACAACAAGAGAGGAACCAGCTCGGGTACAGGCCCCAGCCGCACCCCACAATGAGATTCAGCCGACCCATCCAAGGGAAGAAGCCATAGGGGGCAGACTAGCCCTATTCTACCGCAGATGGGTCGAGATAACTTCGGACAAGTGGGTCCTAGCCATCATTCGGGAGGGGTACCTGGATTTTCTACGAATCCCTCTGGACAAGTTTGTGGAGTCCCCCTGCCACGACCTCTCCAAGAGGGTGGCAGTGGAAGCTACACTGTCCAGGCTACTGGCCCTCGAGGCCATAACCCCAGTGCTTCCACAAGAGATAAATACTGGGCATTATTCCATTTATTTTATTGTCCCCAAGAAAGAGGGAACATTCAGGCCCATCCTGGACCTCAAATTGGTCAACTGCCACCTGAGGATTCCCCGCTTCCGCATGGAAACCCTACGATCCGTAATAAGGGCGATTACAACCAGGAGAGTTTCTCACATCCCTGGATCTTTCGGAGGCCTACCTACACATCCCAATTCATCAGGAACACCAGCACTACCTACGCTTCAAATTCCTGAACCGTCACTACCAGTTCCGGGCACTACCCTTCGGGTTAGCCACAGCACGTACTTTTGTTCGCGCGCCCGGCGCAAACAAGAGTACGCCGGATTTTAATAAATACGCGCATATCCGCGAGTATCTTTTAAAATCCGGGGTCGGCGTGCGCAAGGCTGCACAAAATCGGCAGCCTGCACGCGCCGAGCTGCGCAGCCTGCCTCCGTTCCCTCCCCCACCTTCCCCTCCCTTCCCCTACCTAACCCAACCCCCGCCCTAATTCCCCCCCAACCTTTATTTCAAAAGTTTTGCCTGCCGGGCCGGCTGCCGGTGCGCCATGTTCCGGTCCGGGGGCTGGTCCGGAGGCTGCAGCCATGCCCCTAGGCCAGAACCACACCCGCGGCTCCGCCCACGATGATGTGCCGGCCGCGACACGCCCCCCAACAAGCCCCCCCTCCCCCCCCAGGAAAGCCCAGGGGCTTTGTGCGCGCCGGCAGCCTATGCAACATAGGCTCAGCGCACAGGGGGAGCTTGGGGCAGGTTTTCGGTGGTACGCACGTATCTTATGCACGTACCCCATTGAAAATCTGCCCCATGTGTCCTATAAGATTAATAAAAAGGTATGATCAAAAAAGTTTAAAAGACTGACCTGAGAAAAATTTCATTATGTATGTTGAAAAATAAGAATAAAATATTTTTTAAAAAGTATGTCTATTATAGAAACTTAGAAGTGACGGCAGAAGAAGACCAAACGGCCCATCCAGTCTGCCCAGCAAGCTTCACACCTATTTGTTTTCATACTTATCTGTTACTCTGACTGCTGAGGTCAGGGCTTTTATTGGTAACTTTTTGGTTACAATTCCCTTCCACCCCCACCATCGATGCAGACCAGTGCTGGAGTTGCATCTAAGTGAAGTATCTAGCTAATTGGTTTGGGGTAGTAACCGCCGTAATAAGCAAGCTACTCCCCCAAGGATTCAATAAGGTCCTCCAACTCCTTGCCAAACAGCAACTTCCCCTTGAAAGGAAGAGAGCCCAACCTAGCCTTGGAGGTGCCATCCGCCGCCCAATGGCGGAGCCATAGCAGTCGCCGCGCCGCCACAGCGGAAACCATGGTCCTTGCAGAAGTGCGCAGGAGATCATAAAAAGCATCGGCACTGTAGGCGATGACTGCCTCTAACCGACTTGCCTGCCGCACCTCGTCCGGTGACAGGGACTCATTGGCCAAGAGCTGCTGCGCCCAGCGAAGACCTGCTCTCAACGAAAAATTACTACAAATCGCTGCACGGATTCCCATCGCCGAAACCTCAAAAATGCGCTTAAGCTGAACTTCCAACTTCCTATCCTAAATATCCTTCAGCGCCGTACCTCCCGTCACTGGGATGGTGGTCTTTTTCGTTACTGCTGCTACTGCAGAATCAATCCTTGGCAGGCGCAAGAGCTCCAGAACGTCCTCCGGCAGTGGATATAACTTATCCATGGCCTTTGCCACTTTTAGGCCCAAATCCGGAGTATCCCACTCCTTAAAAAGTAAATCCGAGGCCGAAAAGTGTAGCGGGAACGCCGAAGACGGGCCCCGGAGCCCCAGGACGACCGGATCCGTCTGTGCAAGCCGAGACTCAACCTGGGGAAGGGGAATCCCCAGCTCCCCCAGGATCTCCGGAATGAGGGGTCCTAACTCCTCCTTATGGAATAACCGGACCACCTTCGGGTCATCCCCCTCCGCTCCATGGGGCACCCCGGAACCTTTAGCCCCCGGCTCTCCATCCCCCTCAACCCCCCTCGGGGGCTGGGATGGGAAATCCAGATTCTCCTCCGGCTCCTCTAGCTCCTCCGACTCCGAGGAGTTCTGAGAAACCTCCGCCTCCTGGGAGCGAAGGGGCCTGGCCCGAGCCAGCCCCCCCTCCCCCGGACCGGGCTTCGGTACTTTCCCCGCCGGAGCCCCAATCTCAGATGCAGGGTTCCCCTGAATTCTCTTTCTGGCAAGGCGCCGGGCTTTAAAAGCTTTATGCATAAGCATAACAAACTGAGAGTTAAAGGAGGAGTCTGAAGACCCCTCCTCATCACCCCCTTCCTCAGGGGAATCAGCACTAGGTGCCATGGGCCCTGCTGGCCTGTCCTCCCCCGCAGGCCCCCGCTGGGGGGACAAACGCGGCGGGTCCCCCAACTCTCCGTTGGTCCGCCGGCCCACGTTAATCTGTGCTGCCCGCGCCGAGAAAATGGCCGCCGTTCCCACCGAAAATGCCGTCAAAATGGCCGCCGCCCCCGGCGACGCTGCAGACGACCGCTCTGAGAAGGCTGAAACCGCGGAAGACGACCCATCGCGCGCCTGCCTACCCCTCCGAGTTCCTGGAGCTACCGCCGATCCTCCCTCTCCGCCGCCCACGCAACTTGAACACAGGCTGTCTCGCGACAGCCGCGCTGCCGCGGACCCGCAGGCTCTGCAAGCAGCCTGCCTGGGCATTTAGAACGCCGCGGAGTGGGGAGCGAGCCCGAGACAAAAAGAAAAACTTTCCCCGAAGCCCCCTCTGATTGCCGAACCCCAGGCACCACGAGGGAGTAAGTAAAGCACTAACAAACAGCACACACATACAAGAAAAAATTAGAATTTTTTTTTTTTTTTAAACTTTACCTCGGATCCGGAGCCGGGACCCCCCCCGGTATCACCCCCAGGCCTGAAAAGCCGGTACGTGGGGCTCCCCCACTCCTCGGCAGCCTCTACCAGGGGGAACGGTCCCCTCAGGACCCTACCTTCCCCTGGGAGGCGGGGACTTGGACCAGCAGGCAAGCCTCTGCAGTCCTTCCCCTCTGAAATCACAACACCTACCTTCTGATCCAAAATTTCTTCCTTCACCTTTTTTTTTTTTCTTTTTTTTTTAAAACACCTAAACTTAGGCCCTAAACAGACTGTAGGTTTTGCACCCTCTCCACCTGCTAGGAGACAGAAGAATACTGCCAGACTGTAGGTGGCACCAGCCTAGATATAGGCGGAGTTTTGTTTGTAAACTTCTGTCTCCATCTGCTAGAGGGGGGGCAAAACCCAGGAGTCTGGACTGATCCCGGTACGTACAGGGAACAATCTGTTAGGGTTTAGACTGCGGAGTAGCAATCTGTTATGAATCTGTTGCTGAAGACTCCTGATGAGGAAGGAGTAGCAATCTGTACCAGCGGAGTGCTTGGAGAGGACACTCAGCTGTAGATGAATGTAGATAGGTGAATCCTTGGGCCGATGGGAGATGACAACGCCCCCAGGAGGATATCCTGAGAGGGACCACCGGCTAGGCTGGGTATGGAGACAGACACACACAATTCTTTTTTTTTTTTTTTTGTTTAAGTATATTTATTGACAACAGTTAGTTAACGGATACACATTCCACACATTATTAAACATTTAACGAGTTAGGGCTTTCATCATGCCCACAAAATCCATTTGACCGTACAACAATGCAAACATGACTTAACAGGTTAACTTAATAACAGTACACTTGATATGAACAGCTAGAGTTACCCAAAGTTCAGTTTGGCCTAGCCTCAAAGTTATGTGAAACAGTCCAAGAGTGGCTCTCGCCTCGTTTCGTTCAATGTTTTTCCATACTACTGTCTACTTTTTCAGATTTATTTCTTAACCCCTAAGGACCCTCCCGTTCCCAATCCTGGAAGTTCCTAAAATATTTTGCATATCCGGGCCAGTGATTGACTACTCCCAGTGGTCCCCCCTTTTACGTCCCCTCCCCCCCTTCCTTCTCCCCCCTCCCCCCTCTTTTTAGTTCCCGATTACTTTGTGCAAATCTGGATTCTTGAGAAATCGTTCATCCGCTAGTCTCCATGGCAGCGGGAGCTTTCATCCATTTTGGGATCCCCTAAAAGCTCGTTCCCATATCCCTGTATAAAAGTGAAGTGCTGCAAGAATTATACAGTAGTACATCAAATGAGATCCATGTAATCTACCTATAAGTGTGCATATACTTATAAAGGTGGGCCATGAATAAATGAGATTGTAAGTATGCATTCCAAAACAGGCAGTAGAGCAATTGCTGATTGAACAGAGTCTTATACCAATAGAGTCAGAAAGATTATAATATCTAAAATATACGTAATAATATCCATTAATGTCCAATAATTGTAGCCAGCATCGTGCCCGGCAATCTCAGTCACTAACATCCCAGGGTTGCCATTCGGTACGTAAGCTGGCATCTCCCCCTGGAAAATTAGTCCTCCTCTCCTGGGCATTGAAGAAACGGTTCCATTTCCCTGGGCAGTAATTTCATATAGTCAGACCAGATTCTATTTGATTCATGTTGTGCTGAATCAGACTTCTGATGTGCTGTTAGCTGTTCCCATTGGATTAATTGGTGAAATTTAGTTTTCCACACTGATTGATAATGAGGCTGTGGTTCTAACCATTGTGCTAGAATAGTGTCAATGGCTATGAGAGTGAGTTTGCTGAAAAATTGAAATTGATATCGATCCTGAAAAACCGACTTAGTGGCAGCTGCTCCGAATAGCCATAACAAGGGATCCAATGGTACAGAAACAGCCCACAACTGGAGCGGTATCTTGTGTAAGTATTGCCAGAAACTTTGCACTGCCTTACAAGTCCAGAAGCTATGGTAGAAATCAGGTTTCGCCGCTGCACAACGAGTGCACACTTTCTCTGTTATAATACCCATTTGAAATGCTGTGTGTTGTGAGTAATAGGCCTGGTAATAGAACTTATATAACTTGTCTCTCAGGGCCGCGTTCTCACAAACTTTAGGAATTCTGTGAAAGCAAGCACTGATGTCCGTCTCGGAGATGGCCCTGGGTAGCCACATGTTCCATTTCCCCTGGATGACTACATGAGTTGTTGGATGAGATAATTGCATAATTGCCTGATAGTACTGAGCGCAGCGGGACCGTTTCCCATCCGGGCCCTGTAAAAGGGAAATCAATTTCAAGGAGTGCTGAAATGTTGGTATTGTTTGAAGTTGCTCATTAATAAAATTTCTTAGCTGTAAGTAGCCATAGAAATCTGCTTTAGGTATGTTGTATTCTTCCTGTAAACACTGGAAACTATATATATAGGCAGGATTGGCTGTCCGATCAAACAGTTGTAAAACCATGGTCAACCCAGTCTGCGCCCAGCGATGGAACAACGCTTGTGAGGTGCCCGGTAAAAACATGGGATTTCCTGTAATAGAGTGACATATGGTTTTCTCTGGCAGGACTCGTAGCAAATGACATATACGCCTCCAAGCCATTCGTAGCGGAGAGACGATCACACTGGACTTCAGGTGTTGAGGAAGCATCTTGTTAGGGCATTGTAACAGTGCTCCCGGTGCGAGGGGGGCAACCCATTGAGTAACATATTGAATAGGGGAACAGCCTTCCGTTGCAAAAACCCAGTCCTTTATATGTCTCATGAGGCCAGCACAGTTATAGTCTCTTAAGTTGGAACAATTCAGTCCTCCCGCTCTATTAGATCTCATGAGGGTAGATAAGGGTATCCGTGCCCTCTTTCCATTCCATAAATATTTACTAAACGCTGAGTTGATATCATCCACGTCCTTCTTTCTCAGCCATATTGGCAACATACTGAATAAATAGAGCCATTTTGAAATCTCTATCATTTTAAGAAGTAAAATTTTTCCGGAAAGGGATAGAGGGAGTGATTGCCATGCGGTGAGCTTTTGAATTAACTTTTGTTTCCGAGGGATGACATTCAATGAGTAGATATCCTTGGGCTGTGCTGGAATATAAATTCCCAGGTATGTTAAGGATGTGACTACCCATTTTAATGGGAAAGTTCCTGGCCAAGTACTTTGTAGGCAGCCCAAGACATCCAAAGCTTCACATTTTTCCACATTGATTTTCAAGCCCACAAATCTTCCGAATTCAGTTTGTAACTTCAGGACATGCGATAAGGCACTCTGTGGTTTGGTTAGATACACCAGCATGTCATCGGCAAAAGCGGCCACTGTGAAACTATCCCCTCCTATTTGTTGACCTTCAATTACTGGAGAATGTGCCAATTTACGTAGCAGAGGATCCAGAGAAAGAATATAGAGGATCGGGGATAGGGGACAGCCCTGGCGAACTCCCCTTCGTATTGGAATTTCTGCAGAAATGGAATCATTTGCCACAATAAATGACTGTGGATTATCGTAAAGTATAGAAATTGCCTTTACTAATTGTGCAGGGAATCCAAAGCGAGCCATGACGGAGAACATATACTCCCACGACACCCTGTCGAACGCTTTCTCGGAGTCAAAACTTACTGCCATAGCAGGGATCTGAAGATGGTGCGAGGTCTCCATGGCAGCCACCAGCTTTAAAACGTGAGCTCCGGCGTTCCTCCCGCTTACGAAACCCGCTTGGTAAGAGGAGATAATGGAGGGCAGTACAGCCCCTATACGAATAGCCATAATCCATGCATAGATTTTCAGGTCGTAATTAAGTAGGGATATTGGTCGGTATGACGCCGCTTGCTCTGGGTCTTTCCCTGGTTTGGGTAAAATGGTAATGTGAGCCTTGTTAAAAGTAGGTGGGAAGCCATTCCCCGTCCATGCTTGATTGTAGAAAGCAACCAGGACCTCCGGGATTTCAGAACGCAAAAGTTTATAATACTCGGCCGGGAATCCATCCGGTCCCGGTGACTTATTGCTCTTGCCAGTTTTTATCACCCCCGACACCTCTCCCACTGTGATAGGACGGGTAAGAAAATCTCGCTGTTGATCAGTAAGGGATGGCATTACAAGGTCCTGGAAAAAGTCCTCCTCTTCCCGCTGTGTTCCCTCCCTATCCTCTTGATAGAGCGCTTCATAGAATTGCCTCAACACATCCAGTATGCCCTCTGTGGTTGTCACATGGTTCCCATTGGATGATTTCAATCTGGTAATGTATGATTTTTTCCTTTTTATTGCGACCAGCCTGGACAGTAATTTACTTCATTTATTACCGTGCCTGAAAAAATAGTGGTCTGAAGATTTAATAGAATTTACTGACCTCAGGTGTAAATAGGCATTCAAAGACTGCAGACAGGTCCAATATGCAGTCTTATTAGCGTTAGAGGGGTCTCCCGCCAATTGGGTCTTTGCCGTCTGCAATTTTTGTTCCAAGGTCAAAATTGTTTTGTTCAGCTGTTTCTGCTTTTTCACAGTGTACGCAATTATTTCGCCACGCATCACAACTTTACTTGTTTCCCAGAATAAAGAGATATCATTAAGGTGTTGACTGTTATGTGTTTGAAAGTTATCCCACTGTGTCTGTAAGTGCTTGTGAAACTCCCTGTCCTTGAGAAGATGTCCTAGAAGTCGCCAGGATTTTTGTGTCCTTTTGTCCATGGATAGCCACATGTCCACCCAAATCGGAGCGTGGTCTGCAATCACTATTGTGCCAATGTCCGCTGCAGCCACTCTTGAAAATAAATTGCGTGCCACCAATATATAATCTATGCGTGACATTGTACCATGGGCCCTGGACACATGGGTATATTCTCTTGACGTTGGGTTCAGTATTCGCCACGGGTCTACCAGTCCCAGTTGTTTACAAAGCTGTTGTACTCCTGTCTGTTTGTTTTGACGGAATCCTTTTGGAATCTGAGATTTGTCCACCTGAGCGTCCAGGACACAGTTCATATCCCCGGTAACTATGATATCGCCCTGGGCATGAATCAGCAACAGATTAATAATGTTGGTGAAAGCAGACTGATCAGGCACATTAGGGCCATATATATTGCATAGCGTAATGGGCTTCCCCGCCAGACTTCCTATAAGTAGCAGATAACGGCCATCAGGGTCCACTATTTCTTGACTCACAGCAAATGGAGTGTTCTTATTGACCAAGATAGCTACACCCCCTTTCTTTCCCTTTGCAGGTGAGAAATAGCAATCGGAGACCCATTCCCTACACAATTTTTTACTTTCAGTGTCCGTAAGATGAGTTTCCTGGAGACAGGCGATATTTACTTTGAGTCTCCTAAGGTGTTGAAATACTTTCGTGCGCTTTATGGGCGATCCCAGTCCATCGACATTCCATGAAATGATCCGGAGCTTACTCATCTCTTACTATGCTAAACCATGAAATATGAGCCAGAAAAGATATGAAGTGAAAGGTCCAGGTTCCCAGCCTAACCTGTCCCTCGTGAGTCCATATGAGCCCGATTTGTCTACCACTG
The DNA here is from genome assembly GCF_901001135.1 of Rhinatrema bivittatum. Lineage (NCBI taxonomy): Eukaryota > Metazoa > Chordata > Amphibia > Gymnophiona > Rhinatrematidae > Rhinatrema > Rhinatrema bivittatum. Next base: position 45,022,430 of record NC_042621.1, read on the forward strand.
GTAGTCCTCCCTTGCCTCCCCTGCCACTGGCGTTTCTTCAAAAAATTTAATGCAGAGTCCAGATTTTCCTCATAAAGTATATGAATTTCCCCTTTCCCCAATCCAATAAAGTACCCCCAAACCCTAAGAATCCCACTACCCATTCCCACTCCCCAAGGTCCAATTAATTCTTTAGTGAAAGCCTCTCACTAGAGGCACTCAGAGGTCACGGTTTTGAAGCGCTCCAGCTCCACAGCAGGCCTCTCATAATTGCGATGAGTAATCAGAAAGTCAAATCAACCCCTCGGTTCCGTACTAGAGTTTTATCGATGCAAGAAATGTTTGAGCCTTCTCTGGTGAGTCAAAAGAGTGGCTTTTCCCTTCATACCATATCTTAAGGATTGCCGGATATTGCATAGCAAATTTTATCTGTTTGTCCACCAGTTTCGCGCAAGTAGGTGAAAATGCTCTCCTTTGCTGAGACACCTTCACTGAGAAGTCTTGCGCTATTCTGATTTTATGCCCATTGTATAGTATTTCCCCTTTTTTCCTCGATGCCAACCAAATTTTTTGTTTGTGGGCATAGCTTAAAATTTTCGCAATCGCTATCCTGGGGCGATTATCAGAATCTTTCCGTGGGCCCACCCTATGCGCTCGTTCAATATGCAGACGGCCTTTTAGCTCGGGTTCCCCCACCGCCTCTGGCAGCCAGTCTTCCAGAAAGGCCTCTAGCTGTTGCCCATCCACCGACTCCGGGAGCCCCAAGAATCTTAAATTTGCCCTCCTAGACCTATTTTCTAGATCATCCAGTTTTATTTGCAAGTCTCGTATTGTTTCCTCCTGTTTGCAAAATTTCCCCGTTTGCGCCGTCATGTCGTCTTCGAGCAGGGAGACCCGTCCCTCAACCTGCTCGATACGAGGTCCGATTTCGGATAGGGCTTCCCTTACCTCCGAAAGCTGCTCGGATATCCCAGCCAGTTTTTCGTCAAGAGTTGCCGCGATTATTTCTTTTAAGGTCTCCGCTGTAAGAGGGCCCTGCAGCGGTGACGCAGCCTCACATGCGGTCGCGGCCATCTTGCCTTCCGCGCTCGGTTTCGCCCTCTCCTCTTTTCGGGTGCTTTTTGAAGTCATTATCCCCGGAGATCGATTCATATAGTTGACTATCGACATGTGCCGCCTGATCCTTGTCCAAGGAGACAATTAAGCCGTCTTTTAAGGGTTTTCGCCGGTTTTTCGTGCTGTGGAGCCGGGAGCCGAAGCGAGTCACGTCTGCTTCAGCTCATCCCCCCACGTGACCCCCCACACAATTCTTTTATTAGACAGGTTAGTAGAACCACCAGAGGTGGCAGTAGTGAGCTAATATGCCCGGCAGGGCTGAAGTCCCTCAGGTACTGGAACAGCGATCCCAGGGTTGCTGAGCTGTAGAGAAACTATATATAGTGAGTAGACGGTATGCTGTGTTCATAGCCAGAACTAGATGACAAATCTCACATAAGGTCTTAAAGAAGCTCAGTAGCTGGAAAGGGTTAGGCCCTCGAGCGAGTACCTGGTTCCAGGGAAAGCTCTGAGAGCAATGGTAACTCACAAATGTCTGTATCTGCGATAGCTTCCAGGCAGTAGAGAATCTTCAGAGTGTCCAGGAACATGGGCCCTCGAGGAGCGAGTACCGGTTCCTATCTGCAATCTGAAATAAAGAAAAGAGAGCAAAGCCCCTGAGGAGCGGGTACCCCTGGTAAGTCCGAGGAGGCAGAGTAGCTTGGACGAATCCGTAGCAAGTCCGTATTCTTGACCCTGCTAACTCAATCTGTTAGCAAATGCTGAGGCCTTTTATATTGGAAGCGGATGATGTCAACTCAGGGGGACGCCCCTGAGGTTTGCGCCCTTGCTGGTATATCATTCGGAGCGCGCCCCCTAAGTCATTAGGCAACATGGATCCACAGCGTCGAGCCGGTCCGGGGACGTCGGAGGGAGACAGCATGGAGACGCCACGGAAGCAAACCGTCCATCAGACCTGGAGGGAGTCGCCACAGAGGTAGAGACGGCGGAGTGAGGGCGTCGAGCAGCGACGAACGCAACACCAGTTTCCGCTTTCGAGACTCGTGGAAAACTTTGTTGGGATACTAAGAAATAGTTGATTCGGGAGAGTGACGCATGGGCACAGGAAACGTGAGTGTAATCCTTTTCTTCTGGGTGTAAGACTCTCCAAATATTGAGCAGTCCCAGTTTCTGACACATAAATGTTGTTCCTTTCTGCTTGAGATTTCCCCCTCAACCCAGATGGACATTTGTCAAGAGAAGGGTCTGCAACCCAATTGAAGTCTCCCATCAGAATAAGGTCTCCCTGAGAATGTAAAACCAAAAAATTAAATAGTTTAAGAAAAAAAGTGAGAATAATCATTGGGAGCATAGATGTTGCATATAGAAATTTCCTGATCATTTAGAAAGCCCCTAATGAAAATATACCATCCTGCTGAGTGTGACAGGGCTTGGATTATTTTAAGATTCAAGTTTTTGTTAACTGGGATAGCTATACCAGCTTTTCTATCTTTAGTTGCCGAGAAATGACACGTACCCACCCATTCTCTGCATAATTAAGCACTTTCTATAGCAGATAAGTGTGTTTCTTGAAGGCAGGCTATGGAGACTCCATATCTATGCAAATGTTGCAGAACGTTTTCCTTTTAATGGGAGAACCCAATCCATTTACGTTCCAGGAAAAAATGCGAATTCCAGCCATAGTTAAAGAAGTGGGAAGAGATCTGTATTTAGACCCAACATAAAAAATCAGTGGAGCCCCCAGCCTAGCACCACTGCATAAAATGAAGGCCGTTAAATCAGTGGAGAGAAAATAGTATAAAAGTGGACAACTTGGAACCCCTATAAAGAGAAAAACTAGAGATAAGAAGCCAGATAGGGTTGTCATCATTCGATGGCAAGAACCTGATTCTGGAAAATCCGGCATCTCGCGTCTGTTACACACCTCAAATATATGCTCTAGCAACATGAACTCAACTCCCACGTACCCCTCCCTCCTCCCTCCCCCTCATCCCCCTCATCCATCCAAACAAACGCCAGGGGAATGGAGTCATGCGGAATATGTGAATGGGTGCCACACCTCCACGAATGAACAGTACTTTGAAAAATACCATATAGTTTAAAACAGAAACGGTACATAAGTAAAAAAGTGGGCTTATAACCATCACCAGGTGCAAACTTTGAGATAGAGTTGACTAACCTTATATACAGGATCCCGTATTATAACGAGTTCTGATAGGCTTGTTTTAGCCTAGCAATAAAGTGTATGTAAAAAAAAAAAAAGAGAGAGAGAGAAAGGCATCTAGTTTATCCTTAAGAAATTAGCCTTCAAATGAGCATATAGAGACAGAAAATAGAAGCAAAGGGGCAAAAAGAAACAATGAGAGAGAGAAATTAAAAATGAACTTGGATTCTTATCATAAGAATCCAATGGAATATCTGTGAAAGGTTCTGTAGATTCTTCAGTTGTCCTTGCAACGGTGGCTGGGACTTGAAAAGGTCCTTCAAGTCTGGTCCTGAGAGGACCCAGCCTGCTGTAATGGTTTTGCTAATTGCCATAAGAAAAAGGACCAATGTGGCTGAGGTAACCAAAATGTCCATCTTCCTTTCTGCAACATTGAATGTCCAACTTGTGCCCATAGCCCCAATGCACAAAAAGAAATCAAAAAGGAAAAAGAGTACAAAGAAAGGCACCTAATAGGCAAGGAGGCCATGATAACAGGAGATTCAAGACTTAACCATTCCTGTATTAGATTCACGGGCGATGATCTTTGATATTGTAAAACGTTGGCGATTATGAGATAAAACAGCTCTCATTGTCTACCAGGCCGGCGGCAATGAATCACTCAGGCAGGAAGCATGTCCAGAAATTTCTGAGCGTCGCCTGGAAGATCAAATATTCTGGCCTGACCTTCATGCCAGATGCGTAGCTTGGCAGGAATCATGAGAGAGAATTTTATTTGTATTTTGAACAAAGTAGAGCATATTTGAGAAAAAGTCTTCTGGAGTGCAGCGATCTTCACTGAATAATTCTGCATAATGCATATGCGGTGTGACTGAAAAGTCAGCTCCGGATGCTTACGAGAGGCTTGCATGATCTTTGCCTTGTGGGCATAATTAAGGATTTTGGCAATCAGAATCCGTGGTCGCGTCTCCGAGGCTTTCTTAATACCTAGGCGATGGGCCCTTTCGACATGAAGATTAGTTTTCAGATCGGGGAGATTTAAGGCCTCCGGGAGCCAGGTTTCTAGAAGGTCCCCCCAGTTTGTAATCCTCAATAGATTCAGGAAAGCCTAGGAACCTTAAATTGGAGCGTATCAATCTATTTTCCAGATCTTCTAATTTTAAGGCTTGCTCTTCTATGATTTTCTCGAGGGCAGCCATTTTGGTCATTGCACACAGAGAGTCATCTTCTGATACCAAAATACGTCCTTCCACTTGTTCCATGTGGGGCCCGAAATCGGCTAATGCTGTTTTAACTTCCCCCAGTTGTACTGAAATAGCCAGTTTCTCATCCAGGGCCGTCCAAATGATCTTTTATTTCAGTCAGCATTAACTCGCTTGGAAGCTGGTCTGTGGCGCCCGGAGCTAAGAGAATCATGTCCTACCTAGCTCATTCACATCACGTGACTCCTACTCTGCAATTTTAAATTGTGCATGCACTTGCCCATGTATGTTTTAAAGTACACTTCCTGCACATAAGTATGCTCTAATCTTAAGAGATTATGAGAAAACATACTTTGCTTATCTTTTCTAGGACTTTGCCAGCTTTTACGCGTGTATGTAGGCTGATTTTAAAACATGCTCACGCAAGGGACAACCCAATTTTTTCAATTAGTCCACCACTTTGCCTAGTTAATATCGAAGTCACGTGATCTGAATGAGCTAGGTAAGACATGATTCTCTTAGCTCCGTGCGCCATACTACCATTTTTCAACTTTACAGCTTTTATTTTACTTTTCTGCAAGTGGTGACTGCAGTAACTATTAAGGCACATGTTGATAACTATGTTCATGAACAAATCTCCCCCAATAATGCCTGCTCGTGGCAGAAAGAAAGAGAAGGAGAAATCTCGGGGAACTGAGGATAAGATGGTGGTGGCAGCAGTATCAAAGAAAGATCGCACCACAGACCAGCTTCCAAGCGAGTTAATGCTGACTGAAATAAGAGATCGTTCGGACAGCCCTGGATGAGAAACTGGCTGGTATTTCGGTACAACTGGGGGAAGTTAAAACGGCATTAGCCGATCTTGGACCCCACATGGAACAAGCGGAAGACCCCTCTGATTCTTCATCCTACATGCCCCCCCCCCAATTGACCCAGACCCTTCACTCTGTCCTGTAATTGCTAAAATTTGAGATCTACAGACTTGCTCCTCATCTGGAGCAGCAGTAAAATTATGCGGATAACAAGCCGACATGCTCCGCAGTCTCCAGTTTTAAAATACAGAGTTCCTGTTCATACTCAGATCAGTCCAGACAAGTGGGTTTTGCAACCCTACCAGCAGATGGAGGCAGAAAACAAAAACTTGAGGCACTGCTACCTATTCAAGAGTGCCACCTGCTGTACCTAAGTATTTCTGGCTCCAGCAGATGGTAGAGGTTCATTCTTGCAGTCTGTTTAAAAAAAAAAGATAAAAGGAAAGAAGATAGAATTTGAAGCGGTGCACCCTGAGGTGTAGGTACCTTTGTGTCCCATCCCTCAGGTGGAGTTGGGCGAGCAGGGGGTTGGCAATCCCTGTCTGGCCCATCCCTGAGGTGGAGCTGGGCGACCAGGGGGTTGGCAATCCCTGTCTGGCTTTAGCTCATTGCTTCCAGAGGTACTAATAGCCAGGGGACTGGCTCCCTCATTGCCTCCGAGGTCAGTCGTCCACTTTTCAGGGAAGTATTTCTGTTTCTTCTTGTGGTTTAAGTTTAAAAAAAAAAAAAAAAGGTAAAAGCAAAGAAACACGAGCTTCAGATGTGGGGCTTGTTGGCTGGGGGAGCTTCTGAACAGCAGGAGCTGTCAGCACCGAAAGGAGTGAGAGAGAGAACTGCACTTTGTCTGGCCGCAGGGGATCCAGGGTGCTGAGAGGTAGATTGCCGAGGCTGCTTTTTTGCCACGCACTTGTTGGGCTTGTGCAGCTGCGCTGCTCAGAGGGCAGATCACATGCGCAGCCTGTGATCAAGTGCTCAGTCGTGTTTTTTTCACTAGGCCGCTGCCTTTCTCCTGGTGTTAATAGTGCCAAAGCAGAGCATGGCAGCCTGCAAGGTTTTGCGGGTTGTGGTCCACGTGCCTGAATGAGGTATCCCTATGCTCCAGCTATGCCGGGGTGGGAGGGGAGAAGGGAGCCTCCGCTGATGCGGCCACTGACAAGAGGGCTACCAAGTCTTCAGGGCTCGCAGCAGAGGGCCCAGGGGGACTGGAAGATGTAGCCGTGGCATCAGAGGTTTGCAGGCAGAAGACTGCAACTTCCAGGGAGCCCAGGGATTCTCCATCGTCTTTCTCCCATGGAGCCATCTGCAGCGGTGGACCATAGAAGGGGAGGAGAGTCAGATGGGAGCAGGCCCGATGATGGCTCTGAAGATCTGGAGGAGTCCTCCTGCATAAAGCCTTTCTGGCAAGAAAGGGAGCTGGGGGAAGTGGCCCAGGGAGCAGCAGCTGCGATGACCTTCCAAGAGGCTCAGGGGAGGTGTCATCGAGAGGGTCTGGGGCTTGCTCAGGTGCCTGGGTCTGGGACACAATACAAAGATGATCCCATTGGGGTGGATCCGGATGCAAACAAGGATTACCCTGATCCGAATGAGATCCGGGGGCAGAGGGAGATGACCCGAGAGCCGTCTACTTGTTTAGGAAAGAGGAGCTCCATCCCCTGATTCCACAGGTTTTGGAGGAATTAGGGATCAAGGTCACTCAAGAGTCAGACAATGAGGGGTTAAATCCAGTCCTGGATGGACTGCGGGATCCTTCTAGTGCCTTTCCATTGCCTAAAAAGATTCAAAAATTGGTTAACCAGGAATGGGATTCCCCGGAGGTGGGCCTTAAGATTAGAAGGGAGATGGCAAAGCTATACCTTTTGATGGAAGAGACCTTAGACCTGTTGAAGCTGCCGAAGATGAATGCGGCAGTCTACGCCGTGACCAAGAAGACATCTCCCCTGAGCCTCTTGGAAGATCATCACAGCTGCTGCTCCCTGGGCCACTTCCAGTGGTGGGGTCAGATGCCCTGAAAGATGTGAAGGATCGTAGACTGGAGATGCAGTTAAAACGGATGTTTGAGATGTCTGCCTTGAGTCTCTGAGTGACTGTCTGTGGCAGTCTGATGCAGAGGACCTGTTTATGCTGGGTGCAGAAGGCCCAAGAGCAGGGTTCCACAGGACGTAGCAGATCCATGCAGTTAGCACATTTGGAAGCTGGAGTGGCTTATTTATTTATTTATTTATTTTTAGATTTTTATATACCGGTGTTCCTGTATTAAAATACAGATCACATCGGTTTACATTGAAACATAAAAATTATGCCAAGAGGCAGTACATATAACAAGGTTATAGAACTTGGAAAACATGGAAAACAGATTCGAATAATAACACTGATAAAGTTGTAAAGTCTCTGAGAAATCAAATCATAAAATAAGGCGTAATTGTCTAAGATAAATGTGATCTGCAAAAGGGATTGCGATGGTGAGAAAATCTTGATAGCTGGAGGTAAAAAATAATCAAAGTTCTGGAAAAGCTTGGCTAAAGAGCCAGGTTTTAATTTTCTTTTTGAAGGAAGCGAAGCAGATCTCAAGGCGGATGTCTGGTGGGAGCATGTTCCATTGGACAGGTCCTGCTAAAGAAATGGTACGTTTCTGATGTAAGGATATTGTTGAAGGAACATAGAGTGTGCCTTTATAAGCTCCTCTGATAGGTCTAGTTGAAGAGTGAAAACGTAGTTGGGTGCTTAAGTGGAGTGGGGATATGTTGTAAATAGATTTATGAATTGCTGTGTATACTTTATAGAGAATCCTTTGCTTAATAGGCAGCCAGTGGAGGAGTTTTAGTATGGGGGTTATGTGGTCTCTTTTATTCGTATTGGTAAGGATTCTAGCTGCAGAGTTTTGAATCATCTGGAGGGGTTTGGTGGATGAAGTTGGTAGGCCAAAAAGGAGCGAGTTGCAATAGTCAATTTTTGTTAGTATAATGGCTTGTAGAACCATCCGAAAATCATTGAAGTGGAGAAGTGGTTTCAATTTTCTCAGGACAAGAAGTTTATAGAAACAGTCTTTAGTGGTGGTGCTTAAATTTTTTGAAGTTAAGCTGATTATCTATCATGACGCCTAAATCACGTACATATGGTGAATGATTAATTGTAGGAGTGGTAGAATTGAGTGGGACAGCTGGGTATATTAGATTGTTATTAACGTCATGATTGATAATTAAGATCTCTGTTTTGTTGTTGTTGAGAATGAGGCTGAGACTGGATAGAAGATTATTGATTAGTTGCAAGCAATTATTCCAGTGAATCAAGGTTTTGTGAAGGGATTCTGAGATTGGGATGATTATTTGGATGTCATCCGCGTAAATGTAGTGTGTTGGGTTTAGATTTTTAAGAAGTCGACAGAGAGGGAGAAGGTAAATGTTGAAAAGGGTTGGAGAGAGGGAGGAACCTTGAGGGACTCCTTGATTTGCTGGGACCGGGTGTGATTCTTTGTTGTTTATCTTTACCTTGAATTGTCTATTAACCAGGAAGGACTTGAACCAGCTGAGTACTGTTCCCTTAATGCCTATGTCTATCAGACCTTGTAATAAAGATGAATGGTTGACAGTGTCAAAGGCCGCAGAGAGATCTAAAAGAATAAGGAGGTGAGGTTGTTTTTTATCCATATTAGTTAGAATATTGTCGGTGAGAGAGATAAGTAGGGATTCAGTGCTTAACGATTTACGAAAACCGTACTGGGAAGGTGCAAGAATGTAGTTTTCTTCAAGGTACTCTGATAGTTGTCTATTGACTATCTTTTCCATAATTTTGGCGATCATTGGCAAATTGGCTATTGGGCGGAAGTTAGCTGGATCTGTGGCCGGAAGATTAGGTTTTTTAAGAAGAGGTTTAAGAATTGCTAGTTTAAGTTGGTCAGGAACTAGACCTTGGGAAAGAGAGCAATTAATGATATTGGCAATTGGCTTTGAAATGGTATTCCTTATAGCGATGAGGAGGTTGTTTGGAATTGTGTCTAAGGGATGAGAGGATGGTTTCATTTTCTTGAGAATATTTTCAATCTCAAGAGCTGATGTGGTTTCGAAAGTTTCTAGAGTCGTATTTAGTTTGGGTGGAGTATTGGGTGGAGATGGAGGAGAAGAACTAGATGAAGAGAAAGAGACAGTCAATTTATCAATTTTTTCCTTGAAGTAATCAGCTAGTTCGGAGGCTTTGTTGAGAGCTTGATCATCTGGAATGGTAGGAGGGGATGGTTTAGTGAGGGCAGAAACGTAGGAGAAGAGTGCTTTCGAATCAAAGATGAAATGATGTATTTTTTTAGAGAAAAAATCTCTCTTTGTTTTAAGAATGTTGATCCTGTAGGCATTGAGAGTGGTTTTGTATACAGCTAATGTTGTGGGGGAAGGGTTTTTTCTCCATGTGTGTTCTTTATTTCTTAGTTCTTGTTTAAGCAGCTTCAGTTCAGTGGTGAACCAGGGTTTCCTGTTGTCAGGCGAAGGTTGTACTACTTTGGTGATTGAAGGACAGGTTAGATGTGTACTGTATGATTGGTTCGTATGTCAGCCAGAAGCATGGTTTTGGCAGTGGCTGCTCGCGTGCTTTTCTGGTTAAGAAAATGGTCGGCGGACATATGGTCCAAGTCCCAGCTGTGTAGTCTTCCCTTTAAAGGGAAACTCCTGTTTAGGGAAGACTTGGACCAGCTGATGAAATGCTTGGTAGAGTCAAAAGGATAAAAAGAGTGGCAAGAAGAGTTTCCCCTGCCCATTCCCGTTTTTGGGATACGAGATGTTTTTGTTCGGGCAAGAGTTCCTCTTGGGACAGAAGCAGTCTTCAAGAAGACAACTTTCCTTTCGGGGCTCCCACAGACCCTCCAGAGACTACACTGGTCAGGGGATTGGGGGAGGAAAGTCAGCACAATGAAGCCAAGGTGGTCCATTCTCCGTGGAAACTGTGGGGGGAAGATTAGCCCGCTTCTATGGAGAATGGACCAAGGTCACCTCCGACCAGTGGGTTGTGGAGGTGGTAAGAGATGGTTATGCCTTAGAATTTTCACGCCTCATCAGGGAGACCTTTCTGGATTCCCATTGCTTGTCACGAAGCAAGACAGAGGCAGCGCAGGATACGCTGCAGAAGTTACTAAGGTTGGACGCAATTGTTCCAGTGCCTCTGTCCGAGCAAGGACGGGGGAGGTACTCGATTTATGTGTGCTTCCCAAAAAGGAGGGCACAATTGACCCATTTTAGATCTGCAGAAGGTCAATATGGCCCTGCGAGTTCCGCATTTTCGCATGGAAACCTTGCGCACAGTGATAGCAGCAATTCGCAGAGAGGAGTTCCTAGCCTTGTTAGATCTAATGGAGGCTTACCTGCTTATTCCCATTCGGGTGGATCATCAGAAGTTTCTGAGATTCATGGTGCTGGGGCAGCATTTCTAGTTCTGGGATTTCTTATTCGGGCTGGCCACAGCGCCTCGAATCTTCACAAAGGCGATGGTAGTGGCTGCTGCCCTTAGATGAGAGGGGATTCTGGTTCACCCATATCTGGACGTCTGGCTCATCCAGGCAAAGATGGAGGAGGAGTGCAGTCAGTCAGTTCAGCAAATTATGGACAGATTTCAATTGCTGGGTTGGGTAATAAATCTGACAAAAGTCATCTGGTTCCAACTCAAACACTAGACTATTTGGGGGCACAGTTCGATACTCAAGAGGGGCAGGGTTTTCCTGACCCCAGTCAGAGTGACGAAGTTGCAGATTATTTGCAAGTTCTGGGATCCATGGCGTCCACGTTGGATCTGGTGCCGTGTGCCTTTGCTCACATGCGGCCCTTGCAGAAGGTGCTCTTGTCCAGGTGGAATCCGTTGTCAGAACAGTATCAGCTACCTTTACCACTACAGGGGGAATCCAGGTTCAGTCTCTTGTGGTGGCTGTCAAAGGGAGTGGATCTGGAGACTCCGGACTAGGTGGTGGTGATGACTATGGACGCCAGCCTCAAGGTTTGGGGGGGGGGGGGCAGTCCCAAGGTCTTTGGACTCCAGCGGAGGCTTCCTGGCCAATCAATCTAGAAACTAGGGCAATCAACAGAACTTTGGAGGCATTTCTGCCGAAGATCAAGGGTTGTATGGTGAGAATCGTTTCCGACAATGCGACAATGGTGGCGTACATCAATTGGCAAGGAGAGATGAAGAGTCATGCTGTGGCTTTGGAGGTCCAACAGCTCTTTGCTTGGGCAGAACAATTCCTCGAGGGAATAGCAGCATCTCACGTTGCGGGAGTGGACAACCTGCAAGCAGATTTCCTCAACAGGCAGCAGTTAGATTGGGGAGAATGGCAGTTGACCCTGGAGGCCTGGGATCTCATTTGTGACAGGTGGGGCAATCCCCAGGTGGACCTCATAGTGGCGTGCTTTGATGCCAGAGCGATCAGATTCTTCAGTCGCAGACTAGAAATTGGGTTGCAGGGAATAGATGTGCTGGTGTGCACATGACCGAAGGGAGTCCTACTTTACATGTTTCCTTCCTGGCCCTTCCTCGGTATGTTTTATGGCGTAAAGAGACCCGGGGAGGGTGGTGCTTGTGGCGCCAGGGTGGCCACTTCGGCTGTGGTTTGCGGATCTGGTGTATCTCATGATAGATGGGCCTCTCAGGTTGACTTATCTGCCGGGAGTTCTTCAACAAGGACCCATATTCTCAGATTGGGAGAATCGCTTTTGTCTTGCGGCTCGGCTTTTGAGAGGCGGCGATTGCGACTTAAAGGATATTTAGAGCCAGTTATTTCCACCTTGTTCAAGGCTAGAAGACCGCCTACTTCTCTGGCGTATGTCAGGGTCTGGAAGGTTTTTGAGTCTTGGTGTTTGGCACAGCGGCTGGACCCGCTAGGTGTGGACATTCCTCACATTTTGGACTTTTTACAATAGGGGTTGTCAAAGGGGTTGTCCTATAGCTTGCTCAGCGTGCTGGTGTCAGCCTTGGGTTGCCTTAGGGGGACAATACGGCGGAGTTCCTTGGCCTCTCACACTAAGAGTATTTGCATCCACTGGTGCATATACGGTATGTCCAGATTAGAGTCATAACTTGGTTCTGAAAGTGCTATTTGGGCCTCCGTTTGAGCCCTTTCGAGGAATGTCGGTAAAGGACCTGACCTTGAAGGCAGTGTTTCTGGTGGCCATTTGTTCAGCCAGACAGATTTTGGAGCTGCAGGCTCTGTCCTGCAGAGACCTATTCTTGCATATTTTGAATCATGGGGTAACGCTGTGTATGATCCACTCCTTCTCACCAAAGGTGGTTTCCTCGTTTCTTGCTAATCAGATGGTGGAATTGCCAGCCTTTCTGGAGTGGTCTCTGGATTTGCCACAGTCCAAGGAGTTTCATCTTTTGGATGTGTGCTGGATTCTGTTATGGTATCTTAAGGTCACTAACATGTTTTTGGCGATTGGATCATCTTAGTGTTCAGTGGATCAAAGAAAGGAGGCAAAGCTTCTAAAACCACGATTTCTCGGCTGAAAGAGACCATTTGTTCAGCTTATATTTGTAAGGGTTGAGAGGCTCCAGTAGGTCTGTGCACGCATTCTACTAGAGTGCAAGCTGCCTCCTGGGCGGAGTGTCAGTTAGTGTCACCTCAGGAGATATGCAGTGCTGCGATGTAGTCTTTGCTTCTTACTTTCACCAGACATTACTAATTGGATGTGCGGGTGCAGGAAGATGCCACATTCAGTGACAGTGTAGGGGTGGTTGGTTACATTCCACTCATCTAGACTGATCTGGGTATGAACAGGAAAGGAAAATTGGTTCTTACCTGCTAATTTTCATTCCTGTAATACCACAGATCAGTCCAGAGGCCCGTCCCCTTGCTGCCAAAAGACTGAATTTCCTGGTTTTTCTCAGATTATAAATAGGTTGCGCCACTGAGGCTAAGCGGTTATCGGTTCCTCCAACCCTGGGTTAACTGTTCATCTACACATTGGCTTGGGTTCAGGTCAATACCAAGGGACTGCAGGTGGCACTCTCGAATATGTAGCAGTGCCTCAAAGTTTTTGTTCTCTTCCTCCATCTACTTGTAGTGCAAAACCCACTTGTCTGGACTAATCTGTGGTGTTACAGGAACAAAAATTAACAGGTAAGAACCAATTTTCCTTTATGTGCATAACTGTTGGCCTTCCCCAAAATGCTCATGCTCCACTCATACCCCACCCCTTTTTTGCTCTCTCATTTTTGATGCTCACACGGGTATATACACATGTACTTTGCGGCTTTTTAAAACCTGCTTTGCATGCGTCTGGCTCACATACGTGCATATGTAGGCATTTTTGCACAAGTAACACTTTTAAAATCAACCTCAAAATCAATATAACAACTCAAAAATAAGGAGCAGTGTGTTAAATATGGCTGTATCTCTGTGGCTTTGTCCCTTTATTAATCTAGTGGCTATAGTTTATGACTGACAGCTGAGATATTTACTTTACTTTCACTGTTAGTACAGCAAGTATAATTCAAAGAAACATCCTTGTAGTGTAGACAGAACTAACTGGGCAGACTGAAGGATCCTCTCTCTGTCCTCCTCTACTGTCGTACTATGTTGTATGATTTCTTGGAATAGGGTGTTTTCTGGCTCTTATATCTGATCCAGAATGGCTGACTGTCTTTTCCCTGTACGTACCCAGATCAGTCCAGACAGTGGGTTGAGCCTCCTTTCCAGCAGATGGAGACAGAGGAAAACTCAAAGGGTATCCTATATCAGGACAGTGCTCCCCACGTGTCCCTCCAGTATTTCTCTGTCTCCAGCAGATGCAGATAGCAGAACTTGTGGTTACCTTTCTTTGTAGCAGTTTCTTGGTTTGTGGAAGTTCTTCTTCCTCCTTTCTGTTTTTATAGAGGATCAAGGAAGTATTTGTTAATTTCAAACATTTAAAAAGTAAAAAAATAAAAGTTTAGTCATCAGGAGCAGCATTATTCTGACTCCTTGCTCTTGCTTGGGCCTAGGGGGGGGGTCCTGTCCCCCTTCATTTCTTCAGCCTTGGACCCTTTTCCTGGTGGCCTATTGCCTGGCTCCAGGGTGATATTGGTGGTCCAGTCCCCCGTTGAGACCCCTGAGAAGTTTCATGCCTTGGGTCTCTTGCTGACAGAGAAGTAAATTTCCTCTGTCCCTTTAAGCTGTTTTGAAAAAAAAAAAAAAAGGAAAGGTTTGTACTTTTAATTTATCAGTACCTTGGACAAGGACCAACAGCTTAGGAGGCAAGGAGCGGAGAGCAGTTTTTTCTCTCTCCCGCTCGCAGCCAGGCACAGAAGGACTTTGCCATTTCCCACGGCAGCTCCTCACCCCCCCCCCCCCCCCCCACACTGATGCCGCAATCTCCATTTTGTATTGCATGTGGGAAGCTGGCCTAGCAGCTCTCCCTCAACAGGGTTTGCTCTAATTGTTTTCCCGGCGGGGAGGGGTCCTCTTCAGTGCAGGTGAAATCAGCTGCCCACGTTCGAGCCGGCAAGCGCGCTGCCTAGGTCAGCCTGTTCCCGAAAACCGTGGGAACAGCGGCCAGCTTGTCTGCAGATATCGAGCCTGTTTCCTTGCCGGACTGGGGAAGGGATTCTGAATTTCATCACTCCCCCCCAGATTTAAGCCCCGTGGGCTCTCCAGATGTGATTCCGGACCCTCAGGACGATATTCCCCTTCTTCCAATGCCAGGGAAAGCCCCTTCTCATTTTTCCACTGACTTTGTACTTTTATTACACAAAGCTTATGTAGCTAGCTTGCTGCAGCAGCAGCAGGAGGATTCCCCCAAAGATCCCCCCACCTGTGAAGGTTCCTATAGGTCCCCACCCTACAAAGGTGCCTAGGGTATCTATAGACCAGAGACCAAACTCCCGGATTCCCAGGGGACTAATCGGGTTCGGACCATACTAGGGGCACAAAACCTGCCGGATCCTCCTACCCCACCTCCTCAGTTTCCGGACCCTGATGCAGATACTGTAACTCGGAATCCATCGGTCGAAGGGGACGACCCGGCGGGAGGAGCTGGACCCGCTCATACCTTTTGTTCTAGCCGAGCTGGGCATAGATGCCCCTCTGGAGGAAACCACAAGTACCCCGGTTTCCAGTAATCTGGACCCTGTCCTGGCAGGACTGAGAGCCCCTCCACATACCTTCCCTTTTCATCCTATTCTAATGCAGCTACTATTCCGAGAATGGGAAGCTCCGGAATCCAGCTTACGAGTGGACAGAGCAATGGGCAAGCTCTGTCCCCTCCCAGACCAATACCTAGAGATGCTCAAGGTCCCTAAGGTGGATGCTTCGGTTTCCGCTGTCACAAAGAGAACCACTATCCTGGTGGTTGGAGCGACGGCTTTGAAAGATCTTCAGGATCGGAAGGTGGAGATACATCTCAAAAGGATTTTTGAGGTTTTAGCGCTCTGTGTTCGGGCGACAGTCTGTAGCAGTCTCATGCAGCAGGCAAGTCTCAGGTGGGTTCAACAACTACTCAGCACCCAGGACCTCCTGTCTGCAGAGACGGAATGGCTGGAGGACGCAGTTGCGTATGGGGATGATGCCCTCTATGATCTCCTCAGGATGCAGGCCAGAGCCATGGTTTCAGCCAGACGCCTCCTCTGGCTGCGAAACTGGGCAGCAGACTCCTTCTAAATTGCAGTTGGGTACTCTCCCATTCAAGGGTAAGTTTCTTTTTGGGGAGGACCTGGAACAGCTTATCAAATCTTTAGGCGACAACAAGATTCATAAGCTGCCTGAGGACCACCCTAAACAGTCAAAGTCCTTTTTTCCTTCGAGCTCTCGTTTCAGGGGGCAGCACAGGTACAACAAACTGCAGGGGGCTTCACAAAGAAATCCCTCCACAGGATCTCAATCATGATCTCATTCCTTTCGTGGACGACGGTCCTTCCGGGATGGGAACCCTCAAGGATCCACCCCAAAGTCCTCGCAATGAGATGCGGCCAGCCCATTCCTCCATTCCCAACTTAGGAGGACGTCTGTCCCTATTTTACGAGAAATGGGTCAAAATTACTTCAGATCGGTGGGTCCTCAAAGTAATCGAATGAGGCTGCGCTTTAGAACTTGCTCGGGATCTCCTGGACCGCTATTTAATTTCTCCCTGCGGACTTCGGAAGCGTCCAGCTGTGCGCCAGACTCTCGATAGGCTTCAACAGCTCTGAGCCATAGTCCTGGTCTCCCTGGAGGAACAAGGGTCAGGCCAGTATTCCATCTACTTCGTGGTCCCCAAAAAGGATGGCTCTTTTCGACCAATCCTGGACCTCAAGAGAGTCAACAAGGCGCTCAAGGTCCCCCATTTTTGGATGGAGACCCTGAAGAGCGGTCATCGCGGCGGTTTGCACATGCGAATTCCTTGCCTCTCTCGATTTGACGGAGGCCTTCCTTCATATCCCAATCAACCAGGAACATCAGACGTATCTCCGTTTCAACATCCTGGGACGGCAGTACCAGTTTCGAGCGCTCCCGTTCGGTTTCGCCACCACTCCACACACATTTACCAAGGTCATGATGGTAGTGGTGGCCTTCCTCCAACGGGAGGACATGCTGGTCCACCCTTACCTGGATGACTGGCTCATTCGGACAAAAAAGGAGAAACTTTGTGCGATTGCAGTCAATAGTTTTGTCATTTCTCACCTCCCTCGGTTGGATAGTCAATTTCTCCAAGAGCAACCTCAAGCCCTCTCAGGTCCTGGAATTCTTAGGGGCACGCTTCGACACACACATGGGCAAAGTCTTGCTTCCCGAGGCCCGGGTGCTAAAGCTCATGGATCAAGTACGACATCTGTTATCTCTCTCTGTGCCCACGGCCTGGGACTATCTCCAGGTCCTGGGCGATATGGCTTCAACTATAGATTTGGTTCCATGGGCTTTTGAGCATATGCGTCCTTTACGGAAAGCTTTACTGTTCTGCTGGAAGCTGGTCTCGGAGGAGTTTCAAACACCTCTGCCGCTCTCCGACTCTACCATCGCCAGCATGCAGTGGTGGCTCTCACTCGCTCACCTGTTGAAGGGGATGCACCTGGAAACACCCCAGTGAATCATTGACGGACGCCAGCCTCTCCGGCTGGGGAGCGGTGTGCCAGAATCAGTCTACCCAGGGACAATGGTCCCCAGTCCAATCTCAATGGCACATCAATCGTCTGAAAGCCCAAGCGGTCCGCCAGGCGCTCAAGATGTTCCTGCCCTTGCTTCGTCACAAAGCGGTGCGAGTTCTCTCCAACAATGCCAACACAGTAGCTTACATCAATCGCCAGGGTGGCACCAGGAGTGGTCTGGTAGCCCTGGAAGCCATCAAGCTATTCTCCTGGAAGGAGCACCATCTGGCTCGTTTGGCAGCCTTCCACATTGCAGGGAAGGAGAATATTCAAGCCGACTTCCTAAGTCAACACCTAGAACCCGGAGAGTGGGAGTTGTCTGAAGAGGCGATGGATCTTGTGCGCAAGTGGGGAGCTCCCCACTTAGACGTGATGGCCACTCTGAGGAATGCGATGGCTCCCAGATTCTTCAGCCGCAGACGGGAGCATTGCTCGGAAGGGGTGGATGCCCTGGTGTTACCCTGGCCTCGCGACATCGTCCTCTACGTGTTCCCACCCTGGCTTCTGGTGGGAAAGGTACTCCAAAGAATAGAACTCAAGGGGCCGGTCATTCTCGTAGTGCCAGAATGGCCCCGGAGACCATGGTTCGCGGATCTGATGAACCTCGCAACGGACAGTCCTCTTTGCCTCTGTCACCTCCCAAACCTACTACGGCAAGGTCCCATATTTTTTGATCAGGTGGATCGCTTTTGTCTAGCAGCCTGGCTTTTGAGCAGCGGAGACTGAGGAAAAAGGGTTATAAGGAGAGGTTATGTCCACTCTGTTGCGTGCGCGTAAGACTTCAACCTCTCTCGCTTACATTCGGGTATGGGAGAGTGTTTGAGACTATGCATGCTGACTCAGGAGTACCGGCGCGCAAGGCCTCTCCAAAGGTTTGTCTTTAAATTCTCTGTGGGTACAAGTTTCGGCTCTCTGTTCCCTCTTAGAGCGGGTCGATGGTTACGCGGTGGCGGCCCACCCAGATGTCATTCGATTCCTTAAGAGGGCTAAGCATTTGAACCCGCCTGTCCGTCGTGGAGCCTTAATCTGGTACTGCGAGGTTTTTCTGCGGGGCGCCTTTCAAACCCCTCTGGTGGGCCACGCTCAAATACCTGACTCTTAAGACAGTATTTCTAGTCTCTGTTTGCTCGGCCAGAAGAGTGTCCGAGCTCCAAGCCTTGTCTTGTAGGGAGCCTTTCCTTCGCTTTTCCGATTCAGGTGTTTCCCTCAAGACAGTACCAACCTTTTTACCAAAGGTCGTGTCCTCTTTTCACTTAAATCAGTCAGTGGAGCTTCCTGCCTTTTCTCCAGAAGACATTGCGAGCATGCCTGACAGAGACCTAAGATCCTTGATGTAAAACGAGTACTACTGCAATACTTAGAAGTCACAAATGAGTTTCAGGTCTCTGATCATCTCTTTGTCTTATGGAGCGGGCCCAATAAAGGGGGAACAAGGCTTCTAAGACTACCATCGCTCGCTGGCTAAAGGAGGCGATTGCGTCTGCGTATATTTGTCTGGGCTGGCCGGTTCTGGAGGGCTTAAAGGTCCATTCCTTGCGTTCACAGGCTACCTCTTGGGCGGAGAGCCAGTTGGTCTCCTCGCAAGAAATTTGCAGAGCAGCTACTTGGAAATCTCTTCATACCTTTGCTCGTCATTATCGCCTCAATGTACAAGCACCAGTTTTTGGCTCCTTCGGCAGACAGGTGCTTCAAGCGGGACTATCTTGGTCCTACCCCACTTAGGGAATCTTTGTTGCATCCCACTGTGTGGACTGATCTAGGTACCAACAGGGAAAGGAAAATCGGTTCTTACCTACTAATTTTCATTCCTGTAGTACCATGGATCAGTCCAGACGCCCGCCCTTATTGTATTCTGACTTTTTCTTGGAAACGACTGCTCGAAGTTTTTTCATTCACAGGTTTTGGGAGTATCTACTAAGCTTATCAGAGCAAAGCATATCACAGCTATAAGGCACCGGAGGTATCTGATCTTTCTTTGTAAGAGCGATTCTTTGCATTGTTTCAAATTTCCAGTTTCAGTTTGGAGGTTACATGTTTTACTTACTTGATCTTTCTCTGGTTAAGATTCTGGTTTACATTTTTTGCCTGCTTTGATAACGTTTATACTGAAGGGACACAGGGGGAGCACTGCCCTGAAACAGGATACCCTTTGAGTTTTTTTCTGTCTCCAACTGCTGGAAAGGAGGCTCAACCCACTGTCTGGACTGATCCGTGGTACTACAGGAACGAAAATTAGCAGGTAAGAACCAATTTTCCTATGAGTTTTGGTAAACTTTCTTTTCCTTTTTCAGATCTTCTCTGAATAAGTGGAACAGCACTGACAGGCTGGAGGAGGAAGGACAGGACACTTGGAGTGATGAAGATGACCTCTTCTCATATAACAGTAAGTGCTGAGAATGATGTTGTTTGGACACAGTGTAGCTCTGAATGGGATTTGTATCTGACTTTGGAGGTGAGGTTTGCTTGTGGTCATAGGTGTAGGGGCTTTTAATCCTTGATTCAAGTTTATACTTGGTTTGCTCCTCCATGAAATTGCCCAGAGGCTTGTAAATATGCAGAATGATCATCTAATTATACTGTTTTATTTTGTCATCTGTCTGTCAATGTTGTGCTTGTTTTATTTTCTACCTATTGTTGCTGTTTAATATCTTTGTCTGTTTTTTTTACATTTTATTTCCATAGTGTCATGATTTTGTATTTTCTCTGCATTCAGGCAGGCTAATCCATACAAGTGAGTTATGCACCACTACCAGCAGATGGAGAAAGAGTAAAGCTGACTCGCTGATGTCAGACATATAGCCCTGCCCCCGACATCAGCCTGCCAGTATTCTCTGTCACCAGCTGATGGTGGACATGCATCTCCCTACTGGGGATTGCTTGTAGTGAAAATTAAAAAAAGAAAGAAAAGAAGAGAAGATTTCAGAGCATCACTTGAGCTCCTGAGGTGACACCGTGTTTTCCTCCCTCCCTCGGTTGAGTATTTTGAGTCTGGGAGCTGGGCAAGTGAAAACTTTAAAAAAAAAAAAAAAAAAAAAAAAACCCGGTTTGCGGATGAGGGAGTGCTCTGCAGTGAAGGCTTGTGCCATCTCCCCCATAACCAGTGACCTGATCGAGCTGTCAGCCAGGGAGGGCTGAAGTCGTGTAAAAAATTAAAAAGAAAAGAGTAGGGAAGTTTTTCCTTACTGGTTCTTCTTCCATCAGTGTTGGTGACTCTGCATCTTTACCCCCTTTTCCTCTCACTTAGTGTAGAGCAGAGGCAGCTCCAGCTTGGTGGGTTGAGCAGCCTTTAGCTAGGCCCCGCTCCTCAGGCTTGGTCCTGTCAGCTGTGTGGTAGGCTGTAGCAGCAATTTTACCACTTTTTGGCCTCTGCGTAGTCTCATTACAGTTGCTCGTTTTGAAAACAATTTTTTGTAGCAATCTGTTCAGCACGACAGGTCTCTGATCTGCAAGCTCTTTTGTGCCATGAGCTGTTCTTATGAATGATTCTGTGGGTGGTACAGCTTAGAACGGTACCTTCCTCTTTGCTGAAAGTAGTTTTGGAGTTTCATTTGACTCAGTCTGTCTCAGAGGACAAGCAGGATGATAGTCCTCACACATGGGTGACATCAGATGTCGCCCCGATGTCACCCATATGTCAGTTTCCAGCATGCCCTATTCCATGCATTTACATGGGGCAACTCCCAGGCTCTCTTTCCATAGAGCTTTAAGCATCACGTTGTGAGTGAGCTCACTTTCACTGTTTTTTGGCCTTGTGAAAAACTTTGGTTTTCCCGTTGATAGGAGGGCTGAATTAGCCATGCTGTCATGGGAACTATCCATCAGGGCCTGGGAGGCAGAGCTTCCTAAGCAGAGGTTAGAGTTTTTTGTCCTCTGTGGCTGCGAGTGTGTTCACGCGCAGGAAAGTAACAGATTCTCCTCAGTCTATTTTTTCCGCGCATGGGATCACACGCAGAGCTTTTTTCTCCTCAGCAGTTTTTTGTTAGAGAGCAGAAATGTCGAAAAAACAGAGCCGTCAACCAGGGTTTAAACCTTGCCCATGCAGGAAAATCGTGTCCGTTACAGACAGACATGATAAATGTTACCGGTGTCTCGGGCCCCGACCATATTCAGGCCGACTGTGAGAACTGGGGCCGAATGTCTCCGCAAGCCCAGCAGCAACGGCCACAGAAGATTCGAAGTCTTCAATTGGATGAGGGTGGCTCCTATGCCCCCCCCCCCCCCAAGGCTCACTCCTTGCCGGGACCAAGAAAACACCAGGACCCAGCTGTGAGAAGAGCGTCTTCTCTGGATCCAAAGATCTCCAGGCCTGGAGAGTTGAAGGGATTTGTAAGTAAACAATCCCATGACAAATTGAATCGGGGCTTGTTAATACAAGCGACCCCAATCGGCAACCAGGGATCTGGTCCGCCACGGCAACTGCCGATTCTGGCGCACGAGGCTTGAAGCACCGAGAACATTTGACGCATAAACGCACGGCGCAACCGACGCATTTAGCACCGAGATCGACTTACATGGCGCCGAAGCCGATGCAACCTGCGCCAAAACCGACACATCCTACGAAGCCGACGCAACCTGCGCCAAGGCCGACGCAGTCTGCGTCTAAGTCGATGCAGAAATCATTGAGACAGACGCAACCTGTACCTGACCCAGAACGGCCATCTCGTCGACCATCAGAACCAAAGCACTTGGCGTGAAAACGTAGACACTAATCGAAGCATTCCACCTCAATGGAAACGCCGCCGACGCAGGCTCACAGGTCCTGCTCCTCAACATCACAGGGCACTGTTGGAAACAGAAAATGTAGACGCAGATCATCCACTGACGTCACAGGCCATCACAGGGAACATTCCAGTTCTGGAGGGAAGGCATCACCATCATTCCAAGCACAAGCATGTCCAAAAAGACAAAAGAGAACACACATCTGTGCATGATATCTCGGATTCTAGTTTGTCTCACCATACAAAGACCTCAAGACATACCTCCGACTCGGAGGAGGATGTGGTAAAAATTCCTTCTTCTCTTACATCATCTTCTTCCTGTTCAAGAGCATCACCAAAAGCATATGCACGTCCTTGGTTTGAGGAGAATCCTCAACTACCATCTGAGAAGATAGCGGAGGACCACCAGGTTCAAGTTCCAGGATCTAAAGCTGTGCATCCAAACCCTGACTTAGGAGGCTCACCATCGCCTCCATCTCGCATTCCACGTCCAAGAATGCCACCATTAGTACAACAAGCTTTTCCCAATTTATCAGAGGCATTATCAGGGATCTTTGACGCCCTTCAGTCCTCTTTTCAGTTGCCCCACGTATCCTCCTCCAGTTCTCCTGAACTACAACAGGAACATGAAGAAATACCTATGGAGCCATCACACTCACCAAAACCATCGGTACATGAGTCACTTCTTCACGAGCCTGCATCACCCAGTGAATCACCTTCCACTCAATCATCACCATCTTCTTCTAACGAATATCCTTCAGATCCGCCAGAACAACTGCAGGAACCATATTCACCAACCGAAGACTTATTGTACCTAAAAGTTTTAGAAAAACTTGGGACCATTCTACATTTAGATGTCCAAAAACTACCTGACCTGAGGTCAGAAACACTCAGCCTTCTAAAGATTTTTGATACTCCAACCGACATCACTTCCCCCAAAGGAAATTTTGGATAATGTCCTTCAGAAATCATGGGAAACCCCACACTCACTTACTGCGGTATCATGAAAAACTGATCTAAAGTTCCGTATGCCAAAATCATCACGCTGCACTTTACCGCAATTGCCACATACATCTATAGTGGTAGAATCCGCTATACAGTGGTCTAAAAGATCAAAGACACATGCCTCCTACCCTCCGGGATGGGATAATTGTTCCCTGGACGAGTTTGGAAGGAAGATATACCAAAACTCCATGTTGGCTGCTCGTATTCAAACTCATCAATTCTACATGATACAATACATGTATGAATGCATCCAAGCGAAAAAAGGACTGCTAACCTCCACCGCGGAACCAATTCCACCTCCTTTCCAGGACATGGAGGAGAGCTCTCGACATCTACTGTGAGCAGTTTATGAAGGCTTCGAAAATTCTTCTAGAGCTTCCGCTACAGCCGTTGCAGCTCGTAGGATAGCTTGGCTCATAGCTAGTGCTATCAGGGAAGACCTTCATGACAAGCTCGCTAACTTACCATGTACTGGAGACAATTTGTTTGGAGAGCAGTTCCATGACACAGTCACCCAACTTAAGGAACAGGCTGTAGCAGTCCAGTCGTTGATGACACCATCTTCATTTTCGTCTTCCCGACGTTTTTTGGAAATACTCGATCCCAGCAATTTTCACGTTCTTTTCAACCTTATAGAAACCCTTCATACCAACCGTACCAAAGGCCACAAACACAACAGCAGCAGCCACAGAGTAGAAGAGGCAAACCAAGGAAGCAAAGACAGGGCCAGCAACCTGCAGCCCCCATCAAATCAATTCAATCTTTTAAAAACTACAGCCACCACTACTACATCAAGCACCCCCTGGGAAGAATTGCACAGCACCTCCCAGCATGGGAATCTATAACATCAGACCGCTGGGTTCTCGATATAGTGCAATAGGGTTATCAGCTTCAATTTACAGCAAAACCCATTCTCCCTCACCTTCAGATTCGATCAACACAGAACAATCACCCTCAGCTCGGGGAGGAGGTAACCACACTTCTGCAATAAAGGGAATCCAGGTTCTTCCACTGACAGCCCGAAACACAGGCTTTTATTCCCCATATTTCCTCATTCCCAAGAAATCTGGTGGCCTCCGTCCAATTCTGGATCTCCGAGACTTGAACAAGTATCTAGTCAAAGAGAAATTCAAAATGGTGTCCCAAAATCCATTCTACCCCTCCTACAACCCAACGATTGGATGTGCTCAATAGACTTGAAGGATGCCTATACACATATTCCCATCCATCCGTCCTCATGGCACTACCTCTGCTTTCAATACAATCATCAACTGTACCAGTACAAAGTTCTTCCCTTTGGCCTCTCGGCAGCGCCCAAAGTTTTCACCAAGTGTATGATAGTGGTAGCACACTTACATCAAAAAGGAATGACAATCTTTCCATATTTGGATGATTGGCTCATAGTAGCTTCGAGCCCAGACAAGTTACTAGAGCTGCCTAAACAGCTTTGGACTGATAATCAATTATCACAAATCGAACTTGAACCCAATTCAAATTCTACAATTCATTTTCCTATGTCGTTGGTGCCCACATGTACCACGACAGCCGGCTCCTCCCCAGCACTGTGTAAAATCCTATCTAGGTGACGCGTGAGGTCTGCCACCTTCGCACCAGGTAGGCATGTTACCAGGCGATCCTCACGCCCACCAGCCACCCAGCTATCTACATTCCTAATAATCGAATCACCAACTATGACGGCCGACCTAACCCTTCCCTCCTGGGCAGTAGGCCTTGGGGAGATATCCTCAGTGCGAAAGGATAATGCATCACCTGGAGAGCAGGTCCTTGCTATAGGATCCTTTCCTGCTACACCTGGTTGGTGCTCTCCCATCATGAGACCTTCTTCCTCCAAGGCAGCACCAGGGCTGCCAGTCTGAAGTTGGGACTTGACTACTATGTCCCTGAAGGTCTCATCTATATACCTCTCTGTCTGCCTCAGCTCCTCCAGGTCTGCCACTCTAGCCTCCAGAGATCGGACTCCTTCTCTGAGAGCCAGGAGCTCTTTGCATCGCATGCACATGTACAACTTCTCACCCGTGGGTAAAAATCATACATGTGACACTCGATGCAAAAGACTGGGAAGCCCCCCTCTTGCTGCTGGACTGCTGCCTTCATCTCAATTTTGATCAGTTCCTAGTTAAGGTTTAGGTTGCTATGGGAGTAGGAATGTGTCTAACTTCCTTTAAATGTATTAGTGAATTCACTATGTGTCTGGTAGTGGCCTACCGGGGTCTGATCGAATTCTCAATAAAGTTTTTGTTGATGCTTTTTTTTTTTTTTTGTGAAAGTGGCACCTGCCTATAAATTAAGGGATGAGCGAGGGGTGAGAAATACAAACAGTCTAACTTCAGTTGGTCAGCCTGAGTGACTCACTGCTCCCTTGATTAACAAATGTTGGTCCCTATTCAAACCCAATCACACTACCTCAACACCTTTCCAAGGTGAGTAACTGAGCTGAATTATTCAACTTTTTTACTTTGGTATACACTGCTCCTAGCTTATTTCTAGCTTCTGGCTACTTTTTGGGGGGTTTTTTTTGTGGGTTTTCTTTTTTTTTCAATACAAGCACTCAGTTAGTATTAAATACAAACACTCAACTCTTTAAAAGTCTGGAGAACACTCAGTTCTGCAGACTTTTTAAAAATAAACACACTACCTACTGCTACCTTATTGACTGACTAAAAATACAAACAGTCTAACTTGTTTATTCACTGCCTTTCTGACTATTAAAGGCACAAACACACTAAATAATATCCCCAAATAGTTAACTTTGCCCCAATACTTTTAAAAAAGACAATGTCCCAAGCAAAAACTTACTGATTCCTTTCAGCCACCAGTAAGGTGATCCTCTCCTCTCAGTGTTCCCAACGACATAGGAAAATGTGGGAGGGAGGTTCTGGAAGCCAAATTTAGGCTCTTAAGTAGAAAACTTAAATCCAGAACCTCCAGGGAGGCATTCTCTGAAATGCTCCCTGTTCCACGTGCAGGTCACCAGAGGCAGACAGAGCTCCGGAGTCTCAATGTGTGGATGAGACGATGGTGCAAGGAAGAGGGATTCAGTTTTGTTAGGAACTGGGGAACCTTTTGGGGAAGGGGGAGTCTCTTCCGAAGGGATGTGCTCCACCTTAACCAGGGTGGAACGAGACTGCTGGCGCTATCCTTTAAAAAGGAGATAGAGCAGCTTATAAACTAGAACACAGGAGAAAGCAGACAGTCACTCAGCAGTGCATGGTTCGGAGAGAGGTATTTTCAAAGGATACTAATGATGCATTAGAATTAGGGCATCCCAACAGTGAGGTTCCAATAATAAGAAAAATAGTCCAAGTGCCTGTAACTAAAAACTCACCTGAGCTAAAAAAATTCTAACGTATCCCTATCAATTAAAAATCAGAATGAAAATACAAGCAAAAAACAAACTTTGAAATGTTTGTATGCTAATGCCAGAAGTCTAAGAAGTAAGATGGAAGAATTAGAATGTATAGCAGTGAATGATGACAGACTTAATTGGCATCTCAGAGACATGGTGGAAGGAGGACAACCAATGGGACAGTACTATACCAGGGTACAAATTATATCGCAATGGCAGAGAGGAGCACCCAGGAGGCGATGTGGCATACAGTCCAACAGGATAAACATCCTGCACGTGACTAAATGCACAATTGAATCTTTATGGGTAGAAATCCCTTGTGTGTCAGGGAAGACTATAGTGATAGGAGTATACTACCGTCCACCTGGTCAAGATCGTGAGACTGACAGTGACAATCTAAGAGAAATTAGGGAAGCTAACCAAATTGGTAGTGCGGTAATAATGGGAGTCTTCAATTACCCAAAACGCTGGTGCAGGATCAATGTTAAATCACCATTTAGTGGTGTACTTTAATAGATTCCAAAATCACAAAGTGAGAATGTTTATATCGGCAACTCCATAGCTTCAAAATCAACCATGTAAAAGAGGTCCCCCGACACGGACCCGTGTTTCGCCAGGCTGCGTCGGGGGGGACCAAGGGTACAGTCAAATCTAAATGTAAAAACAAGTCTATATTAGAATGGTGATAATAGTGGCTACATAATAACAACCGTAACAGACATGTACATACCTAGACGGGACACAATGCACTTGATTACCATCTTGTCTGAGCTGGTCCCTCCTGCTGAACCTTTCTTCCTGGTCACATTAGACGTGGTGTCCCTATATTCCAATATCCCACAGCACGAGGCCCTTCAGGTGATCTTTAATACCCTGGAAAAACGGCCACGCCCCCATCGTATTTCCACTCAATTTCTAGCTAGGTTATCTGAACTGGCCCTGACCAATAATTTTTTTCAGTTTCAGAATTTATTTTTTCAACAGATAAAAGGGACAGCCATGGGGGCCACCATGGCCCCCAGTTTGGCTTGTCTGTTCATGGACCAGTTTGAATGTCAGCACATTTACCCTTCCGAGTGGTTTTCTTTTATTTACATGTGGCGTCGATACATAGACGACGTCTTAGTTATCTGGAGGGGCACCGACGTCCAGTTCTTTTGCTTTCTGGACTGGTTAAACTCTTTAAGTTCGCACATTCAGTTTAATTTTAGTATACATCCTAGGTCCATTGCATTTTTGGATATCATGATCACAGCAGAGGCGCAGGGTTTTGTAACTACACTGTACCGCAAGGACACTGATCGTAATACACTTTTACAATATCAGAGCTGTCATCCGCGACCCCTGCGGGACAACATCCCGACGGGACAGTTTTTACGGCTCCGCCGCTTGTGCTCCACCCGTCCTGAATATTTGACACAAGCCCAAATTATGTTTAGTCGCTTCTTGGAGCGCGGCTATCCATACAGGGTGATCAAGAGAGCCTACAAAAGGGCTCTGTACGCCAACCGTGATTGGTTATTCAGCCCAGGGGCCAGCTCTAAAGATGAGTCTAACAACTGTATACTTCCTTTCTCGATTATGGGGAGCGCTATTGCGTCCATGATGAGACGACATTGGTCTGCTTTAGCACTGACAGAACTTTTACACAGTTCCCTGCGCTTCACATATAAGCGTGGGAGGAACTTAAGGGATAGACTAGTGCATTCCTTCTCATATGACGCACTACCCGAAAGACCGGGGGTACATGGCCCATGTGGGCATTGCACTATGTGCAGACATACTGAACAAATGGTCGGGTTTACGCATCCCACTACTGGGCAACTGTTTAAACTACGTTCTACTTCTGACTGTCTCACCAAAGGCGTGGTATATATTGTTAAATGTCCTTGTCCTCTACTCTATGTAGGTAAAACAACACGGATGTTAAAAACCCGCATGATTGAACATTGTTCGAACATCCGCCTACATAGAGTAGATGAACCCCTGGTTTCCCATTGGATCGATTGCGGCCACTCTATTTCTGATCTCAGCTTCACGGTTATTGAGGTGGTTTCACGCCCAGCTCGGGGTGGTGACTTCTCAGTGTTCCTCGGGCGCCGTGAGCAGAAGTGGATTTTTACACTAAATACAGTGGTTCCTCAAGGTCTGAACAAGGAAATTGAATGGAACCTGTTTTACTAGGTTGTCATGGGGACATTAACGGGACGGATCCGCTGACACCTGTTACCTTTTACAGCTCTCGCGTGAGTTGCTGCGTTCGCGCCGTTTTCTATGTTTAAATAGCTGACACCTGTGAGAGCCTGCGCGCTCCGGGTATCTGTTTAAAGGTATGTACATGTCTGTTACGGTTGTTATTATGTAGCCACTATTATCACCATTCTAATATAGACTTGTTTTTACATTTAGATTTGACTGTACCCTTGGTCCCCCCCGACGCAGCCTGGCGAAACACGGGTCCGTGTCGGGGGACCTCTTTTACATGGTTGATTTTGAAGCTATGGAGTTGCCGATATAAACATTCTCACTTTGTGATTTTGGAATCTATTAAAGTACAC
The DNA here is from genome assembly GCF_901001135.1 of Rhinatrema bivittatum. Classification (NCBI taxonomy): domain Eukaryota; kingdom Metazoa; phylum Chordata; class Amphibia; order Gymnophiona; family Rhinatrematidae; genus Rhinatrema; species Rhinatrema bivittatum. The sequence continues at coordinate 45,051,354 of NC_042621.1, forward strand.
CACTAAATGGTGATTTAACATTGATCCTGCACCAGCGTTTTGGGTAATTGAAGACTCCCATTATTACCGCACTACCAATTTGGTTAGCTTCCCTAATTTCTCTTAGATTGTCACTGTCAGTCTCACGATCTTGACCAGGTGGACGGTAGTATACTCCTATCACTATAGTCTTCCCTGACACACAAGGGATTTCTACCCATAAAGATTCAATTGTGCATTTAGTCACGTGCAGGATGTTTATCCTGTTGGACTGTATGCCACATCGCCTCCTGGGTGCTCCTCTCTGCCATTGCGATATAATTTGTACCCTGGTATAGTACTGTCCCATTGGTTGTCCTCCTTCCACCATGTCTCTGAGATGCCAATTAAGTCTGTCATCATTCACTGCTATACATTCTAATTCTCCCATCTTACTTCTTAGACTTCTGGCATTAGCATACAAACATTTCAAAGTTTGTTTTTTGCTTGTATTTTCATTCTGATTTTTAATTGATAGGGATACGTTAGAATTTTTTTAGCTCAGGTGAGTTTTTAGTTACAGGCACTTGGACTATTTTTCTTATTATTGGAACCTCACTGTTGGGATGCCCTAATTCTAATGCATCATTAGTATCCTTTGAAAATACCTCTCTCCGAACCATGCACTGCTGAGTGACTGTCTGCTTTCTCCTGTGTTCTAGTTTATAAGCTGCTCTATCTCCTTTTTAAAGGATAGCGCCAGCAGTCTCGTTCCACCCTGGTTAAGGTGGAGCACATCCCTTCGGAAGAGACTCCCCCTTCCCCAAAAGGTTCCCCAGTTCCTAACAAAACTGAATCCCTCTTCCTTGCACCATCGTCTCATCCACACATTGAGACTCCGGAGCTCTGTCTGCCTCTGGTGACCTGCACGTGGAACAGGGAGCATTTCAGAGAATGCCTCCCTGGAGGTTCTGGATTTAAGTTTTCTACTTAAGAGCCTAAATTTGGCTTCCAGAACCTCCCTCCCACATTTTCCTATGTCGTTGGGAACACTGAGAGGAGAGGATCACCTTGCTGGTGGCTGAAAGGAATCAGTAAGTTTTTGCTTGGGACATTGTCTTTTTTAAAAGTATTGGGGCAAAGTTAACTATTTGGGGATATTATTTAGTGTGTTTGTGTGTTTGTGCCTTTAATAGTCAGAAAGGCAGTGAATAAACAAGTTAGACTGTTTGTATTTTTAGTCAGTCAATAAGGTAGCAGTAGGTAGTGTGTTTATTTTTAAAAAGTCTGCAGAACTGAGTGTTCTCCAGACTTTTAAAGAGTTGAGTGTTTGTATTTAATACTAACTGAGTGCTTGTATTGAAAAAAAAAGAAAACCCACAAAAAAAACCCCCCAAAAAGTAGCCAGAAGCTAGAAATAAGCTAGGAGCAGTGTATACCAAAGTAAAAAAGTTGAATAATTCAGCTCAGTTACTCACCTTGGAAAGGTGTTGAGGTAGTGTGATTGGGTTTGAATAGGGACCAACATTTGTTAATCAAGGGAGCAGTGAGTCACTCAGGCTGACCAACTGAAGTTAGACTGTTTGTATTTCTCACCCCTCGCTCATCCCTTAATTTATAGGCAGGTGCCACTTTCACAAAAAAAAAAAAAAAGCATCAACAAAAACTTTATTGAGAATTCGATCAGACCCCGGTAGGCCACTACCAGACACATAGTGAATTCACTAATACATTTAAAGGAAGTTAGACACATTCCTACTCCCATAGCAACCTAAACCTTAACTAGGAACTGATCAAAATTGAGATGAAGGCAGCAGTCCAGCAGCAAGAGGGGGGCTTCCCAGTCTTTTGCATCGAGTGTCACATGTATGATTTTTACCCACGGGTGAGAAGTTGTACATGTGCATGCGATGCAAAGAGCTCCTGGCTCTCAGAGAAGGAGTCCGATCTCTGGAGGCTAGAGTGGCAGACCTGGAGGAGCTGAGGCAGACAGAGAGGTATATAGATGAGACCTTCAGGGACATAGTAGTCAAGTCCCAACTTCAGACTGGCAGCCCTGGTGCTGCCTTGGAGGAAGAAGGTCTCATGATGGGAGAGCACCAACCAGGTGTAGCAGGAAAGGATCCTATAGCAAGGACCTGCTCTCCAGGTGATGCATTATCCTTTCGCACTGAGGATATCTCCCCAAGGCCTACTGCCCAGGAGGGAAGGGTTAGGTCGGCCGTCATAGTTGGTGATTCGATTATTAGGAATGTAGATAGCTGGGTGGCTGGTGGGCGTGAGGATCGCCTGGTAACATGCCTACCTGGTGCGAAGGTGGCGGACCTCACGCGTCACCTAGATAGGATTTTACACAGTTTGTTTTTTGTTTGTATGCTAATGCCAGAAGTCTAAGAAGTAAGATGGGAGAATTAGAATGTATAGCAGTAAATGATGACATAGACTTAATTGGCATCTCAGAGACATGGTGGAAAGAGGATAACCAATGGGACACTGCTATACCGGGGTACAAATTATATCGCAATGACAGAGAGGAGCACTCGGGAGGAGGTGTGGCACTTTATGTCCAGGATGGCATAGAGTCCAACAGGATAAACATCCTGCATGAGACTAAATACAAAATTGAATCTTTATGGGTAGAAATCCCTTGTGTGTCGGGGAAGACTATAGTGATAGGGGTATACTACCGTCCACCTGGTCAAGATGGTGAGACGGACAGTGAAATGCTAAGAGAAATTAGGGAAGCTAACCAAATTGGTAGTGCAGTAATAATGGGAGACTTCAATTACTCCAATATATATCATCAGGTCACGCTAGAGAGATAACGTTCCTGGATGGAATAAATGATAGCTTTATGGAGCAATTGGTTCAGGAACAGACGAGAGAGGGTGCATTTTTAGATCTAATTCTCAGTGGAGCACAGGACTTGGTGAGAGAGGTAACGGTGGTGGGGCCGCTTGGCAACAGTGATCATAATATGATCAAATTTGATTTAATGACTGGAAAAGGAACAGTATGCAAATCCAAAGCTCTTGTGCTAAACTTTCAAAAGGGAAACTTTGATAAAATGAGAAAAATTGTTAGAAAAAAACTGAAAGGAGCAACTACAAAAGTAAAAAATGTCCAAGAGGCATGGTCATTGTTAAAAAATACCATTCTAGAAGCACAGTCCAGATGTATTCCACACATTAAGAAAGGTGGAAAGAAGGCAAAACGATTACCGGCATGGTTAAAAGGGGAGGTGAAAGAAGCTATTTTAGCCAAAAGATCTTCATTCAAAAATTGGAAGAAGGATCCAACTGAAGAGAATAGGGTAAAGCATAAACATTGGCAAGTTAAATGTAAGACATTGATAAGACAGGCTAAGAGAGAATTTGAAAAGAAGTTGGCTGTAGAGGCAAAAACTCACAGTAAAAACTTTTTTAAATATATTCGAAGCAGAAAGCCTGTGAGGGAGTCGTTAAAGGGGCACTTAGAGAAGATAAGGCCATCGCGGAAAGATTAAATTATTTCTTTGCTTCGGTGTTTACTGAAGAGGATGTTGGGGAGGTACCCGTAATGGAGAAGGTTTTCATGGGCAATGATTCAGATGGACTGAATCAAATCACGGTGAACCTAGAAGATGTGGTAGGCCTGATTGACAAACCGAAGAGTAGTAAATCACCTGGACCGGATGGTATACACCCCAGAGTTCTGAAGGAACTAAAAAATGAAATTTCAGACCTATTAGTAAAAATTTGTAACTTATCATTAAAATCATCCATTGTACCTGAAGACTGGAGGATAGCAAATGTAACCCCAATATTTAAAAAGGGCTCCAGGGGAGATCCGGGAAACTACAGACCGGTTAGCCTGACTTCAGTGCCAGGAAAAATAGTGGAAAGTGTTCTAAACATCAAAATCACAGAACATATAGAAAGACCTGGTTTAATGGAACAAAGTCAGCATGGCTTTACTCAGGGCAAGTCTTGCCTCACAAATCTGCTTCACTTTTTTGAAGGAGTTAATAAACATGTGGATAAAGGTGAACTGGTAGATATAGTATACTTGGATTTTCAGAAGGCGTTTGACAAAGTTCCTCATGAGAGGCTTCTAGGAAAAGTAAAAAGTCATGGGATAGGTGGCGATGTCCTTTTGTGGATTACAAACTGGCTAAAAGACGGGAAACAGAGTAGGATTAAATGGGCAATTTTCTCAGTGGAAGGGAGTGGACAGTGGAGTGCCTCAGGGATCTGTATTGGGACCCTTACTTTTAAATATATTTATAAATGATCTGGAAAGAAATACGACGAGTGAGATAATCAAATTTGCAGATGACACAAAATTGTTCAGAGTAGTTAAATCACAAGCAGATTGTGATAAATTGCAGGAAGACCTTGTGAGACTGGAAAATTGGGTATTCAAATGGCAGATGAAATTTAATGTGGATAAGTGCAAGGTGATGCATATAGGGAAAAATAACCCATGCTATAATTACATAATGTTGGGTTCCATATTAGGTGCTACAACCCAAGAAAGAGATCTAGGTGTCAAAGTGGATAACACTTTGAAATCGTCGGTACAGTGTGCTGCGGCAGTCAAAAAAGCAAACAGAATGTTGGGAATTATTAGAAAGGGAATGGTGAATAAAACGGAAAATGTCATAATGCCTCTGTATCGCTCCATGGTGAGACCGCACCTTGAATACTGTTTACAATTCTGGTCGCCGCATCTCAAAAAAGATATAATTGCGATGGAGAAGGTACAGAGAAGGGCTACCAAAATGATAAGGGGAATGGAACAGCTCCCCTATGAGGAAAGACTAAAGAGGTTAAGACTTTTCAGCTTGGAGAAGAGACGACTGAGGGGGGATATGATAGAGGTGTTTAAAATCATGAGAGGTCTAGAACGGGTAGATGTGAATCGGTTATTTACTCTTTCGGATAGTAGAAAGACTAGGGGGCACTCCATGAAGTTAGCATGGGGCACATTTAAAACTAATCGGAGAAAGTTCTTTTTTACTCAATGCACAACTAAACTCTGGAATTTGTTGCCAGAGGATGTGGTTAGTGCAGTTAGTATAGCTGTGTTTAAAAAAGGATTGGATAAGTTCTTAGAGGAGACGTCCATTACCTGCTATTAAGTTCACTTAGGGGTAGATTTTCACAAAGCGCGCCTTAGCGTACTTTTGTTGGCGCATCAGGCGCCAACAAAAGTACGCTGGATTTCAGTAGATACGCGCGTAGCCGCTAAAATCCTGGATCGGCGCGCGCAAGGCTGTCGATTTCTTGTAGCCAGCGCGCCGTTCCCTCCAAGGCAGCTCCGAAATCGGAGCGGCCTCGGAGGGAACTTGCTTTCGCCCTCCCCTCACCTTCCCCTCCCTTCTTCTATCTAACCCACCGCCCCCTTACCTTTGTCGAGGGATTTACGCCTCCCGGAGGGAGAAGTAAATCCCCGCGCGCCATCGGGCCTCTAGCGCGCCGAGACGGGACCTGGGGGCGGTTCCGGAGGGCGCGGCCACGGCCCCGGACCGCCCCGGGCCGAAACCACGCCCCCGGGCCCGCCCCCGAAATGCCGCGTCCCCCCCGAAAATGTCGCGCCGATCGGCCCCGCCCCCGACACGCTCCCCTCGAAAAACCCCGGGACGTATGCGAGTCCCGGGGCTCTGCGCGCGCCGGTAGGCCTATGGAACATAGGCGCACCGGCGCGCAAGGCCCTGCTCGCGTAAATCCGCCCGGATTTACGCGAGCAGGGCTTTTAAAATCCGCCCCCCAGAGAATAGCCACTGCCATTAGCATTGCAATGGTAACATGGAATAGACTTAGTTTTTGGGTACTTGCCAGGTTCTTATGGCCTGGATTGGCCACTGTTGGAAACAGGATGCTGGGCTTAATGGACCCTTGGTCTGACCCAGTATGGCATTTTCTTATGTTCTTATGTTGGTGCCCACATGTACCACCACAGCTGGCTCCTCCCCAGCACTGCCTGGATACTACACGCAACAGAGCATCCTACCGGAGAACAGGAGACACAAGATGTGTTGACTCCTGCGAATTCTCATCCCCACGCACAAACCTACAGCAAGACAGGTATTGACAGTCTTGGGTCATATGGCAGCGGCCATCTTCAGTCCCCAACACCAGACTACACATGCGTCGTCTACAATGGGGCTTGAAACGTCAGTGGAAACATTACTCACAACCATTGACGAAGCGCCTACTACTCACCTCAGAGATGACAATGGACATCAATTGGTGGCTCAAGGAATCCACACTATCCAAGGGTGCGTTGTTCAACCCCCCTCCTCACAATGCAGTACTTACCACGGATGCATCTCGCAGGGGCTGGGGAGCTCATTTGGACTTTCTAGAAACACAAGGCCTGTGGTCTCCCCAGGAACAAATCTTACAAATAAACCTATTAGAACTCAGAGCAATTCGAAACGCTCTCCAAGCGTTTCAGTCTCAACTGCAGGGATGCAGAGTGATGGTATACATGGACAACCAGGTGGCAATGTTTTATATCAACAAGCAAGGAGGGTCTGGTTCGTGGTCCCTATGCCAGGAAGCCCTACTAATCTTCCAACTGGCACATCAGCATTCCATTCATCTTCAAGCAACTTACCTGCTGGGAATAGCCAATACCAGGGCAGACCGACTGAGTCGTGTGTTTTATCCTCACGAGTGGTCTCTCAATCCCCACATAGCTCAAGAAATATTTCTGCAATGGGGGATTCCAACAATAGATCTCTTTGCAACGGAACTGAACACCCAGGTTCCTAGTTTCTGCTCACTTTGGCCCACTCCCAACAGAGTGGCACAAGATGCATTCTTAATTCCTTGGAAAGAGAGCCTAATGTATGCCTTTCCGCCCATACCGCTCATCACAAGGACTATTCAAAAATGAATGGCAGACGAGGCGTAACTGTGTCTCATAGCACCCGCTTGGCCCAGACAACCATGGTACAGTTACCTCCTACGCCTCTCCATCGCATTCCCGATTCGACTACCAAGTCAACCAGATCTGTTGATTCAACAACAAGGCACACTTCTTCATCGACTTCACGCCTCCCTTCACTTGACAGCGTGGAGATTGAGCAGTTCCTATTAGAAGAACAAGGCATATCCACAACAGCCCAACAGGTCTTGATAGAGTCTAGAAAGCAATCAACTAGGTGCAATTACAGTTTCAAATGGAAATGTTATTCCGACTGGTGCGCATCTAATGGAATCTCCCAGTTAGATTGTTCTCCGGAACTGCTCGTAGATTACCTTTATACATTATATACATCTGGCCTGGCGACTTCCTCGATAAGGGTTCACCTTAGTGCAATAGCTGCATATCATAGACCATGTTACAATCAATCTATCTCTACTCACCCCTTGGTATCTCGTTTCATCAAGGGCCTCTTACATCTTCGTCCACCAATCGCTAAACCACCAGTTCCGTGGAATCTAAACATAGTATTGGAACAACTGATGCTGCCACCATTCGAACCCATGAATTCTGCACATATAAAATACTTAACTTGGAAAGTAGTATTCTTAGTGGCAGTGGCAGTCGCATCCGCACGACAGGTCAGTGAGTTACAAGCATTAGTTCACTACGCTCCATATCTTCAATTTTACCACCATAAAGCAGTTCTTCGAACTCACCCAAGCTTTCTTCCAAAGGTTGTGTCGCAATTCCACTTGAATCAAATGATAGAATTACCAACGTTCTTTCCCAAGCCTCATTCTAACGAAAGAGAGCGGATGCTCCACACGCTGGACTGCAAAAGTGCGTTAGTGTGCTACAAGGAGAGAACGCGCTCTGATTCCAGTTCTTCTCAAATTTTTGTCTCTTCAACCCAAATACACCAGGACTTCTGGTAACCAAACATACCATTTCTAGCTGAATAACACAATGTATCCAATTTTGCTATGAAAAGAGAAACCTACCCCTAAAATCTTTTCCAAATGCTCACCAAGTTAGAGCCATGGCAACCTCCATAGCACACCTCCGACATGTTCAACCAGTAGACATCTGCAAAGCGGCTACTTGAACATCTCTTCACATATTCACATCGCATTATTGCCTAGATCAACAGGTAATGGCGGATGCAAAGATAGGACGGGCTCTACTACAGTCTCTTTCAACATAAAAAAAAAAAAAGGTCGACTACCACTGCTATATGATCACGCAACAGTGAAGACACATATCAAATTGCGTGATCGGGAGCTTGGGACTCCCATGACAGCATGACTAATTCAGCCCTGCTATCAACGGGAAAAAGCAAGTTTGCTTACCGTAAACGGTGTTTTCTTCGATAGCAGGATGAATTAGCCATGCTGACCCTGCCTCTTCCCTGTTAGTTGACCATTTTTTCTACTGCTACACCTATGCTTAATTACAGATTGAGGAGAATCTGTTACTTTCCTGCGCGGGAACACACGCGCAGCCGCAGAGGACAAAAAAACTCTAACCTCTGCTCAGGAAGCTCTGCCTCCTGGGCCCTGATGGACAGTTCCCATGACAGCATGGCTAATTCATTCTGCTATCTACGGAAACACCGTTTATGGTAAGCAAACTTGCTTTTCTCAGGTCTTTTTTCTCATCGTTCCATCGCCATGTTCCTCTCGATGCCTTTTCATAGCTTCTCCTAGTCAGGATTTTCAGTGATTCAGGTAGGTTTCCTTTTGCGGTTGATTCTCCTGTAGCGGCGGTGCATCAACGCCCCGCTGCCCATAAACGCCCCACCGCCATTGTCTTCCATTACTGTCCCTTTTGTTTTATCTGTCATGGTCACTTCTGATTTTCGGCAATGGCCCTGGTGCCCGACGACCATGTTCATTATGGATCTCCATCAGATGTGTCCTCTGCCTAAGGGCATCACATGTCATCCGGGGTTTCCACTTATGCACCCAGATGACCCAAAGGGACATTGATTTTGACACAACAAGATGAAGCAACTCTTCAGGTCGAAAAAGTCAGCTATTGCCATTGAAGGACCAAGGAGCTGCACCGATGTATACCAAGCCATCGACATCAGCGGGACTGTCTGTTCTATCGATATTTCCAGCATACAGGGGTGCCGGAGACCGACCATTGAAGTTGAAGAAGCATCGACACCAGTCCCCGTCAATGAAGGGTGCCGGGCACAGGGACGCACTGGCTTTCGCTGTGATGCCCCTGAAGCAACCCTGCGGCCAGGAACACCAATCCTCCATCGGTGCCGAAGTCAGCTACGGTCTCCACGGTTCTGATGCCAGTCACTGATCCACCTCAAGGGTCCGAGGAAGATCTGGCTACCCCTCCTTCCTCCCAGTCGGTCTTGGCATCAGCAACATTCAAGGAGGAGCTGAAGCATCGAGTCCAGCTAGTGGTGGACTGGGCGCTGCAGGGTTTCGGTCATGTGGGACCTGTCCTCATATCACTTTTGGAGAAGCTGAACATGCTCATTGGTGCATTACCGACTCAGTTGGCATTAGTTCCCAGGACAACATCAGTGCTCAGCTGAGGCCTCCCCCTACCGCTTTGGTGGTCATCGCCAGTTCCTCCTCCAAGGAAGCTCCATGGAGACCGGCGGAGATGCCAAGGCCTTCCACTCCCCCCAATCCAGTTCTACCAGTACCTGCACCTAGGGACACATTCCCTGTCACCTTCAGTGAGTATGAGGAACCCTATGATCCCTAGGGGGATGACGTTTTTGAGTCCTCCCTTCAGACCCTTCCCCTCCAGAGATGCGAAGAAAGTCTCCACCTGAGGACTTGACCTTTGCAGGGCTTGTGAGGGTGATGTCAGAAGTCATCCCTTTTCAGTTATTGACAGAGGAGGATGCCAGGCACAAAATGCTTGAGATCCTCCAGTTCACAAGATCCTTAAGTTGCTGCTAAGAATAAGGGAACACCTCCTTAAAGTGCCTCCTGACAATAAGAAGGCAGATGGGGGTTTACCTCCTCCAGAAGGCTGCTGGATTCAATAAGCATCAACTGCCCCCACCAGTCGATGGTCGAATCTGCCCTCAAGAGAGCCAAGTGCTCTCTGTCTCATTCCTTGTTGCCCCCAGGGAAGGACCATAGAGCGATAGATGCTTCAAGGCGCCATGTTTATTGCCTGCATTGCTGCCTACCAGCTCTACATGAGCCAGTACTCGTGTGACATCTGGAAGCAGGTGCAGGAGGTGGCTGAGCAGCTGCCTCAACAGCAGCAAGACACCCTGGTGTCACTGGTGCATAAGGGCCTGGAGTGCAGAAAACACGAGGTCCGTGCAACCTACTTTGTTTCTGAGATGGAATCGAGAGACTCTGCAATGGGAATTGGTGCCCACAGAATGGTATGGCTGTGGGCTTAGGATCTTTGACCAGAGGTACAGGAATGATTCACTGACGTACCGTGTACTGGAGAGAATATCTTTGGAGATAGGTAAAGGATTCTGTAGCCCAACTTTGGGCCCACCGTGAAACCCTCCAACAACTCTCTACCAGCACTCCAAACCCGTCATCCTCATCCAGGAGGCTGGCAAAACTGGGGCCAAGGAAGTCTTTCTTTCGCCAAAAGAAGTACTATCCTCCGCCTGCTTGTTCCCGCGGCCGACCCAGGCAGCAGAAAGCCCCCAAGCCCCAGCCGGTTCCTCTGTCAACTCCAGGGACAAGGTTTTGACTGGGTCGTAGGAAGCGTAGACCAGTTGCTCGTACCCGGCACGATAGACCCTTCAGTCAGGGGAAGGCTGCAGTTCTTTACGAACAGGTGGGTTTATGCCATCGCCTGTCAGGGGTACCAATTGAACTTATTTGGTGTCATGCCAAATTGCCTTCCATGCCCATTTTGGTGGCCAGTAGTGCATCAGGAGGTACTATTAGCAGAACTCTCCTCCCTTTTAACGGCCAGAGCGGTTGAGCCCATACCACCAGGGCAAAGAAGGTGGGGATTCTATTCCAGGTGCCTCCTGATTCCAAAAAGAACAGGAGGACTCTGTCCCATCCTAGACCTAAAGGCCTTGAACAAGATTCTAAAAACTGAAAAGTTCAAGATGGTTTTCCTGGACACCTTAAGAACATAAGAAATTGCCATGCTGGGTCAGACCAAGGGTCCATCAAGCCCAGCATCCTGTTTCCAACAGAGGCCAAACCAGGCCACAAAAACTTGGCAATTACCCAAACACTAAGAAGATCCCATGCCACTGATGCAATTAATAGCTGTGGCTATTCCCTAAGTAAATTTGATTAATAGCTGTTAATGAACTTCTTCTCCAAGAACTTATCCAAACCTTTTTTGATTCCCCTCTTGCAAAAAAGGGACTGGCTATGCTCTCTCGACCTAAAGGATGCATACACCCATAACGAGATCTTCCCTGCTCACGGGAAGTATCTCCGATTTGTGGTGGGAAAACAGCACTTCCAGTCTCAGGTGTTGCCGTTTGGGCTTACATCAGCCCCATGGGTCTTCACAAAATGCCTAGCCATGAGGGTGGTGTACCTCCACAGGTTGGGAGTGCATGTTTTCCTGTATCTGGATGATTAACTGGTCAAGAGCACGTCTCAGGCGGGCAGTCAAGTCTATGCGCTTGACCAACTGGGTGTTGGAGTCATTAGGGTTCGTTCTCAACTACCCAAAGTCCCATCTCAGTCCTTCACTTCAATTGGACTTCATAGGAGACCTGTAGACATGGCTCAGGCCAAGGCCTTCATGTCTCGCCGGAGGGTCGTCACCTTGACAATCATCATGGCACAGATCCAATAGAGCCTGGCACATGTTGAGGTTGTTGGGCCATATGGCTGCAACTGTCCATGTCACTCTCTTGGCACATTTACACATGCGCAGAGTCCAATGGACTCTGATATCGCAGTGGCACCAGACCACTCAGAGCCTCTAGGATTGCATCCGAGTCACTTTGTCTCACTGGGACTCATTGTCCTGATGGTGGGTACTTTCAAATTGGGAACAGGGGATCTCATTTTGAAGTCCCCTTACCCAAATTGTCCTAACCACAGATACATCCACCCTGGGCTGGGGAGCTCATGTAGATAGGCTCAGCACTCAGGGTCTCTGGTCTGCCCAGGAACGCTCTTGTCAAATCAACTACCTCGAGCTTTGGGTGATCAGGTATATGCTATGAGCTTTCAGAGATCGACTTTCCAACAAAGTTGTCCTGATCCACACTGACAACTAAGTAGCCATGTGGTATGTCATCAAGTAGGGAGGCACAGATCTGGTCATGGGCTCTGTCTCATGGGATGGTGCTCAGGACCATGTATCTTGCTGGGACAGAGAACATGGTAGCAGACAGGCTGAGTGAAGCCTTTAGACCCCACATCTCTGGACCAGGGAATAGCAAATCGGATATTCTGCCTCTGGGAGAACCCGGACATAGATCTGTTTGCGTCCTTCTGCAATAGGAAGGTGTCTCGGTTCTGCTTCTTGTATAGGTCAAACTGCAAACCAGCCTCAGATGCCCTTGCCTGTCATTGGGGCAAGGGTCTTCTGTATGCATATCCTCCGATTCCCTTAATGGCGAAGACTCTCTTGAAGCTTCGTGAGGACAGAGGGACTATAATCCTCATAACCCCTAATTGACTGAGACAGGTCTGGTTTCCATCCGGAGACCAATCGGTATGGGGACTTCCCCAGATCTCATCACACAAAACCAAAGCAGGCTGCAGTATCCCAACCTCCAGGTCTTGTTGCTCACAGCCTGGGTGTTGAGAGGTTAATCCTGCAGCCGTTTGATCTTTCAGAGGAAGTGTCTCTGGTCCTGGTGGCTTCCAGAAAGCTTTCCACTAGAAAGTCCTATGGACTGAAGTAGAGAAGCAGAAGGCCCTAGTTCTGTTTTCCTGCCCCACACAAAAATTACACCTTTGGGAAGCTGGCTTAAAGACCAACTCCGTTAGAGTTCTTCTCAGTGCAATTGGCGCATACCACCAAGGTGTAGATGGTATGCCCATCTCTTTACAGCCTATAGTTGTACGTTTATGCAAGCCCTGCTGCAATTGAAACCTTCCCTAAGGTCTCCTGCTGTGTCTTGGGTCCTCAACGTGGTGTTAGCTGAGCTGATTAAAATTCCTTTTGAGCCGCTGCGCACCTGTGACATGAAGTATCTGACTTGGAAGGTCACATTTTTGGTGGCAGTCACTTCAAGTCGCAGGGTCAGCGAGCTCCAGGCCTTGGTGACTTATCCACCTTATACTAAGTTTTATCATGACAGGATGATCCTGCCTAAGGTGGTGATGGAATTCCATCTTAACCAGTTAATCGTCCTGCTAATATTCTTACCCATGCCCCATTTGCACCAAGGCGAAGCACTGCACAGTTTGGCCTGCAAGCGAGCCTTGTACTCTGGAGTGGCAGAAGCCTATAGAGTGTCCACCCAACTTTTTATTTCTTTTGACAAGAATAGGTTTGATGTTGGCGTTGCCATTGCCAATCAGACACTATCCATTTGGCTAGCAGTTTGCATCTCTTTTTGTTATTTATTTATTTATTATATTTATATACTGTCATTCTGTGACAGAATGATAAGTTTACAGGAAAAATGATAAAGTATCAAAATCAATAAAATTACGTTAAAAATAAGAGAACATAGAAAACTTTAGCATAACAATAATAAAACAATGTAGTACATTTCCTAAGTAAAAGAGAAAAGGAAACAAGGAAAAAAGGCTTCAATTATTCATAATTTTCCAATTCTATCTTAACTTCTTAACATTAACCTAATTCCAGTAACTCGCCTAGTTTGTTAAATCAGTGCTCTCATATGCCTGTTTAAACAGTCAGGTTTTCAAGTTTTTCTTAACCCGAAAAGTCTTTTTGCAACCTAAGTTCACGGGGCAAAGAGTTCCACAGTTTGGGTCTAGCAATCGATATAGCTTTGTCCCTCACCTTGCTTAAATGTGCAGTTCATACCAAAGGAATACTTAAGACCCTTATTTTAGATATACTTGTTATAATGTAAACCGGAGTGATAAGTAATTCTGTTACCTGAACTTCGGTATAAAAAAAGTTGTAAATAAATAAATAGATCTCAAATTTCGTTGAGGGGTGTAAAGGTTTAGAGAGGTGTTCAGCCATTCTGTTTTTCATTATTGATGGATTTATGTAATAGGCACAGGACTTTGAAGTAAATTCTAAAATTTACAGGTAATCAATGTAGAGCCATCAGAGTTGGGGTGATGTGATCAAATTTTCTGCTGCCTATCATGGCCTTGGCTGTAGCATTTTGTAATAACTGTATTGGTCTTATTGTGCTTGTAGACAAACCAAATAAGAGAACATTACAGTAATCCAGATTGGAAAATATCATTGTTTGAAGTTATGCCTAGGCGCAGTGCATCTTGGAAGTCATGTCAAGTTTTATTCTGTCAGAGCCATGGCAGCATTGGTGGCCCATTTAAGAGCAGTTCCCATGGAGATCTGCAAGGCTGTGACAAATTCTCTCCACACATTCACATCTCATTACTTTCTGGATAGGGATGGACGATGTGACAGTAGGTTCGGACAGTCTGTCCTTCAGAACCTGTTTGAGGTGTAGAACCTAATTCTCCCGCCTAGGGCCTGTTGTTTGGGTTCAGGCTGCCTCCCCATCTGTTACCACAGCACCTGTGTTGTGCCCGTTGGCACCTGGTTAGGTGTCTGTTGGATCCCTTTTGTGTTGGGGAGCAGCTTGTAGCTAGGGATTCTCCCATGTGTGAGGACTACCATCTTGTTTGTCCGCAGAGAAAGCAGAGTTGCTTATCTGTAACAGTTGTTCTCCGAGGACAGCAGGATATTAGTCCTCATGAAACCAACCTGCCAATCCGTGGAGTTGGGTTCTCCTATTTTTATTTTAATTATAATTCTATGCCTCAAGACTGGAGAGGGACCCCATGTGGTTGCATTATATAGGGTATGCTGGGTATGCTTAGTGTGCCTAGTCAAAGTTCTAGAAACTTTAACATAAGTTTTCTGTATTGGGTTCCATCTGATAATATCACCCATATGTGAGGACTAACATCCTGTTGTTCTTGGAGAATACCTGTCACAGGTAAGCAACTCTGTTTTCCCTGCCCATGCTGGACAGGGATAGAGATGAGCATGATTGTCTTTTGCATGCCTTGGATGTCAGGTGCCAACTGATGTGGTACTTGAAGATTACTAAATCTTTCAGGAAGTCTGATCATCTGTTTGTGCTCTATGATGGAGGTAAACAGGATGAACTGGAGATGCGGGCAACTATTACCCGTTGGGTTAAAGAAGTCATCAAACCGCCAATGTCATTTACCTTGACAGATTAGGGTAGATTAGGGTGGGTGGAGCTTCAGTTGTCTTCTGTCAAGATTTGCTGAGCAGCGACATGGCCCTCCTTACACACTTTCTCCAAGCATTAACACTTGGGCATGTGGGCTGAGGAGGATGCAGCCTTTGTGCGTGCAGTTTGGATGGAACTATGGGATGCCTCCTGCCCTGTTGGGAGTAGTTTTGGTACATCCCACTGGTGTGGATTGGCCTGCTGAATGCAAAGGAAAGAGAAATTACTACTTATCTGATAACTTCCTTTTCTCTAAGGAAGGCAGGCCTTTCCACAAACCGTCCTGGGCTGCCTGCCTACTTTTAGTTCGTCCTTTAAGTCAGGTGACGAAGAGTGTTATTTCTGTAACTTTGTTTGCTGGACTGGTAAGTGCCATAACCAGCCCCTACAGTTAGTGCATGTTAATTCTTATAACTGAGCTCAGTGTTCCCAGTTGGAATCATAAGTGGTTGTCTATTAATAGTCATGTTCAAGTGTAATCAGTTTGTCCACAGTATGGCTTTTTTAGAGAGGCAGGGATGTATGACAGTGAAGTCCACGGGTCTGTTTTACTTTTGTCTCTATCTGCTAGTAAGAGTGCATAACCCACTGGTGTGGACTGGCATGCCTTCCTTAGAGGAAAGGAAATTATCATGTAAGTAGTAATTTTTCCTTTTTTAATTTATGTTCTATACTTTTATGAATGTCTAATTGTAAACTGCTTAGTAAAGTTGATGAGTGGTCTAGAAATGTTTTAAATAAATAAATATTTCCTGGCGTGTAGCCAGATGGACTCAGAACAAATGGGATAGTATCCGCGTGCTAGCAGTTGGAGACTGATCTGACGTCAGCACGGGGGTGTATATTTCCCCACAGGAAGCGTAGCTATTCAGTAATTTCCGTCTCCAAAGCAGTTTGGAGTGCCTGCACGCTAGTTGAGCGTGCTTTCCAAGACTACTTTAATTTTTCTCTTTTTTCTTCTCATTCTAGATTCTACTTTGCTTTTTCTCGTCTATTCGACTTAGAGCCCCGCGCTGCTGCGGTAGATACCCAAGGGTTCCTCCCCCAGTGAGCTCCCGGGGTGATTGCCGTGCTCCCCCGACGGTGAAAGTCCTCGGTCCTGCCGAAGCGCGGCAGTGACACAGCCCCCGGACGCAGTTCGGGTGAGGCATACGAGGCCCTCTGTCCTGGCGTGGACGAGGTAGCGGGTGCATATCCTCAATTGCGGTGGTGAGGTGATCCCTTCCCCCGCAGCCGGAGACCGCCTGTGTTCCAGCCGGGAAGCGCAGAAGCTGGTAAGGAGTACATCTCTTCCTATGGGTCTCCGAAGCGCAGAGGATCGGCGGCGTGGCACGCCATGGAGGACGCCATTGTGGGGCCTTGCTCAGGTACTCCGCGCCCGTAATAGACGCGGCTTTCTTCCTCCTTGGCTTTGTTTCGGTGTATTGCTGAGCGCCTATTGAATGCCACTGACCGTATATTGCTTATTGCTGAAAGCTTATTGAATGCACATTGAGCGCATATTGCTGGCCGCCTATTGCTGAAAGCTTATTGAATGCACATGACCGCTTATTGATGAAAGCCTATTGAATGCAAATTGAGCATATATATTGATGCCCGCTTCTTGCTGAAAGCCTATTGAATGCAAATTGAGCGTATATTGCTGACCGCTTATTGCTGAAAGCCTATTGAATGCAAATTGAGCGCATATTGCTGACCGCTTATTACTGAAAGCTTATTGAATGCCAATTGAGAGCATATTGCTGACCGCTTATTGCTGAAAGCTTATTGAATGCACATTGAGAGCATATTGCTGACCGCTTATTACTGAAAGCTTATTGCATGCACATTGAGCGCATATTGCTGACCGCTTATTACTGAATGCCTATTGAATGCAAATTGAGCGTATATGACTAACTGCTTCTTGCTGAACGCCTATTGAAGGCCATTGAGTGTATATTGCTAACTGCATATTGCTGTGTGCTTATTGCATGCCATTGCGCTGGTTTCTTGGCCGCCTATTGCGGTGCACACGTTGAGCGCCGGTTGTATTCCGCACCTATTGCTGCTGCTTATTGTTGCCGTGCGCCTGCTGTATTAAGCGCCTATTGCTGCCGCATATTATTATTGAGCGCCTGTTGTATTAAGCGCCTATTGCTGCCGCATATTATTATTGAGTGCCTGTTGTATTAAGCGCCTATTGCTGCCGCATATTATTATTTAGCGCCTATTGTTCAATGGATCAGAACACTGCAGAGTCTTCAGCGACGGCGCCGCCTGCTTCAGGCATTACAGCCCTTGGCCTCTGCTCTGCATGCCACCTTAGGGCCACGTGCATTGTTGAGCCAGATTCTCTGTGTGCCCAATGTGAGGGGGCCGTGCGACCCTCGGGCCAGGACCAGTCTCAACCACGATTTGTGGACAGTTCCCCAGGGGCTACCCCGGAGTTAGGGGGCAGTCTCGACCAATCAGGAATCCCGGGGGAGCTTGTACCCCGGCGATTAGAGGCTGCTTCAATTTCCTGGGTGGATCTCTTTAAGGGAATTCATGCTTTTGTACAGATGCAAACGGCTGCCCATCCAGGCCCTGCGGTTCCTGCTGTTCCTGCGCCTGCGGCGGCTGCTGCAGTAGCAGCTCCTGCGGATCCGGTTCCTGGACCATCACGACCTTATCGCAAGCGGGACTTCCCACCGATGGATAGTCCAGATCAGTCAGACCAGGAGGTCTCACAGGACGAGTCCGAACTCCCGGACGAGGGGGACCTCCCTCCAGGGACTGAGCCATATAGAACCATGAGGCGGTTCTTCCCTAAGGAGGATCTCTCCGACCTGGTGTCTCAGTGTCTGGCAGAATTGGATATTACAGGTCCCAGCGCTTCGGTACCCTCTGCGCAGAACCCCCTGCTGGAAGGTCTTCGTCCTACGGCCCGCCATTTTCCATTCTTACAGGCGGCGAAACAACTGATCGATTTAGAATGGGCGGCACCAGCGGCTGCCTTCAAAGGGGGTCGGGCTCTGAAGAGCATGTACCCATTGGCACCGGCTATCCAGGACCTGCTGGCGTGCCCTCAGGTGGACGCCTTGATTAGCGCTGTGGTCAAGCGCACTACCATTCCGGTTGAAGGGGGGAAGGCCCTCAGGGAGCCGCATGACCGGCGACTGGACGCCATTCTGCGTCAGGCCTTTGAGGTGGCAGCTTTATCTTTACAGATCGCCACCTGCTGCACGGTGGTGACGCGTGCCTGTTTGTCACAGGTTAGAAACAACGCTCCGGCGGCAGACGTGGAATCCGCTCTTTCGTTCCTTACAGATGCGGCATCTGCCCTGGTCCGGACAACAGCTAAAGGGATTTCATCCTCCGTAGCCGCCAGGAGGCAGCTCTGGATCCGAGATGGTCGGCTGATGCGCCTTCTAAGACACGCCTCACCAGATTGCCCTTCAAGGGCTCTTTTCTATTTGGCAGCGACCTTGATAAACTGGCCAGTGCATGGGGCGCCTCTCCAGTGCCCAGATTGCTGGAAGATCGGTTCAGAAGGGGCCAGCGCGCCTTTCCAAGGCCCTCTAGGGGCAGGAGTTCCCAGCGTTTCGTTCCTTACAGGGGTCGCTACCAGGCACCACGTCCCCCGGCCAGGAATCAGTCCTTTCGGACCAAGCAGCGCAAGAGGGGAACGGGCCCGGGCTCGGGTCCCGGCCGCGCCTCCCAATGAGAATCCGCCGATTCATCTGGGGGACGGAGCCATAAGGGGCAGGTTGACCCTCTTCTACCCCAGATGGGTCGAGATTACATCGGACCAGTGGGTTCTCGCCGTTATCCGGGAGGGATATTATCTGGACTTTCATCATCTCCCTCCGGACAAGTTTGTGGAATCTTCATGTCCCATACACAAGAAGGCAGCATTGGAAGCTACCCTGGCGAGGCTCCTGTCCTTGAAAGCCATCATCCCAGTACCTGCCTGGGAAGTGAATTCTGGACATTATTCCATTTATTTCATGGTACCCAAGAAAGGGGGTACCTTTCGGCCTGTCCTGGACCTCAAGTCGGTCAATCAATACTTACGGGTCCCGAGGTTTCACATGGAAACTCTACGCTCCGTCAAGGCCGCAGTACAGCCAGGAGAATTCCTCACGGCATTAGACCTGTCAGAGGCATACCTGCATATCCCGATCCATCCGGATCATCAGCGCTACCTATGCTTCAAGGTTCTAGGCCGCCACTTCCAGTTTCGGGCTCTGCCCTTCGGGTTGGCAACATCGCCACGGACATTCACCAAGGTGGTAGTAGTGGTAGCGGCGGCACTCAGGCGGGAAGGAATTCTGGTCCATCCCTACCTAGATGGCTGGCTGATCAGGGCGGAGTCACGAGAGGAGAGCCTTCGGACCACAGACAGAGTGATAGCCCTTCTGGAAAGCCTGGGCTGGGTAATCAACCTCAGCAAGAGCTGCCTACAGCCTTCCCAGTCACTGGAATACCTGGGAGTACAGTTCAACACCCGGGCAGACACAGTCAATCTCACAACCAAGAGAAAGTTGAAACTTCAGCAGTATATCCAGTATTTGATGGGAGCCAGTCGGCCCACAGCCTGGGATTATCTGCAGGTTCTTGGTCTCATGGCATCCACCCTGGAAGTGGTACCTTGGGCGAGGGCCCATATGAGACCTCTACAACACGCCCTGCTCTCTCGCTGGAGCCCCCATCTACGGAACTACTCCACGCACCTACCTCTACCAGCCAGAGTGCGGACCCAGTTACGGTGGTGGTTGCAGTCCAACCACATGAGCCGGGGGTCGAAGATGTCCTCTCCCATGTGGATCTTGCTCACCACAGATGCCAGCCTGAGCGGCTGGGGAGCACACTGCGAAGAACTCACCGCACAAGGGCGGTGGAACAGAGAAGAGTCAGCATGGAACATCAACCGTCTAGAGGCCCGGGCAGTCCGATTGGCATGCCTTCGATTTGCTCACAGACTGAAGAACAGAGCAGTCAGAGTGATGTCCGACATCGCCGCCACGGTGGCATACATCAACCGTCAGGGCGGAACCAGAAGCTGACAGGTATCTTGGGAGATCGCCCCTCTGATGACTTGGGCAGAGGTGAATCTTCAGGACTTCTTCGCCGTCCACATTGCCGGGAAGGACAATATCACGGCAGACTTCCTCAGCAGAGAAAGCCTAAATCCGGGAGAGTGGCAGCTCTCACCACGGCCTTCCAGATGATTGTGGATCATTGGGGGATTCCAGACATGGATTTACTGGCGGACAAGTCCAACGCTCAAGTACCCAGATACTTCAGCCGCAAGCGCGACCCGTGCTCACACAGAATCGATGCCCTGGTTCAGCCATGGCCTCCAGGGACCCTACTGTATGCCTTTCCTCCGTGGCCTCTGCTAGGCGCTGTCATCCGCAAGATTCAGAGACACCGGGGCCTAGTTCTTCTAGTGGCGCCAGACTGGCCAAGAAGACCCTGGTACGCGGACATGAGAAGACTACTGGCAGGGGAGCCCCTTCCCCTGCCTCCTCTCCGGGACCTTCTACATCAAGGTCCCATTCTTCACGAGGATCCGGCTCAATTCTCTCTTACGGTATGGCTCTTGAGAGGCTCGCAAGTTTTCCACATCCCTCACATACATCCGGATCTGGAGAGTATTTGAAGCATGGTGCGACACTCACGGCACCAATCCACATGCAACCACAATCCCTATTGTGTTGGATTTCCTGCAGGATGGACTTCAGAAGGGTCTCTCCCTCAGCTCCATCAAGGTTCAGGTGGCTGCGCTGTCTTGCTATGGTCCCAGGAGGGATGGCAAGACCATCGCGAAGCACCCGGATGTTTCTCGCTTCCTGCAGGGAGTCAAGCATATTCGTCCGCCACTGAAGTGGCCTGTGCCTTTGTGGAACCTCAACCTTGTTTTGGATTTCCTCGCGGGATCCACCTTCAGACCACTTCGGGGCCTGTCTCTTCGTTCTCTAACCTTGAAGATGGTGTTCTTGCTGGCTGTATGTTCAGCCCGCCGCATCTCAGAGCTACAAGCATTGTCCTGCCGTGATCCATTTCTCAGAATCACTCCGGAGGCTATCCATCTTCGTACGGTTCCCTCCTTTCTACCTAAAGTGGTTTCACAGTTTCATCTTAATCAAACCATATCCTTGCCTACCACGGCGGGTCTGAAGAAATCTGAAGAAGGGCGTTTATTACGCCATCTCGACATTGGCAGATTGCTGCCCAGATATTTGGAACTTACACAAGACCTACGAAAGACGGACCATCTGTTCGTTCTGTACAGCGGGAAGAAGCTAGGTGAAGCGGCTTCGCGGCCCACCATCGCCCGCTGGATTAAAGAAGTTGTCAGAGCAGCGTACGTAGAGGCTGGGAAGTCTCCGCCTCTACAAGTCAAGGCTCATTCTACCAGAGCACAAGCAGCATCTTGGGCAGAATCCAGGATGCTATCGCCTGCGGAAATCTGTAAAGCGGCGACGTGGTCCTCCCTCCATACCTTCTCCAGGTTCTATCGTCTGGATGTCCAGGCCAGGGAGGACTTGGCATTTGCGAGGGCGGTACTACATGGGCCTCAGGCAGCCTCCCGCCCAGGCTGGGAGTAAAGCTTTTGTACATCCCATTTGTTCTGAGTCCATCTGGCTACATGCCAGGAAATGTTGGGATTACTACCTGATAATCCCCTTTTCCTTAGTGTAGACAGATGGACTCAGCATCCTGCCCAGCTGCCTGCGTACATGGGTATCACCGATTCAAGGTAAGCCATGTCATCTGTTTCCATAAGAGAGTACACTCTACCAGGTGTCCACGCCTTCCGGTTGGGAATGCTGGTGGTCTCCAGCTACTATCAATCGGTCAGGGGAATCCTGTTTCACTTTTTAACTGAGCGTCAGTTCACACATCTATAACAGCTTTTGCAAGGAAGATTACTGAATAGCTACGCTTCCTGTGGGGATATATACACCCCCGTGCTGACGTCAGATCCGTCTCCAACTGCTAGCACGCGGATACTATCCCATTTGTTCTGAGTCCATCTGTCTACACTAAGGGAAAGGGGATTATCAGGTAGTAATCCCAACATTGTGGACATAGTAATACCGTTCTGGACTTGGGGAGTGCTGCTCTGTTTGGGAGGATTGCTTGTGTTGATAGGCAGATTTAGTGATGATGCTGGGAGTGAGAGCTGACTTAGAGCTTAAGGTGGGAAGTCTGTGCATGGTAATGGATTCTGTGATGCTGCTGAGGACAAACTTGGCAGTGCTGCTCTGGGTGAGAGGTTTGCATGTGGTGATGATGGACTCTGATAGCACTGAGTGTTGGGTGGGCATTGGGTAATCTTGATGCTGTCATGGGCAGCAGGTTGAGGTGACAATTGGTTGTGTGCTTCTTGCTTTGCAGATGGTGATGGAGATAGAGCTGGTCAAAGAGGAACTGTTTCGAGCCATCATGCAAAAAAGCAGGTAATGTGGTATTCAATCAGCTGCTGTTTGGGAAGTTTGCCAATTGTTTGTTTATGGTGGGAAATTGTGCACTCTGATTCTGCTGATCGTGTCTAGCTGATTCACACAGGCAACTTAGCAGGACTTTGAGGTTGGGTCGGTCTCCCAAGAAGCAGGCAGACCATTGCACTGTACATGCACTCTTCCTTTGCAGAACAGATTGACAGAAAAACAATAATGGGGCAAAGAAGCAGCATTTTTGGGAGTCAGACATAAAGCAGTCACCAAAATGCTGAGCTACCGTATTTTTCACTCCATAAGACGCACCTGACCATAAGACGCACCTAGGATTCAGAGGGGAAAAAAAAAAAAAATTTGTGCTAAACTGGGCTCTGTTCCTGGACGTCTGTGCATCTTATGGAGCAAATTAGGGGAGTGCATAGTTTTTTTTTTGGTTTTTTTTCTCCCCATTTTGTTTTCGGGTATGGGGAGGGCCATTTCGGTCCATTCCCCAGATCAGAAAACTTTTCTTTCTCTGGGAAACCCCTCCTCCCCAAAAAAAAAAACCCCATCCCAACCCTTTAAATTAATTAACAACCCCCCACCCTCCTGACCCACCTCCAAGACCTGCCAACTTAATTTACTACAACCCCCCACCCTCCTGACCCCCTCAAGACCTGCCAAAAGGCCCTGGTGGTCCAGCGGGGGTCCAGGAGCGGTCCGGGAGCGATCTCCTGGGCTTGGGTTGTCGGCTGCCAGTAAACAAAATGGCGCCAGCGGCCCTTTGCCCTCACTATGTCACTGAGGCCGACCAATGGCAGCGGTCAGCCCCAGTGACATAGTAAGGGAAAAGGGCTGTTGGCACCATTTTGATTACTGGCAGCCGACGGCCCAAGCCCAGGAGATCGCTCCTGGACCCCTGCTGGACCACCAGGGACTTTTGGCAGGTCTTGGGGGGCCTCTTATAGGTTGAGTGCTGTGGTGCATCAAACTTCATCTGGGCAGGGTGATTTGGTGGTACCCGAGTGGCCGCACCAGCCGTGGTTTGCGGACCTTCTTTGTCTAGCAGTGGATGATCCTGTTCGCTTGACCCATCTGTCAGGGTTGTTGCGGCAGGGACCTGTATTTTCAGACCGAGAGGATCGCTTCAGTCTAACGACTTGGCTTTTGAGAGGGGACTGCTTCGCTTAAAGGGTTATTCGGAGTCTATGATTGCGACTTTGCTTCAGGCAAGGAAGCCTTCCACATCGTTGACTTGTGTCTGAGTGTGGAGAGTGTTTGAAGTGTGGTGTTTGCAGAACAAGGTGCAACCTTTAAAGGTGAATGTTCCGCAGATTCTGGCTTTTTTGCAAAGTGGCTTGGCTAAGGGTTTGGTCTATAAATCTCTTCAGGTTGATGTGGCAGTCTTAGGGTCCCTTCAAAGTAGGATTCAGGGGAGACCATTGGCAGCTAGTAAGCAGAACTGAGTGTTTGTATTAAAAAAAAACCAAAACACACACAAAAAACCCCCACAAAAAGTAGCCAGAAGCTAGAAATAAGCTAAGAGCAGTGATTACCCAAGACCTTCCACCAAAAAGGTGGAAAGTCTTCATCAAATGACTTATGAGGAGAGATTGAAGAATCTAAATATGTACACCCTGGAGGAAAGGAGGAGCAGAGGTGATATGATACAGACTTTCAGATACTTGAAAGGTTTTAATGATCCAAAGACAACGACAAACCTTTTCCGTAGGAAAAAAATCAGCAGAACCAGGGGTCACGATTTGAAGCTCCAGGGAGGAAGATTCAGAACCAATGTCAGGAAGTATTTCTTCACGGAGAGGGTGGTGGATGCCTGGAATGCCCTTCCGAAGGAAGTGGTGAAGACCAGAACTGTGAAGGACTTCAAAGGGGCGTGGGATAAACACTGTGGATCCATAAAATCAAGAGGCCGTCAAAAAAGAGTGGGTGGCTCGCCAGAATGACGGCTACTGCCTGGATATAATACCCTTATTCAATAAACATACACATGTTTACTGTGACTCCAACATCGCTCTAAGCTACAACAGCAAGAGGAAATGTGGAAAAAAGGATTCGCACTCACAAAGCGGGGAGTAGCTGGCTTGTTACGGCGGTTACTACCCCAAACCAAATAAGCCTGATACTTCATTTTCAATGCATATCCAGCATAGCTCTCTGCTTTCAACGGCAGGGGAGAAAAAAAAACTGATACTTCACGCATATCCAGCATAGCTCTCTGCTTCAACGGCAGGGGAGAAGAAAAACTGATACTTCACGCATATCCAGCATAGCTCCCTGCTTCAACGGCAGGGGAGAAGAAAAACTGATACTTCACGCATATCCAGCATAGCTCCCTGCTTCAACGGCAGGGGAGAAGAAAAAAGGATTCGCACTCACAAAGCGAGTAGCTGGCTTGTTTACGCGGTTACTACTCCAAACCAATAAGCCTGATACTTCACTTTCAATGCATATCCAGCATAGCTCTCTGCTTCAACGGCAGGGGAGAAGAAAAACAACCAATAAGGGATGAATAACATAGTCTGGGTAAACAAATAAGCATGGGTGTAGCTTGCTTATTGCGGCGGTTACTTCCCCTACTACCCCTAACTAATCAAGCTTGATATTTCACTTGGATGCAGCTCCATCACTGCTCTCTACATTAATGTGGGGGGTGGAAGGGAAATAGAACCAAAGAGCTAAGAGAAACAGATAAGTATGAGAAAAAATGTGTGAAGCTTGCTGGGCAGACTTGATGGCCATTTGGTCTTCTTCTGCCGTCATTTCTATGTTTCTATGTTTCTATAAAAAGGTTGAAAAGTTCAGTTCAGTTAGTCACCTTGGAAGGTGTTGAGGTAGTGTGATTTGTTTGAATAGGTACCAACATTTGTTAATCAAGAGAGCAGTGAGTCACTCTGGCTGACTAACTGAAGTTACACTGTTTGTATTTCCCAACCCTCCCACTCCTCGCCCAGCCACCCCTAGCTCATCCTTTAATTTATAGGCAGGTGCCATTTTAAAAAAAACCCAAAAACCCAACAACAAAAACTTTGAGAGTTTGATCAGACCCCTGTAGGCCACTACCAGACATATAGCGAATTCACTAATACATTTAAAGGACGTTAATTAGACACATTCCTACTCCATAGCAACCTAAAACTTAACTAGGAACTGATTAAAATTGAGATGAAGGCAGCAGTCCAGCAGCAAGAGGGGGGCTTCCCATTCTTTTGCATCGAGTGTCACATGTATGATTTTTTACCCACCGGTGAGAAGTTATACATGTGCATGCGATGCAAAGAGCTCCTGGCTCTCAGAGAACGAGTCCGATCTCTGGAGGCTAGAGTGGCAGACCTGGATGAGCTGAGGCAGACAGAGAGGTATATAGATGAGACCTTCAGGGACATAGTAGCCAAGTCCCAAATTCAGACTGGCAGCCCTGGTGCTGCCTTGGAGGAAGAAGGTCTCATGATTGGAGAGCATCAACCTGGTGTAGCAGGAAAGGATCCTGTAGCAAGGACCTGCTCTCCAGGTGATGCACTGTCCTTTCGTACCGAGGATATCTCCCCAAGGCCTACTGCCCAGGAGGGAAGGGTTAGGTCGGCCGTCATAGTTGGTGATTCGATTATTAGCAATATAGACAGCTGGGTGGCTGGTGGGCATGAGGAATCGCCTGGTAACGTGCTACCTGGTGCGAAGGTGGCGGATCTCACACGTCACCTAGATAGGATTTTAGACAGTGCTGGGGAGGAGCCAGCTGTCGTGGTACATGTGGGCACCAACGACATAGGAAAATGTGGGAGGGAGGTTCTGGAAGCCAAATTTAGGCTCTTAGGTAGAAAACTTAAATCCAGAACCTCCAGGGTAGCATTCTCTGAAATGCTCCCTGTTCCACGTGCAGGTCACCAGAGGCAGGCAGAGCTCCGGAGTCTCAGTGCGTGGATGAGACGATGGTGCAAGGAAGAGGGATTCAGTTTTGTTAGGAATTGGGGAACCTTTTGGGGAAGGGGGAGTCTCTTCCGAAGGGATGGGCTCCACCTTAACCAGGGTGGAACCAGGACTGCTGGCGCTAACCTTTAAAATGGAGATAGAGCAGCTTTTAAACTAGAACAAAGGGGAAAGCCGACAGTCACTCAGCAGTGGCATGGTTCGGAGAAAGGTATCTTCAAAGGATACTAATGATGCATTAGAATTAGGGCATCCCGACAGTGAGGTTCCATAATAAGAAAAGTAGTCCAAGTGCCTGTAACCAAAAACTCACCTGAGCTAAAAATTCTAACTTATCCCTATCAATTAAAAAGCGAATGAAAATACAAACAAAAAACACTCTTTGAAATGTTGTATACTAATGCCAGAAGTCTAAGAAGTAAGATGGGAGAATTAGAATGTATAGCAGTGAATGATGACATAGACTTAATTGGCATCTCAGAGACATGGTGAAGGAGGACACCAATAGGACAGTGCTATACCGGGGTACAAATTATATCGCAATGACAGAGAGGAGCACCCGGGAGGCGGTGTGGTGCTTTATGTCCGGGATGGCATAGAGTCCAACAGGATAAACATCCTGCATGAGACTAAATGCACAATAGAATCTTTAATGGGTAGAAATCCTTGTGTGTCGGGAAAGACTATAGTGATAGGAGTATACTACCGTCCACCTGGTCAAGATGGTGAGACTGACAGTGACATGCTAAGAGAAATTAGGGAAGCTAACCAAATTGGTAGTGTGGTAATAATGGGAGACTTCAGTTACCCCAGTATTGACTGGGTAAATGAATCATCGGGAAAGGCTAGAGAGATAAAGTTCCTGGATGGAATAAATGATAGCTTATGGAGCAATTGGTTCAGGAACCGATGAGAGAGGGAGCAATTTTAGATTTAATTCTCAGTGGAGAACAGGATTTGGTGAGAGAGGTGGGGGCCGCTTGGCAATAGTGATCATAATATGATCAAATTTGATTTAATGACTGGAAGGGGGGACAGTAAGCAAATCCACGGCTCTCGTGCTAAACTTTCAAAAGGGAAACTTTGATAAAATGAGAAAAATAGTTCGAAAAAAAACTGAAAGGACGAGCTACAAAAGTAAAAAGTGTGCAAGAGGCGTGGGTCATTGTTAAAAATACCATCCTAGAAGCACAATCCAGATGTATTCCACACATTAAGAAAGGTGGAAAGAAGGCAAAACGATTACCTGCATGGTTAAAAGGGGAGATGAAAGAAGCTATTTTAGCCAAAAGATCTTCATTCAAAAATTGGAAGAAGGATCCAACAGAAGAAAATATGATAATGCATAAACGTTGGCAAGTTAAATGTAAGACATTGATAAGACAGGCTAAGAGAAAATTTGAAAAGAAGTTGGCCGTAGAGGCAAAAACTCACAGTAAAAACTTTTAAAATATATCCGAAGCAGAAAGCCTGTGAGGGAGTCAGTTGGGACCGTTAGATGATCAAGGGTTAAAGGGGCACTTAGAGAAGATAAGGCCATCGCGGAAAGATTAAATGATTTCTTTTCTTCGGTGTTTACTGAAGAGGATGTTGGGGAGGTACCCGTACTGGAGGAGGTTTTCCTGGGTAATGATTCAGATGGACTGAACCAAATCACGGTGAACCTAGAAGATGTGGTAGACCTGATTGACAAACTGAAGAGTGGTAAATCACCTGGACCAGATGGTATACACCCCAGAGTTCTGAAGGAACTAAAAAATGAAATTTCAGACCTATTAGTAAAACTTTGTAACCTATCATTAAAATCATCCTGTACCTGAAGCCTGGAGGATAGCGAATGTTAACCCCCATATTTAAAAAGGGCTCCAGGGGCGATCCGGGAAACTACAGACCGGTTAGCCTGACTTCAGTGCCAGGAAAAATAGTGGAAAGTATTCTAAACATCAAAATCACAGAACATATAGAAAGACATGTTTTAATGGAACAAAGGGCCTCATTTTCCAATATCGCAGTGGTAACGCATGAGGGGGGCGTGTCCCATGCAAATAAGGCATTTTTCGTGCAGCGGGGAAACATCGCGTCATGCGATGTTTTCGCCATCTGCGGAAATAGATTCGCAAATCGCGAAAACATCGTGCACCGCGATAAAACAACCAATGAATCTTCGCAGTACACGAAAGTGTCCAAACAGCCTATTTCCACTCTTAGGTGCTGCAAGCAACATGTATATGAACGGAGCAATTGTCTCACACCTCGGGGGGGGGGGGGGGGGGGGGGGGGGGGAGAGAGAGAGAGAGAGCCAGCCTTGCTATAGTGCCTATGCCCTAGACAGGTATTTGTATCCCTATGGAGGGCCACTAGTAACTCGAGGTGGGAATTAGGTATGAGCGTAGGGGGTTGGGGGCCACTTTCACATTCAACATGAGACGTACGGAAAGAACAGTGGTCTCTAGTGAAGATTTGCTGGCCGTCGGAGTGAGGAAACTCACTCCAAGAAGAGATTTGGGCAACGTTCTCTCCACCTAGCTTGTTGTTGCCCAGGTAGAGTGTCCATGAAGCTAGGTGGAGAGAACGTTGCCCAAATCTCTTCTTGGAGTGAGTTTCCTCACTCCGGCCAGCAAATCTTCACTAGAGACCACTGTTCTTTCCGTACGTCTCATGTTGAATGTGAAAGTGGCCCCCAACCCCCTATGCTCATACCTAATCCCCACCTTGAGTTACTAGGTGGCCCTCCCATAGGGATACAAATACCTGTCTGGGGCATAGGCACTATAGCAAGTCTTTCTCTTTCTCTCTCTCTCACTCATATATTGATCTGAGCTGTTTGGAATTGTCGTGGACCGCGATAACCCTTTACTGGCCCGTAGCGCACAACGTAACGCGAATGAATGTGTTGTAGCTATTAGCCGAGATAGGAGCCGCGCTAATACTGCGGCTGTTTCGCGGCACACGATAACTGTTTCCCGTTTTACATATGGTCTGCCCCAACTCCGCCCCCTGAATATAAAATTGCAAATTTATCTCCCGCGATAAACACCTTGGGAAAATGACCCCCAAAGTCAGCATGGCTTTACCCAAGGCAAGTCTTGCCTCACAAATCTGCTTTACTTTTTTGAAGGAGTTAATAAACATGTGGATAAAGGTAAACCTGTAGATGGTAGTGTACTTGGATTTTCAGAAGGCATTTGACAAAGTTCCTCATGAGAGGCTTCCAGGAAAAATAAAAAGTCATGGGATAGGTGGCGATGTCCTTTTGTGGATTACAAACTGGCTAAAAGACGGGAAACAGAGTAGGATTAAATGGACAATTTTCTCAGTGGAAGGGTGTGGGCAGTGGAGTGCCTCAGGGATCTGTATTGGGACCCTTACTTTTCAATATATTTGTAAATGATCTGGAAAGAAATACGACAAGTGAGGTAATCAAATTTGCAGATGATACAAAATTGTTCAGAGTAGTTAAATCACAAGCAGATTGTGATAAATTGCAGGAAGACCTTATGAGGCTGGAAAATTGGGCATCAAAATGGCAGATGAAATTTAATGTGGACAAGTGCAAGGTGATGCATATAGGGAAAAATAACCCATGCTACAGTTACACAATGTTAGGTTCCATATTAGGTGCTACTACCCAAGAAAGAGATCTAGGCGTCATAGTGGATAACACATTGAAATCGTCGGTTCAGTGTGGTGCGGCAGTCAAAAAAGCAAATAGAATGTTGGGGGTTATTAGAAAGGGAATGGTGATTAAAACGGAAAATGTCATAATGCCTCTGTATCGCTCCATGGTGAGACCGCACCTGGAATACTGTGTACAATTCTGGTCGCCGCATCTCAAAAAAGATATAATTGCAATGGAGAAGGTACAGAGAAGGGTGACCAAAATGATAAAGGGAATGGAACAGCTCCCCTATGAAGAAAGACTAAAGAGATTAGGACTTTCAGCTTGGAGAAGAGACGGCTGAGGGGAGATATGGTAGAGATGATTAAAATCATGAGAGGTCTAGAACGGGTAGATGTGAATCGGTTTTTTACTCTTTCAGATAATAGAAAGACTAGGGGGCACTCCATGAAGTTAGCATGTGGCACATTTAAAACTAATTGGAGAAAGTTCTTTTTCACTCAACGCACAATTAAACTCTGGAATTGTTGCCAGAAGATATGGTTAGTGCAGTTAGTATAGCTGTGTTTAAGAAAGGATTGGATAAGTTCTTGGAGAAGTCCATTACCTGCTATTAATTAAGTTGACTTAGATAATTACCACCGCTATTACTAGCAACGGTAACATGGAATAGACTTAGTTTTTGGGTACTTGCCAGGTTCTTATGGCCTGGATTTGGCCACCTTTGGAAACAGGATGCTGGGCTTGATGGACCCTTGGTCTGACCCAGTATGGCATGTTCTTATGTTTCATACGGACGTGGCTCGTTTCCTCAAGGGACAAAACATCTGTGTCCTCCGGTTTGGAAGATTTGTCCAGCTTGGAATCTGAATTTGGTTCTTCAGGTGCTGTGCGGTCCTTCCTTTGAACAAGTTAGGAGGTCTTCTTTAAAGGATTAACCCTGAAGGCTGTTTTTCCTGTGGCTATCTGTTCAGCTAGAATGATTTCCGAGTGCAGGCATTATTGTGTAGGGACTCTTTCCTGTGCTTTTCGGAGGAAGGGGCTTTCTTCCTTTTTGCCTTTCTTCCTTTCACCTTAACCAGGTGATTGAGCTACCGGCCTTTCTGAATTTGTCAGAGAATCCTTCTATGGCGAGGGAACTTCACTTATTGGATGTGTGACAGAATCTTTTGCGATATCTTAAGGTGACAAATGCCTTTTAGAGATCTTGCTCATCTCTTTGTCCTGTTCAGTGGAGCAAAGAAGGGAAATAAGGCTTCCAAGAGCACTACTGCACGATGGTTAAAAGAGACAATAGCTTTGGCTTACATCTGTAAGGGCCGGTTGGTGCTGGAGGAGTTGAGAGCGCACTCCACTAAGGCACAGGCAACCTCGAGGGCAGAGTGTCAGTTGCTTTCTCCGCAGGAGATTTGTCGGGTAGCGACATGGTCTTCTCTTCACACTTTTACTAAACATTACCACTTGGGTGTGCGGGCACCGAAGGAGGCGTCTTGGGGAAAGTGTGTTGTGCGTGGGTCTTTCGAGTTCCCACCCAGAATAGAGGGGCTTGGATACGTCCCACTTGTCTGGAATGATATGGGGTACAAACAGGAAAGGAAAATTGGTTCTTACCTGCTAATTTTCGTTACTAATGTACCACAGATCAGTCCAGAAACCTGTCCCCATTTTTTTCGAAAGACTTCCTCGCTTTCTGGATTTTGCTGAACTGATATGTGATATATTCAGATTAATGAGACATGTACATAGTTAAGTATGTGCTTTGTGTTAAGTTATAGGGGGCTTCAACCTTAAATCTCTGTTCGCCCAAGATTATTGGGGTTTGTTCAGGTAGACATCTTGGCTTGGGTACAGGTCAATACTGAGGGACTGCAGGTGGCACTCTTGCTTATGTAGCAGTGCCTCAAAGTTTTCTTCTCTTCGTCCATCAGCTGGTAGGGATTCATAAACCCACTTGTCTGGACTGATCTGTGGTACTTCAGTAACAAAAATTAGCAGGTAAGAACCAATTCTCCTATATTACTAAAAATAGGAAATAAATGAGGTCTACGGCTAAATCAAACTTGAAGGTAAATTGAGTGACAGTTGTGGTGATCTACTTCTCTTAGCACAGCGAGTGTAGGGAAGCATCCCCTGATGAGATGTTTATCCTTGTGTATTACAGATGTGGACAGTGCAGGAGAGTGAGTGGATTAAGACTGGAGTTCAGCGTTTTGGGGAAGGGAACTGGTCTGCCATCTTGAGAAACTATGCCTTCGTTAACCGCACGGCAGTAATGATCAAAGATCGTTGGCGAACGATGAAGAAGCATGGCCTGCTGTGACAACCATCTCTGTAAAACTGTGCCTTAGTTAACCACACAGTGGTAATGATCAAAGATAGATGGCAACCGATGATGCATGACCTGTGTGAGAATGTCTCTGCAGTGCCAGCAGGTTCTCTTTTATTTTATAGGGTTCCTTTTTTTTTAATCTTTCCTAGAGAAGAGAGACTGGAGAATGAAATCACTGTGACCCTGCGCACCGAACTGCAGGAGTAGGAGCTCTGGCTGGACTCAGATTATTAACAATGCCACTCAGCCTTTTGGGGGACACCTTAATTACATGGACTCAGTCAGACTAAAACCCATGTCCATGACAATCGGTGCTCTTGCCTGCTGAAGGATTTGAAAAATTGGTGGACAGTGAAGGAGTGATCATTATGACCAGTGCCTGCCAGCCAAAAATTAACGCATCCTGAATTGCAGATGATGTGGGCAAATCCGTGGGCTACTGTTTTAAACATTTTTATTGTGGATGTTCTCGGTGCCTATCCTAGATATTATCTAAAGTTTATAACATGGCCTGGTTCGTCTGGGTTATTTTTGTGTTTTGGGAATAAGGGTTGAAAGGTGGGGAAGAGTAAATTGTTTTATTGTTTAGAACTAGCAATTGACGCATTTTTCTTTCTTTGGGAAAGAGAAATATTAGACTATTTGGTCATCAGATCCTTTGACCCTTATGTTAATTTTAAAGGTAAAAAATTGAACAGTTACAGGTCAGTTTTCAAAACAAATGGTCCAGCGGATTACTTATCTGGCTAAAGTTAAATCAGTTATCCTGGATACGTCTCACTGGATATCTCCAAATAATGTTATCCAGGTCTACGTAGCTGGATAACTTTGAAACTTAACTATCTGAATTTCATCAGTAAGGTTCCCAAGTTATCCAATGGTAAGCTTGCCCAGCATTTCTCAGTGCCGGCACGCCCTGTCTGTGCATACATCCCCTGAAAGTGAAAGCTTTCCCAGCTTTTCTCAGTGCTGGCATGCCCAGTCTGTTCATACATCCACTGAAAGTTTAAAAAAAAAAAAATCTTCAGGAAGAACTTCTTGTTTCTGTACCATGATGGAATATCACGAGGCCCCCTTGCCTGGTGCATGATTCCCCAAAGGGTTTTGCATGTATTTCCTGTGGGTGTACTGTAGAATAGATCACGGCTCCATTGGAAACTCAAGATGGATCCCTGATCAGGGGTTATTTTCAATCCTTTAACAGAATCTATCTGTTAATTTCATTGACTGGAGGGGCAGGGACACTATAGAGCAATAAATCCTTCAGCAATAGTGGGGTGGTCCTCTGGGCAGAGCTTGTGAAGAACATGCCAGCCTGCTGCTTTTTGAGCTTTGAGCAGTGAAGAGCTAAGGACTGTATTTTGAAAGCACTTTCCTCCTTTGGGCTTCCAGCTCAAGTAAGAATTGGGGCCAGGAGTCAGCCCAGTGGCTCAGGGATATACGAGATTCCTGCTTCAATCCCCACTTGAGGTTTTTTTGCTCCACAGGTTGGTTGGGACTAGGGATACCATGGCGGCAGCACTCACAACCCTCAGCAGGCCGGATTCAGGACCTGTGATTGCAAGGTTTTGGAAGGAGCCCCTGTGCAGGGCCCCACTGCAGTGACAGGACGAAGCACAGTGGGGTTGTGGAGGAGGGGATATAATCTCTGGGTAGTTGTGAATGAAGGCCTAGCCCTAGTTCCGATTTGAGTGGGAGAAAAACTGCTGAGACAAAAAAAAAACAAAACCCACAAAAAAAACTTGCCTGGCATCCAGTGCTGTGAGCCTTCATTCACAAGCATCTGGGAATGTTCCTCTTTTCATTTAGTAATTGCAGTGAGGGGGCTCTCTTCAGAATCCTATGATAAGCTGACCGCTGGGTGTTGCTGTTGCACGATGACTCCCAGCCGCTGGGAAACAAAGCTGACCTGGGTGCACAGCATTGCCAACTCTGAGGACTGCTTTTGGTAGCAGTTCAGTGGTTGGGTCCTGACAGGGTGGTAGGCAGGGAGAGGCATTGACTTTCATTGTAACCATGTACCAGAATTTCTTGTGCCACAGAGAAACATCTCCTCCAGCTGCAACCTGTTGCTATCCTTGAAAGATTTTTACATTGGAATTTGTTTCAGTCACAAGGTCTGGGTCATTTCTTTTAGGAAATACAGACTGTAATCAATTATTTTAAGTTGTTCTGTACATAATAAAAACATACTTTGTATTCTTGATAAAAAGGAAGCACCTGTATATAAGAGTTGCTCGATGCTTCTCAGCCCATTGCTTTCCTTTGCCTGTGGATGCGCTGCTGCCATGGACCGTTCTGTTAGATAAAATAACGTCCCCCACCCCTGCTGTGGTCTGTTCTGTTGGGTGAAGTCCCTCCCTTCTGCTGCCCATGGACTGTGCTTCCCTCAACAGTGTTCTACCAGTCCTGTATCCTGATTGGCTAAACCCAGTTCTTGCCGCTGTACGCCAAATGTTAAGCAAGCTGTGATTAGCACTGAGTGACCTTGCTAATGTGTGGGGTTTTGGTTTACCTTTTTATTTTATCTTGATTTCCTGGGAGAAGTTTCTGTTGAAACATTTGCTTATCATGAGGGTGCCCTTCAGAAGCAGCAAGCGCAGAGGACTAGTTACAGATCTAGGAATATGTCATTTGGTCTCCTTTTTTTTTTTTTTTTTTAAGTGTACCTTGCTGGCCTGGGGCCATGAGCATACCTTGCTGTAGTACATTAATGCCTCTTCTAATAACAGTGGTGCTGCTTAGCCTTGGGGGATTTCCATTCTTATACTGAAAAGAGGGCCTCCTATCACCCCATGAATAGGTGATAGAGGCCTGATAGATGGCAGAATTTTGTGCTGCATCTATATGGGTTTGACAGGACATAGCGCAATATTTACTAGCAAGTAACCAAACAGGAGAGCCTTGCAGTGTAAATGTTGAGATGCAGCTTTGGTTTGATTCCTGTGAAAGGAAAATTGGTTCTTACCTGCTAATTTTCGTTCCTGTAGTACCAAGGATCAGTCCAGACCGCTGGGTTGTCTCCCTTCCAGCACATGGAGTCAGAGAAAAAAGCTGAAAAGGCACCCCCTCTTACACTGGTGTGCCACCTGCGATCCTTCAGTATAACCCATACCATAGCAGAATGAAACATATCATAACCTCAATATAAGAACCAATGGCTATATCAAACCATTCAATGAAAAAACTGCATAACGTCTGGAACTTATGTACATGGAGGGAGTACTTCCATATGCAACGTGAATGCTGTCCACTTGAGAAGATTCTGCAGAATGAAAACTATACCGAACGGACTCTCCGGATTCCATGGGCGGGTGTCTGGACTGATCCTTGGTACTACAGGAATGAAAATTAGCAGGTATGAACCAATTTTCCTTTCCCTGTACTTACCAGGATCAGTCCAGACCGCTGGGATGTACCCAAGCTGCCCTAAATGGGGTGGGACCTGGAGAGTCCCGCTCGAAGAACACTAATGCCAAAACAGTCGCCATTTGGAGCACGGACATCCAAACGGTAATGCTTAGCAAAAGTGTGTAAAAATTTCCATGTAGCCACTCTGCAAATTTCCAGTGGCAAAACAAACTGACTCTCCGCCCAAGATGCCGCCTGAAAACGAATTGAATACACTTTCAAACCATCTAGTACTGCGCGCCCAAGACATATATATGTTTGAAGTTATGGCTTCCTTCAACCATCGGGCAATAGTGGCTTTAGTTTGCCTTATGTCCTTTCTTAGGACCACTCCATAAGACAAACAGATGATCAGACAAACGAAAAGCATTAGTGACCTCCAGATAGCGAAGCAGAATCCGCCACTCATCTAATCTTCGCAAGTAGCGAGCCTGAGGCGAATTCAGATCCAAATCCATGAAGGCAGGCAACCCCACTGTCTGATTCAAATGAAACTCTGACACGACCTTCAGTAGAAAGGAGGGCACCGTCCTAAGGGGACGCCCCTGAATCCGAAATCTGAGAAAGGCTTCCTACAGGACAAAGCTTGAAGTTCAGAGATGCACCATGCCGAAGTGATAGCCACCAGGAAAATCGCCTTAAGTGTCAAGTCTTTCAAGGTGGCCTGTTTCAAAGGCTCAAACGGAAGACCGCACAAGCCACGGAGAACCGGATTCAAACTCCAAGAAGGACACACTGGATGAGCCGAAGGGTTCAAATGTTTAGCACCTCTCAGGAAACGCGTTACATCCAGATGAGCCGCCAAGGATGTCCCGTCAATCTTTCCCTGCAAACATCCCAGGACCGCTACTTGAACCCTGAGAGAACTGCACGCCAAGCCTTTCTGTAGACTCTCCTGTAAGAACGCCAGAATATGGACAATTGAGGCGCGCCGCAGCGACATATTCAACCCGCTACACCAGGAATCGAAAACCTTCCAGACTCGAACATAGGTGAGCGAAGTAGACGTTTTTCGCGCCTGTAGGAGGGTGGAAATAACCGAATCCATATAACCTTTCTTCCTTAACTGCCGCCTCTCATAAGCCAAGCTGCTAGACAAAAGCGATCCACTTGATTGAAAAATACTGGACCTTATTTATTTATTTATTTATTTAGCATTTTTATATACCGATATTCAAGTAACATAGTTACCAATCACGTTGGTTTACATTCCAACAATAACCATGACATGAGAATGTCTTACATTAAACCAGGGTCATCAAACTTGGATACAAAGAATTGGGTTTAATACAGAATTCTAAGCAAGATGGATTAACCGGCAAGCCAGATGCTTACTGGTGTAGTGTTCGGTGTTAAGTGCAACTACCTCAGGTTTAATAAAGCGAGAGTACCATTGAAGGAGATGTCAGGACAAAGTCTGCTAGTGTAGGATCTGATGAGGTCGATGATTCAAGAGAAGGCTTGGTTGAACAACCAGGTCTTGAGTCTTTTTTTAAAGGTGCTTGGACATTGTGTGAGCCTGAGGTCTGGAGGGAGCAAGTTCCATTGCTTAGGTCCGGCGGTGGAGAGTGCTCTTTTCCTTAATGCGGTTTTGATATGGGGGGTCTGTAGAGTGCCTTCATATGCTTGTCTCACCGGTCTGGAAGAAGTACGAGGCTGAAATGGGATCATGAGGTCAAGAGGGGTGATGTTGTGTATGGCTTTGTGGATGATAGGTAAGACTTTGAACATAATTCTGAATTGAATTGGGAGCCAGTGAAGGTTCTTTAGGATGGGTATTATATGCTCTCTTTTGTTTGTTTTTGTTAGGATCCTTGCTGTAGCGTTTTGTAACATCTGTAAAGGTTTTATAGTGGTAGCAGGGAGGCCGAGTAACAGTGAATTGCAATAATCGATTTTGGTGAAAATGATTGCTTGTAGGACTGATCGGAAATCTTGAAAGTGGAGGAGCGGTCTCAACCTTTTTAAAACTTGAAGTTTAAAGAAGCAAACCTTTACAGTGTTATTGATGAAGCTTCTGCAGTTCAGTTGGTTGTCCATGATGACTCCCAAGTTTCTGACTTGGGGGGATAAGACTGGTTGAGAAACAAGGTGTGAGTTGGACAAAAGGCGATTCCCCTCTTGGGTGATGAGAAGGAACTCTATTTTGTTGGGATTGAGTATCAGGTTGAGGCTTGATAGAAGGTTGTTGATGGATTGTAGACAGGCATTCCAGAAATCCAGTGTTTTTTGCAGTGAATCAGTAATTGGTATGAGAATTTGAACATCGTCTGCATATAGATAATGGGTTAGATTTAGTTTGGAGAGGAGCTGACAGAGTGGAAGCAAGTATATGTTGAATAGAGTTGGAGATAATGAAGAGCCTTGTGGGACTCCCAGGGTGGAGCTAATTGGGTGTGACTCTTTACTGTTGATCTTGACCTTATAGTACCTGTTCTGGAGGAAAGATTTGAACCACTTGAGGGTGATGCCTTTGATGCCAATGTCATATAGACGATCTATTAGTA
The DNA here is from genome assembly GCF_901001135.1 of Rhinatrema bivittatum. Lineage (NCBI taxonomy): Eukaryota > Metazoa > Chordata > Amphibia > Gymnophiona > Rhinatrematidae > Rhinatrema > Rhinatrema bivittatum. The sequence continues at coordinate 45,089,773 of NC_042621.1, forward strand.
TAGCGTGATTCACCGTGTCAAATGCCACTGTTAGGTCGAGGAGGATGAGCAGACAGGGTTGGTTTTTTTCGAGGTTCAAGAGGATGGAGTCCGTAAGTGAGATTAGGAGGGATTCTGTGTTTCGTGCTTTACGGAAGCCGAGTTGATATGGGGAAAGTATGTTGTTGTTGTTGTTGTCCAGGAATTCCGAGAGTTGTTTATTTACTATTCTTTCCAGTATTTTTGCGATGAATGGAAGGTTTGCTATAGGGCGAAAGTTGGCAGGGTTGTCTGGAGAGATTCTTGTCAAAGAAGATTCGGTAGATGACCGAGCCGAAGAGGACCGTCCACCGCTAAGTTGATCAGATCTGCAAACCACGGCCACCATGGCCACTCCAGAGCCACGAGAATGACTGAGTCTTTGTGAGCCTCTATCCTTCGCAAGACTTTGCCCACCAATGGCCAGGGAGGAAAGACGTATAGCAGAATGACATGAGGCCACGGCAGGACCAGAGCATCGACACCTTCCGCCCCATGTTCCTTCCTGCGACTGAAAAACCGAGCCGCCTTCGCATTTCTCTGAGTCGCCATCAGGTCCAGGCGAGGAACATCTCACCGACAAGTCACAATATGCATCTCCTCCTCGGAAAGTTCCCCCTCTCCGGTATCTTGATGCTGGCACCTGAGAAAATCCGCCTGAACATTGTCAACCCTGGCTATGTGAGAAGCTGCTAAACAGACCAGATGGCGCTCCGCCCAGAGCATTAGCCAGTCGGCCTCCAATGCCACTGGACGACTTCTGGTTCCCCCCTGATGATTGATGGAAGCCACCATGGTCACATTGTCGGACAACACCTGCACTGATCGATGGCTCACCAGGGGGAGGAAACTGCGCAACGCCAGACGTACTGCCTTGATTTCCAAGCGATTTAAGGACCATTTTGCCTGCTGCTCTGTCCATTGGCCCTGTGCCACCCTCGATTGGCAAACCGCACCCCAGCCGGAGAGGCTGGCGTCTGTCGTCACGATCACCCACTGGGGCTCCTCCAGGTCCAGCCCGCGCTGCACATGGGCCAACTATGTCCGCCATGGGCTTCTCCCAAATTATCAACACTCCCACTCAAAAATCCGGCCACACTCTAGACCTACTCTTCATCAACAACAAAATCTCATCACCAGACTCCCCAACTACAACCCCCATCCCATGGTCGGACCACAGTCTCATCCTAGCCAAACTACAACTCCAGCGCACCCCAACAATTCCAAACAAACGGATCATCGAATACACCAAGCCATGCTCCAGCGATGACCTCGCCAAGTTACTACCGGAAGCATTAAAGAACCTCGACAAAAATGACACCAACACTGCCACGAATGCCTGGATCTCCATAAATGAAGAAATAGCAAAATTACTATGCCCCACAGTAACAAAAGAAATCAAGACATCAACGAACCACAAATCCCCATGGTACACCCCAGACCTAAAAAACACAAAGCGAATCCTACGGCAATCTGAAAAACAATGGAGAAAATCACCAACCACAGAGCTAAAGGACAAATACAGAACCCTCTTCCAAAAATACACAGCAGATATCAACACAGCTAAGCGAAACTTCTATTCAACAAAAATACACGAATACCAATTTAACCCCAGGACACTCTTCTTCTACGTCAAAGAACTAACAGACTCAAATCAAAACGACTCAGCCATGGACGTCACCACCATCTCCAGCGAAAAGCTAGCTCAATACTTCAAAGACAAGGTCAACACCATCATCGCCAAGATTCCACCACCTCCAGCCCAACCCGAAGCAACACAAAATCACTTACTTAACGCCACGTGGTCAAAATTCACTCCGGTTGCATCAACTGAAATTGAATCCATCATCAAAAAAAACAATCCTGCATCCCACCCCGTAGACCCCATCCCCATTAAAACCCTAAAGCTTATCAGCTCGACCATAACCAAGCCCATTACCGACATCATCAACTTTCACTCGAACAAGGACTATTCCCGGACAAGCTCAAAGATGCAATAGTCAAGCCAATCATCAAGAAACCACAACTTGATAAATCTGATCCAGCTAACTACAGGCCGGTATCCAATCTCCCATTCTTAGCCAAAATACTAGAAAAAAACAGTCAACAACCAACTGACAGAACACATTGAAACCTTCGGCATCCTACAATCTGCACAGCATGGCTTCAGAAAACTATTCGGCATGGAAACCCTCCTTCTTACACTGACTGATACCATTCTCAGAGGACTGGACCAGGGTCAATCATACCTCCTGATACTCCTCGACATATCCGCCGCATTCGACACCATCAACCACAGAACCCTCCTCACCAGACTCAAAGAAATCGGATTACAAAACACTACATTCAAATGGTTCGAATCTTACCTCACAAACAGATCATACAAGGTAAAGATAAACACCTCGATCATACAAGGTAAAGATAAAGGTAAAGGTAAAGGTAAAGATAAACACCTCGAATTCCTCCAAAATACCCATCACACATCATCCCTATCATCCACCCTTTTCAACATATACCTCCTTCCCCTTTGCAAACTTCTAACAGACCTCCATCTCACATATTTTGTATACGCAGACGACATCCAAATATTACTCCCAATAAACAAAACCATTGAAAGCACCCTAGACAGATGGAACCAAATTAGCACAAAAATAACGCTTCTACTATCACAACTATCCCTCTGCCTCAACCAGAACAAGACAGAATTCATACTCATATCCAATGATCATCCCTCCGCCTCCCTCAAAATCAACACCACCATAAAGAACACTGGGGTGCAACTCACACCAGCCACAAAAAACCTGGGAGTTACTATCGACAAGGAACTCAACTTCAAGCACCACGTCTCCAACATGATCAAAGATGGTTTCTTCAAGCTGCAAACACTGAAAAAACTCAAACCCCTTCTCCACGCTCACGACTTCAGAACAGTCCTGCAAACAATAATCTTCGCGAAAATCGACTATTGCAACACAATATTCCTCGGTCTCCCCGAAGCCACCATCAGACACCTTTAACTACTACAGAACGCCGCAGCAAGGTCAATTACAAACACAAAAAAATGCAACCACATCACTCCCACACTAAAAGAGCTTCACTGGCTTCCCAACAACCAAAGAATTCAGTACAAAACCCTCATCCTCATCCATAAGAAGATAAACAACAAGGATATGACTTGGTTAAACAATGTCATACTCCCTCTTTCCATACACAGAAACCTCAGGTCCTCAAACACTGGACTCCTAGCCGTCCCAAACTCTAAAACAGCAAACCGCTCATCAACCCGCAAACGTGCCATATCCGTGGCAGGCCCCGCACTCTGGAACTCCCTCCCTCCCCCCATCAGAAATGAACCCTCCACGCAAGTATTCAAAAAACAAATCAAAACATGGCTCTTCAAAAAAGCCTTCCCACCAGACACCTAACTCACCCCCTCCGCACACAACTCTCCCTGAAAGCAGCTCCCCCTATAGCCTCCCACAACCCCTCCCTCTCCCTGCCTCTCTTTACAGCACCACTGCTGTGCAATTTTAGAGCAATCCTGTAAATATCGCTTTCCTAGTCGTTGGCAGTTACCTACTTTCATTGTAAATAAGTAGATCTTGCTACCTAGTTAGCCACATGTTCAGCTTATTGTTTGTTCTCTTCAAATACCATGTATATAGTCTCTTGTTCTTCCCTTCCTGTTACCATGTTACAAACAGTTACCATGTTATAATGTAAAATAAGCAAGTCATGCCTTATTTGTTTTAGTTACATGTAAACCGATGTGATATCTCGATCGAATGTCGGTATATAAAAACAATAAATAAATTAATTAATTAAATTAAATCAACCACCAATGGAGACTGGACCTGGCAGGTTCCAAAACGGCAATCGGATCTGGAACTCTTCCAACTTCGGGTCCCAACGAGAAAGTAACACCCTCTGCAAGGGTCTCATATGAGCAAAGGCCCAAGGGACTAACTCTAGAGCAGACGCCATAGAACTAAGCACCTGCAAGTAATCCCAAACCCAGGGTAGTGATAGAGATAACAGCCACCAGATCTGCGCTGTTAACCTGTCGATTCACTCCTGCGTGTGAGGGACCTTGCCGACTGATGTGTCGAAACGAGCACCCAAGAAGTTCAGCACCTGGGACAGGACAAATTGGCTCTTGGCAAAATTGACAACCCAACCGAGGGATTGGAGCCTGTCCACTACCAACTGAACCGCTGCCCTGCAAAGTTCCTCCTACTTTGCGCGGATGAACCAATCGTCCAGATAAGGATGAACCAAAATCCCCTCCCATCTGAGAGCCGCAGCTACTACCACCATTACTTTGGTGAAGATGCGGGAAACTGTCGCCAATCCGAACGGGAGCGCCTGAAACTGATAATGCTCGCCCAGAATTATGAACCTGAGAAACCGCTGATACTGTTCACGGATCCCTATGTGAAGATACACTTCCGTCAGGTCTAAAGAAGACAAATATTCGCCGGAGTGGACGGCCGCAATGACTGAGCGGAGAGTTTCCATGCGAAAACGTGGTACCCAAAGCGCTTTGTTCACCTTCTTCAGATCCAAGATCGGGCGGAAGGAGCCCTCCTTCTTGGGAACCATGAAATATATGGAGTATCTACTGGTCCTGAACTCCTCCGGCGAGACCGGGACAATGGCTCCCAGCGCTTTCAACCGGCCCAGGGTTTGAGTCACCGCTGTCCGTTTCGCATGGGCCCCGCAGGACGACATCAAGAACAAGTCCCACAACGGGCATGCAAATTCCAAAGCGTAGCCTTGTTCGATGATGCTTAGAATCCACTGGTTCGATGTAATCTTGACCCACTTCTCGAAGGAGAGAGACAGGCGGCTGTCTATCACTGGAACAGAGGAGTGGGCCAGGAACCTTCATTGGGAGGACTTGCCCCCGGAAGATCCCTGAGGACCCCCGTCGCAGAGAGGCCTGCGGCCGCGAAAGGAATGAGACCAAGCCTGAGACCTCGTCAACGACTGACGTGGAGGGAAGGCCGGAGCCCTGCCCTGCCGAAACTTGAGCTGTCCCCGGAACTGAGGGCGCGCCGACCCAAAAGCCCTGGAGGTTTGAGGCTTGTCCTCCGGCAACTTGTACATCTTATTGTCCCCTAGGGATTTGATTCTCACCGAACAAGAATTTCCCTTTAAAGGGAAGATTGCCTAACTGGGCCTCAGAGGAAACATCGGCCGACCATTTGCGGAGCCACAGAAGCCTTCTAGCCAAGACCGCCGAAGCCATAGTGTGCGAGGACGCCCGAAGAAGATCATACAAGGCATCCGCGGTGTAAGCCACAGCTGCCTCCACGCGATCTGCCTGCTCCGCTTCCGCTGGAGGCAACTCCTGCGTGTTGAGCAGCTGTTGCACCCAACGAAGAGTCACCCTTTGCATGAGGCTACTGCAGATTGCCACCCTAACGCAAAGCGCTGTGACCTCAAAAATCCTCTTAAGGACCTCCAGCTTCCTATCCTGAAGATCCTTAAGAGCGGCAGCCCCTGCAACCGGAATGGTCGTCCGCTTAGTGATGGCTGAAACGGCCGCGTCCACTTTTGGGACCCTAAGGACAGCCAAGGACTCGTCTGGCAGCGGGTAGAGCTTCTCCATGACTCGCCCCACCCGAAGGCTGGCCTCGGAAGCCTCCCATTCTCGGGTCACGAGTTGCAGTAGCATAGGGTGAAAAGGAAAAGCTTTAGGAGGGGACCGAAGCCCCGAGAGAAAGGGGTCCCCCTTGGTAGCCTCCGAGCTCGGCTGCGCCTCAATACCAAGCTCCATCAGAACATAAGGGATTAAATGATAAAGCTCCTCCCTCCGAAATAATCTGAGGACCCTCGGGTCATCCCCCTCAACTGGGTGGGCTCATCAATATCCACAAGGAGAGGGTCCAGCGAAGGGGGATACAGTGGATCAGAGGCCGGGGTCCTGGAGAGATACAAATCTGTATGGCCCGTCCTCCCTCTGGAGAAATCAGAACCTCCAGAAAGCCTAGCCACCTTCGCAGGCGGAGGCTCCTCAGCCTGCCACTCAGCCTCGGCCTCCAAAAATGCCTTGTGCATTAAAAGCACAGATTTGGAAGAAAAGGGAAGCTGCCCCTTTAAGGCCCCCACCCCCCACTCGGAGGGGAGCCAGGCACTGGGAGCTGCTGTCTAACGGCTCAAATTCGGTGGGGAGAGCGGAGGCGGGATCTCCCCTCCCCCTGCATCCAGCCCTACACTGGAGCATGGTGGAGGCAAAATGGCCGCCGTTCCTGTGCTAGACGGGGACGGGGCAGGCCGATGCCGGCAGAGGCGTGAATTCCTCCCTGTGCCTCAGGAGCGTGCTGAAAACAACCTGCTGCTGCTCCCCGAGGTCCTTCCCCTCCTGGGAGGCACTGTGTACAAAGGCCATCGCGAGAGAACTGTACCACCAGCTCCCCGCATACTGAACACACCGAACCCCGTGGCATACCAGTGGAGAGGGAGCAAGCACGAGGCCGAAAAAGTTGGCGAAAATCGCCCCTCCGGAGCCCCGGGAAACCTGTGCGCATGGTAGAAAAATAACTCAATTTTTATTTTATTTTTTTAAACACTGACACGCTGCCACCCAGGGGAAAAAACGCCCCTGGGACCTCAATCAAGGCACAGGCAGGCCCCCCAAGGAATTATGCCGTCATAGGGTGCAAGGGGGAGGGACCGGCCCACCAGTAAATCCCCCTACTCACCGGTAGAAGAAGTGGCTCTGGGGAAACGGCTAATGGGGTATCTAACCCCAGCCGTGCCTCAACCAAGGCCGCAGCCTCAGGAGGCCTGAGTCTGCTCATCTCCAGAAAGAAAACTAACTACTTTTAAACAGCTTGATTTAGCCACTGGTAGAAATAAATACCATTAGGTCTTATAATTTCTAGTTTGCTTTGTTTTCCTTGTTTTCTTTTTTCTTTTTTTTTTTTAAAGATCAGGACCACAGGTTCTGTCACCCTTATCTGCTGGAGTCTGAGAAATACTGAAGGATCGCAGGTGGCACACCAGTGTAAGAGGGGGGTGCCTTTTCAGCTTTTTTTCTCTGACTCCATCTGCTGGAAGGGAGACACAACCCAGCGGTCTGGACTGATCCTGGTACGTACAGGGAAATAAAGTTTGTGAGCAGCTGCTGTGGCATGTTCTTGGGAATTTAGATAATTCATTTGACAGTTAAAATAAATGGAAATTCCCCATTTATGTTTTTTTTTACTTTGCAGTTTCCACATACTGCTTTGGGCTTTCAGTTTAATGTGAACTTTCAGGCACAGCTACCTGGTGCTCTTCTCCTATCCCATCCACTCATTGCAATTTGTGAATGGTGTCAGCCAGAGGCCATGCACCCAGGCTTCTCCCTGACATCCTCTTATCCAGGGGCGATGATCACTAATTCTGCAGCAGATGTGAATTGAATAGCTGAGCCAGACCTGCAGTTTTAGGCATTCTATATAGTGAAGTACTGTAGCAACACCTGACACTGGTTTGCATCTGCACATGTGGAGTTTACATGCATGAAATGGCACAGGGGAGAAATTAACTTGTGTAAACCGTTCACATGCACAGCTGGAAATGGACACAGCTGTAAGTGGACAGAGAAAGAACAGCAGGTGGAGCTGGTTGCAGGAGCATGCAAGCCCACACTCACCCACCCAAAATGACTATTACACTCCCAACAGCTGTTGCAGCACAGAGATATTCACATGCATCACTCACACTACCCGCCCCTCCTGTTCCCCAACACTCATTTCCTTAGTGATTGGAACACACATTATCCCGCTGGTGCCCACAGCACAGGCACACCTCAAACATCAAATTGGGCCCAAGCTGTAGAGGAGAGGGATTTAGCAGATCAGTGCCTCTCTGCTGCTGCTTCCATCAGTACAGGTCGCATGGGAAATGTGGGGATCAGCTGTATTGGGGGGTGATTTGAGAGAAGGCATCTAATCTTGTTGGCCTGATTGTCTCTTCAGAAATGAAACCAGTGTTTAAAGTTTTTACTAGAGTGACCACTACGACCTGGGTTCCCACCTTCATGAATCTGCTGCTCATCAGAATCTCCTGCAGGTGACACTGACCTAGTGAAGCATCAGCAACTGAAGAGTTCACAAAGTGTTGTAGCCGTAATAAAAGTAGGAAAATAAATTGATCCAATGAAGAGAGAAGATGGAGAAATAATTCCCCAAAAGAAATTGAACCAAGTACCAGGCAAGCTGCTTCAAGTGCTGCTGCTTTAAGATGCTGGGAGGGCCTGTCAAAAAAGTTAATCATTGTTTAGTTGTTCCTAGGAGCTGCTGGATGCTGCCATCAGCTTAGACTTGCAGCATGTTTTCTGCGGGCTCCCTGCTGGTGGTGCTGGTGCTTGGCCTGCTGCCCCTGGTGGGCTGTCAGAAGTCGGAGCCACTGGCTGGCTTTTCTGAGCAGCTGCTTTTCCGTGGAGCTGATCGCTATGATTTTGCCATCCAGCTCCAGCCTGCTGCAGCCGAGTGTTTCTGGCAGTTTGCGCATCAGAGTGGTTATTTTTACTTTAGCTATGAGGTAAGAGCATGGGTGGCTGTGGGAGGCAGCGATAACATTAGGGCAGGAACTGTTTCAGTCCAGGATTCTTGTGCTAAAATCTTTTTGCCTTTAGCCTGAGCTTATTTGGTGAAAGGTAGGTGCTCTGTGCCCATGAGAGAGCCAGAGCTACAGGTGCATTCTCATGACTTTGTAACAGGGCACAGGCCAAGTAAGAGATGATACAAAGCCACTGCTAGGAGAGAGCTGCACAGTTAAATTCATGTAAATGTCCCAGCAGCAAGCCATCGTCGTAGCTTGGTGCCCTTTCTCTGCTGTGCTGCACTTGCATCATCCAGTATGGCACAGTGCCGCAGAAGGTCATCTCAGCTCTCAGCATTGCAGATTGAGGTCTTGAAACAGATCTAGCCCTGCTGTTTCACTCCAAAGTTAGAACTAGGTGCTCAGTTAATGCTATGTAGTACTACAACGGTGCTAATTGGCTCCCTTTTGATACTTAACATGTTTTATGTTCATTGTAGTGAAGGATGTTCTTTTTAAGGGAGCAGTGCTAGCGAAACTAGAAGTAGCTATTTAAAAGTAAACATTTAAATTTAGCCAAATAAGACTTATTTGGCTAACTTATAGGGAGGAAGAATAGCCTAGTGCCTTGGGCAAGTCACTTTACCCTACATTGCCTCAGGTACAAAAACTTAGATTGTAAGCCCTCTTGGGATAGAGAAATACCTACAATACCTGAATGTAAACTGGTGTGATATCTCAATTGAGATGAATGTCAGTATATAAAAATAATAAATAAATAAATAAACTTACAAGGACTATTTGGGGGCACAGCTATGCCACTAAATATCCCTGTTCGTACCCAGATCAGTCCAGACTGTGGGTTATGCCTCCCTTCCAGCAGGTGGAGACAGAGAAAAACTTGAAGGGCACCCTCTCTTAACCTGGTGTGCTAACTGCATCCCTTCAGTATTTCTCTGTCTCCAGCAGATGGAGGTGGTTCAAAACCTGCAGTCTTGACATGTTTTTGGGTTAGAGACAAGTTCCCTTTAAAACACCATCATTTTCAATCTTGAAAAAGACCAACCTTGTCTCCTCGCGCTGCTGGATCTTTCCTCAGCATTCGACACCGTGAACCACACGAGCCTACTACAACGACTAACAGACATCGGCATCACAGGAGCAGCTTACAACTTGTTTAAGTCCTTCCTAGAGAACAGAACATACAAAGTTAAGATAAACAACAAGGAATATCACCCTATCCAAGTCAAGATGGGGGTACCATAGGGATCATCACTCTCCCCCACCCTCTTCAACATTTACCTTCTCCCACTCTGTCATCTACTTTCTAACCTCAAGCTCACCCATTTCTTATACGCGGATGATATACAAATTCTCATCCCTATTACAGAGACCATACACAAAACCATGGCCTTCTGGGAAAAATGCCTCTCTTCCATCAACGATCTTCTAACCAGCCTCAACCTGGTCCTAAACACCAACAAAACGGAGATCCTTATAATAGCACCGGATCAATCTACCCCACCAACGTCCAACAGCTCTCTAGACTCATCAGGATACGCCACCGCACCTCAAGTCAGAGACCTGGGAGTATTACTAGACAACAAACTTAGCCTCAATAAATTCATAAATAACACTACAAAAGAATGCTTCTTTAAATTACAAGTGCTAAAGAAACTAAAGCCCCTTCTACTCTATAGGGATTTCCGCACAGTACTCCCAAGCCATCATTCTCCCTAAATTAGATTACTGCAACTCACTCCTGCAGGGTCTTCCCGCTTACACCTCCAAACCACTCCAGATGGTACTGAATGCCACAGCAAGGATCCTTACCAACGCCAAAAAAAGGGACCATATCACCCCGATCCTCCAGCACCTCCATTGGCTCCCCATCAAATACAGGATTCAGTTCAAAACCTGCATGATGATTCATAAGGCCCTACATAACATCTCTCCACTCAACTTAACCTTCCAGCTTCAACTACACTCTTCCAAAAAACCAACTAGAAGGGCATACCAGAACAGAATGGTCACACAACCTGCAAAATCTTCCCTGAGGAAACGCGCTCTATCCACAGCGGGCCCGTCTCTCTGGAACTCACTACCACCGGACCTCCACCTTGAGCCGTGCCATTCTACTTTTAAAGTGAAACTCAAGACTTGGCTCTTCCGTCAAGCTTTCCCAGAGAGCTAATGCAAGAAGAAAAAAACAAGCATCCTTGTCTTACAACAATATGTTAATATGTATATTGCATCAGTTATATGTTCCATGTTGGGTTGTTAAGTTGATCCTAGTTGTTCCGTTATAGATTGTATTGTACTATAGATTATCCGTTCATTACATTCGATATGTTCCATGTAAACCGCCTCCCCGGCGATAGTTATTTTTGTTAAATGTGAACCGGAGTGATATGTATTGTATACAGGAACTTCCGGTATATAAAAACCATAAATAAATAAATAAATAAATAAATAAATAAGAAGCACTGAATCTAACAACGAATCAAGCTTTTACAAAAAAACAAAACAGGACTTAAAGCCTCCCAGGGTGTGTCTGCGATCCATTTCTCCTGGTAGAAGGCTCTTCTACCCTCTCACTGTCCTGAGCCGCTTTTAAAAAAATAAATAAAAAATTCAGAGAGCAGCCTGCCATTCTTTTTCTGGGTATTCTGGCCATCGGAGCACATTTTTTTTAGCAAATCGCGCTTCCCTTGCTCTCCTGTCATCCTTGTTCTGCCATGATATTTTTTCCTTTTTCTCAGTCCCCTCCGTGCTGCCACGATGCCATGGCCATCTTCTTGTACTGCCTGCGGGCAGTCTGTCTCCCAGCTCTCCCATGCTGGTTTATGCTCCCAATGCCTCCCCGGTGGGGAGGGCAGTTCTGGACAAAGGACAAGCAGCTTGTTGCAGCCCCGAGGTGCCTTAAAAAGATCTGCACCAGGGAGCTCAGGGCCAATCCGTTCCCCCTCAGCGCAGGAAAGGTGGCCATCTTGGAAACTTTTAAAGAGGCAGAAGCCAGGGCTTTAGGAGCAAGGGAGTTTCCTCCCAATTTTTCTCCAGTCCCTACCAGTCCTGGGGATTTTTTTGACCAGGACCATGATGCTGACCAGGACCAAGATGTTGATGACTGTGAGCCTGATCCCCCTGGTGGGGGAAGGGACTGGTGTGAACACTTTCACCCTAGACTTTGTGCTTTTGATGCACAAGGCCTTTTTGGCTTCTCGAACGGATTCACAGACTCAGCAAAGTGGTGCTTCGCGATTGAGTCGGTCATCTGAGCCTCCAGATAAAATTTCTAAGTGCTCAGATGAGCCTCCAGATAAAGTTCTTAAGAGCTCAGATACTCAGGTAGCGCTTTGAGTCGCTAAATTGCCTGCTCCGCTGGTGGCAAGAGCAGACGCAGTGGGGTTCCGGACGCGCCGACCCCCTTCCTTGCTCCTTCCGGGCGCGTTCTCCAAAGACAATCTGGTAAAACAATCCACTCTGGATGGTGATGACCCGAAGGGGATCCACCTATTTCATGGGGAGGAGCTGGAGCCTCTTATTCCCTCAGTCTTATCCGAATTAGGGGTGGATCTCCCCCAAGTTGCTTTACCTCAAGGTTCTGTAGATCCTGTCTTAGCGAGATTGCAGGCTCCAGCGAAAACCTTTCCCTTGCATCCTATGCTGCACCAGCTGATGACTCGGGAGTGGGAGGTCCCAGATGCCGGTTTGCGGTTAGGAAGGGCTATGGACAAGCTTTACCCCCTACCAGAGGACTCGGACCTTTTGCGGTCCCCTAAGGTGGATGCTTCTGTGTCCGCGGTCACAAAGCATACCACCATTCCCGTCGCAGGGGCAGCAGCCCTCAAGGATCTTCAGGATAGAAAACTTGAAGTTCTCCTTAAGCGAATCTTTGAAGTTTCAGCCCTGGGTATTCACGCAGCGGTGTGCAGTAGTTACATGCTGCGGGCAAGCCTCCGATGGGTACAATTATTGACTTCAAAAGAGCTTCTTCCCGGAGAAGCTGAACAAGCGGAACGTTTGGAAGCGGCGGTGGCTTATGGAGCCGATGCGCTGTATGATCTTCTCCGTATATCTTCCCGCACCATGTCCTCCACTGTATCTGCCGGAGGCTCCTTTGGCTGAGTAATTGGTCAGCTGACGTTTCTTCTAAAACTCATAGGCTCTTTACCGTTTAAGGGAAAGTTTCTCTTTGTGGAGGATCTTGAACAATTGATGAAGTCTCTGAATGAAAACAGAGTTCACAAGCTCCCCGAGGACAGGCCGAGGCCTTCCAGGGGGTTTCCGTGAACCCGAGCCCGTTTTCGAGGACAACGGAGGTTTCGCCAGGCTAGACCACAAGTCACAGGGCAGAAACAACCGGCGCCAAGGACGCAATTCTGGAATTCTTCCTTTCGAGGGCGCTGAACAACCCGTGACTCAAGTGCGACCACGATTGCCTCTAAATCTTCCCAATGAGATCAGGCCGACCCATCCCTCACTATCTCGGGTGGGGGGACGCCTGTCCCAATTCTACGAGACATGGGTCAAAATTACTTCCGATCAGTGGGTTCTAAGCATCATAGAACACGGCTACACTTTGGAATTTGCTTGGCCGCTTCAAGACTTCTTCATGATCTCCCCCTGCAGTGCAACAACCAAGGCTCAGGTCGTACGGCAGACCCTCAACCGGCTCCTGGCTCTTGGGGCTATACAGCCTCAAGCGGAATGGAGGACTGGGCATTACTCCATTTATTTTGTGGTCCCAAAAAAGGAAGGATCCTTCTGGCCTATTCTGGACCTAAAAAAGGTGAACAAGGCTCTCAAGATACCACATTTCTGCATGGAGACCCTACGTTCCGTGATAACTACGGTTCGCAAGGGCAAATTCCAGGCGTCCCTGGATCTGATGGAAGCATACTTACACATACCCATTCGCGAGGATCATCACAAATTTCTTCGTTTTATGATCCTAGGTATGCATTTCCAGTTCTGCGCACTGCCGTTCGGCCTGGCTATGGCTCCTCTGACGTTCACCAAGGTCATGGTGGTAGTGGCAGCGGCCCTGAGGAAACAAGGCCTTCTAATTCATCCCTACCTAGACGACTTGCTCATCAGGGCGAAGTGCAAGGTTCTCTGCATAGAAGCTATCAGCAAAGTCGTCTGGCTCCTGGAATCGCTTGGTTGGGTGATCAATCGGCCCAAAGCAATTTTGTCCCTTCTCAAACGATGGATTTCCTGGGTGCCCGCTTCAATACCAGCATGGGGAGAGTCTTCCTCCAGACAGACAAAACAAGTTGATGGTGCAAGTTTGGTGCCTGCTGTCGCTGCAGCCTCCGAAAGCCTGGGACTACTTACAGGTCCTCGGCTCCTTGGCATCCACTCTGGAGGTAGTCCCCTGGGCATTTGCTCATATGCGGCCATTACAATGTGCATTGCTTTCCCGTTGGGACCCGAAGTCGGAGCAGTTCCAGTTTCCTTTACCAATCACGCCAGGTCCAGTCTGGCGAGGTGGCTGTGCCCGTACAACCTGTCTTGAGGAGTGGACCTCGAAGTCCCGAAGTGGATAGTCGTGACTACTAGAGATGTGAATCGTGTGATCGATCGTCTTAACGATTGATTTTGGCTGGGGGGGGAGGGAATCTGATCGTTGCGGTTTTGTTTTTTTTTAAATCGTTTAAATCGTAAATCGGGGGAGGGTGGGGAAAACCGGCACACTAAAACAACCCTAAAACCCACCCCGACCCTTTAAAATAAATCCCCCACCCTCCCGAACCCCCCCAAAATGTTTTAAATTACCTGGGGTCCAGTGGGGGTCCCCCGGTGTGATCTTCCACTCTCGGGCCACGGCTGCGTTAATAGAAATGGCGCCGGCGCCATTTTGGTTCCTGTCCTCCGACGTCACGAGCGCAGGAGATCGCTCCCGGACCCCCGCTGGACCCCCAGGGACTTTTGGCCAGCTTGGGGGGGCCTCCTGACCCCCACAAGACTTGCCAAAAGTCCAGCGGGGGTCCGGGAGCGACCTCCTGCACTCGGGCCGTATTGCCCTGCAATACGGCCCGAGTGCAGGAGGTCGCTCCCGGAGATCACACCGGGACCCCCCCCACTGGACCCCAGGTAATTTAAAACATTTTGGGGGGGTTCGGGAGGGTGGGGGATTTATTTTAAAGGGTCGGGGTGGGTTTTAGGGTTGTTTTAGTGTGCCAGTTTTCCCGCCCTCCCCTTCCCCTCCCCCCTCCCCCGATTTACGATTTTTGACGATAAATCGGGGGAATTCCTATTGTATCGCGCCTCTAACGATTTTTGATGATTTAAAATATATCGGACGATATTTTAAATCGTCAAAAAACAATTCACATCCCTAGTGACTACAGCTGCCAGTCTTTCTGGCTGGGGAGCTGTCTGTCAGTCCCACTCGGTGCAGGGTCGCTGGTCCCTGGAGGAGTCCAGCTGGTCAATCAATCGTCTGGAAACCAAAGCAGTACGACTGGCTTTGCAACACTTTCTCCGCAAACAGGCGGTCCGAGTTCTGTCAGATAACGCGACGACTGTATCCTACATCAACCGTCAAGGGGGCACCAAGAGTCAAGCCGTAGCAGACGAGGCGGAGCAACTCATGGCTTGGGCGGAAGAAAATCTTGAGCTGATAGCGGCATCGCACATCACAGGGAAAGACAACATACAGGCGGATTTCCTGAGTCAGAAGTGCATAGATCCAGGAGAGTGGGAGCTCTCAGACCAGGCCATGGGTCTAATTTCCCACAGGTGGGGAACACCCCACATGGACTTGATGGTGATGCGGAACAATGCCAAGGCTCCTTGGTTCTTCAGTCGCAGAAGAGACCACAGCGCAGAAGGAGTTGATGCGCTGGTTCTCCCCTGGCCTACCTCCTGTACGTGTTTCCTCCTTGGCCACTCGTGAGCAAGGTTCTGCGCCAGATAGAAGTTCACCTGGGGACCGCTATTCTAGTGGCTCCAGAATGGCCCTGACAACCGTAGTTCACGGATCTGATCAATCTGAAGGTGGACGGTCCCATTTGACTTGGACATCTTCTGCATCTCCTTCATCAAGGCCCTATATTTTTCGATCAGGCAGATCGCTTTTGTCTAGCGCCCTGGCTTTTGAAAGGAGGAGATTGAGGAAGAAAGGGTACTCTGAGGAAGTAATTACTATGCTTCTGCAAGCCAGAAAAACATCTTCCTCGCTGTCATATGCTAGGATGTGGAGAGTTTTCGAGACGTGGTGTCGCAAACGAAGGCTTCTTCCCAAGCAAGCTTCTATTGCTCATATTCTGGCATTTTTACAAAATGGCTTATCCAAGGGCTTGTCTTTTAATTCCCTCCGGGTACAAGTGGCAGCCCTAGGTTCTCTTGTTGGCGGCTCAGTAGCATCGCATCCGGATGTAGTGCATTTTCTCAGAGGAGTAAGGCATTTGATTCTTCCCATCCGTCCTGTATGTGCATCTTGGAGCCTTAATTTGGTGCTTTGCATCTTGTGTGATTCGCCATTTGAGCCCCTTAAGAAGGCGACATCAAAAGACCTAACTTTGAAAACTGTGTTTTTGGTGGTGATCTGCTCAGCTCGCAGAATCTCGGAGCTTCAGGCCCTCTCTTGTAGGGGAACTCTTTTTGAGAATTTCTGAGTTGGGAGTCTCTCTTCAAACAGTTCCTTCCTTTTTGCCAAAGGTGGTCTCGGCCTTTCATTTAAATCAATCAGTAGAGCTCCCGGCCTTTCCTGATTTATCGGCCGACATTCCACATGCGAGAGAACTTCGTTGCTTGGATGTTCGACGATCTCTATTATGCTATTTGGAAGTCACGAACCCTTTCAGACTGTCCGACTATTTATTTGTCCTGTGGAGCGGTCCCAAGAGAGGACAGAAAGCGTCTAAGCCTACGATTGCACGACGGTTGAAAGAGGCTATTTCGTCCGCTTACATTTGTAAAGGACAACCGGTTCCGGAAGGATTGAAAGCCCATTCCATTCGTTCACAGGCGGCTTCTTGGGCTGAATGCCAGTTGGTTTCGCTGCAAGAAATATGTAGAGCAGCTACTTGGAAGACCTTCATACATTTGCTTGACACTACCGCTTGGACGTTCAAGCTCCAGATGTCTGCAATTTTGGCACTGGGGTTCTTTGCACGGGACTCTGTGTCCCACCCAGTATAGGGAAGCTTTGGTATATCCCACAGTCTGGACTGATCCGGGTATGTACAGGGAAAAGAAAATTGGTTCTTACCTGATAACTTTCGTTCCTGTAGTACCACAGATCAGTCCAGACACCCGCCTGGGGAGTGGGTATTTGAGTCCGCACTCATGTATCCGTTTTTAAGGCAGATCGCTCAGAAGAAACGCTACAGGTTGTTTTCAATTTTTTCTACTTCTATGGTTAAAGTTCTATTCCTGAACATACCCAGATCAGTCCAGACCAGTGGGTTGTGCATTCCTACCAGCAGATGGAGTCAGAGAACATAGAACTTTGAGCACTGTTACTTAACAAGAGTGCCACCTGCAGCCCCTCAGTATTTCTCTGACTCCAGCAGATGTTAGTTCCAAACCTGCAGTCTATTAGTTTAAAAAAAAAAATAAAAATTTTTTTTTTACCTAGGATAGACTAGTTTGTAGTTAGTTGTGCAGCTTCCTGAGGTGCTAGGCACTTTTGTGGGCCATCCCTCAGTTGAAGCCAGGCGTGCGGGGGGTTGGAAACCCCTGCCTGCGTCTCACCTGCATCGCTGCCAGTGTCTCGATAGCCAGGGGCTCCTGGTTTCCTCAAGCACTGAGGAGGCTCCTCTCACTCCTTCCTCAGACTCCAACTCTCTCGGGTTAGAAAGAAAGCAAGGAAGAAGCCTTTCAAGTTAGGAGGAGTTCATTTTGGGGATGGGCCATGCTGTTTCGTTGGCAGGCCAGCTGGAGTGGTGAGCTTTTAACCCCGCGGGTCCTCACGACAGCCTGGGGCTCTGGGTAGGTGGGGGGGGGGGGGGGGGGGGGGTAGGCCTTCGTGCACGTGTGAGGCCTCTTTTTATTTTTGCACTGGCAGGGAGTTTTTCTATTTTTAGCTCCTGCAGTCGCGCGAAGGTTTTCTGACTGGAATATTTTTCTCAATGGCACCTCGGCCTAAGTTGGGAAACTGCCGCACGTGTGTGGGCGTCAGGGCAGGCCATAAATGCTAGTTCCCTGTGTTCTGTCTGTTCTTCAGGGCAGGAGGGAACTTCCTTGGGGAGATTAGCAAACAGGCAAGGGCTCCGGGCCACGGACATCAAAGGGGGAGGGTAACTCGTGGCGGCTACCGAAGGAGGAGGCGGCCCCTCCCATTCTTTCTCTGGTGAACCAAATTCCCACGTTTGGGGATGACCCTGGGCCACCGGACCCTCCTGCTGGGAGGTGGTGTTGATTCAGGGGAGCTTTGTCCTGAGTTTGTGCTCCTGCTGCATCATGCGTTCCTGGCTAGGAAACAGGAGATCTTGAAGAGAGCAGCGCAGCCAGAACCTTTGGTTGAACCTCCACCAAAGCGTATACCCACGGGGTCCCCGGACACCATCACCCTGCAGGGGCTCACCAAGGGGCTCAAGGTGTGGATAGGTTGCCGGCCCCACTCGGGGATATCTCAGACCCTGCGGCGGATCAAGATCCGGGACTCACCCAGGATATGGGTGATGTGATACATGACGACCTGGACCAATATGACCTCCCACCCTCAGAAGGCAATGATCCCAGCGTAGTGTGTTTGTGTAAGCAAGAGGAGCTCTGACCTCTCATTCTCCAGAGCTTGGAGATCCTTAGTATCAAAGTTTCACAGGAGGAATCAGACAGTGAAGGTGTCAACCCGGTCCTGGATGGGATTCAGGGTCAGACGACTTCCTTCCCATTACCTAAGAAGATCTGCAAGCTAGTGACCCGAGAGTGGGACTCGCCGGATGCGGGTTTAAAAGTGGGAAGGACCATGGCGAAGCTTTACCTGCTATCGCAGGATGTTTTGGATCTTCTAAAGATACCGAAGGTGGACGCGGCGGTGTCTGCTGTGACTAAGAAGACCACCATTCCTGTGGCCAGGGCTGCTGCGCTGAAGGACATTCAGGACCGCAAACTGGAGATTCATCTGAAGCGAGTGTTAGAGGCCTCAGCGCTGAGTTACAGGGATTTGCGCCAGCCTCTTGCATAGAGCCTGTCTTTGCTGGATTCAGGAGGCGGCCACAACCCCCAGTTCTGATGGCGGGGGGCCGCTGCAAGCCGCGCGTTTGGAGGCAGGAGTTGCCTATGTCGCGGACACGTTGTATGACTTGATTAGGACCTCGACGCATAGTATGGTATCTGCGGTTACGGCTCGTAGACTGCTCTGGTTGCGTAATTGGTCAGCAGATTTATCTTCCAAGTCTCAACTTTGTAACCTTCCCTTTAAGGGCAAGCTTCTCTTCGGGGAGGATCTCGACCAGTTGGTGAAATTGCTGGGGGAGTCCAAGGGCAACCGATTGCCAGAGGATAGGAAACCTTTGGGGAAGGTTTTTTCCCCACGGGCTCGTTTTCGGGATTTTCGCAGGTTTCGCCCTGGTAGGTCTTCATCTCCTTCGGGGTCCAGGCCAGGCTCGGGACATCAGCAGTCCTTTCATGGAGGATGGCGCCCAGGCAGAGAGTCCACGGGCCAGAGTGCTGGTCATGGAAATACTACCCAATGAAGCCAGGGGCACCAATTCTGTTGTAGAAGCTTTCGGAGGCAGATTGTCGAGCTTTTACACGGAGTGGGGAAAAGATTACCCTGGACCGATGGGTCTTGGAGGTGGTCCGGGGCAGTTATGCTCTCGAGTTTTCGCACCCGGTGCGGGAGGCTTTGTGGAGTCTCGCGTCACTTCGCGGGTCAAGCACAAGGCGGTTCAGGGGTCTCTACACTGACTGCTCGATCTCCAGGCCATTGTTCCAGTTCCTCTGGCGGAACAGGGCAAGGGACGGTATTCGGTCTAATTTGTGGTTCCCAAGAAAGAGGGCACCTTTCGTCCCATTCTGGATCTGCAGAAGGTGAACAGGTGTTTGCAAGTTCCCCGTTTTCGTATGGAGACATTGAGAACTGTGGTGGCCGCGGTATGCAGAGGAGAGTTTCTCACGTAATTAGACCTCACCGAGGCGTATCTCCACATCCCGATTCGCCGGGCTCACCAGCGGTTCCTCCACTCCAAGGTGATGGGCCAACATTTCCAGTTTCAAGCTCTCCCTTTCGGCCTGGCGACGGCTCCACGTACTTTCACTAAGGTCATGATGGTTGTGGCAGCGTTCCTGCGCAAGGAGGGAGTCCTTGTTCACCCGTATCTCAACAAATGGCTAATCCGAGCGAAGTCTCAGGAGGACTGCGTAAGGTTGGTTCAGAGGGTGATGCTCACCTTGCAGTCGCTCGGCTGGTGATAAATGTCCAGAAAAGTCATTTGGAGCCCACGCAGTCGTTGGTCTACTTGGGAGCGCTATTCGTCACTTTCCGAGGCAAGGTTTCTCTGGCAGCGGACCGTGTAACAAAGTTGCAGGATCAGGTCCAAGCCCTGCTTCAGAGAAAGAATCCGACGGTTTGGCATCACTTACAGGTTCTGGGATCCATGGCATCCACCTTGGATTTGGTCCCATGGGCGTTCGCTCATTTGCTTTGTAGCGTGCGCTGTTATCATGGTGGAGTCCAGTGTTGGAACAATTCCATATACCGTTACCTCTCCTTCCAGAGTCAGTCTATCATGGTGGCTTTCACGCAACAACCTGGAACAGACCATCCGAATTGGGTGGTTATCTCCACGGATGCCAGTCTATCCGGATGGGGTGCAGTCTGCCTCAACAAATCCGCCCAAGGGCTTTGGTCTCCAATGGAAAAATCCTGGTCGATCAACCGCCTCAAGACGAGAGCTGTCCGGCTGGCCCTCCGAGCATTTCTTCCTCTGGTCAAGGACACAATGGTTCGAGTGTTCTCAGATAATGCGACGACGGTAGCTTACATCAACCGGCAAGGTGAGACACGGAGTCTCGCGGTGGCATTGGAGGCAAAGCTATTGTTCACTTGGGCAGAGCGCCATCTCAAAGGAATTGCCGTGTCTCATGTCGCGGGCGTGGAAAATATACAGGCGGACTTCCTCAGCAGGTAACAGCTCGATCCAGGAGAGTGGGAGTTAGCTCCTGAAGCATGGAACCTCATTTGCGCCAGGTGGGGCATGCCTCAGTTGGATCTAATGGCAACTCGAGCCAATATGAAGACGGAACGCATCTTCAGCTGTCATCGAGAAATAGGCTCGGTAGGACTGGACGCTCTGGTATGTCCGTGGCCCACCGGCATTCTTCTCTATGCTTTTCCTCCCTGGCCTCTCATTGGTCAGCTTCTACAACGCATAGAGCAGCATCCAGACAGTGTATTGTTGGTGGCTCCGGAGTGGCCGCGTCGCCCGTGGTTCGCGGACATGGTCCGATTAGCCTTGGAAGGTCCTCTACAGCTGGCACATCTTCCGCATCTACTCCGTCAGGGGCCCATATTTATGGATCAGGAGAACATAAGAACATAAGAAATTGTCATGCTGGGTCAGACCAAGGGTCCATCAAGCCCAGCATCCTGTTTCCAATTAATAGCAGTGGCTATTCCCTAAGTATAATTGATTAATAGCCATTAATGGACTTCTCCTCCAAGAACTTATCCAAACCTTTTTTGAACCCAGCTACACTAACTACACTAACCACCTCCTCTGGCAACAAATTCCAGAGCTTTATTGTGCGTTGAGTGAAAAAGAATTTTCTCCGATTAGTCTTAAATGTGTTACTTTCTAACTTCATGGCCTGGCTTTTGAGAGGTGGCGATTGCGATTGAGGGGATATTCCGAGCAGGTCATTTCCACTCAGCTTCAGGTGCGTCAGCCTTCTACTTCTATGGCCTATGTTAGGGTCTGGAAGTTATTTGAGGCATGGTGCTGCCAGCGCGCCTTCGATCCTTTGTCAACGGAGATTCCCCAGGTGTTGGACTTCCGGCAACAGGGGTTGGCCAAAGGTTTAGCTATCAACTCTTAGGGTTCAGGTGGCTGCCTTAGGTGCCTTAAGGGGCAGAGTTCACGGTCGCTGGTAGTGCATCCAGACATTTCATGTTTTCTCAAAGGAGTAAAGCATTTACATCCTCCCGTACGCCCGTTATGTCTGGACTGGAGTTTTAACCTGGTGCTTCCGGTGTTTTGCGGAGCCCCCTTTGAGCCTTTATGGAGGGCTCCCATTAAGGATTTGACCTTGAAGACTGTTTTCCTCATAGCCATTTGTTCTGCTCGACGCATTTCAGAGTTACAGGCTTTGTCGTGTCGAGATCCTTTTCTTAGGATTTACGATTACAGAGTTTTGCTGCGCACGGCTCCTTCCTTCGTGCCCAAGGTGGTCTCTGCTTTTCATGTGAATCAGGCAGTGGATCTGCCAGGATTTCCGAACTGGTCCAAGGGTTCTACTCAGGAGAAGGGAACTTCATCTTTTGGATGTGCATTGCGTTCTTTTGTGCTATTTGGAGTTTACTAATGACTTCCGGCGTTCGGATCATCTGTTTGTCTTGTTTGGGCAAGGCGAAGAGGATCATCCACCGCTAGGTTGACTAGATCCGCAAACCATGGTCTCCGGGGCGACTAGGATAACCGGTCCCAGGTGAACCTCTATCCTTCTGAGGACCTTGCCCACAAGAGGCAAAGGGGAGAACACGTAGAGCAGTATGTTGAGGGGCCATGGGAGGACTAGGGCATCTACTCCTTTCACCCCATGCTCTCTCCTGCGATTGAAGAAACGTGGGGCCTTCATTTTCTTCCTGGTCACTATCAAGTCTAGACGTGGGGCACCCCAGCAGCGAGAGAGGAGCATCATCGCTTCTTCAGACAACTCCCACTCTCCAGGGTCTAGACGCTGATGACTTAGGAAGTCTACTTGTACGTTGTCGACTCCGGCTATGTGGGAGGCCTGCAGCCGAGCCAGATGGCACTCCGTCCAGGCCATCAATTTGTCTGCCTCTGAGGCCACCAACTCTTCGTTCCCCCCTGATGATTGATGTAAGCCACTGTCGTTGCATTGTCGGACAGGACTCGCACTGCTTGATGGCGGAAAAGTGGGAGAAACCTCTGCAACACCAAGCGCACCGCTCTCGTTTCCAGGTGATTGATGGACCATTTCGCTTGCTCCCGCGAGCACTGACCCTGAGCCGACTGAGATTGGCACACCTTTCCCCAACCGGAGAGACTGGCGTCAGTGGTTATGATCACCCACTGAGGAATCTCTAGATCCATTCCTTGCTGTAGGTGGTCGAGGACAAGCCACCACTGCAGGCTGGCTATGGTAGCTCTGGAAGTGACAAGGGGATATGGAACTCCTCCGAAATCGGTTGGCAATGGGAAAGCAAAGCTCTCTGTAATGGCTGCATATGAGCAAATGCCCAAGGTATCAGTTCTAGCGTTGATGCCATAGAACCAAGTACCTGCAGATAATCCCAAACCCTGAGAATTGCCAGAGACAATAGATGCTGAACTTGAGACCTCAGCTTGATAGTGCGCTCTTATTTATTTATTTATTTAAATATTTTTCTATACCGTCGTTAAGGTGGGTACCATCACAACGGTTTACAGTAAGGCACAAAAGTAATGCTATTAAAATCTATCAGTTTACACAGGTGCCATTAGGTTTGGTAACATAGTTTTTAATCAATGTTAGTTGTTAAATGAGTGTGAGCACTATCATGTCCAGTCGATTCTATAGCAGTTTTGAGTCTAGGACTCATTCTATAAATGTGTAACTTATCTTTAGTGATGAATTCAATTAATTAAATTAAAAACATACACCCTTAGTGATTCCTGTTTGTGTGGGTGTTTCGTATCTTGAACTTCCCTGAATTGAACCTTGTATTTCCCTGGATTCTATTCTCCCTTCTCTTTCTGAAAGGCTTGTTTAAATAGCCAAGTTTTTAGATTTTTTCTAAATGTTTTGTTTTCTCTTTGTAGTCTTAATTCCAAGGGCATGGAGTTCCATAGTATGGGTCCTGCTAGGGATAACGCCCTTTCTCTTACCTGGGTTAGTCTTGCTGTTTTGACTAATGGAATGGTTAGAAGTGCTTTGTTGGCTGATCTTAGATTTCTGTTGGGTATGTGAGAAAGACCTTGCCGACCCGAGTATCGAAGCGAGCGCCCAAAACTTCCAGGACCTGGGAAGGGACCAGGTTGCTCATGGTATAGTTGACCACCCAACCAAGGGAGCAGAAAATATGCAGCACTTTTTGGACCGCCAGTCAGCAGACGTCGTCTGACTTCACCCAAATGAGCCAGTCGTCCAGAAACGGGTAAACTAGAACTCTCTCCCGCTGAAGGGCAGCCACCACCATGACCATCACCTTGGTGAAGGTACGGGGAGTGGTCGCCAAACTGAACGGGAGGGCTCAGAATTGGTAATGGTTCCGAGGATCATGAATCGCAGGAACCTCTGATCCCTGCGAATCAGAATATGAAGATATGCCTCCGTCAGATCCAGAGAAGCCAAAAGTTCTCCGCTGCGCACCGCGGCGATGACAGTCTCCATGCGAAAGTGTGGAACCTTGAGGGCTTTGTTGATCTTCTTGAGGTCCAAAATCGGACAGAATGACCCCTCCTTTTTGAGGACCATAAAATAGATGGAGTATAGGCCCTTTCTGCACTCTTCTAGAGGAACAGGCAGAATGGCTCCAAGATCTTGGGAGAAACCAAGAACCGGTCTTGCAGAGGACGAGCAAACTCTAACGCAAAACCGTGTTCTATGATGCTTAGAACCCACTGATCCTGACCCATTCCTCATAAAACAGGGAGAGCCGATCCCCTACCCTGGGAACTGAGGAGTGGGCCTGCGCTATCTCATTGTGTGGACTTGGGTCCTGAAGATCCCTGAGAGACCCCATCCCGGAAGGATCTGTGGCCGCGAAAGGAGTGAGCCCAAGCTTGCGATCTTGCAGAAGGGTGTCTCTGACCTACAGAGGAAGGCCTATTCTGACGAAAACAGCGCTGACCCAGAAAACGAGCGTGAGAGGGAAAGAAATTCCTGGATCCCTTGGGCCTATCTTCAGGGAGCTTATGCAGCTTGTTTTCCCCCAAGGACTTGATCAATTGTTCCAGATCTTCCCCAAATAAGAACTTACCCTTAAATGGGAGTGCACCCAACTACGACTTTGAAGAGGAGTTGGCTGACTAGTTGCGGAACCAGAGCAGTTTCTTAGCTGAGACCATTGATACCATAGCCTGGGAGGAGACCCAGAGAAGGTCATATAAGGCATCAGCGCCATATGCCACCGTGGCCTCCAGGTGCTCTGCCTGCTCTGCTTCTGGGGGGGAACGATCCCTGGCACTGAGGAGTTGTTGAACCCACCTCAGGCTCGCTGCATGAGACTGCTACACACAGCCACCCTGACCCCAAGGGCTGAAACCTCAAAAATCCTCTTGAGGTGGACTTCAAGCTTCCAGTCCTGCAGATTCTTAAGAGCCGCTGCTCCTACGACCAGGATAGTCATTCTTTTGGTGACAGCCGACACTGAAGCATCCACCTTTTGGAATTTTGAGTAGCTCCAAGGACTCTTCCGGCAATGGATAAAGTTTATCCATCGCTCGCCCCACTCGTAGACTCCCTTCCGGAGTATCCCACTACCGTAGCATGAGCTGCGGAAGCATCAGATGAAAAGGAAAAGTCTACGCCGGAGCACGCAAGCCTGCCAAAACCAGGACTACTGTGATGTCACTTGGGATCTCCTGAGAGGGTGCTATTCCCAGCTCGGCTAGGATGTGCAGAATGAGCGGCTCCAGCTCGTCCCTCAGGAATAGGGAGTACTCATGGGTCATCCCCTTCTACCAGTGTGTATGCAGTAGGACCGTCCTTTTGGTCCAAGAGCGGGGCATCTGGCGGGTCGGAGACAATATTATCCGGTGGCTCTGGGTCTTCGGGTCCCCCTGATCTTGAAGGGTGCTAATTCTCATCGCCTCCTGGGGTTCAGTAAGCCTGGGAACCTTAAGAGGAGGAGGCCTTGAGCCTGGCCCTTGCATAAGTGATCAGCACAAAGTCAGTTGTAAAAGGGGCCTGGGTCCTGGAACCCCCCCCCCCCCCTTGGAGAGTCATCAAATCGTCCAGTGGCTGCTGTGGCTGCAAGAGTAAGTCCTGAGGAGCTTCAGGACTCAAGGCGGGAGGGGAGACCGGAGGCAGCACAACCCTTCCCCCCGTTGCCTGCGTTCCCGTGGTGGAAAGGGGATCCAAAATGGCTGCCATTTCTGCTGACCCAGCTGAGTAGCTGGCTGATGACCCGCGCCGTGGGATCCAGCCACCCTCCCCCCTGGGGAGACAACTTGAACAAAGGCTACTTCGGGAGAGCCGGGACGCCGGCTCCCCGCAGGCCGGACATCACGTCGCACGCGGCATGGCGGGAGGGAGGCAGAAATGAAAATAAAATTGCTGCACAGACCCAGGAGAAAAAAGCAGCAGTGTAAAAAAGAAAGCAACGTTAGAATAAATCAAAGCCACTGCCCGTACTCCCTTTTTTTTTTTTAAACGGGCCCTCCAGAGGAATTATGCGTCCCTGGGAAGGAAGAGGGAGGGACCGGACCACCGGTACTCACCTCGAAGAAGCAGTCTCCCACCGAGTTGACAAACTACTGGGCCACCGCCCCTAGCTCGGCCTACAACCAGAGGGGATGGTCCTTTTAGGACCTCCACACCCCCCTGGGAGGAACAGTGGTAACCTTTTTTTATTTCAAAAAACTTGCTTGATCTAGCATAGGCAAATAGAGTAGAATAAACTAGAATAAACAAAGGGAAAAAAACCCCCTACTTGTACTCTACTTTATTTAAAAAAAAAAAGAAAAGAGGATTGCAGGTTCTGCCACCTTCAGCTGTTGGAGACCGAGAAATACTGAAGATGTTACCGTCAGGAAAGAGACCCTAGACAACTGGTCCAAAAGATAGACTTTTATTTGCCGACAAAGATGCAGCCGAGACAAGGGCTCAGAATGTCTGCATGCCACACCCCCTGTGGAGCAGGCTATTATACATTAATACTAATAAGTAGGCGTAGCTTATAATCAGGCTATTGCACACGTCATATAACAGAAAGTTAAGGCAGACATTTTCATAGCAGCAAACGTGTTATTCAATACAGTACAGAGGTTTTTAAAAGGCACAAAATGGCAGTGCGTTTCACTGCGTGTCAGTAGGTCAATGCATTGTACATTCTAGTGCGTGTCAGTATATCAGTGCATTTCAAGATGGCTGTGCGTTGCAACACTGGCTCAGTTGAACAGGGGTTTTCGGAAGACCTGGTGAATGTCAGTCGCGAGGCAGGAATCTGAGCTCCTACAATCCCCCCTTTGATACTTCAACTTCTATAGCAGGCGTAAGTATCAGCTCACGAGGTAGAAGCTGAAAAGCAAACAGAAGAGATTAAAGGAAGTACATGTAAAGACCCTAATGTCCTGTCATGTCATTGGTTGCTTCACTGGCTTGAGATGAGGAGTCCCTAGAGGATCACCCCCCCTCCTTTGTATCCGGGCTTAACCATGATAGAACGGTGGTCTTTGGAATCTTTGACACTGGAATCATGGAAAGAAGTCTTCACAATCTGAATCCGAAGCTATGTCGGTTGGAACTGGAGTATAATTGTTCAGCATCATCAGGTGTGCAGCGGCACGTCGATCAGCTATGGTTTCCATCATGGTGCGTAGGTACCTAAGTAGGAGAGGTAAACACAAAGGAATTACAATACAAGAGCCCAAGAATAGTACAATAGGAATGAAAAATTCCCTGAAACCAGGAATAGAAGAAAACCAGGAGGGTAGAGACGAAGTCCAGTCGAGAGCTCCAGACCAGGTTTGCACTGGGACTTGGGCAAGCCGTACCATTCGATTGGTGATTTCTTTAATCACTTGGCTTTGGTCATCAATCTGTAAGCAACAATTAGAGAGATTAAACTTCCCACATACTCCTCCCTCTTGGGCTAGAAGATAATCCAGAGCCAGAAGGTTCTGGTAAACTGCAGTAATAAGTTTAGTATTCTGTTTGGCTAGAATGTTAAGGGCCATGGCAGAGTCATTAGTAAGTAATTCAAGTACTGCTTGGAGACAAATAATGCGGTTCAACATGTAGATAGGTGTCCTGTAGCCATAGGAGCCATCTTCAGCCCAAGTTGCGGGCCCATAATACTGGACGATGCGTTCTGGTGGCCATTCCTTATCAGACCAGTCACCAATCGAAACCTTGGTATCCCTGCGGCGTCTGTTCGGTTTCATAGAAGCATAAATAGGGATACCTAGGGTTTTGCCCACAGTCAGGGGCAGAAGGAAGAAACTGGGGCGTATGGATGCTAAGAAACAAGTACCGTACCATCCCGACTGTAGCTGTTCATACGCTCGTCGTCCACACACAAAATAGTATCCATCAGGGGCAATGAATCGGGTAGAGAGCTGTGCAGCCTCTTCCCATGTGGAATTCAGGCAAGGTTCAGTCCAGAATGAGGAAGGCATAGTTATCAGTCTGCCACCAGTTGTATCCATTATCTGAGGCCGTGAGAACTCCCGTGCATGGTGAATCACCAACTGATACTGTGTAGGAGCGAGAATACTCGCGGGATAAACATTGTACACAGATGACATCAGTCTGGAGAGCCCACTCATAAGGCTTATTTATTCGAGTGTATGTAATATTGGTGAAATTTAATGCATCCCAGTCAGACTGGAAAATTTCCTTAGCTTCCCATGGCCATTGTTCTCCCATGTTGGTACCCCCACAAACAAAACAGTTTTTAACCCCTAGAGAAAGGGCTATATTCTCGGCCAGATTCATGAACATGTTCTTCGCCTGATGAGAAACAGTGTGTTCCTTAAGTACTTCATTAAGGTGAGAAATTTCATCGAAGAAGGATTGGAAGCCCACCACTGTGGTTTGATAAGTGATGGGAGGTGGCTTTTCTCTTCGCTGTGTAATGGTAAGGTAGGTTTTTGGGTCCTGTCCTGTTCCATCAATCCCAAACCCCCATGTCTCCTGCCAAGGAGACCCTTCAGTCTTAATTGTCCAATCAAGAAGAATAGTGTTATCAGGTCCCCTCTTGAATTCACCGAGACCTGAGCATCCCAAATATCCACCTCCTGTATAATCACATACAAGTTTCCATCCAGTTAATTGAGTATGTCCAGCACAGGGCAACCAGTTAACAGGATTCTGTCCCCGGTCGTACAAACAGAGATACTTATGGTTGTTGGTGTATACGCCCTCCAGGCGGAGGATCCACATTTGATAGCTTGGGGGTGTCTGTCAATGGCTTCACAAGCGTTGAAAACAAGCGTGGCTTTGGTCGAGGCACCCCCTATTAGTATTCGTGTAGAATTAATATAGTACAGAATACCTTCACCAGCGGGTGTGCTGCTGGATTTTGGGTCTTTGGGAAGGCCGGCTGTAATAGTGATGTTGTAGTATCTAGGGGTGGAGGGGGAATGACAGATGATCTGGTTGTTTGCAGAGCAGCGATGGAAAGATTGATACCCCTGTGTTGTATTTAAAGAACAGATAGTCTGAGGCGTACAGGATGGTGGAGGCTGGGACTGATGTATGATTGTAAAGATGAGTTGAAATCCGTCTGAAGTCGAAGTCCGCACTTGCTTGATGCACTCGGAACAATTCAGGCTCAAGGGGGTACTGTGAGATGCCGATAGAGTACAAAGGTAGAAGAATGAACTCAGCAGCAGCAGAAGTCGGATAAGTTGGATTTTCTTCGTGTAAAAATGAAGAAGGTAAGCCATAAAAAAGCAGAGCTGACGATGAAGAGAGCACATATGCACCCCTTCCATGGATGCTCGGATGGGCATATGAGGGCAAGGCAGATGAAGAGGAGAGCACAAGTACCCCACTTCCAGGGTATATCTGGTGGTCAGCATACAGTATCACGCCTGCAGAGGATAGGAGAGAGAAAGATTAGGCATAGTCAGTTTTGACATTATCAATGTCCCATGTTTATTAAGGATACTGCGGATTTAGTATTAATTGCAAATGTGGTTCAGGTTTCGTTAAGAAGAGCAATAAAGGTGCCAGCTAGATCAGGATTCCTTCTGATTTTTAATGTCAGATCGCCGGTTCAGCAGGCCTGCCATTTACTAGGGGACGAGGCGGGCTTGATTCAAGTCCAATGAATCCAGGAAGGGTGGCCGGACACCTTAACAGCAGTTGGAGTGGTCAAAAGTACGGTAAATGGTCCTTTCCATCGGGGTTTGAGGCAATCAGATTCATCCCATTCTTTTACCCACACAGAATCCTCGACTTGAAACTTATGGGTTGGTGTAATCAAGATCAAAGACTCCGTTTCACAGGCATAGGTACGGATTGCTGATACAGTGTCTTGTAGTCCTTTCAATTGTTTATTAAGAGATATTTCCCCTTGGATCTGTAGGGAATCAGGAAATGACGGAAGTGGTGGTGGTCGGGCGTACATCATTTCGTAAGGCGTAAGGCCGGAGTCTCTGGGAGTGCATCTGATATGCAAAAGGGCCAACGGAAGAGCATCCGGCCGTTTGGTTTTTGTCTCTTGACATAGTTTGGCTAATTGGCTTTTCAAAGATCTGTTGGCCTGTTCAACGGATCCACTACTTTGTGGTCTCCAAGTACGATGTAAGTGCCAATCAAGGCCCAAGACCTTGCTCAACTGTTGAGTGACTTCACTGATGAAGGCTGGTCCATTGTCTGAGTTTATTTGTCTAGGAAGTCCATAGCGTGGTAAAATCTGGTGTAAAAGTAGAGTAGCAACTTCTTTGGCTGTCTCTGTTTGGGTGGGGATGGCCTCAACCCAACCTGTATAAGTGCAGACTTATACAGAAGCCTTTGGATGGAGGCATATGAGTAAAATCGATCTGACATACTTGGAACGGGCTTGTTCCCCGGAGGATACGGCCAGGGGCAGGACCAGATCCAGACCGTGGGTTATTCCGAGCGCATGTGGCACATTAATTAGCTGCATGTTTAGTCCAATAAGTAATACGATTGATGTAATATGTCTTTTCTAACAGTTTGGCCAGAGAGTCGCGACCGAGATGGGTATGTTCATGTGCTCCCTTGACCACTGTCCATGCAAGGGTTTCGGGTATCCACACTCGGCCATCTTGCAGAAGCCACCATCCATTTCGTTGGTGGAGATTCTCATTTTGGGCCCATTCGGTCTCCTCTGTGGTATAAATAGGAGGTTCAGTTGGGAACTGTAGAAGTGGACATGCGACCAATGCTGTTTGGAATGGTTCTCGAGCCGCTCTTTTTGCAGCCTCATCTGCTCTCTGATTTCCTCGGGCAATGGGATCTGATTTTCTGGTATGTGCCTTGCAATGCATCACAGCGACTTTACGAGGTAACCAAACTGCGTCTAATAATTTTCGCACTTTTGTAGCATTTGTTAACTGCTTTCCCTCTGCAGTCAAAAAACCCCGTTCTTTGTATAATGCCCCATGAACTTGGATTGTTAGGAAGGCATACTTAGAATCCGTATATATGTTGACAGTCTTTCTCTCGGATAGCTGCAGTGCTCGGGTAAGGGCAATTAATTCAGCTTTCTGGGCAGAAGTTCCCGGGGGTAGGGGCTTTGCCTCAATAATTTCATCTTCAGATACTACAGCATATCCAGCGGAACGTATTCCTTGGGTTACTTGACTACTTCCGTCAGTAAATAACATCAGGGCTCCCTGCCAGGGTTGGTCCCTCAAGTCCGGCCTGCTGGAGTGGACGGTGGCCATGACTTCTCCGCAGTTATGGATAACTGACTCAGGTGCTGGCATGAGAGTGGCAGGGTTTAAGTTACTGCTATCTTGTATTTGAATTTCGGGTGTTTCATAGAGTAAGGCCTGATATTTTACAAGACGCGAGTTAGTCATCCATTTTGGTCCGTGAGTTTCAAGTAGTCCCCTGATTGTGTGGGGAGTGGTTAGCTGTAATGGTTTTCCGAATGTTAGTTTGACAGCCTCAGGTATCAGTAAGCATACAGCAGCAATGCTTCGAAGACAACCAGGCCATCCTCTAGCAACATTGTCCATTCCTTTTGACAGATATGCAACGGGTCGTTCCCATGACCCGAAGGTTTGGGTTAATACCCCAATGGCCATGCCTTTCTTTTCGTCTACAAACAGATGAAATGGCTTCGTCACATCAGGTAGACCCAAAGCTGGAGGCGAGGTCAAAGCCTCCTTTAATTGATTTAAATTCTTTAGCTCCTGTTCTTCCCACTCAAAGGGCTGGGATTCTGCCTCTTTGCCCCGCAACTTATCATATAGTGGTTGAGCAATGAGAGCAAAATTAGTGATCCAGATTCGACAATATCCTGCAGCTCCCAGAAAAGCACGAAGTTCCTTTTTACAAGTTGGGTACAGGTTGATCTCTTATTGCACTTGTACGAGAGATCCCGAGTCGACGAGTGCCTTCCCTGAGAAGGAAACCCAGATATTCAACTTCCACTTCACAGATTTGCGCTTTCTTCTTGCTCGTACGATACCCCTTCAAGTAGAGCGTTTCCAGTAGTTGTAGGGTCGATACCGCACATTCATGGTATGTTTCCCTAAATATCAAGAGGTCATCCACATATTGTACAATGGGTCCATGATCAACCTGGTACATCTTCAGGTCCTTGGCCAGTTGTTCTCCGAACAAAGTGGGTGAGTTTTTGAATCCTTGGGGCAAGCGAGTCCAAGTATACTGTTGCTTCATTCCGGTCTGGGCATCCTCCCAGGTGAAGGCAAAGATTTTCTGGCATTTCTCCGCTATTGGGACGGAGAAGAAAGCGTCCTTGAGATCGATGACACTGTACCACTTGGAGCTGGAGGAAACTTGAGCTAAGATGGAGTATGGATTTGGCACGAGTGCCACCAAATCTGCCACGTGCATATTTACTTTCCTTAAATCCTGTACGGGTCGATAATCATTAGTGCCAGGTTTTTTGACTGGTAACAAAGGAGTATTCCAGGGGGACCGGGCCCGTCTGAGAATACCCAAGTTGAATAACCTCTGAAGGTGAGTCTGTATAGCTTGTCTGGCCAGATATGGAATAGGGTACTGAGGTTGATTGACAACTTGAGCATCAGGTTTCATTTCAATCCATAAGGGAGTAGCATCAGTGGCCACGCCCCCGGGATTATTTTCGGCCCAGACTTGGGGTATGCTGTCCATTAGTTGCCTTCGTTCCTTGTTGAGGGGTGTTTTCTTTTCATATCGGTGCTCTGTAGCCCTAGCGATAAGTGGAAGGTGGAGCCTCCATTCTTCTTGAAGGGGGCAGATCAAGGATACGGGTGTGTTTGCAAAGGAAGCCTTGACTTGTCCAGACGGTTCAAATTGCAAGGTTGCCCGTAATTTACAAAGAAGATCTCGACCAATTAACGGCACAGGGCACCCTGGAACATAGAGCAATTGGTGGGACACTAGCTGTCCCCCAATTCGGATTTGTCGATTCTGGAGGATGGGTGCCGCTAATGGTTTTCCTGAAGCCCCTACAATAGAAATACTTTTTGATGTTGGGGTAGTAATTGCAGTGGTTATCACTGAACGCTGTGCTCCCGAGTCCAGTAGTCCTTTTGAATGTCCTTGTTCCCACCTTTATTTCCACCAAAGGGTCAGTGGGACGAGAACCTTCCTGATTTAGTCATGAGTCTCGTCCTCCATCATCTCCAGACATCTCATCCAAAGCCATTTGCCATTCATGATCTCGAGATCTGGTGTGCCGTGGTTTATACTCCCTTTCATTCCGTAGCTGTATCTCTGGACACTCGGACTTCCAGTGTCCTTCTTTTTTACAGTAAGCACATTGGTTCTGCCCCAGAGGAGGCCGAAATCCTCTGGGTGGTCTGCCTCTTCCTCTGGTTCTGGGAGGCTCCTGGTGACAATCCCTTTGACTAATGTTGGTTTCTTCTAAGGCTGCCGCAAGGAGACTAACACTCTCCCTCATGCGACGACCAGCCTCTCTCTTATCTTCTTTCTTCTCTTCGATCTCCCGATTTCCGTAGACCTTATCAGCCATTGCCTTTAACTTGACTGATAGTCATCCATTCAAACCCCTCCGTTTTCTGGAGCTTGCGATGTATATCTGGGTATGATTGACCTACAAAGCTCATTACTACAATGGAATGATTCTTTGAATCCTCAGGATCAAAAGGACTATATCTACGATATGCATCCATCAGACACTCCAGAAAGTCTCCGGGGGTCTCGTCTCGTTTCTGCACAACATCCTGTATCTTACTCATATTCATGACCTTCCGCTTTCCTTTCTTGAGAGCCTCCAAAAAGGCTTTTTGATAGGCAGCAATGCGTTCTCGTCCTATAGAGGTCTGATAGTCCCACAAAGGGTCCGTGATGGGGGCAAATTCCTTTACTGCATCACCTGGATTTCCGTCAGACCCAGCTCCCTCTCTTGCTGACTCTTCCATATTTTGCTGGACTTGTCACCGCTCTTCCGTAGTCAGGAGAAAAGAGGCTAAATGATGTACGTCAGCCCAGTTGGGATTATGGGCAGTAAAGATACCGGATAAAAAATCAATCATCTGATCTGGCTTTTCTGCATATGAAGGACCATGTTGTTTCCAGTTGAAGCAGTCTGCGGATGAGAAGGGGACATACGTATAAAGTTTTATTGTCTGTGTAGTAGTAAATTCATTATCCTCGGTCAGCAGTATTGGCACTACAGTAGCGGTTTCTCGGATGGGCAACTGTAGGCTAGCCAGCTTAAGCCTTTTATGTCGGGTGCGCTCAGAGACAGGAGGCGTTTTTATCACTTCGGCCGCTTCCGGCTTTTTCCCTGATTCAGATTCCGATTCGGTCCCTGACGCTGGCATGGACTCTGCTGAAGGATTGACAACCCTTTCAAAGGTACGGACTGGTAAATCAGCTAGTTGCGGATATAAGGGAACATATGGAGGTGGAGGCGGGTCTTCCGGTTCGTCAACTAGTACTGGTTTCGATAGAGAAGGCACCGCAGAGCCTGCCGACTGCACTTTTATTTGATTTTCTTTCGTAACTAAGATGGCCAACTGATTCTCCTTTGCAACTAAGATGGCCGACTCCTCCCTTCTCTTCCGGTTTGAGGACTTCCGGCCTTTCGACTTTCGTATGTGAGCCACCATTGTTAGGGCAGCTCCCTCTACTAGTGCTTTAGCCCATGGCGGGGGATCAAGAATGACTGCAATCCATGCATCTATATAAGGTATGTCCTCGGGACATCCAGGATTTCCCTTGACAATTACTACATTCTGAACCTTTACGGCAATCTGGAAATCGAAGGTTCCTTCTGAGGGCCAGTCCACAGTTTCTCCCAGACTCGGCCACGGATATGCACATCGCTGTATCATTCCTGATTTCGTGCATTTATGTTTATCAAACACTTCGCTAAAGTGTTTCGTCATCAAATCCAATGGGGTAGACCCTCCCCCGCCCATTCTAGTATTTCAGAATAGCAGACAGACAAAGAGGGGAAGGGAAAGCGGACAGGTAAGGGGTCCGTATCCGCCAGACACAATAGGATCACAATCGCCCCGACTAGGACGCGGTCTCCCGGCCTAGAACTGCGAGGCCATTCACTCTTTCACACAACAAGAAATCCAAACCTCCCAAGCCGCTGTGGAGTTTCGGAACCTGGTTCCTACTCGGCCACTTGGTGGGGCTTGATCAGGGCCCCCTTCGATCCGTTACGGGATCGGACTAGATTCCCAATACTCACCTGCAGGGTTTCAAGTCCCGGGTTCTCAAGGAAAGTCGTCTTCCCGGACCACCAATCCCAGAGGTCTCAAGGGATTTCCGTGGAATGACCCCCTCAGAAACCTGATCACTGAACTCAGCGTGGCCACTCACCAGGCAAGTCTGGGGGATCACCCTGCCACCAAATCCCCGGACCAACTGGGGAGGCCAAATGTGGCGTTCCCCGGGGTCTCCTGGCTGGCTCGCCAAATGTTACCGTTAGGAAAGAGACCCCAGACAACTGGTCCAAAAGATAGACTTTTATTTGCCGACAAAGATGCAGCCGAGACAAGGCCTCAGAATGTCTGCATGCCACACCCCCTGTGGAGCAGGCTATTATACATTAATACTAATAAGTAGGCGTAGTTTATAATCAGGCTATTGCACAAGTCATATAACAGAAAGTTAAGGCAGACATTTTCATAGCAGCAAACGTGTTATTCAATACAGTACAGAGGTTTTTAAAAGGCACAAAATGGCAGTGCGTTTCACTGCGTGTCAGTAGGTCAATGCATTGTACATTCTAGTGCGTGTCAGTATATCAGTGCATTTCAAGATGGCTGTGCGTTGCAACGCTGGCTCAGTTGAACAGGGGTTTTCGGAACACCTGGTGAATGTCAGTCGCGAGGCAGGAATCTGAGCTCCTACAAAGAGAACGCAGGTGGCACACCATGTTATGAGGGGGTGCCCTTCAAGTTTTTCTCTGTCTCCATCTGCTGGAAAGGAGGCATAACTCAGCAGTCTGGACTGTTCCGGGTACGTACAGGGAAACACCCATTTCCTGCCCACCACTTAGCTGTACAAATGGTGGCCACTAAACACAGCCAGATATTTATCTACTGCCACCACTTAATTTATTTGATTTATATTACATCTTTCAGACATTTCCAAGTGGATTGCATTCAGGTACTGTAGGTACTTATCCAGCTAACTGGGGCTGAATATCGACTGTTCAGTTTCTATGGAGAAAGCGGGCCTTAGAAGATCTTGTTTATTCTCCTTAATAGTTCTGAACTGTTCCTGCCATTTTATTCAGATTTGTGTTACAGGTAAAGCATGTAGTACCCCTTTCCTCACTTTTTATGTGCCTTGATGCCCCGAAGCCTCAGTGCTGGATATAAAATGATGGAGGGGGGAGGGGGGCACCAAAGGTTTCTCCCTCTCCCCCTGGAAAGCAGAGAGCAGTGGAGGGGAGTCCAAGGCATGTCCCTATGTTGCCAATATGTAAATCTGGCCCAACCCAACTGTAGAATCACCTTTTCTCTTTCCTGGAGGGAAGCTGGCCAGGCTAGCTCAGTTCAGTTGAAAACTCAGGTAAGGTAGCACATTGTGATGTTATTGAGCACTATTAAGGTTGCTCTACCATTGGTTGACATGGAGCATTTTTAAAGCTTACTTGCCATTGGTTAGTGCTCACAATCACCAGGTCCTTCTATTTCTTGCTTAGTTTCCTGTAGGGAAAAATAATTTCTAATGTTTAATGGTGTATTTATTATACAGAAATTCACATAACAAATAATTCATAATAGTCTGAACCAAAACAGGAAAAGTAGGACTTGGGGAATGTTCACATACTTCCTGCTATTGCTGCTTAAAGTAGAGATGGAGGAATCTTCCTCACCCTGCTTACTGTCAGCTTCACATGGTATAAGCGATTCAAATTTAGTCTGCGAATCTGAATCATCCAACTGGAACAAAGCTGGAAGTACTTGGGTAGTTTTGGATTTATGTAAATAGATTAACCTACCTCTCTCTTGTGGTTCTGCTACATTTGAAAGGGTTGGGAAAGCTCTTCCTATTTGCCTTCATCCACCATTCCCTCTATGTATTCAGATCAGTCTAGACTCCTGGGTTTTGCCTCCCTTCCAGCAGATGGAGACAGAGAAAGTTTTACTGACACTGCCATTTAACACAAGGTGCCACCTGCAGTCCCTCAGTATTGATCTGTACCCAAGCCAGAAATGCAAGAAAACAAAACCAGCTACCTGAATAACCAACTAGTCTCCCCTAAACTAGCAGTGGGAAGAGGAAAACCTTAAAGGCGAAACTGCACCCACCGAAAATCTGTGTAGAACTAACAAAACTTTTGCCATTCTGCAGCGTAATCACAGAAAAAAAA
This sequence comes from Rhinatrema bivittatum, assembly GCF_901001135.1. Taxonomy (NCBI): domain Eukaryota; kingdom Metazoa; phylum Chordata; class Amphibia; order Gymnophiona; family Rhinatrematidae; genus Rhinatrema; species Rhinatrema bivittatum. The sequence goes on from NC_042621.1 coordinate 45,127,130, forward strand.
AGACAGATCGAGTGGACTCTCCAATGTTCCCCTTTCCTCTAGAGGGTGGGACTCTGGACTGGTCTGTGTTACTATGGAAAAGAAAATTAGCAGGTAAGAACCAATTTTCCTTTCCCTGTACGTACCCAGATCAATCCAGACTCCTAGGATGCAAAGCTTCCCCATCAGGGGTGGGACTGTGAGAATCCCGCTCGGAGGACACTACCCCCGAAATTGTTGATGTTCAGAGCCTGGACGTCCAAACGGTAGTGCCTGGCAAAGGTATATAAGGACTTCCAGGTCACCCCCTTCCAAATTTCTTGTGGCAAGACCAATTGGCACTCTGCCCAGGAAGCGGCCTGCGACTGGACCAAATGGGCTTTCAAACAATCTGGCACAGGCCGTCCACGACAACTATAAGCGGAAGCAATGGCCTCTTTCAACCAACATGCTATTGTCATTTTTGACTCTTTATGACCCTTTTTGGCGCCACTCCATAGCACAAAAAGATGATCCGAGAGTCGAAAACAATTAGTGACCTCTAGATAGTGCAACAAGACTCTCCTGATATCGACGCCTCAATTCCCTTGTATGAGGCGAATCCATATCCAAATTTGGAAAGACCAGAAGCTCCACTGATTGATTTAAGTGGAAAGCCGAGACGACCTTTGGTAGAAAGGATGGAACCGTTCTGAGCGAGACTCTGGAATCAGAAATTCTTAAAAAGGTTCCTTGCAAGAGAGGGCTTGAACCTCAGATACCCTCTTAGCTGAGCAAATCACTACCAAAAAACCTACTTTCAGAGTTAAATCTTTTATGGTGGCCCTCTTAAGAGGCTCAAAGGGCGCTTTGCACATGACTCTGAGAACCAAATTAAGGCTCTAGGAAGGACATACTTGATGGACTGGGGGGTTCAAATGCTTCGCCCCCCCCCCTCCACCGCAGGAAACGCGCCGCCAGGGCTAGGGATGTGAATCATGTGCCCAATCGTTTTAATGATCGATTTTGGCGGGCGGGGGGGGGGGAAATCTGATCTGCATGTTTTTTTTTTTTTGTAAAAAAATTGGTTTTTCGGTTAGTGCGCACTAACAGGAGTTAGTGCGCACTAAATGACACAATTTGACACTTTTCAGGTCAGTTTAGGAATGAATATGTTTTCCTTTTGGCTGCCCTCTTATTTATTCATGTTACCATGGTTTCCACTGACGTGATGGTTTAATATATGGGGGATGGGAAATGGAAACAGTTGGTAGCTTGACAAAAAAGTAATGTGATCAGTCAATGTGACTAGAACTTGTGCCCCATCCCTGATACCGGGAGTGTTGTGATCTTCCTGCACACAGTGCCCTATCCCGGTTACTGGGGGTGTTGTGATCTTCCTGCACACAGTGCCCTATCCCAGTTACGGGGGTGTTGTGATCTTCCTGCACGCAGTGCCCTATCCCTGATACCGGGAGTGTTGTGATCTTCTTGCACGCAGTGCCCTATCCCTGATATCGGGAGTGTTGTGATCTTCCTGCACGCAGTGCCCTATCCCTGATACCGGGAGTGTTGTGATCTTCTGCACACAGTGCCCTATCCCAGTTACCGGGGGTGTTGTGATCTTCCTGCACACATCCTAGTATCAGGGATAGGGCACTGCGTGCAAGAAGATCACAACACTCCCGGTATCAGGGATAGGGCACTGTGTGCAGGAAGATCACAACACTCCTGGTATCAGGGATTAGGGCACTGTGTGCAGGAAGATCACAACACTCCCTGTATCAGGGATAGGGCACAAGTTCTAGTCACATTGACTGATCAGTGATCACATTACTTTTTTTGTCAAGCTACCAACCGTTTCCACCCATCTCCCATATATTAAACCATCACCTCAGTGGGAACCTTGGTAACATCAATAAATAAGAGGGCAGCCAGCCAATAGGAATACATATTCATTCCTAACTGACTTAACTGACCTTAACTTGACCTGAAAAGTGTCAAATTGTATCATTTTCTGTTAGTACGCACTAACCAAAAAACCCGATTTTTCACGATAAATTGGTGGAATTCCTATTGTATCGAGTCCCTTATCGATTAATGATGATTTTAAAATTATCGGACGATAATTTAGATCGTTAAAAAACGATTCACATCCCTAGCCAGGGCCACTCCCTGTATCTTGCCTCTCAAGCAGCCCAAGGCTGCCACCTGTACCCGCAGGGAATTAAATGACAACCCTTTGTTTAGGCCTTTCTCTAAGAGCGCCAGATCTGTGCCACTGAGGAGTGTCGAGGAAGAACACCCTGCTCCCAAAACCAAGATTCGAAGACCTTCCACACCCTGACATAAGGAAATAGAGGTCTTACGAGCCCTAAGTAGGGTGGAAATGACATGTTCTGGATATCCTTTTTTCCTTAACTGCCTCCTTTCAAAAGCCAGGCCGCTAGACAAAAGCGATCCGCCTAATCAAAAGATATAGGGCCTTGACAAAGCAGATTTGGATGATGACTCAGCCTCAGTGGGCCATCCACTGCGAGGTTGACTAGGTCTGCGAACCGTTCCTGTCTACGCTACTCTGCCACTTCCGTGCTGCTGCTAGACGCTCTCTCTCTGCCCTTTGGGGTAACTTAACTTGGGTACCCGCTCCTCGGGGGCCCTCTGCTTTATTTCAGGTGCCTTACAGGGAACAGGTACTTGCTCCTTGAGGGCTTGCTCTCCCTGCCTCGGTGCCTGCACTTCCTTCTACAACCTGGTGGAATTTCATACCAACAGCAAATACCTAGTGAGTACTCTCTCAGTCTATCTCATCCACAGTACTTCCTTGCTGGGAACCTTCCAATACCAATGGGGTGAGAAGGGCTCCCTCTGCCGAGGTCCCTGAGACTGCAACTACCAGACTGCCTCACTTCTGCCACCTCTGTTGGTACTCTTCCAGCTGTGTAATAGAGAACTAACAGTGTTTGTGCGTTCTGGGTCTGGCTTAGTACTGTGGCCCCTCGCGGGGCTCCTCCCCATGGGCGTGGTCATCTCCACAGTACCCTGAAAATACACTCAAACACCTCTAACCACAACACATATTAGGCAGTTTCTGAATACAAAGCAGTAGCAAGAGCTGTCTCCTGTCCATTTGTCCTTGAATTACTCTTATTGAGCATAGAGAGCATGTTGGTACTCTTCCAGCTGTGTAATAGAGAACTAACAGTGTTTGTGCGTTCTGGGTCTGGCTTAGTACTGTGGCCCCTCGCGGGGCTCCTCCCCATGGGCGTGGTCATCTCCACAGTACCCTGAAAATCCACTCAAACACCTCTAACCACAACACATATTAGGCAGTTTCTGAATACAAAGCAGTAGCAAGAGCTGTCTCCTGTCCATTTGTCCTTGAATTACTCTTATTGAGCATAGAGAGAACAATTTAAATTATGAAATGCTTTTAAAAAGTCATTAGATTTCATTAGGATTGTAGTAGTAGAGAAACTGTAGTATGATGTGGGATCTGCTTACTAGACTGGCTCTAAAGGTTTTTCCTTAGTACATCTCTTTTGGAAAGACCTTTGATATCATGTTATTTATTTAACAGATTATAAACTGGTTAAAAGACAGGAAGCAGAGAGTAGGATTAAATGGTCAATTTTCTCAGTGGAAAGGGTTAACAGTTGAGTGCCTCAGGGATCTTTACTTGGATCGTGCTTTTCAATATATTTCTAAATTATCTGGAAAGGAATAAAACGAGTGAGGTAATCAAATTTTCAGATGATACAAAATAATTCAGAGTAGTTAAATCACAAACAGATTGTGATAAATTGCAGGAGGTCCTTGTGAGACTGGAAGATTGGGCATCCAAATCGCAGATGCAATTTAATGTGGACACGTGCAAGGTGTTGCATATAGGGAAAAATAACCCATGCTGTAGTTATGCAATGCTAAGTTCCATATTAGGAGTTACTACCCAGATTAAAAGATCTAGGCATCATAGTGGATTATACATTGAAATCAGCTCAGTGTGCTGTGGCAGTCAAAAAAGCAAACAGAATATTAGGAATTATTAGGATGGGAATGGTGAATAAAACGGAAAATATCATAATGCCTCTGTATCACTCTATGGTGAGACCATCTCTTGAGCACTGTGTACAGTTATGGTCACTGCATCTCAAAAAAGATATAGTTGCACTGGAGAAGGTACAGAGAAGGGTGAACAAAATGATAAAGAGGATGGAACAACTCCCCTATGAGGAAAGACTAAAGAGGTTAGGGCTATTCAGCTTGGAGAAGAGATGGCTGAGGGGGAATATGATAGAGGTCTTTAAAATCACGAGAGGTATAGAATGGCTAGATGTAAATCGGTTATTTACTCTTTCAGATAATAGAAGGACTAAGGGATAGTCCATGAAGTTAGCAAGTAGCACATATAACACTAATTGGAGAAAATTATTTTTCACTCAACATACAATTAATCTGGAATCTGTTGCCAGAGGATGTGGTTAGTTGTCAGAAAGCACAATGACCTTCATTTCCCGCTCCTCATATAAACTTGATGGAAACTCAAAAGAATGCCAAGGTGCCGCGTTAGTAGCTGGTTTTAAAAAAAGGTTTGGATAGGTTCTTGGAGGAGAAGTCCATTAACTGCTATAAATCAAGTTGACTTAGGGAATAGCCACTGTCTGCTATTACTGACATCAGTAGCATGGGATCTACTTAGTGTTTGGGTACTTGCCAGGTACTTGTAGCCTGGATTGGCCACTGTTGGAAACAGGATGCTGGGCCTGATGGACCCTTGGTCTGACCCAGTATGGCAATCTTATGTTCTTAAGGCCTTCGTGGCCACTCCAGAGCCACCAGAATCACCTTCCCTGGCTGAACTATTCTCCTTAGGATCTTGCCTACCAAAGGCCATGGTGGAAACACAGATCAGAACATCATGCGGTCAAGGAAGCACCAGGTCATCGACCCCTTCCGCTCCATGCTCCCTTCTGTGACTGAGGAAACGTGGCACCTTGGCATTCTTTTGAGTTTCCATCAAGTTTATATGAGGAGCGGGAAATGAAGGTCATTGTGCTTTCTGACAACTCCCACTCTCCTGAGTCTAACTGTTGGTGGCTCAGAAAATCCTCTTGCACATTGTCGGTCCCCGCTATGTGTGATGCTGCTAGCAAGGCTAAATGTTGTTCCGCCCAGGTCATCAGCATCTACGCTTCCAGAGCTACTGGACAACTCTTGGTTCCTCCCTAATGGTTGATGTAGGCTACTGTCGTCGCATTGTCCAACAGAATCCTTTGCAGGAGTGGAAGGAAACTCTTCAATGCCGAGTGCACCGCTCTCGTCTCTAGACGATTGATGGACCACTTTGCTTCTTCTGTTGACCATCAGCCCTGGACCGATTAAGATTGGCACACTGCTCCCCAACCTGAGAGGCTGGCGTCCGTGGTCACTATCACCCACTGAGGTACCTCAAGGTCCACCCTGCTCCCTAAGTGGTCTCGGGCAAGCCACCAACCAAGACTGGAGCCGGCGGACTCTGTAAGTGGTAAAGGAATCTGAAACTCCTCCAACATCTGGTCCCAATGGGAGAGCAATGCTTTCTGTAAAGGCCTCATATGAGCAAACGCCCACGGGACCAACTCCAAAGTGGACACCATGGAGCCAAGGTCCTGCAAGTAATCCCAGGCCCTAGGTACTTGAGCATCCAAGAGGTGCCGAACATGTGCCTACAGTTTGGCTATTCGTTCCTCTGAGAGAAAACCTTGCCCACTCGGGTATCGAAGCATGCTCTTAAGAAGTCCAGGACCTAAGAAGGATGAAGATGACTCTTGGCCTGAATGATGACCCAGCCCAGGGATCTCAAATGGTGCAAGACAGTTTTCACCGCCTGCCTGCAGAGTTCCTCTGACTTTGCTCAAATGAGCCAGTCAGCCAGATACAGGTGAACTAGCACCCCCTCTCTTCTGAGGGCTGCCGCCACTATTACCCTCAGCTTGGTGAAACTCCTTGGAGCCAAGGCTCCAAGGAGTTTCAGCCTGGCTACAAGGAGCCAAGGCTCCTTGTAACCAGGCTGAATGGGAGGGCACAAAACTGGAAATGCATTCCAAGGATTATGAATCGGAAAAACCTTTGATGATCCCTGTGGATACCAATGTGCAGATATGCTTCTGTTAGATCCAGGGAAACCAAGAAGTCCCTGCTGCGCATCACCGCAATCACTGAGCGCGGGGTCTCCATCTAGAAACGAGGAACTTTGAGGGCCCTGTTCACTTTCTTCAGGTCTAGAATTGGACAGAAAGACTCTTCCTTTTTTGGCACCACAAAATAAATGGAATAACGCCCATTTCCCACTCTTCCTGGGGAATGGGAACAATGGCCCCCCAGGCACTCTAGCCTGTGAATCGTCTGCCGAACAATTAGTTTCTTCATTGGTGAGCCGCAGGCAGAGATCATAAATAGTTCTCTTAGAGGCCGAGCAAATTCTAAGGCGTAGCTTCATTCCATCATGCTTAGAACCCACTGGGCCAACGTTATCTTGACCCATTCCTTGCAACAAAAAAAAAAGGGACAGTCGCCCACCAATTACTGGGATCGAGGAATGGGTCTGCCCTATTTCATTGAGATGACTTGAATCCAATGGACACTGACTGGCACCATAGCTTGCTCTATGTCCCCAAAAGGACTGAGACCAGAACTGGGATCTCCCTGAGGTCTGTCTCTGGCCTGCTCCAGGTGCCCTGCTCTGGCGGAAGCGCCTTTGCCCCCGAAAGTGAGAATGGATTGGAAGAAAGCCTTTAGTCCTCTTAGGTTTATCTTCTGGCAGCTTGTGCCAAGAAACTTTATCAGCTACTCCACGTCGTCTCCAAAAAGGAGCTTGCCCTTCAAAGGAAATGCACTAAACTGAGCTTTAGAGGAAACGTCAGCCAACCAGTTGCATAACCATAAAAGCCTCCTTGCTGAGACCGCCAACATCATAGTTCTGGATGAGGTACGAAGGAGATCATATAAGGTGACCACCCCATAGGACATTGCCACTTCTAAGTGCTCTGCCTGCGCCGACTCCTGAGGCAGGAGCTCTTTAGCACTTAGCAACTGCTGAACCCACCTTAGGCTCGCCCGAAGAATGAAGCTGCTACAGACTGCAGCCCAAATGCCGATGGCTGAAACCTCGAATATCTTCTTGAGATGTACTTCCAGCTTTCTATTGTGGAGGTATTTCAGGGCCACCGTCCCGGCTCCCAGGATAGTGGTTCTCTTCATAACAGCTGACACCGAAGCGTCCATCTTAGGCACCCTCAAAAGCTCCAGTGTCTTCTCAGGCAAGGGATAGAGTTTGTCCATAGCCCTGCCTACTGTCAGGTCCATCTCTGGAGTATCCCACTCCCGGACCATTAGCTGCTGAACCATTCTATGAAATGGGAAGGTCTTGGCTGGACCTTGTAAACCTGCCATGACCGGATCCACCCTGTCCTGGTCTGGATCGTCCTGTGGGACTGCTATGCTCAGCTCCACCAGGACGTGCAGAATCAGAGGATTCAGCTCTTCCCTCTGAAACAGGCAAACAACCTTTGGATCGTCTCCGCCCAATAGTGAAATCTTCTCCGGCTACTCTTCCTGATCCGTCTCACTAAAAGAGGGGGGGCCGCGGATGGATCCTCCCTTGAGGGCCTCCTGTGGTCGGATTCCTCTGAAGGAGGGTCACTTTTGTAACCCGTGGCGAGGGGCCCTGACCTTCCGCATCCTAATGGCCCCCTGCAGCTCCGACCACTTGGGGACCTTCCTGGGCAGGCCCTTGACGACCCTCTCTTCCAGGACTGACTGGCTAAGTAAGCTTTGTGCATCAGAAGCACAAAGTCAGTGGAAAAATCAGCTAGACCTCTCAAATCCCCCTCCAGGGGATCAGGGTCTTCATCTGAGAGCTCATGCAGGGATTCCTGAGGCTCCTCAGGGCTCAAGTCAGCCGGTGACAGATCTGGCAGGAGATCCCTTCCCCCCCCCCCCCCCCCCCCCCCGCCGTCCTTTCCTCAGCAGCTTTGAAAGGTTTCTAGATGGCTGCCGTTCCCGTGCTCAGTGGGAACGGATCAGCCTCACTCTCTGCGACAGTGTGCAGCTTTCCTGATACTGCTACAGCCGCCCCTGATGAACCCTCCCCTCCGGGGAGGCAGTGGGAGCAAAGGCCTGCCCAGGAGAGCCGCGAAGCTGGCTCCCCACAAGCAGAGCAGCGATTAGCACGTGGCATGGCCAGCACAAATGCGAGCGTGTGGCAGGCACCGACAAAGGAACACTGAATAGCGAGAGCCTCCATTGCGGCCCTGCCCGCATGCCCTACCTCCAACCGCTTCTAGTGACAGGACTGCTGCTGCCGCACAGCTAAGCAACCCCCCCCCCCCCCCCCCAATTAACTTTACTAGCAAAGAGGGCAAGGCTTCTCCATATCCAAGGGGAGGGAGCCGGACCACCAGCTGTCACCCCCGGTACCCAAGACCATGAGCAATTTGGGTTCCTAACCCCTGCTCCTCTAGTACCTGTTACCAGGGGGGATGGTCCTACCAGGACCTGCCAAACCCCTGGGCAGCATTTCTATTTCTTCTTGTCCTGTTTGATTCCTTTTTACTTTTTTTGAAACCGTTAAGATCAGTCCAGAGAAATACTGGAGAGATGCAGGTGTCACACCGGATTAAGAGAGGGTGCTTTTGAAATTTTTCTTTATTTCCATCTGCTGGAAGGGAGGCAAAACCCAGGAGTCTGGACTGATCTGGGTAACTACAGGGAAAGCTTAGCTGTACGTAAGGAAAGGTGAGTAAGTTTGTCTCCTCCTGAACCTAACCACACAGATGGGGGTCTGGGGCTGTTCTTCTAAAGATAGCCACATAGATAATGTGAGGGGAAGAACTCTGGACAGTAGAGGTGAGAGCTGGTGTCCATTAGCTATCCATGTGTGTTTTGTGCAGGGGTGTAAGAGCCTTTGTCCTTTCTTAACCTTGGCACACATTAATCTGTTTAGGGGGAGAGAAGTAGCTGTACATGAATGCAGGGGATGGGGACCTTCTCAGTATAACATTGATAAGAGTCTGGATTCCCAGATCAACATTACCAAGATCTAACTGTAAAGCAATTTGACATTCCTTACATTTTAGTCTACCTGCATAAAAGTGATGTTCTTTTGTTTTTAATGTCAAATAGCCTCTATTGGGGTGGGTCCTTAAATACAGAGTTGCTCAATAAAGCACTGGCTGGGTGCTGCCTTTGTCATGTGACCTCACTAACATACAGCTTCTCTTGGCAGGTTCAGTGGACATCGGGAATTACAAGAGACAGACATGTTACTGCCACAGCCCACAATCCCCAGGGCTTCCTTATCAAGACCTCTGAGGATGTGCGAGGACAGATCAACTTTGAAACCAAGGAAACAGGTCCTAGACCAGTACCCAGCTGAAGCCCAACCAGTGGCAGATGCTGGAGACTTTGTACCATGTTATAACCTTCCCATTGCCTACTCATCCATCATCACTGCACCTTTCGCTCATTTCTAACTGAGCTGACGGGCTACAGCGCAATATCTAATTTTTCTTGTTACAAATTATTGCTGAGATTACTTACCTGATAATCTCCTTTTCCTTAGTGTAGACAGATGGACTCAGAACAAGTGGGTATAGTGTGCTCGTGCTAGCAGTTGGAGACGGATCTGACATCAGCACGGGTACATATACCCCCACAGGAAGTGAAGCAACTCAGTAATCTTCCTTGTAAAAGCTGTTCTGGATATATGTGTACTGATCGATCAATGAATTAGTGAAACAAGATTCCCCTGACCGATTGATAGTAGCTGGAGACCGCCAGTGCTTCCAACCTGAAGGCGTCGACACCTGATAGAGTGGACACTCTTATGTAAGAAACTGACATGGCTTACCTTGAATTGGTGAAACCCCTGTACACTGGCAGCCGGGCGGGATGCTGAGTCCATCTGTCTACACTAAGGAAAAGGAGATTATCAGGTAAGTAATCTCAGCATTTCCTAGCGTGTAGCCAGATGGACTCAGAACAAGTGGGATGTACAAAAGCTTTACTCCCGGACTGGGCGGGAGGCTGCCTGAGGACCGCGTAGGACTGCCCTCGCAAATGCTGTGTCCTCCCTGGCCTGGACATCCAGACGGTAGAACCTGGAGAAGGTATGGAGGGAGGACCATGTCGCCGCTTTACATATTTCTGCAGGCGACAGCATCCTAGATTCTGCCCAAGATGCTGCTTGGGCTCTGGTAGAATGAGCCTTGAGTTGTAGAGGCGGTGACTTCCCGGCCTCTATGTAGGCTGCTCTGATAACTTCTTTAATCCAGCGGGCGATGGTGGGCCGAGAGGCCGCTTCTCCTTGTTTCTTCCCGCTGTGCAGGACGAACAGATGGTCCGTCTTTCGTACGGCTTCTGTCATTTCCAGATATCTGGGCAGCAATCTGCTGATGTCGAGATGGCGTAGCAAATGCCCTTCTTCTGATTTCTTCAGACCCGCCGTGGTTGGCAAGGATATGGTCTGGTTGAGGTGAAATTGTGAGACTACCTTAGGCAAGAAGGATGGAACCGTGCGAAGATGGATAGCCTCTGGAGTGATTCTAAGAAAGGGATCACAGCAGGACAACGCTTGTAGTTCCGAAATGCGGCGTGCGGAACACACAGTCAGCAAGAACACCATCTTCAGAGTTAGAGAACGGAGAGACAGGCCCCGGAGGGGTCTGAAGGTGGATCCCGCGAGGAAATCCAAAACTATGTTGAGGTTCCACAGGGGCACTGGCCACTTCAGTGGCGGGAAACATCTGGGTGCGTGGCAATGGTCTTGCCGTCCCTCCTGGGACCGGAGCAAGACAGCGCAGCCACCTGAACCTTGATGGAGCTGAGGGAGAGACCCTTCTGAAGCCCATCCTGCAGGAAATCCAGAACAATAGGGATTGTGGTCGCATGTGGGTTGGTGCCCTGAGTGTCGCACCAAGCTTCAAATACCCTCCAGATTCTTACGTAGGTAAGGGATGTGGAAAACTTGTGAGCTCGGAGGAGTGTATCTATCACCGGCTCCGAGTAACCTCTTTTCTTCAGTCTAGCCCTCTCGATGGCCAGACCGTAAGAGAGAATTGAGCCGGATCCTCGTGGAGGATGGGACCCTGACGTAGCAGGTCCCTGAGAGGAGGCAGGGGAAGGGGCTCCCCTGCCAGTAGTCTTCTCATGTCCACGTACCAGGGTCTTCTTGGCCAGTCTGGTGCCACTAGAAGAACTAGGCCCTTGTGCTTCTGAATCTTGTGTATAAGGGTGCCCAGCAGGGGCCACGGAGGAAAAGCATATAGCAGTGTCCCTGGAGGCCATGGCTGAACCAGGGCGTCGATCCCGTGAGAGAACGGATCTCGCTTGCGGCTGAAGTATCTGGGTACTTGAGCATTGGACCTGTCCGCTGATCCACAATCATCTGGAAGGCTGTGGGGGACAGCTGCCATTCTCCCGGATTTAGGCTTTCCCTGCTGAGGAAGTCTGCCGCAGTGTTGTCCCTTCCGGCAATGTGGACAGCGGAGATGTCCTGGAGATTCGCCTCTGCCCAAGCCATCAGTGGGGCTATCTCTAGGGACACCTGTTGGCTTCTGGTTCCGCCCTGACGGTTGATGTATGCCACCGTGGTGGCGTTGTCGGACATCACTCTGACTGCTCTGTTCCTCAGTCTGTGAGCAAATAGCAGGCAGGCTAACCGGACTGCCCGTGCCTCTAGACGGTTGATGTTCCACCCTGACTCTTCTCTGTTCCACCGCCCTTGGGCGGTGAGTTCTTCGCAGTGTGCTCCCCATTCGCTCAGGCTGGCATCTGTGGTGAGCAGAATCCACTTGGGGAAGGACATCTTCGATCCCCTGCTCGTGTGGTTGGCCTGCAACCACCACCGTAACTGGGTCCGTACTCTGGCTGGCAGAGGTAGATGCACGGAGTAATTCTGGAAGCTGGGGCTCCAGCGAGAGAGCAGGGAGCGTTGTAGAGGTCTCATATGGGCCCTTGCCCAGTGTACCACTTCCAGGGTGGATGCCATGAGGCCGAGAACCTGCAGATAATCCCAAGCTATGGGCCGGCTGGCTCCCATCAAGGACCGGAGACGCGTCTGAAGTTTTAACCTTCTCTTGGTGGTGAGACTGACTTTGTCTGCCTGGGTGTCGAACTGGACTCCCAGGTATTCCAGTGATTGGGAAGGCTGTAGGCAACTCTTGTTTAGGTTGACTACCCATCCCAGGCTTTCCAAAAGGGCGATCACTCTGTTGGTTGCCCGATGGCTCTCCTCTCGTGATTTCGCCCTGATCAGCCAATCGTCTAGGTAGGGATGGACAAGGATCCTTTCCCGTCTGAGCGCCGCTGCTACCACTACGATCACCTTGGTGAAGGTCCGCAGCGCCGTGGCTAACCCGAAGGGCAAAGCCCGGAATTGGAAGTGGCGTCCCAGAACTTTGAAGCGTAGGTAGCGCTGATGATCCGGATGGATCGGTATATGCAGGTAGGCTTCTGACAAGTCTAAGGCCGTGAGGAATTCTCCTGACTGTACTGCGGTCTTGACGGAGCGCAGAGTTTCCATGCGAAACCTCGGGACCCTTAAATATCGGTTGACTGACTTGAGGTCCAGTACGGGCCGGAAAGTGCCCTCTTTCTTGGGTACCATGAAATAAAGGAATAATGCCCAGAATCCATTTCCCATGCAGGTACTGGGATTATGGCTTTCAGGGACAGGAGCCTCGCCAGGGTAGCTTCCAATGCTGCCTTCTTATGGATTGGACATGGAGATTCCACAAATCTGGCCGGAGGGAAGTGATGGAAGTCCAGATAATACCCCTCTCGGATGATGGCGAGGACCCACTGGTCCGATGTAATCTCAACCCATCTGGGGTAGAAGAAGGTTAACCTGCCCCCTATGGCTCCGTCCCCCGGTTGGATCGGCTGATTCTCATTGGGAGGCGCGGCCGGGCCCTGAACCCGAGCCGGCTCCCTTCTTATGCTGCTTGGTCTGAAAGGACTGGTTCCTGGCCTGAGGACGAGGTGCCTGGTAGCAACTCCTATAGCGAGTGAAGCGTTGGGAGCTTCTACCTCTGGAGGGCCTCGGAAAGGCGCGCTGGTTCCTTTTGAACCTATCTTCCAGCAGTCGAGGTACTGGGGAGGCGCCACATGTGCTGGCCAGTTTATCAAGGTTGCTGCCGAACAGGAGAGAACCCCTAAAGGGCATTCTGGTGAGGCGTGTCTTCGAAGGAGCATCGGCTGACCAATTCCGTATCCAGAGCTGCCTCCTGGCAGCTACCGAGGATGAGACCCCCTTGGCTGTCGTACGGACTAGGTCGGATGCTGCATCCGTGAGGAACGAGAGAGCTGACTCCATGTCCGCTGCCGGAGCATTGTTCCCGACCTGTGACAAACAGGAATGCATCACCACTGTGCAGCAGGTTGCGATCCGCAAAGATAGAGCTGCCACCTCAAAGGTCTGTTTCAGGATGGCGTCCAGTCGCCGGTCATGAGGCTCCTTGAGGGCCGCCCCCCCCCCCTCAACTGGAATGGTAGTGCGCTTGACCACAGCGCTAACCAAGGCGTCCACCTGAGGGCACGCCAGCATCTCCTTGATTGCCGGGTCCAGGGGGTACATGCCCGTCAGGGCCCGACCCCCTTTGAATGAGGCCGCTGGTGCAGCCCATTCCAAATCTATCAGTTGCTGTGCTGCTTGCAAGAAGGGAAAATGGCGGGCTGTAGGACGAAGACCTTCCAGCAGAGGGTTCTGCGTAGATGGCACCGTAGTGCCGGGGCCTGTAATAGCCAACTCCGCCAGGCACTGAGATACTAGGTCGGAGAGATCTTCCTTGGGAAAGAACCGCCTCATGGTTCGATATGGCTCCATCCCCGAGGGGAGTTCCCCCTCCTCGAGGGGTTCGGACTCGTCCTCCGAGACATCTGGGTCCGCATGAACCGGACTGCCCGGAGGCGGGTGCCCACGATAAGGGCGCGAAGGTCCAGGGGCAGGATCAGCCGGAGCAGCAGCAGGGCCTGGACGGGAAGCTGATTGCATCTGTACAAAGGCATGGATCCCCTTAAAGAGATCCACCCAGGAAATGGAAGCGGTCTCTAGTTGTCAGGGTACCAGGTCCACCGGGATCCCAGGTTGTTTGAGACTGCCCGCTAGATCCGAGGTGGCCCCTGGGGAACTGTCAGCAAACCTCGGTTGAGACTGGTCCTGGCCCAAGGCTCCCACTGTCTCCTCACATTGGACACAAAGGGAGTCTGGCTCCTCGCTGTGCGTGGCTCTAAGCTGGCATGCTGAGCAGAGGCCGAGAGCTTTCACGCCGGAATCACGAGGCGCCGCCGCAGGAGACGCCGGGGCGTTCGAGCGTTCCATTGCGGCTTGCGAATGCAGCGCTGAAGAATATGCGCTCAATAACATGCGGCAGCAATATACGCTCAAGACAATATGCGCTCAATAATATGCGGCAGCAATAGACGCTCAATAATATACAATATGCGCTCAATAATATGCGGTCAGCAATATACGCTCAAGGATATACAATATGCGCTCAATAATATGCAGTCTGCAATATACGCTCAATCATATACAGGCGCCTATCATAGGCGCTCAATACCTGAACAAGGCCGACAAAATGGCGACCTCCACGGCGTGCCGCATACAGGCTACGCCGCCGATCCTCGTACCTCGGAGACCAAAAGTAAGAGATGTACGCCTTACCTGCTCCTCGGCGCTTCCCGGCTGGAACCCGGGCGGTCTCCAGCTGCGGGGGGAGAGGGGAATACCTTCACCGCCGCGCTTGAGGAAATGCACCCGCTGCCTCTAGGTCCACGCCGGGACCGAGGCGCCTCTCAGCCCGCCAAGCCCTTCTCGCTCGGGGGCTAGATCCCTGCCGCGATTCGGCCACCGGACCGAGGCCTAGACCTCCGAGGGATCGCGGAAATCACCCCGGGAAACTCAACTGGGGGAGGGACCCGAGGGTATCACCGCAGGAGTGCGGGGCTCGATGTTCCTGTAGAAAATTTAGTAAGTAGAATATAGAAAGTAGAAAATAGAAAACACGCTCAGCGAGCGTGCAGGCTCTCCAAACTGCTTTGGAGACGGAAATTACTGAGTTGCTTCACTTCCTGTGGGGGTATATGTACCCGTGCTGACGTCAGATCTGTCTCCAACTGCTAGCACGAGCACACTATACCCACTTGTTCTGAGTCCATCTGGCTACACGCTAGGAAATAGTAGGTTATAGTATAATCTGATTCCAGTTTTGTGTTTTATTTCCAATATCCCTCTCAACATCCTCTCCTCTGCTTACTGATGAGGCAGCCTGTGCAGATGGAACAGAGATCATGATTGGTAAAATTCCTGTATGATTTCTCTGCCTCCCCGTTTTTTAAAATGACTTGTATATTCCCCTCCCCTCACAGCAGGTGCAATAATACATTCTTGCATGCACTTTTATCCTTCTACGCTTGCAGTGGCCCAGGCACTTTAGAGCGAGTCACTCGACTAGTAAACTGACAGCCCTTTTATGCAGGGCTATGACAGCAGTGCACCTAGAATCTGATCTCTGTATCCCCTGCAGGATTTTACCAGCTGTGCCTCAACAACTGGAAGAATCACTTTGGCTCTGTGCAGGTGTACCTCAGCTTTGGGGTTTACTACAATGGATTTGACGTGGAGCACGAAGGGCAAAAGCAGCAGAGGCTAAATGACACTTTAGCAACAATTGAGGTAATTGTATTTTTTTGCCATTCTGATGAGTTTATGCTTTCACTTACCTACAATGGCTGTGGCTCTGCTAAAGAAGAGACAGGTGGAGCAGCAGGTAACAGAAATGTGATGGGACATTGCTATGTCTGCTTACTCAGCCATCTAGAACATTAGAGGACTAAAGAGGGAAAGCAAAATCCACCTAGGAATGTGCTGTGGTAGGGCCGCATCAAGAAGAGGAACCAAGGTGCACACAGATGAAACAAGGACTGGGTTCATCCATAAGCAGGAAAAACAGGGCGAGGCTCTGTTGGTGTCTATCCTGTCTTTGAGGCTGTGCTGTTGACTGACCTGCAACATTTTCCTGATGTGACCCAGTTAGCTCCATCAGATATGGTTTTATTAACATGTATGTCTCAAAGGGACAGGCAAGGGCCATGGATGAGGAGTGTTACAATGTGACTCTGCCTATGCCTGTAAAGTGGCTTCCTCTTATATATGCTGCTATTTCTTGTTGTACTGTCACTTGCTTTGGCCATAAGAAGGGAGTGTTACCTATTGCATTACTATGACCTATGTACATTGGTTTGTTTTTTTTTTCCAGGGGGAGGGGGTATGAACATAATTGCCATACTGGGTCAGACCAAGGTGCATGGAGCCTAGCATCCTAACAGTGACTGGTCTGAGTCACTAGTGTCTGGCAGATTCTGGCAAGGTTCCACAGTGGGAGTCACCACCCAGGAAAGGGATCTAGGCATCATTATGGATGTTAATCTGCTGCCCAGTGTGCAGTGTTCATTTACCTGGGCTGCGTAACCAGGGATTTCAAGATCTTTATCCTCCGTAGCAGAGTTCAAAGAGAAGACCGGCACTTCACAAATAATTAATCTTTTTAATACCTTAATTTATTACCTTACTATAGAAAACACTCAGTCTTTATATTTCTTAGTAATACTATTTATTATAGAAAAGCCAAGTAAAGTCAGAATGAGAATACAGGAAAAGATACAGGTTTTCCTGGAAGTGACTTATAGCATCTAATGGTGATGCATAAAAGTCTTCTCTCCCTTTTAGTTACACATTTCAGTCTTATATACAGAATCTCAATGACAGTGTTCTATGGGATGGCCCCCCTTCTTGGAATGGAGATTACTCACGGCATTACTGAACCTTTACCTAAACTAATGATGTAAAAGTACTGTTATCTGGTATACTAGGCCTTGAGCTGGAGACAGCTCTCCTACACAAACTGCTTCTGTTTCTCTTACCATGGATTGTTTTGCCTACTCATAAAGACAAATACATTCCTTTCTCTTGGAACTGTTTCATTAATTTCAGCATTTAATTATTTTAATTCTTAGTTAACTATTTAAATCCAGATTATTATCAGCAGCAGCAGGCAAGAAAGAAACTAGAATGTTAGGAATTATTAGGAAAGCTATGGAGAATAAAACAGAATACCATAATGCCTATCGTGCGACCTCGAGTACTGGGTGCAGTTCTTGTCCCATCTCTCAAAAAAGATATAGCAGAATTAGAAAACGTACAGAGAAGGGTGACCAAAATGGTAAAGGGGATGGAACAATTGCCCTAAGAAGAAAGGCTAAAGAGGTTAGGACTCTTTAGCTTGGAGAAGAGACAGCTGAAAGGAGATAGGCTAGAGGTCTATAAATGAGTGGAGTAGAATGGGTAAACGCAAAGTAGTGTTTTGTTTTTTTTGAGTAAAGTACAAATATTAGGGGACATTCATTGAAGTTACAAGGTGATATGTTTAAGACATAGGAGAAAATATTTTTTTACTCAATGCATAATTAAACTCTGGAATTTGGTGCCGGAGGATGCGGTGAAAGTTGTTAGTGAAGCTGGGTTTACAAAGGGTTTAGATAAGTGCCTGGAAGAAAAGTCCACAAACCATTCTAAAATCTGGCACACAAATGCAAACAGGGACCACATGATGCCACCACTGCATAGGGGCTGGGATTCCCCCATCCCCCTAGTACTGTAAATACCATTTCTGTACTATTGTAGTGGAGCTGAAGCCAGGCTCTGGAAATCAAACTCATGTCCCCCATGATAGCTAGCAGCCCTGGCAATGAGGGCCTAGCCAGTCTTCATATATAGTTTGTTCCCTTCTAGTGATAATGGAGAAATTTACCTGATAATTTCATTTTCCTTAGTGTAGACGGATAGACTCAGGAGCGGGTTATGTGCTCTTCAGCTAGCAGATGGGCGTCTATCCCTGCAGTGACCTCAGCTCTCCAGTATTCTCTTCGAAAAGCCATTGTGGCTATATATTTGCTTAAATAACTTGATTAAAACTGATTAAACTTGATTGAACTGATTTCAAAAACTGGAGACCACCAGTGCACTCAACCAGTTAACGCCGACACCGGACAAAATGCGGGTGTCGAACTAGGGGTAGGCAACGGATTACCCGTATTTGCTTAATTTTGAGGTTCGCTTTCTGAGGTCCTCCTTCTCTGGAGCAGCCATGGGCGGGAGGCAGAGTCCATCTGTCTACACTAAGGAAAACGAAATTATCACGTAAGTAATTTCTCCATTTCCTAGCATGTAGCCAGATGGACTCAGGACCAGTGGGATGTACAAAAGCTACTCCTGGACAGGGTGGGAGGCTGCCCATGGCCCACTTAGTACTGCCCTTGCGAAGGCTGCGTCTTCTCAGGCCTAAACATCCAGGCAGTAGAACCTGGAGAAAGTGTGTAAGGAGGACCACGTTACCGCCCGACAGATCTCGGGGGGTGACAGCAGCTTGGTTTCTGCCCAAGATACTGCCTGGGACCTAGTAGAATGATCCTTAACCTGTAGAGGTAAGGGCTTTCCTGCCTCTATGCAGGCTGCCTTGATTATTTCCTTGATCCAGCAAGCTATGGTTGCCCATGAGGCCGCTTCTCCTTGATTCTTCCCACTGTAGAGAACAAACAAGCGATCCGTTTTGCGCACCAATTCAGATCTTTCCAGGTATCGCATCAGGAGTCTGATATTTAGATGGCAAAGAAGGCGTGAGTCTTCAGAGTCCTTATGTTCCTCCGGAGATGGTAGGGAGATGGCTTGGTTCAAATGAAACTCGGAAACCACTTTCAGTAGGAAGGAGGGGAGGGTGCACAGCTGTATCTTCCAGGAGTGAATCTAAGAAACAGTTCCCGACAAGATAGTGCCTATAGTTTGGAGATGCAACAAGCTGAAAACCAGGAACACAATCTTCAAGGTTAAGAGGCATAGAGACAGACCGCGGATTGGTCTGAAGGAAGCCCCTGCTAGGAAGCCTAATACCAGATTGAGGTTCCACAGGGGCACCGGCCACTTTAGGGGTGGCCGAAGTTGCTTAACCCCTTTTAGGAAACTGACCAAGTCCGGATGGGCTGATAGACTGATTCCGTTCACTTCGGCTCTGAAGCAGGAGGGGGCTGCTACTTGGACCTTGAGGGAGTTGAGTGACAACCCCTTCTTCACACCATCCTGTAGAAACTACAGAATCATGGGGATCTTGGCCGTCCGTGGGAATATCCCTCGGTCCTCACACCAGGCTTTGAATATTCTCCAGATCCGTATGTATGCCAGAGATGTTGAGAACTTGCGTGCGCAGAGCAGTGTGTCAATCATGGTGTTCGAGTAACCGCGCTTCTTCAGGGGAGTCCTTTCAAGCGCCAGACCATAAGAGAGAATAGAGATGGATCTTTGTGCAGAATCGGGCCCTGCTGGAGAAGGTCCTTGTGTGGAGGTAGGAACAGAGGGCTCCCCGCCAGGAGTCTTTGCATATCTGCGTATCATGGGCGTCTTGGCCAATCCGGGGCCACTAGTAGAACTAGTCTCCTATGGTATTCTATGTTGCGGATGATCTTGCCCAGTAGTGGCCATGGGGGAGAAGCCATACAGTAAGTCTTCCTTTGGCCAGGTCTGGACTAGAGCATCTATCCCTTGGGAGTGTGGCTCTCATCTGCGGCTGAAGAACCTGGGGACATGGGCACAGAGAAGTGGCCAGTAGGTCCATGGCTGGGAGGAACCAGCGATTTACTAACAGTTGGAAGGCTGTGGTCGACAGCATCCATTCCCCCAGGTCCAGGCTCTCTCTTCTGAGGAAGTCTGATGAGATGTGGGAGGCAGAGATCCCTTGTAGGTTTACCTCCGCCCATGCCATGAGAGGGTCTATCTCCAGAGACACCTGCCGGTTCCTGGTTCCTCCCTGGCAGTTGATATAGGCAATTGTTGTAGCGTTGTCCGACATTACTCGAATCGCTTTGCCTCCGAGTCTGTGGCTGAATCACAGGCACACTAGTCTGATTGCTCGAGCTTCCAGGCGGTTTGTTCCATCCCGCCTCTTCCTTGCTCCATTGTCTCTGCGCATTCAGTTCCTGACAGTGGGCTCCCCACTCTCGTAGGCTCGCATCAGTGGTTAGCACGATCCAGTTCGGTGGAGATAGGCTTACTTCTTTGCGTAGGTGGTCTTCCTGAGGCCACCACTGAAGTTGAGAAAGTATGGAGTAGTCCTGGGATAGTGGGTTCCAGCGTGACAGTAAGGCGCACTGGAGTGGTCGCATTGAGCCCTTGCCCACGGAACAACCTCCACAGTTGATGCCATGTGCCCGAGGACTTGGGGATAGTCCCATACCTTGAAGTGTACATTGGTCATCAATCGTTGTACTTGTTCCATCAGTTTCCTTCTCCATGGGGGGAGGAAGACTTTATTCTGTCGAAACAGTCCCCCAGGTATGCTAGAGACTAAGAGGGCTGCAGACTGCTCTTGACCGTGTTCACGACCCAACCGAGCTCCTGTATTAGGTTCTTGACTCTGCTGGTCACCGGCGTTATAGCCTTCAGACTGAGTAGTCTTGTCAGAGTGGATTCCACTGCCAGTCTCTTGGTGGGGGGGTGGCAGGGTGATATCATAAATTTGGCCCAAGGGATGCTGCGAAACTCGAGAGTAACCTTTCGAATGATGTTTAGTACCCCATTTGTCCGATGTGATTTCAACCCATCATTGGTAGAAGAGGGAACGCCGACCCCCGATTTCCTCTTCCTGTGGATGGGTTGGCCCATTCTCAATGGGAAGCACAGTTCGAGCCTGCCCCCGGGCCTGTTCCTCTCTTGGTTTGTCGGTTCCGAAAGGGCTGAGACCTTCTGGAGGGGCGAGGTACATGGAATGAGGAGTTCCTGTAGCGTCAAAAACGGTGGGAGCCTCTGCCCCTAGTTCTTCTGGGGGAGGAGCATTGGGGTCTTTTACCCCTGTCTTCTGTTAGCCAGGGCACTGGGGAGTCGCCACACATGCTGGCTAACTTCTCTAATTCGCTTCTGTATAGAGAAGATTCCTTAAATGGCATTCTTGTGAGGTTCGCCTTAGAAGTTGCGTCTTCCAACCAGTTCCGCAACCATAACTGCCTTCTGGTCACCACTACCGAGACTACTCCTCTTGCTGAGGTACACACCAGGTCTGAGCTTGTGTCTGTCAGGAAGGCTGCTGCAGGTTCGATCGTTTCACCGGCATATGTTCCGGAATTATCTGCCTCTCTCGATAGGAGCAAGCAGGAACGTGCCACCAGCGCGCAGCAAGAAGCTATCTGTAGTGTCATAGCTGTTGTGCCAAATGCTTGCTTAAGGATGGATTCTAATACTCTAGCCTGTGTATCCTTCAATGCCGCCCCTCCCTCCACAGGAATGGTTGTTCGCTTCGAGATGGCGCAGACCATGGCATCCACTTTCGGGAAATGCACGCATTCCTTGGTCGCTGGTTCCAGAAGGTACAAGGCTTCCAAGGCCCAACCTTTAAAGCTTGCCTCCGGGGCATCCCACTCCAGGTCAATCAGTTCCTAGATGGCTTCCATCATTGGAAAATAGCATGAGGCCTTATGAAGGGACACCAAGATGGGGTTCTTCTTTGGTTCCGCCAGAGTCTTCAGGGTCTGTGAAACAAGGGCTGGTAATTCATTCCTGTTGAAGAAGTGAAGCATTGTTCTGTATGGTTCCAGGCCTGGAGGGATTTCCCCTTCTTCCAGTGAGGCACCATCGTTGTCTGAGGTGTTCGGATCCTTGTCAGTAAAATTCTTGGTGAGGTGAGGCATGTCTCATGACACCCAAGCAGAGCTGGGAGGGTCAGGTGCTCCTGGCTGGGGTTGGACCTGGGTTGTAGCCGGGGCTGACGGCGCCTGAACGAAGGCTTGCAGTCCCTGGAAAATTTCTAACCAGGAGAAGGCTCCTGGGTCCATGTTAGCCCCAGGGGGGGATTCAGACCAGGAGCCCCTAAAATGCCCTCTTGTGGGGATGCCATTTCGGAGTTACATAGGTCCGAGGTGCTATCGTCTGTAGTAGTTCCAGACCCATCCTCAGACTGTGAGGGACCAGGCTTTGGTACCCCTTGGGCTTTTTCACAATGACGGCACAGACAGGACTCTAGTTCAGGCTGTGCGGTTCTGATGTGGCAGGCTGTGCAAAGAGAATGCCTTCTGAGCTTCTTTGATGCCAGTGCCATTGCCTCTGTATATAGACGCACAGGAAATGTTTCAATATGGGTGTAGTTATGAGCGCTGTTGTGCGTGCAGAGTGCGCTTGGTTATGCACGCAGCTGTGTGTGTGTCTATATTGGATGCGCACAAGTTGGGCGCATCGGCCGTCCGGCTTGCCCCGCGGTACGCTGGTCGAAGAAGGGAAGATGGCGCCCCCGACAGTCTCCACGTGTCTGGACCCCTGTACCGGATCGGGGCCTAGCCCAACCAATGCTGCTCAACCCGATCGGTGTTCCCTTTTTCCCTCGCCAGAAGAAAAACGAAATCGGTACAGTCATCTGAGCCCCAGAGACCTGAATTTAAAGTTTTCTGCTTACCTGGTTTCGGCGCTTACCGATCGCATGCCGGGACGGTCTCCAGCTGTGGGGGGAGAGGGCTTTACCTTCACCACCGCGCTCGGCTGTGCACCCGCTGCCTTTCAGCCACTCTGGGGGCTAAGTCCATGCCAGGAACCGGCTACTGGACCAAGGCACACCTCTGAGGGATATCGAAAATCACCTCAGGAATTCTCAACTGGGGGAGGGACCCTTAGGTATCACCACAGGAGAGCGGGGATCGATCTTCTTAAGGTAAACATTTTTCTTTGCTGTAATTCTTAACACTGTTCTAGTGTGTGGGATAGTGTCCGCATCTGCTAGGAGACGGAGAGATACTGGAGAGTTCAGGTCACTGCAGGGGTATATCTAGGGTGATGTCAGCTTTGAAATCTGACTCAGTTTCCCATCTGCTAGCAGAAGAACACATAACCCACTGGTCCTGAGTCCAGTTGGCTACACGCTAGGAAAACCTGCATCCATATGCAGTGCATGAAATAGTGTCATTGGTGGAAATCAAGACTCTTTTTTTAAATGCAGAGTTAAGGAGACTTTCTCCTCTTTCTGATAATATTATGTTTGTTCTAGGAAAGCACACAGAAGGTCCAGACACACGTCTTCCATATGTGGAGGTTCTATAATTTTGCCCGGATGCGGAAAGGAACTGATTACTTCATCCTTCTGTCCAACTACAACTACGTCAACTGGTGGTCAGCAGTGCAGAGTGTGGTCATTGTCCTATCTGGGGTCCTGCAGCTGTATTTCTTAAAGCATCTCTTCCATGTCCAGACCACCACAGACACACTAAAACCTAGGTGTTAAGAACCCCAAACTACCACATCCTCTTCCCTTAATATCACGGAAATGGCTAGGACAAGGGCAAGAAAGAACAAACCTTTGCCTTGCCCTGCTGGAGTAACTCCCTGCCCTGCAGCCAACCAGGAAACCTGAGTCCTAGCCATAACTTGCAAACTGGTCATTCTGTTTATGTTCCTGACAGTTCAGGGACTCTGTTTGACAGACAAAATAAAAGGATTTAAGACACAAAAAAAGAAAATATTTATTTACTTAACATTCTCTCTCTCAGTGAATATATTAAAAACATTTAAGCAAAATGCCCAAATGATGGTTTGTGAAATTTCCAAACACTTAAGTCTAGCCCTGGTTCCTGGAAGCAAGTTAATCTTGTGCTGCCCTAAAATTCCCTTCTCTTCAAACTACAAGGAAGGAAGTGGCACTCAGTCTTATTCAAGAACTAAGCAAGCAAGAGTTCTGAAGAGAAAAAAAAATGAAACCCAGGCAACACATTAACCCTGGGGAGTCTTCTCTCTGCTCTTCCGAGATGTTCTTTTATAATAGGAAAGGGCATCTGAGTGGTTCCCGACTTTACTTTTTGGCTGTTTCAGGAACACAGCTCCTTCCTTTTTATGACAGTTTGCCATAAAGTCTTTTCTAGGGGCCACAGAGTATTCACAGCCCATTAGAAAGGGATGCAGCCATAAGAGCTTGAACCTGAAGGATTGCCCATAAGAAGCAGCAGCACCTTGGGGACTGGATGCATCTATGTGAGTGTTTCCTCATGCCGTACATACTCGCCGATGTCAGCCTGGTGAAAGACCACTATTGCCATGGGATCCAACTTCCGGCACTCCTGCGTAGACTTGGCAGCCACTCCAAAGCCCTGGTAGGAATAATAAAGATAGTACCAGCACCACTATTGACTATCCTGTGCTCCCCCCATCACACTTAGTACTAGGCAAGATACAGCAACAGGACCTTCCCCATGTAACTCAGCCTTAGATTTATCCCCGCCTGCTTTCCCCTAAAGAAGGAGGGACTCAGTCATGGAACTAACCCCTTTCATTTCTCCCTAAGGGACACCATCCAGAAAATGATTCTCTTCCCAGGGGAGATGTCAGTCATGGAATGAAATCCTCCCACCTCATGGAAGCACCAGCCATGGAATTAGCCCTGCCCACCCTTTCTGAAAGGCATCAACTGTGGAATTAAAATTTCTGCCTTTCTTGGACAGCAACAGTATTCAAACCCTACCACCATCACCTTTCCTGAGAGCATGTCAGCCATGGAGTTACAACTCTCTTTCCCACACACTCACCAGGGGGATGTCAGACATAGAATAGACCACCACTCCTTGGTACTGGTTTGTGTTCTCTGTGATTCGGCCCAGCCCAGATTTCAGCACATGGTTCCCATACAGGAAGGACTGCTCAGCTCCTGGCTTTACCCAGACTTTGTACTGAAAAACAAAAAGAGCAGGTGGGCATAAACACTATGACAAAACATGCATTTCTCTTCAAGACCCCACATATGGAACAGTACATGTCTGGGGCTACAGATCACTGATGCCATACCTTGGCATACGGTGCGAGGTAGTCCAGGGCTGTGATATGCAGACGGAACTTCAAGGTCTTTGTGAACTTCCCAAAGCAGGTCCCCAGTGACACCAGCTTATCCCGGGCAATGCTTGTTGCCAACTTTAAAATCTTCTCACTGAAAAGCAGCAATTCATGGACTCATTACCCAAGACTCAGCAATTCACAGGCAGACTCCTTCCCTATTCTCAAGAGACAGAATAGACTGACAACTGCAGCAGAAGGAAAGGATGAAGACTGGATAGCAATGTTGTTACCTTGAAGCAGCACCAATATCAGCTATAGCAGCAAAAATATTTGTAGATAAAAATGTCAATCTGGTGCATGGCAACGTACCCATATATCATGCTGCAAACTAGGGACCAGAAAGATAAGACTTCAGCCAGCCCACTCACCTGACATAGTACACCCGGTCATTATGCAAACGAAAACAGTAGGTGCCATCTGGCCGATCCACTAGTAACTTAATGTTTTCTCCAATGCTAAGAAAAGAAATCATCATTAGTCATTAACCATACCCCCCCCATGCTACCTCCTTACTGTCAGGCTGTGGTATCATTCTCCAGTAAGCCTATCATTTACTCCACATAGGGGCCGAAGCAATAAAGTGCACCCAGCTCAGGGCACAGGTTAACAAGCATTTGGACACGCATCCATAATCCCCGATGCAATAAGGGGATCAGCGCATCCAAAACATGCATATAGCTAACAGTGCTCATCACATGTACATTCCATGTAGATAGGCTATTAAAAAAATCCCTGTGTGCCCAAGGCACACTTTTTAACCCATAAAATTTTAATTGATATTTTAATTGTATATTTATTTGTTGAAGTTTTTTTATTGTATTTTATAATGTGACTTTTTTTTGTATCCTAAATTGTACTTATTGTTAACCGATGTGATATACCATATGAACATCGGTATATAAAAACAAATAGTGCAGCAGCTCATTTATTTATTGTATCGGGCGCCCAAGAGAGGTTAAAAACACGTGTGCCCACTTTGGAGAAACGTTTTTAGCGCATCCATACTGCATCAGCCTGATAGGCCCGAGGATTTCTAGTGAGCTCTGGCAGCTAAGTACAAACTCTATTAGTCATTTATTTTTATAGTTAGAGATGCGCACATTGAAAAATATCATGTCTTTACAATGAAATTCAAAGCAAACAAATTTTAAAGTTATCTATTCTAATTTGTTCAACCACAGTGGTTTATTGATTGACGTGTCACAAATGAGGGCTCTATTACAGGGAGCCTGCAATAGGACTTTACACATTGGTTATTACAAGTGTTCTCCCTACGGCGATCTGGATTTTATATTATTTCAGGCTTTCAACCACAGGCCCTGGACATATTTCTGTACAAAAACAAATCCAGGTCCTTCTACCCTCGCGGGCAGAAGGGGTGGTGGGGGTGGCAGCTCCAGGTTTTCCCTAATATTGTAAAGGAGGTCGCGTCCTCCCCCTGCAGTTTTTTTCTCGGGTTTGGGCAGCGCTGCAGCTCTACCACCGGCGCCCATCTTTCCCGGACTCTAGAAAATGTCCCATGACCTCCCACCGAACTCACTACTTGGAAAGCTTCTCAAACAGAGCTCGCGTCTCGTCCTCGATGAGCGGCCGCATCCCAAGCAACACCGAACGTACACGTGAGCCCACCGTACCGGAAACAGGAAGTTAGAGGGCGAAGTTAAGGGAGCCTGCCTGGAGGTGTAGAACCATAGAGTGGTACGGAAGTGTCCTAGAGCGTCAGCTGATGGATGAAAGCGAGTGGGAGGGAGGGTTTTTTGTAGCTTGGTATTATTATTTTGTAATTTTTCTCCTTTCTTTTCTTCGCCTTTTATTTTCCTCATTCTACCGCATATGTGAAAATGTCATGCAATAAAGTTCTCTGAATCTTCTGCGGATAGCTCGTGTTGTGGTGTCGGGATTTCCGCTTTCCAGATGGACGCTATCCGCTGGCATCGGACAGTTTCTATGGTACATGTGGGTGCGTTGTAGCATTTACAGCATTAATCAGGCTGGAGGCTATATCACATAGCCTCTAAGTTTAATATAGTGGAAATGCAGTCACAAAAGCCACAAAATATTTTATTTTCCTGACAGTCTACCAGACA
Source organism: Rhinatrema bivittatum (assembly GCF_901001135.1). Taxonomy (NCBI): domain Eukaryota; kingdom Metazoa; phylum Chordata; class Amphibia; order Gymnophiona; family Rhinatrematidae; genus Rhinatrema; species Rhinatrema bivittatum. The sequence goes on from NC_042621.1 coordinate 45,154,118, forward strand.
GCGCTCAGCTGGGCGTCCTATGCCGAGATTCAGTCTCCAACTCCCAGGTACTACATGGTCCCTGTAACAGGCCCCCATCACTAAGGTCTTTTTTCTGACGCCGTTATTTTTATGCACATGCCATTTTTTGTTTGTTTGGAGCGGGGAAGGCAGTAAATGCATAGCCGGTTGATAGCCTAGCTCTCCAGATTGTGAAAGATTGTATTGGACCTGCACAAGTATGCAAAGATGCCGTTCATAAGCTCTTTTTATGAGGGCTCTGAGCCTCGAGTGTATTATCTTTGGGTACTTCTTAAAATATAGGGTATCAGCCTGCAGAGATCCAGAGACCAGGGATTTCCCAGAATGTTCCATGCATTTAACACCCTCTCTGTAAATAAATATTTCAAATTACTTCTTAGTCTATCCCCTTTTACCCTCATCTCATGACCCCTCATGCTTGAGCCTTCTTTTTTCCATGCTAGCCTCTTGTGCATGGAAATCTTAGAGATATTTAATTGTCTCTATCATATCTTCCCTTTCTCGCCTTTCCTCTAGGGTATACATGTTTAGATCTTTAAATCTATCTCCATATGCTTTAAAAGGAAGACCATGCCAACCTGTTTATAGGCTTTTGAAGGTGCCAGCTCCAGGATTATACACCGTTGCTGCTTACTTGATGTTCTTCCCTCTGTTAGGTCAAGTAAGACTAGTGGAGAGACCAGATATAATATTTGTAGTGGCTGGTCCCATCATGTGGAATTTATTACCTATGTCATTGAGGAAAAAAACAAGTTTGAAATCAATTTAAAGATTATTTAAAAACATACATTAAAATGATGCTTACAGGAGCTGATTGGTTTAAACTGAGATTTGACATTTTTAGCCTTCTTTGTATGGCAGTGTTTACTAGGATTACACTTTCTACAGGTTTATAGGGGCTGTATACTTTAAAGGGGGAGATTCAACAGAAGTTACTGGTACATTCAATGAAGTTACTAGGTGATACATTTAAAACAAATAGAGGAGAAAATATTTTTTACTCAACACATAATTAAACTCTAGAATTCATTGCTGAAAGATGTGGTGAACGTCCTTGGAAGAAAAGTCCATAAACTATTATTAAGGTGGATTTGGGAAAATCCACTGTTAATCCCTAGGATAAGCAGCATGGATTTTATCTACCTTTTGGGATCCTGCCAGATACTTGTGACTCTGGAATGACCACTGTTGGAAACAGGATACTGGGCTTGATGGACCCAGTATGGCAAATCTTATATTCTTATTGCCTGTCTTTGCGTACAATGGCTAACCTTTTGGTTAAATATCGCTGGGTAATGATGAATAATATCCAGATTGGAAGCTGTTGATCTTAGTCATGTGAATGTTACTTACTTTTGGTTTTATAAGTATATTGTGTATGTTTTTGTATCAGCTGCTAAGGACTCACAATTATGCAGCATATGATATTTATATACTTATTTGATTTGCAATAAATTATATATCTATTACAGAATTTTGTTATATTTCATCATTATTAAATAAATAGTGAAAGATATCTTGCATAAGAACATGCCATACTGGGTCAGACCAGGGTCCATCAAGCCCAGCATCCTGTTTCCAACAGTGGCCAATCCAGGCCATAAGAACCTGGCAAGTACCCAAAAACTAAGTCTATTCCATGTTACCGTTGCTAGTAATAGCAGTGGCTATTTTCCAAATCAACTTAATTAATAGCAAGTAATGGACTTCTCCTCCAAGAACTTATCCAATCCTTTTTTAAACACAGCTATACTAACTGAACTAACCATGTCCTCTGGCAACAAATTCCAGAGTTTAATTGTGCGTTCAGTAAAAAAGAACTTTCTCCGATTAGTTTTAAATGTGCCATATGCTAACTTCTTGGAGTGCCCCCTAGTCTTTCTATTATCCGAAAGAGTAAATAACCCAATTCACATCTACATGTTCTAGACCTCTCATGTTTTTAAACACCTCTATCATATCCCCCCTCAGCCGTCTCTTCTCCAAGCTGATAAGTCCTAACCTCTTTAGTCTTTCCTCATAGGGGAGCTGTTCCATTCCCCTTATCATTTTGGTAACCCTTCTCTGTACCTTCTCCATCGCAATTATATCTTTTTTGAGATGCGGCGACCAGAATTGTACACAGTATTCAAGGTGCGGTCTCACCATGGAGCGATACAGAGGCATTATGACATTTTCCGTTTTATTCACCATTCCCTTCCTAATAATTCCCAACATTCTGTTTGCTTTTTTGACTGCTGCAGCACACTGAACCGACAATTTCAATGTGTTATCCACTATGATGCCTAGATCTCTTTCTTGGGTTGTAGCACCTAATATGGAACCTAACATTGTGTAACTATAGCATGGGTTATTTTTCCCTATATGCAACACCTTACACTTATCCACATTAAATTGCACCTGCCATTTTGATGCCCAATTTTCCAGTCTCACAAGGTCTTCCTGTGAGATTGTGGCCTCTGATTTGAAGGTTTGTTTAGCCCGCTTCTCATATGTTTACCACAGAGGCTACTTTGGGCTAAACCTTTTAGGTGCTTGTTTGTCCCCAGGTTTTACTCTAATTAGAATTTTCTCTTACCTGAACCTGACAGGAAGAGATACACATAAAGCCAATTTGTACAATTTAATATAATGTATTCAATAGCCAGCAAATATCTTAGTGCATACAAAATCAATCTCACTTAGTGATTAATAGCTAATGTTTATTGCCAGCTCTGTCTTCCTGGGGAGAGAGTGCTATGACTCCTACAAATTGCAAGATATCTCTGTGCACTCCTCTCCAGGGTTTACCTTACCAATAGGTTCCTTTTATCCTGTAGGAGTACATGACAGGCAGCACATAGTCGCTGGTCAGTCTTTGTTATATTCCCCAATGTCCAGCCTGAACATACTGGTTCTTTATTGCTAACTATATTCTTTCTTTTACAGTTTGCTCTTTAGTTCCACTTCTCTGGAAAAACAAGTTTTCATATCCTCCCTTTTCCTTTGGGCAGAGAATTCAAATCCTGCTCCCGATAGTGCATACTGAGACAATCTGGCTGCTAATTCAAAGCACATGTTCCATATGTTGCTATTATTTTTTTATACCTGCATGTTCTGTCCACCAATGTCCAGTGAAGCAGAGCTGGCCAGGCCCTGCCACACAAGGATTAGTTATTCTTTGGACTTTTACAGCTGTGCACATTTCTACAGGTTAGAGATGTAATGGACTCTACAGTCTCAATACCATTAGTGGCCCTAGTTTAACTTTCTTAGCTAGAGCAGTTTAGGTAAAGATGAGGAACTATTCATATGTAGCACCTCCTTTTCAGGGTGCTGGAATGGCCATTCCCTGGAAGGGGTTTATTAGCAGCTCTTGGGGACAGTGCTTTGAGTTGAAGAGTTAGGTGGCAGTAAGGAGCGTTATTTGCATTGAGTTTTCAGGCCTACTTGGAGGAACCTGGCAAACTCTGCTTGAGAAATCCTAAGCAAGGTCGGGAGATGGTTCTTCCAGTCCACTAACTGGATGGGTGAGCTTCCATCTGGGTTGTTTTCCAGATTTTTTTTTTTTTGTAGTAAGAATCTTTGAGGAACTCTTTGGTGTTGCCTGAAGAAATCCTGTCTCTAGGGAACCCAGGATAAGCAATTCCTGCCCCTCTGTAACCTGTTCAGGGAACAGAGGAATGGTGGTGACCTGATTCAAGGATATTCTGGTGTTTGCACTCTATTTTGGGGAAAGATATTTTGAGTTAGAAGACCCAGGAGGAAGAGTTTGCTGTCCCTTCCTACCTGAGGAAGAAGAGTGGGAACTGCCTGTTCCTGAGAGGATCCCTACCATAGCAGGATCCAAGGAAAGAGAGTAAGAGAAGGAGATGAACATCACCTGAGTAAAATCATACTGACATCTATTGAGGACACTCATTTAGAATCTTTGCCACTCAGGAGAGGATTGTGGATTCTCTGTGTAGGGACTGAGTTACCCATTTTTTGCCAGTTTGGAAGGAGTTTTTCCTGTCCAAACAAAGGATACCTTGCCTACCTGAGAACTCCACTTAGCCACAGTCTGGAGGGGGAATGCTTCCTTGGCCCTGGTTATAGATACCCATGCACATATAAGAGGGAAAGAGACTGTAAGCAACAAGTGAACCAGTGGTGCTGTAACCGTCTCATTTAGTCAGTAAGGAGGTCCAGACAACTGATCCGTAAAGATAGACTTTTATTGCCAGCAAGATGCAGCTAAGACAAAGGCTTAGTACAACTGCATGCCCCTCCCCTTCAGGAGCAGACTCTTATGTACTTTACAGTTCTTATCTTTTACACATGCGTTCTAAGCATTGCTGAGCAAGCATATTCCGGCTGAAGGGGCTACTGACCCCCCTCCCTAGACACCCTGGAACTTTCGTGAAACTTCTCCCATGTTCTGCAGGAGAGGCTGCTGGGACTTGCAGTTCTGGAAAGGAATTCGCGAGTCTGCAGTAATACAGCCCATCACATAATACATCCATTGTTCTAATCTAGGTTACAGCATTGAAAGCTTATCAGAGAATAAGAACAGCGAAGCCAAAAAAATGAAAATGTGCTGACAGAGTTTCTCAATGTCCTAATTACAGCTGTATTGCAGACTGTAAGTAAACCCGTCATGAAGCAGGGAATTCTGGTACATGAAGTCCTGTTTGGCAGGAGTTTCAGGTTGTCCTTTGTCAGGTTGAAGCGTTCAGACCCCTTCATTCCCCCCTTTGATACTTATCATTCTTTATGAAAAGTATCACACCATCACAACGCAGCTGTGGAGCTGAAAGAAACAGAAACAAGAAAAATTAGCAATTTGAGTTCTCAGGGGGCCCTAATTTCCCAAACAGTCCGATGGTTTCTTCACGGGTTTGAGACGGATGGGCCCTAATGGCTCCACCCCCCTTTGTAGCCCGAACTTGTCATGTATGGGAAGATGGCCCAGGATAAAACATGAGGATGGTTAAACAGGTTCTATAGGTTCAGAGGAATACATGTACAGTGACAGGAGCTGCGTGGCTGTTTTGCGTTCAGCAATGTCCTTCATCACCCGACGAAGGCGGTTTGAGCAAGAAAGGAATAATTCAGGGTCCTAAAAGACAAAACAGAATTAAACTGGCTAGGATAACAAACAAGTTCTTAAATCCACCGATCATGGAAAACCAACCACGGAATCCATTGGTCCAGTCCCAAGCCCTATTCCACTGCTGGACAGGGACGTGTGCCATCTTGACCATGCGATCAGTGATGTCTTGGATAACCTTGTTTTGGTCATCTACCTGTAAACAACAATTGGAGAGGTTAAATGTTCCACAAACCCTCCTTCCTGGGCCAGAGGGTAATCTAAAACCAATCTATTCTGGTACACTGCAGTCATAATTTTGGTATTTTGTTTTGCCCAGAGTTTAAGAGCGAAAGCAGTCGTTGGTGATGAGCTCCAGGACTGCCTGAAGCCTGATGATTCGATGCAATTAATACTGCTTGGAAGGGTTCCCGAGTTGCCCCTTTTTGCTGCTTCATCTGCTCTCTGATTTCCTTGACAATAGGGTTTGATTTCCTGGTGTGTGCTTTGCAATGCATTACAGCCACCTTGAGAGGTAGCCAAACTGCGTCTAGTAATTCACGTACTTCTGATGCATTGTTCAATTGTTTTCCCTCTATAATGCTCCATGCACTTGAATTGTAAGGAAGGCATATTTAGAGTCTGTATAGATATTTACAGTTTGTCCTTCTGCTAACTGCAGAGCTCGGGTAAGGGCAATTAGTTCAGCTTTTTGTGCAGACGTTCCTGGGGGAAGAGGTTGAGCCTCAATGATTTCATCTTCGGATACAACAGCATATCCAGCAGAACGTATCTCATGAATGATTTGGCTGCTCCCATCAGTGAATAAAGTCCAAGCTCCTTGCCAGGATTGATCCCTCAGATCTGGTCTACTGGAATGTATTGTAGTCATGACTTCTTCACAATCATGGGCAACTGGTTCAGGTGCCGGCATAAGAGTGGCCGGGTTCAAGTTTTTGCTGTCTTGTATTTGAAGTTCAGGTGTTTCACACAGTAAGGCTTAATACTTGACGAGACGTGAATTAGTCATCCATTTTGGTCCATGAGTCTCTAGCAGTCCTTGAATAGTATGAGGAGTTGTTACTTGTAAAGTCTGTCCAAATGTTAGCTTAACAGCTTCGGGTATCAGTAAGCATGCAGCAGCAATGCTTTGAAGGCAACCAGGCCATCCTTTTGCAACATTGTCCATTCCTTTTGACAGATATGCAACAGGTCGTTCCCATGATTCAAAAGTTTGAGTCAATACCCCAATGGCCATTCCTTTCTTTTCATCGATGAACAGATGGAAGGGTTTCATTACATCCGGTAATCCTAGCGCAGGGGGTGCGACCAAGGCTTCTTTTAGTTGATGCAATTTTGCTAGTTCGTGTCTTTCCCATTGAAAAGGTTGAGACTCTGCTTCTTTTCCCCGTAACGTGTTGTACAGGGGTTGGGCAATAATCGCATAGTTGGCAATCCACAATCTACAGTATCCCGTAGCTGCGAGGAACGCTCGGAGCTCTTTCTTACAAGTGGGTACAGGTTGATCTCTTATAGAACTAGTACGAGAGATTCCAAGACGACGGGTGCCTTCACGGATTTGGAAGCCCAAGTATTCCAATTCACAAATTTGCGCCTTCTTTTTACTTGCACGGTATCCTTTGGAGTACAACGTCTTTAGCAAGTGGAGGGTGGCTACTGCACATTCAAGATACGTTTCTCGAAACAACAGAAGGTCATCCACATACTGTATTACTGGCCCATACATGACTTGGTACATCTTCAAGTCTTTTGCCAGTTGTTCACCAAACAGCGTAGGTGAATGCTTGAACCCTTGAGGCAAGCGAGTCCATGTGTACTGCTGCTTTATTCCAGTGTGCGCATTTTCCCATGTGAAGGCAAAAATCTTCTGACATTCCTCCGCTACCGGAACGGAGAAGAAAGCATCTTTGAGATCAATGACACTGTACCACTTTGACACAGGAGAGACTTGAGCCAAGATTGAATATGGATTTGGTACGAGGGCTACTAGATCTGCTACTTGATTGTTTACTCTCCTCAAATCTAGTACTGGCCGATAATCATTAGATCCAGGTTTCTTTACGGGTAACAAAGGGGTGTTCCAAGCAGATCGGATTCGCCGGAGAATGCCCAAATCATACAGTCTCTGCAGATGTATCTGGATTCCTTGCCTGGCCATATATGGAATGGGGTATTGAGGTTGATTGATCACCTGTGCATTCTGTTTCATCTCTATCCATATGGGGGTAGCGTCGATAGCTATTCCTCCCGGGTTCTGTTCGGACCATACTTGGGGTACACTATCCATCAGTTGTCTTCGTTTTTCGTTGAGGGGGGTGTTGTTTTCATATCGATGTTCGATGGTTCGTTCGACTATGGGAAGATGTAGTCTCCATTCTTCTTGGAGGGGACAGATGAGTATCACTGGATGGTCCCCGAAGGAGGCTTTAACTTCCCCTGTTGGTTGAAATCTCAATGTGGTCTGAGGCTTACACAGCAGGTCCCGTCCGATAAGGGATACCATGGTCCCGCCTACTTGTATAGTTCATTCTTTCTGCAGAGGGGCAGTGAGTACCTGACCTGAGGCACCCACTATAGAAACAGTCTCTTTCGTCGGGGGGCCGATTGGTGCAGTCATGACAGATCGTTGGCCTCTGAGTCCAACAGGCCCCTGATTTTTGTTGTGTTACCTCGTGGATCTCCACCAGAGGGTCAGTGGGGATTCTTCCCTCCCAGTCTCTTCAGGCTGTATGCTCCTTGTCGCCTTCCCCGCCATCTGCCAGTGGGGGTTGTCTGATCCCCTTCCTCCTCGGCCCCTTTTTGTCGGTGCAGGTCCATTTTTGTCGTTAGTATTCACTGCAGGGCTCCCGTATTTCTTTTGCCATTCTTCACAGTCTCTCTTCCAATGGCCTTCATTTTTGCAGTACGCACACTGATTCTTTCCCAAAGGGGGTCTTGTTCCCCCTCCTCTTCGCGGTCTGCCATTGTCTTGGCTCCTTTCCGTCCGAGTGTCCTCGAGAGCGGCGGCTAACAGTCACTTTCTCCTTCATATGTCTACTTGCTTCTCTCTTTTCTCTTTTCTCTTCCACTTCTCTATTTCCACATACCTGGTCTGCTATAGCTTTTAACTGGCTGAGGCTCATGCCCTCAAAGCCTTCGGCCTTCTGCAGCTTCTTTCGGATGTCGGGTCTCTATTATTAAGTTCCTGGTTGCAGGGACGGGCCCTTTTCTTCTCTTCCTGATCCCTGTTCCCATACATCTCAAAATACGATGAAAAGATCACAGTCCATCTGGAAATTGAATAGGTGACCTGCGCCTGGAGGCAAATCAATTCTGACGAGGCTGAGAAGCTGCAAAACATTGCTTCCTTCATACTTGTAAGTTTGGCATTGGGTTAATTCAATAAAGTCAACCTGGATCTGCAGGCTTTAGGTGTGCAGGAGTGATGATCAAACCCTTGGAAGCCTTGTACCAATTACATTGCAAACACTAAGAACATATGGTAATAGCCAGAGCCCAGCCCCCACCAGTGGTAAAAGAACATAATTGCAATATATATATATATGTGTGTGTGTGTGGGCCACTACTTTATCATTTGGGCCGACTCATATTTGCTCTTGTTCCTAATCTTGCATAGTGGCCCCTTCTCTTGCCCACAACTTCCAATAATCCTTATCTTGCGCCTGCCACTGAATCAAAATTTTTAATATTAAGTCTTTGTGTTTTCTCTGTGTTTTGTTTTTTTTTTTTACAAACGGCATCCTGTAATTCCCACAGTCAGAACTGCAGCTGTCTTATCTTGCCGCTTGCTATGCTCTGCATATTTAACAAAGCTTTAACAAAGGTCCCATTCTTAATCATTTCTCCTCTAATTTTCCCAGAGACAGCTTCAAAATAAACTGCGTCAGAAAAAGAGAGTTCATACTTTATCATGCGTTCCAATGTAACTTTTAAATAACAGATAATATATAGGAAACAAGTAAGAACAATAATTAACATGGTATTAGAGAATAATTGACTAACCTGTGGATGTATCGAGTGAAGGATAAGCATAGGGAGGACACTGGGATAGAAGATATGAGAAAACTAAAAACTTCTGATTAACAACGCCAGCATTGAAACGCACAGCCATATTGAATGCACTACGTACTGACACACTTGACACGCAGTGGAACGCACCACCATTCCACAATTACATTTTTGTACTGTAACAATGAATTTGCTGCTATAAAATGTCTTAAAAATAGCCTGCATCATAAGGCACTAAATGATTTGTAAGGGACCCTTGGTTCTGGTATTTCTTTGCAAGTAGCAATCCTTTGTCAGATTACAGACAGTTTTAGCAAGGACCTTGGAGAATAAATTTAATCAGCAGAAACTCTGAGCTAAAAAAACTTCAACTTCTGTGAAACAGCCTATAAATGCCAAGGAATCTTCCTTTTGTAACCGTTACACTTTCGTGTAATTAACATACCACAATTCTATCTTTATTCACATACGCACACCGTCAACTAACTTTCAATAATGCTTGCTCTGTTTAAACAAACGAAAATGTTTTTCTTTCCCTTTGTCTTCATTCACCCAGGCTGGCTCAACCCCTTTTTTTTTTTTTTTCCCTCTTACTTTTCTCTCTTGTAATTATCTCTGCCGTTAACCTTAACTGTCATCAAGTTCTAACTTCAACACCAGTAAGTGCATTCTCCAGTAATCAAATCAGTATTTTAACTTAACACTGTAAATTAATTTGTTGTATAGTAGTCTTGTGCAGCATCTGTAAACCAAAAATCTCTTCTTATTAGGGTTTAAAACAATTAAAAACAATTAAAAAAATCCCTGGTACATGTGCTTGCAATTCACAGATAGCAGTTACATACATTACAATCCTTAATTAATAATTTGAAAACCCAAACGTACCAGAGAAATGTTATAGGGGTTAAACTGTCCTGCTGAGAAGCAGCCTCTGCCCAGCCTAACTAGTTAACCCTTCAGCTCCCAGCGCTCTTTGTCCATGACAATTATAATGCATCATATTACAGCAGAAAACAACATAGCTTTTTTTTTTTTTTTTTGAGTCTCTGAATTCCCTTGCACTACAAATATGGCCACCACAGATGACGTATCATCTTTGATACTCAAGATGGCCGTTTTTTCCCTTTCTCTTCCGGTTTGGGGACTTCCGGTTCCCCATTTTGTGCGCTTGAGCCACCATTACGAGGGCGGCTCCCTCCACTAACTTCTTCGCCCATGACGGAGGATCTTCAATGACTGCAATCCAAGCGGTTATGTACGGTATATCCTCAGGGCAACCCGGATTCCCTTCTTGGGTAACGATTTTCTGGACCCTTGTGCCCGTTAAGAAATCGAAAGTTCCCTTCGGGGGCCAATTTACACACAAACTAGGCCACCTATGGGCGCATCGTTGAATCATTCCGGGTTTCGTACATTTACGTATATCAAACACTTCACTATAGTGCTTCGTCATGACTTTTAGCGGAGTCGAATAGCCCCCTCCCATTAGGATAGAATCACAGACAAAGGAGGGAAGGGAAGACGGATAGGTAAGGGGTCCGTATCCGTCAGACACAAAAGGGTCACAATCGCCCCGACTAGGACGCGGTCAGCCCGGCCTAGAACTGCGAGGCCATTCACTCTCTTTCACACAACAAGAAACCTTTTCCCGCTATTGTACACTTCACTTATAATTTTTTTCTCTTATGCGCGTGGCCTTCGGAACAGAATTCCTACTAAAACACTGCGCGGGGTGTGATCAAAGCCCCCTCGGTCCGCTTGGGGATGGACCGGCTACTCTTTATCTATTCTTCACTTCTTCTATTGTTCCCATAATACTCGCCTGCAGGGGTCTTCCGATCGTCATGAAAGCCTTCTTCCCGGATCACCAGCCCAAAGGTCTCAGAGGATCTCCGTGGAATGACCCCCTCAGATACCTGATCACTGAACTCAGCGGTGGCCACTCACCAGGCAAGTCTGGGGGATCACTCCGCCACAAAATCCCCTGGACCAACTGGGGGGCTAAAATAGCGTCCCGGGTACCTCCTGGCTGGCTCGCCAAATGTAACCGTCTCATTTAGTCAGTAAGGAGGTCCAGACAACTGATCCGTAAAGATAGACTTTTATTGCCAGCAAGATGCAGCTAAGACAAAGGCTTAGTACAACTGCATGCCCCTCCCCTTCAGGAGCAGACTCTTATGTACTTTACAGTTCTTATCTTTTACACATGCGTTCTAAGCATTGCTGAGCAAGCATATTCCGGCTGAAGGGGCTACTGACCCCCTCCCTAGACACCCTGGAACTTTCGTGAAACTTCTCCCATGTTCTGCAGGAGAGGCTGCTGGGACTTGCAGTTCTGGAAAGGAATTCGCGAGTCTGCAGTAATACAGCCCATCACATAATACATCCATTGTTCTAATCTAGGTTACAGCAGTGAAAGCTTATCAGAGAATAAGAACAGCAAAGCCAAAAAAATGAAAATGTGCAATGTGCTGACAGAGTTTCTCAATGTCCTAATTACAGCTGTATTGCAGACTGTAAGTAAACCCGTCATGAAGCAGGGAATTCTGGTACATGAAGTCCTTTGTCAGGTTGAAGCCTTCAGACTCCTTCAGAGACACCACCCGTGGCACATAGAGGGAAAATCCCCTCTCCCAGGGTAAATAAAGAACCAAAAAGCCTTGAAAGGAGATTCCTTTCTCGCCACCAGCAACAAATCTAGACCCTGGGGAAAAGAGACATTAAAGAGCTAGCCCGGATTGGTTCCAGTTCCAAAGAAATACGCTAATTTCTTTTATGGCCCCATTGGTGTTAGGACTGCACTTGGAGATAGGGTTACAAAGATCTTACACATCTACTGGAGAGCTCTGAGTGTTATTACTATATAATATATATACGCCTTCCTTTAATAGTGTAAAAACAGATGATTTAAAATACACCAAAATAAAGCCGAAAATAAACACTTTATGGACCAGAGGGCAAAAGACCAGATTTAAACACGAGTATGAAGGCGGGGTCACTGCCATTCCCAGCACAGCGGTCTTGCGCGTCTGACATTGATGACGTTAAAGTGCTGTCGCTGCAGCTCCCAGCATGTGTTGGAAGTTTATGACGTTCACTTCCGGTTGCTGCCACTCAGCATGGCGGCGGTGGACGTGGAAGACGAGAGTATCCTGGCGTCCATCTTCCGGGACAGTTTCCCGGAGAGCTGGCGGGAGCGGCCGGACTTCGCTGCCTACCTGCTGGAGCTAAGCTCGTCTGGCCTGTCCAAGCTGCAACGGGAGCCGGATCGCCTGGCCGAGGAGCGGGCGCAGATCCTACAGCAGACCCGGGACTTGGCCTTCTCCAACTACAAGACCTTCATCCGTACGGCCGAGTGTACCGAGGATATCTACCGCCGCTTCGGCCAGGTGCAGGCCAGCCTGGCCCGCCTGCTTGATAAGCTGCCTGGCTTCCAGGAGAGCTGCAGGTGGGAGCCCGGGCCACTGGTATTGCCGGATATGGGCAGCCTGCCTCTCTCTCTCGGCACTTGTAAATCTCTCTCCTCCCTCCCCCAAGACTTCCCTCAGCCTCTAGCATAATAACATAACAAATGACGGCAGATAAAGTCCATCCAGTCTGCCCATCAAGATGTTTGGATTTATAACTACCTCGCCGTGTAGGTTTCCCCCTTGTCTTCTGTGTAGAGTTATAACTGCCATTCTGTAGGTTGCCCCCTTTCCTTCCGTTTATAATTGTAACTGCTGCTCCATGCAGGTTACCTCCTCATTTTCTGTTTAGGATGGTAACTGCCACTATGTGCAGGTTATTCACTCTGCCCACTGCTGCTCTGTGTATGTTACCTTAATGCTTCATTTTTATCCTCTTGCCACTTAATTGCCAAGTCTTCCACCACTCCTCCAGCTTTCTTAGGTCACTTTTCATTCTCTTTGTTCCTTCAGGGGTGTCTGCTGTGTTGCAGATCTTTGCGTTATCTGCAAAAAGACAAACTTTTCCTTCTAACTCTTCCGTTAAATCGCTCACAAAGATATTGAACAGAATTATCCCCAGAACCGATCCATGAGGTACCAAGTTAATTACTATTTTCTCCTCAGAGTGATTTCCATTTATTGCAATTTACTATCAGTCAACACATTTCTATTTCAGTCCACCAACAGAGATCCCACTCTCTGGCTGCTCATTTTATTCATGAGCCTCAAATACAGGACCATATGAAATGCTTTGCTAAAATTTTAGTAAACCAAGCCTAATGCTCACCTTTGCTCTAATTCTGTAGTCAGTCAATTGAAAAAATCGATCAAATTTATTTGACATTTCTCCAGTAAAACCATGTTGCCTCAGATCATCCAACCCACTGAATTGTTATATAGTTCACTATCCTTGCCTTTAACAGAGGCTCTATTAATTTTCTTACCACACCATCCTGCAGTTACTAACCTCCCATCTCTTAAGATTTTTGTAAAGAGGGACCACATCCACCATTCTCCAGTCCTATGGTACCACTCCCATTTCTAAGGATCTATTGAATAGGCTCTTCAGCTGAGCTGGATATACCTCGTCCAGCCCTCTGGCTTAGTCCACGTTCAGTTTAGCTAGCTGCATGTAAACATATTCTTCTGTAGCCTGCATGGTGTCTACTTCATTCTTATGTGTACCCTTACTAACCAGAAGTGATTCTTCTCTAAGATCCTCTTCAGAGAGGAGGAATCTAGACTGGACAGGTTGGTTAGATCAACTGGGTTATCTGCTTGTCATTTAGTATGCTGTTCTGTATTTTGAAGTGTGGGGCAAGTCAGTACAATGGCTTTATTTTAAATCAGGATTGCTGCAGAAGATTGTTTTACTTGTTTGTTAGTAAAGGGGGTAGTTTATATACAGTCGTGCTGGCAGAATTTGTAAGATGTGTAGCATTTTAAGAACTTGTGTGCAAATCTTAGTGGCATCCTTCCATCAGGGATGACTTGACTACATTGCAAGTCCCAACATCAATGTTTCGAAAGGTTTTCATCAGGAGACCTGCACCAGAGACTGACACTGGTATATGAACGGCAATTTTGAACAAGATTTGTTAAGTACCGTTCTTTATTGACTGACATTTGGGGCATCTAAATTCACATTTTAAAATCTTTTACGTTTGCCTCTCAAATTATACAAATGTTTTGAATGTTTGTTTAATTTGCACTCGTGTTTTGCTCATTAGTTATTTACATTATCACGTGTGTTTGCTTCTTGTAACCTACAGTCTGTTCTAGGTTAAAGCAAATTAGACATAGCACTTTAAAAAAAAAAAAAAAAAAAAAGCAGGAAAAGGTTCAGGGTGAAGAAGACATTTGTCGGCCTCCCAGGGGGTTGCCAGGTCCTGAGGGGACTATCCCTCCTGATTTTTGAGGCAGCTGTGGCCAGGGGTCGAGGGCCCTATTGCCATCTTGTTGCAGCGCTGGGCGTGATACCGGGGAGCCCGGCTCACTCACCCCAGGAGGACCAGGGCCCATAGGCTGCTGGGCAAGTTTGCTTTAAAAAAAAAAAAAAAAGAGAGATCTGTTTTGTTTTCTTGGACTCTCCCTTCCCTCATGGTCACTTTCAGGCTTGTGTCGCTGTTTTTCGCCAGTATTTAAAAGATTTAAATTCCAAAAGGGGAAAGCTTTTTTTCCTTAGTGATGCTGCGGAGGTCAGTGTGTTGTGCGTGCGGTGCGCACGCGACTCTCGAGAGACGGCCTGTGCTCGGCCTGTCTCCTGGGAGGGGAGGGAGCCTCCACGGTCCCTGGTGGGGGTCGTAGTTCATGTCCACACAGTCTCCTGGGCGTTTGGAGACCTGCAGCCTCCTTCTCCCGGTCCATTCCTGCTGAGTGCTGGAACGGGCGCCATTTTGAATTCCCTCATGTTGGCAGCAAGGTCGGCAGTGCTTGCGGCGGGGGAGGGGAGTCTCCCGCCGCCTTTGTCTCCTCGACAAATGGCCCCTGAGGGGGGCAAATCAGTGGGGCTTGGCTCAAAAGTAACAGGAAAACCCCGATGGGGATTCAGATTCCTCTTCTTTCGTCCTCTTTTTCTTCAAATGTTTTATTACATAAGGCCTTTAAGGCCAGGAAAGAAGAGGATGGCTGAAAAATCTTTTTTCTCGGAGCTACTGTCCAAGTCCAGAAAGCGGTCCAAGCTGGCTGAAAGCTCTGAGCCCTCTAAGATGAGACATCCATTAAGGTCAGTGGCAACCCAGAATGATACTGATACTTCTTCAGGGTCTTTGGATCTGGATGATCAGGACTTGCTATCCCAGCCTCCGCGGGGGGGTTGAAGGGGATGCGGACCAGCAGCAGGGTGCTGTGCGTGGGTTTCATGTTGTGGAGGGAGATGACCTGAACATAAGAAAATGACATACTGGGTCGGACCAAGGGTCCATCAAGCCCAGCATCCTGTTTCCAACAGTGGCCAATCCAGGCCATAAGAACCTGGCAAGTACCTAAAAACTTAGTCTATTCCATGTAACCATTGCTAATGGCAGTGGCTATTCTGTAAGTGAACTTAATAGCAGGTAATGGACTTCTCCTCCAAGAACTTATCCAATCCTTTTTTAAACACAGCTATACTAACTGCACTAACCACATTCTGTGGCAACAAATTCCAGAGTTTAATTGTGCGTTGAGTAAAAAAGAACTTTCTTTGATTAGTTTTAAATGTGCCCCATGCTAACTTCATGGAGTGCCCCCTAGTCTTTCTACTATCCGAAAGAGTAAATAACCTGAAGGTGGTCCATCTGTTTAGGAAGGAGGAGCTTGGACCTCTTATTCCCGCTATTTTGGGGGAATTGGACATTGAGGCTCCCCAAGAGGAATCCCATTTGGGATCTACGGATCCGGTGTTAGGCCTGCGTGGTCCACCTACTTCCTTTCCTTTTCATTTCTCGGTCACTGACTTGCTTTTCCGGGAATGGGACACCCCTGATTTACACCCCTGAAGGTTACTAGGGCAATGGACAAGCTATATCCTCTGCTGGAGGATGCTTTGGACCTTCTTCGAGTTCCCAAGGTGGATGCAGCAAGGTCAGCAGTCACTAAGAAGACCACCATCCCAGTTACGGGATCGATGGCCCTCAAGGGCTTGCAGGATCGAAAGCTGGAGCTTCAGCTCAAAAAGATTTTTGAGGTTTCAGCACTTGGAGTCCGAGCTGCGATATGTAGCAGTTTTTTTCTTTGAGAGCTGGCCTTCGGTGGGTGCAACAGCTACAGGCCAACGAATTGCTGTCTGAAGGGGAAGCTCTTCAGGCTGGGCGTCTTGAAGCTGCGATCGCTTACTGTGCAGATCCCCGTTATGACCTATTATGGACTTCTGCCAGGTCCATGGTTTCCGCTCTCTCGGCACGTAGACTGTTGTGGTTAAGAAACTGGTCTGCAGATGTTTCTTCTAAATCCCAGCTGGCGTCTCTGCCTTTTAAGGGCAAGTTACTGTTTGGAAAGGAGCTGGAGGACATGATTCAGTCCCTGGGAGAGAATAAGGTTCACTGGCTGCCTGAAGATAGGCCAAGGGGTTCTTTCTCTTTTAGGTCTTGCTTTCGTTGGGGGTTGATGATCTCGTGCGTCACGATCATCCACTTCCTCCTTTCGGCAAAATACTAACAGGCAGCAGTCCTGGTCTCAGTCCTTTCGTGGACAGTGCTTCACCAGACCTGGAAACACCCAGTCTGCGCAGGGCAATAAGCCTCCACAATGATGTACGGCCGGTCCATTCCTTGGTTCCGGTTGTAGGGGGCAGGCTTTTTTTTTTTTTTTTACAAGGAATGGACCAAGGTGACATCGGACCAGTGGGTCCTTTCCGTGATAAGACACTGTTATGCTTTAGATTTTGCACGTCACCTTCGACATCGGTTTCTAGTCTCCCCATGCGCTTATGAGGCAAAGCGTTGGGCGGTACGGGAGACATTGCAGCACCTTCTTGAGCTCGGAGCAATTACGCCCGTTCCTCCTGCGGAGCAACAAAAGGGCTGATACTCCATTTATTTTGTGGTACCAAAGAAAGAGGAAACCTTCCAACCCATTCTCAACTTAAAGCGGGTCAACAGATGTCTTTGGATTCCCTGCTTCCACATGGAGACGTTGCGGTCCATTATTGCTTTAGTTCGAAAGGGAGAGTTCCTAGTGTCGCTAGATCTGACGGAAGCTTATTTACATATTGGAGTTCAGGCCACCCACCAGAAGTTCCTGAGGTTTTCCGTCCTAGGACATCATTACCAGTTTCGAGCTCTGCCTTTTGGCCTTGCCACCACGCTCAGGATCTTCACCAAGATAATGGTGGTAGTAGCGGCACAGCTGCGAAGGGAAGGCCTGTTGGTGCATCCATATCTGGACGACTGGCTGATTCGAGCAAAATAAGAGGTTTTGATACAGGAACACACTACATTCTAGTTATATTAGATCTCTCCACAGCATTCGACACAGTAAATCACAAAATACTACTCAATAGACTGAAATAAATAGGTCTCGTTAATAAAACAATAAAATGGTTTGAGTCATATCTAAACAATAGATGTTTTCAGGTACAAATCAAAAATACACTCTCGGACAAAGTCACACTGCTAACCGGTGTCCCACAGGGATCGGCCCTGTTGGCAACACTCTTTAACATTTATCTTCTCCCAGTATGTCACCTACTAGCGGGACTTGGAATCACACATTACTTATACACAGACGATATACAGCTACTGCTGCCAATTGTAAACACCATTGAAGAAACAATGAAACTTGCCAATATGTATCTTGAGATAATTAAACAGCTCTTAAATCAGATGGAACTGGTAATAAACCTTGACAAAACAGAATTCTTACACCTTGAACGTAAAAACATACACCACATTCAACCAACACTCACACTTAAAAATAACCAAACCGTTGAGCTAGCAACAAAAGTACGAAATCTAGGAGTAATAATTGACCCTGAGCTAAACATGAAACACATCTCATTGAAAATAAAAGGAAGGATATGTGAAACTAATGATCCTGAGAAGACTAAAACCTCTACTAACGTTAAACAATTTCCACACAGTTCTGCAGGCAATGATATTCACAAGTACAGACTACTGTAACTCACTACTTTTAGGACTACCACAATCTACAATTCGGCCACTACAAATATTACAAAACTCAGCTGCTAGAATTTTGACTGGCAAAAAAAAAAAAAGAACACATTACAGGAATGCTCGCTGATTTACACTGGCTCCCAATTGAACAAAGAATTCAATATAAGGCATTATGCATAATACACAAACTAATCCACGATGAAAAAGCTGACTGGCTTAACACTGCACTGCGTGTACATGTCCCGCAAAGAAACCTAAGATCTGCTAATAAAGCTCTACTAACTGTACCCTCTGTCAAAACAGCACGCCTCACGCAAGTTAGGGAGAGAGTACTGTCACTCGCTGGCCCCATGCTATGGAACACCATGCCACTCGAAATAAGGCTGCAGAGAAATTTCAAAATATTAAAAACCAATATGAAAACCTGGCTATTTAAACAAGCTTTTTATAAAGATAAAGAGAAGGAAAAAAGCAGTTAAGGACGCACCAAAACTAGAAGTTGTTACTTGTAAGCTACAAATGCACATTAATGTTAAATTCAATCCGCCTATGTTCCCAACATACAAGCTTAATTTACACACATAGTTTATTGAAATGAATTGTTACCGCACTATGATGGCACATGATTAATTTGTAATCTATACCACTCACAGTTTCATTGTTGTGACGGTTGTCTAACTTATTTTTTATTTTTTTTTTTAGAAATTGCCATGCTGGGTCAGACCAAGGGTCCATCAAGCCCAGCATCCTGTTTCCAACAGAGGCCAAAACCAGGCCACAAGAACCTGGCAATTACCCAAACACTAAGAAGATCCCATGATACTGATGCAATTAATAGCAGTGGCTATTCCCTAAGTAAAATTGATTAATAGCCATTAATGGACTTCTCCTCCAAGAACTTATCCAAACCTTTTTTGAACCCAGCTACACTAACTGCACTAACCACATCCTCTGGCAACAAATTCCAGAGCTTTATTGTGCGTTGAGTGAAAGAATTTTTTCCGATTAGTCTTAAATGTGCTACTTGCTAACTTCATGGAATGCCCCCTAGTCCTTCTATTATTCGAAAGTGAAAATAACCGAGTCACATCTACTCGTTCAAGACCTCTCATGATCTTAAAGACC
Organism: Rhinatrema bivittatum; assembly: GCF_901001135.1. NCBI lineage: Eukaryota > Metazoa > Chordata > Amphibia > Gymnophiona > Rhinatrematidae > Rhinatrema > Rhinatrema bivittatum. The sequence continues at coordinate 45,173,386 of NC_042621.1, forward strand.
TCTATCATATCCCCCCTCAGCTGTCTCTTCTCCAAGCTGAACAGCCCTAATCTCTTCAGCCTTTCCTCATAGGGAAGCTGTTCCATCCCCTTTATCATTTTGGTTGCCCTTCTCTGTACCTTCTCCATCGCAACTATATCTTTTTTGAGATGCGGCGACCAGAATTGTACTACTTAACGACGGTATAGAAAAGTTTTTAAATAAATAAATAATAAAAAATAAAGGGCATCATGCACAAATATCACAAAAGACTGCAAGCCGTCATTGATGCAAAAGGGGGCAATACACGGTGTTAAGAACTAAGGGTATGCAAACTTTTGAACGGGCCATTTCATTTCCCTTGTTGCTATGGTTGGTTTAATGACTGTGCTATTGTGTGATGCATAACAGTTTAATTTGAAACACGTTAAAAATAGCAAATATGACTTGTCTCGCTCATGTTTTCTTAAAATGCAACGCATCTTAAAAATTCTGCCAGATGCATGTAAACTTATGAGCACAACTGTATTTGTGTGCATAGGATAGTCTGTATGTGTAGGACAGTGTGTGTGTGTGTGTGTGTGTGTGTGTGTGTGTGTGTGTGTGTGTGTGTGTGTGTGTGAATGTCTGTGTGACCTGTGGTCTGCCCTGTAAACAGGAGCTTTGTGCAGCAGGCAGAGGAGATAGCCTGCAGTCGCCGGAAGAACAGCCTGACTTTGAATCGGCACACTGAGATTCTTGAAGTTTTGGAGATCCCGCAGCTCATGGATACTTGTGTCCGGAATGGCTACTATGAAGAGGCTCTGGAGTTGGCCACGTATGTGCGACGGCTTGAGAAAAAGCATTCCGGTATTGCAGTCATACAGGTATGCACTACGCGCTGCTATGTACGGAGCATGCAGTTGCAGGTATGCGCACCTAGCTGTCCTTAGTGAGTGGGCATTAGTTGCTGGGAGAGGCTGCTGGGTGATGAATTCCTTGTTACAAAAAAGCAGTTAAGTCTTTTAAATCTAAAGAAGACACTAACTCTCACCCTTATCCTGTCAGTTCACAAAAAAGTAAATGTATAGAAATGCTACAGTACAATCAAACTAGCAATATTCCAAGCACACATGGGATGTAAATAATTAAGCTAATAAGCTATTTGTAAGTAATTGCAAAATGAATAAGCTGTTCTTTCGTATAGCATAACTGTTAATAATTGTAAATTCTAACTGGCTACTATTGTATGAATACACCATGATGCATGCAAACTACTGTAATATGCCTCCTAGTTCTTCCTAGCTTAGTATATAATTAATTTTACTAACCATCCACTGTTATCCACTTTGAAGTGGCTGACTAGCCATGAAAGGGGGAATAAAATTAAATTCTAGCCTTCAGAGGGCAATGGAGCCTCTTGCTGTAGGTGAGCACCATACTGGGCTTTCACTGTGGTAGAGCCCTTGTTTCGGGTGGGTTCTGTACCGGGTATGTAGCTGTAGAGAGCACTATGCCAGGTGTGCAGTGGTGGGGACAGCCAGGGCTGTCTTTGGCAGGAGGGGAACAACAAATCCAGGCAGTTGCCCCAGGCCCCTCATGGCAGCCCCATCTCCAGCAGCAGTATTCCACCCCGCGGTAGTAACAGCATGCTCATCCTCCCTCCTGCTGACAGGAGGTGGGTCTCTTACTTGCTGCCACTGCCTCTGCACATTTTTATGTGTCTGAGTCAGCAGAGGTGGCAGCAGTGAATAAGGAGCGCGGAGTGAGAAGGGGGAGAGAGAACCACTAGTGGGAGCATGGGGAGAGGGAGGAAAAGCACAGGAAGGTGGGGAAAGAGGAATCAATAGGGTGGGGGATAGAAGAGAAAGGCATGAATGTTTTTTTTTTGGGGGGGGGGGGGAGAGGAAGGAATGAGTCGTGTGTGTGTGTGTGGAATATTAAGGGGATCCTGCACTGACAGACTTAACCAGGATCAGCAATGCCTTGAGCACCCTGTGTTTGATACTTCCTGGAAGTGAGACTGCAGTGAAGGATGTCTCCCTGTGGATCACTTGTACAGTACAGCGAAGAGAGACATCCTTACCTTGGAAGTGAGCTGGCCTGACTGTTCCTCAGTCCCAGGCAGACAGCGGCAGACAGGCCCCTTAACTTGGGAGACCTCGGACACAGTATTGTGACAGCAAAATTGGGCATCTTGACAACAACAAGATGAGTGGGCGCCTCATGCTAAGCATCATGGATGCTGAGGAGAGACTTTTGTAAAGGATGCAGTTGCTGGGAATGTGGGAGATGCTAAGGTTTATCACCCTGGGATGTAGGGGATGCTTCCGCTTCCACACCACAGAGATGATAGGAATATGGGTGCCCTTCTCCCCCCCCCCCCCTCCCTCAGTATAGGTGTCGCCCCTTGTCCACCATACCATGAAGGCTGGAGTTGTGTGTGGCCCTCCTGTCAGCCCACACTGTAATGGCTGTTGGGTCCTTCCCTTCTCTCGATTCACCCCTTGATGGCTTTAATTGTGGGTGTACCTCTTTCCCTCAAATCATCATAGTGGGGCCTCCTTCCTCTGCTCCTTTGGTGGGGTTGGAATTGTGGGGGATGCTTCCTGGGGAGGCTAGAAGCTTACTATGCATGTATACAGTAAACTTTGGCTTTGATTACAGAGCATTGTTGGGGAAGTTCGTCAGTCAGCGCAGTTGATGTTGGAGCAGCTGGTGCAGCAGCTTCGCACGGGCCTCCAGCTACCTGCCTGCCTGCGTGTCTTGGGCTACCTGCGGAGGATGGATATCTTCACGGAGGTGGAACTACGTGTGAAGTTCTTGCAGGCACGTGATGCCTGGCTTCGTTCTATCCAGAACTCCATTGCCGAGGATGACCCCTATTTTCACATCATCAAAACAATTGAGACATGTCGCGTTCACCTTTTCGACATCATCACAGAATACCGTGCTCTCTTCTCAGATGAGGACCCCTTGCTGGTGCCGTGTGGTGAGCAGACGCTGAGCGAGGCTGCCATATTCCATGGCTGGGTGCTGCAGAAGGTCACACACTTCCTGCAGGTTTTGGAGTGTGACCTGCAGAAGGGGGTTGGAAGTCGCCTGGACTCACTGCTGGGCCAGTGCATGTACTTCGGCCTGTCGTTTAGCCGTGTGGGAGCTGACTTCCGTGGACAGCTGGCACCCATCTTCCAACGGGTTGCCATGGTTACTTTCCAGAGGGCAGTTCAGGAAGCAGTGGATAAATTCCAGGAGGAAATGAATTCCTATACCCTGATATTGGCCCCTGCTGTTCTGGGCAGCAGCACCATTTCCCCTGTCCCTGTGCCTAGCAGCCAGCCTGGAACCCTTCAGCCACCCATGGCCCTGCTGGATTTCCCCCCCCTCGCCTGCTTCCTAAACAGCATCCTGACTGCATTCAACGACCTCCGGCTTTGCTGCCCTGTGGCACTGGCCCAGGATGTGGCTGTCTCCCTGGAGGAGGCCATTAGCCAGGTACAGACCTATCAGCACCGCACCAGCTCCTCTCCTGCATCCATGCGTGCACACTGTATATACGGACACAGTAAAGGAGGAGAGGAGCATTGGACTTCTTTAATACATGTATCATTGTCTGGGATCAACAGATCCAGAATTCACAGATTTTGTTGTTCATTCTTGGGATATTTATGACATCTTTTGCATTGTTCAGATACATTTACGAATACCGTGAAAGAGCAGAATAGCCCTGAGTACTTGGGATGGAAGGTGCTGAGACTTCTCGGATTTCCTTTATCTGTAAGAGGAGAGTCCAGGCTCAGCCTGCTCACTTGTGACACCCTGATCCTTATTCTGTTTTTAATACTGAAATTTGTTGCATTAAGCAGAGCATTTCTTAACTCCCCCGCTGCTCAGGGAACAGCCCTCCCCACCCCTTTTTTCAGGACAACATTTTCACACTGTTTGATTCTCGCATTGGACTTCTGCTCTTTGGGTGGCTGCGGATGCTGTGAAGGCAGTGTTCACAGCCCCTGGGGGGGGGGGGGGGGGGGGAGTGCCAGCCATTGAACTACAGCAACATTTAGTGGCCTATGTGAGCGAGCCACGGCTTGTGTTCCTATCTAAGGATCATCTCTACAATGGCGGGGCTGAGTTGGGAGAGGTATATAAAAATTGGGAAAAACTTCAGGCAGTTGAGAGAGGGAGGCATATGGCACCATAGCCCAAAAGCTGAAAATGAAAGTAGGGAGAAAGTAGGGATATGCATTTGTTGCTCCATTTGTTTGATTTGTTTCAGCGGTAAGCACAATTTCAATGAATGGATAATGCACGCGCAGAAATGAATGGTGTGTGTATGCGCTGAGTACATATGCACACACCATTCATTTCTGTGCGTGCACTATCCCTATCCATGCCGAAATCAAATGAATGGAGCAACGAATGCACTTGCCTAGAAAGGAATAGGATGAAAAAATGTGACCATTATTGAAGTGTCTCTCACTCATGCAGGTGACCAAGATCATCTTGGCCTTTCACCAGGCAGAGGAGGCTGCCTTCAGCAGCAAGGAGCAGGAGCTCTTCGTCCAGTTCTGCACTGCGTTCCTAGAAGACCTTCTGCCATACCTGAACCGCTGCCTACAGCTTCTCTTTCCTCCTTCTCAGATAGCACAAATCCTTGGTAAGAGAGTAACTGAGGGACCTTCTGCTTTTTCACCATCCTTTCTTTCATTGGGTGAGCAGAGAGTTGGACTGGGGAGAGTGCTAGATGTAGTGTACTTGGATTTCCTTATGGATCCTCATAGGTGACATAAATAAACTGAGCAACATAGGTATAGGCCCGACCATGATTGACTAGACTAGAAACTAGTTGAGTGGGAAGCAACACAGGCTAGTAGTAAATGGAGTAAACTTGGAGAAGAGGGGGGTTGCCAGTGGTGTGCCACAGGGATCTGTCCTCTTTAATATTTTCGTTAGTGATACTGAGGAAGGCCTTTTGGGAAAGGATTGTCTTGTTGCAGCAGTGTAACCATGCAGGAAGGAATAGAAGGCATGAGGAGGGGGTCTAGGAACTGTCTAGAGTCTGGTTGCTAAGATTTAATGCTAAAAAATGGGTTGCAAAAACCAATGGGAGCAGTGTACGTTATCAGGGTTAAATTCTTCTGTGCACAAAAGAAGCGCGGGATCTAGGGGTGATCTTATCTGATGAGCTTAAGATGGCCAAACAGACGAGGGAACGACAAAAGCCAGAAGGATGCTTGGCTGTAGAGTGAGAGGAAAGAAAAAAAAAAAAAAGGTAATATTGCTTTCCCTGTACGTACCCGGATCAGTCCAGACTGACTGGGTTGTGCCTCCCTTCCAGCAGATGGAGTAAGAGAAAAAGCTGAAATGCCACCCCCTCTTAGCCCGATGTGCCACCTGCGATCCTTCTGTATTTCTCTGACTCCAGCAGATGAAGGTGGCAGAACCTGCAGTCCTGATCTTTTTAAAAAAAAAAAAAAAAAAAAGGGTCTTGTTACCTTTCTTTGCCTTTGGCTAAATCAATTAGTGGATAAAGACCAGAGTAGTTTTCCCCCTACGATTCAGAAAATGATCACTAAATTGAGAAGTTGGAAATCTCTGCCCTTATCGCTCCAAGGTCGTATTGCTGTTATCAAAATGGTGCTGGCGCCTCAGTTATTGTATAAATTGTTGATGTTGCCTTTCCTGCTCCTCGTGAAGGATCGATGTAGTCTCTATAGAGAGATCCGTCGTTTTTTATGGCAGGACAAGAGGGCGCGCCTTTCCATGGCTACCTTGATGGGGGCCGCCAGTTGATGGTGGGTATGGGCTCCCGAATTTTTACTTTTATTCTTTAGCTGCCAACTGGCGCTTTTTGGGAGACTGGTTGTTCGATTCTGCTGAATATACTGACCCGGTTCTGATACGCATGATGTGTAACCCAATAGAACCAGGGCTGGTGCTTCACCTTTCTGCAGAGGCCTTTCTACGCTTGCCAATGCGATTTATATTGATTACAACTGTGAGGAAGGTGTGGGGTATTCTTCGTAAGATGCTGGGACTGTCTCCGTATGTATCCCCTCAATACCCAATGCGTGATGGTTCATTGATAGCTAAGTCCTTACTCCCCTTGAATCATTCTTTTAAATTGAGCTCCCATTGGTTACTAGGGGAAATGCTGGACTCCAATTCGGGGGCTTGCTACACTTTTGATAAATGCATAACTTTATTTGATTTCACTCCCCAGCACTTTTTATTGTATGGGTCTGTACGGGCACTGGTGAACGAGCTAGTGCGGGGGATGGCGGGGAAGATCAGTAATGTCCATTATTCTGCTCTCATTACTTGTTTTCAATCCCGCAAGGGATCTCTTTCGTGCCTTTATTCCTTTTCCCACGTGATACAGGACTATACTACGTACCAAAAATTGCTTCCCAAATGGTCTCGTGACTGTCAAGAAGAGCTGGAGGTGCAGGTGCTCAAGAACTCTTATATGTCCATCAATCTGATGACTAATAACGTGGGTCTTCGTGAAATGCAGCAGAGAGTTTTTCATAGGATTGTGTATTCTCCAGCTAGAGCAGCTTGTATGGGCATAGTGGACTCTGCAGTGTGCCTCAAATGCTCTTACCCAGTTGCTTCCCTCATTCACTGCTTATGGGATTGTCCTCGTATCCAGACATTTTGGACTTCCATTCGCCAGTATATGTCACAGCTGTTTGCAACTGCTATCCAGTGGTCATGTTCTTTTTGTCTTCTTAATAATGATGTGGGAGAACAAAGTCTTAACATAGATAATGTTGGTTTGATGGCCAAGGCCTGTCTTATGGCTAAGAAATGTGTATTGGTAAAATGGCTGGATGCAGATTCTCCGACTCTTGAGATGAGGTCATCTCTGATGACGGAAATGTACCTGCTGGAATATGGATCGATGTACAAGCGGTTCTCTCCACGGAAAAAAAGAGTGTTTGAGGAGATTTGGGGTCACTACTATAGATTTTTATCACCTCAAGAACGGCAGCTGGCGCCCTTGGGGAGCTCCTAGATCCCTGCCACTTCTCATGCTGGATAGCCCTAAAGGGGGCGCATGCTAGATTATGTATGTATGGGTCGCAATCTGGTTCCTCACACTGTCCGGAGATTCTCTTGGGGAGGGAGGGGGGGGAGGGGAAGGGGGGTGGTGAGGGTCTGGGTGAGGGTAGTAAATTGGAAAAGTATTTTGTGGGTGACGATGTGTTGTATTATTACTTGGTTGTTTAAGTGTGTTGTTCACCCATTAAACATATTTTGAAGAAAAAAAAAGACAGAGTAGTTTAAACAAAAAAAAGGGCGCTTTGAGCTCTCGGGTCTCCGGAGGTATTTTGTAGTGTAGCTGCTTTCCTTGTCACAATGCCGCGCAGATCGCGGTGTTCAGCCTGCGGGGAACCGGCAGCGTGGCTCTCCAGCGATGGCCTCTGCTCCCGATGCATTCCCAGGGAATTGAAGGCCCTTTTAAGTTCTTAGCGACGGCAGGGGAACGTCCCCTGCGCGATGGCATAGTGCAGGGAGACGTTTGCCGGCTCAGAGGCCTCGGCCTGCTCTGTTCCCGATTTAGTGCAGGAACGGTGGCCATTTTACCTCCTCCAGGCTCTGGCGCGTTGCAAGGATCGGGGGAGGGTAATTTCCACCTCAGCTCTCGCATCCGAATTTGAGCCCTGAGAGGCCTCGAGATCCGGTGCCTGACTCCCCCCCCCCCCCCCCCCCCCCCTCCGCAGTTTCAGCACCCTTTTTCCTCCCAATTTGTGCTTTTGTTGCACAAAGCCTATATGGAGGCAGAGGCTGATTTAGATTTACAGGAGCTTCCTCCAGCAGAGGTCCCTAAGCCTGCTGAGGGTCAGGAAGCTCCTAGGGTCCGAGTGGGTCCAGCGATTCCGGACGTGGTGGTAACTCCTCTCACTGATCTCCAGATCTCACGTCCCAGGATCCTCTTTAACGCGGACACGACTGATGATGTGGACAAATCCGCTCCAGTGGAAGGGGATGATCCGCGGGTGCTCAGATTGTTTCGCAGGGAAGAGCTAGACCCTTTGATCCCTCATGTGCTGTCGGAACTGGGTATTCAGGCTCCGCAGCCAATGGCTGAGCCTTCCTCGGGGGATCCTGTTTTGTCGGGTCTTTGGGCTCCCCCTAGAACTTTTCCTTTTCACCCGATGTTCTTACAGCTCATGACCTGGGAGTGGGACGCGCCAGAGGCTAGTCTGCGGCTCAATAGTGCTAGGGAAAAGATTTACCTGCTCCCGGAGGAGTCGTTAGAGCTGCTTAAGATTTCTTTTTTTTTTTTTTTTTTTTTTTTTGTAATATTTTTATTGAGTTTTTTTTAAACAGGAACAATCAACATAAAAAAAAACACAACATCCATTAATGTAAGACATCCACATCTAGAAAACTTCTTCAGAATACAACCATAACTTAAAGCAGATGCATCACACAATGCGTTAAATGCCCTGAGAATTATTGCCCCTTCCCCTTAGTACCTACCCACCCTCCTTCCCCCCTCCCTCCCCCTAGATTGCATGGTCGGCAAGAACCCAGCAAAACTTAGAACATCGCCAAAGCACGTATGAGCTAGGGCATTACACTGGTGTGCTCGGGTTGGTAGACTGAGCAGTAAGAGAATTGAGCGAGCCACAAACAGACAAAAGTTGGGACATCATATAGAAACCCCCAGAGAACCCCAGTTACTTTACTCAGCAGGGAAGGCCGTGAGGAGTAAATACCAGTACAGTGCCAACCCGCCATCCATACTCTGTTACTCCTTATCTGGAGACGTTGGGGACAGTGAGGGTGTCAAATATTCCAGAAACGGGGCCCAGATTACCTCATTCAACTTGCCCCCACTTATAGTTTGATGTTTAAGACAATACATTTCATGGGTACATAGATTCAGCATCTGGGTAAACCATTGATCCTTAGTCGGTACATCCGCAGCGAGCCAATTGGCAAGAATAACTTTCTTGCCAATCAACGCTGCTTTCAAAAGGAAACGCGGCATACCCGACTGTGCGGTTGACCTCGTTATCTGAGAGGCATTCCCAAACAACCATATGCTCGGATCCAGGGGTAACGAGCATTTCCACAGTTGTGTACAAAACTGTAATACCTTTCCCCAAAAAACCTGTATACCTGGGCAGTCCCAAAAAACATGGTAGTAGGATCCTGGGAGTCGTCCACATTTTCTACAAAGTGGTGAGTCGGAAAGGCCAAATCGGAACGCCTGTTCTGGAGTGATATACCCCTGCCATAAAAATTTGAATTGGGTTTCACGTAAGGTTTCATTAACAGTGATCAATGGAATCTCTGAGGAGCCCTTTAAAAAAACTGGGTAGGTGAGAGTGAATCCTGGCCATAGACTCCATTTATCAAACAAAGCTTGCAGTAAATGGGGCTGGTTACCCCTGGATCTGATCGCCTTGTAGTAGGTAGATATCGAAGGCGGTTTTTTAATAGGTCCAGCAAATAAGTCTAAGAGTGACTGGGTTATGTGCGTGTCCCCCCAATGGGTCTTGTGACTATGTAGGAAGTGCCTAACCTGTAAATAAGCATAAAAGTCAGCTCGGGGAATGGCATACTGAAGCTGAAGGTCAGAAAATGAATAGAGTGCCCCTTGAAGTGGGTGTATGAGTTGGTAAATATATTGGAGACCCCCTCTACTCCATCTCAAAAAAGGGGATATACCCTCTCCCGGTGAGAACCATGGGTTATCTACCAATTGGGATAAAGGAGTGACTCCTAGAGGTTGTTGAAATAAGCGGCACACGCGGGACCATGTGGCTCGACACGTTTTTACTAACAGGTGGTCCTTAATAGGGAGTGGGAGGCGAGCTACCGGCATATGGAGAAGGCCATTCAGAGACCCAACCCCATACCACGCTAGGAAAATCGGAGATGGGATATAAACAGAGGTATGAAATATCCAGTCCCTGATCAAACGTAGATTACAGGCTATGTTATAATAGATTAAATCCGGACACCCCAACCCACCGGCGGCCAACGGCTGTTGCAGCCTCCGAAGAGGGATCCGAGCCTTCCTGCCCCCCCAGAGGAACATTCGGAGTGTTTTGGAAAGAAGGCTAGCATCTGTCATAGAGATGCAGAGAGGCAACATTTGAAGTGTGTACAGCCATTTTGGCAAAATTACCATTTGATAAAGATGTATTCTGCCGGAAAGCGAAATTGGCAAGTTATGCCATCTGCGTAAGGTGTCTTGAGTGTATTTAATTTTAGGGGTGATATTTAACTTATAAATATCCGCCAGGCAAGCCGGGATGTGGACTCCCAAATATTTAAGCTCCCTAGAAGCCCATCTAAGTGGGAATGTTCCCTGCCAGTTTTGCTGAACCGTACCGGTAACATCAAGCGCTTCAGATTTTTCTCTATTTATTTTCAGACCGGCAAATAAGCCAAAGTCCTCCTGCAGAGATAACAGGGGAAGCAGGGAATGTGATGGGTTGGTTAGGAAGACTAAGACGTCGTCGGCAAAGGCCGCTATTTTGAGAGAGTGGCCAGCCATATCAAACCCTCGCACCTCCGTGCTGTCTAGTATCTTGTGAAGGAGCGGATCAATCGAAAGTATGTACAGAAGAGGAGAAAGGGGGCATCCTTGGCGTACCCCCCTCTGTATAAGCACTGGCTCAGAGCAGGTATTATTGACTATTATTTTCGAGGTAGGTGTTTCATACAAAAGCCGAATATAATCAACAAATGCCCCGTCAAACCCATATCTAGACAGCACCGAAAACATATATGGCCAGGCCACCCTGTCAAAGGCCTTCTCAGAATCGAAGCCCACGGCTATCGCCGGCCTATCCTGTTGTTGACAAAAAGCCATAGCCGTGAGCAACTTTAATATATGGCCCGTGGCTTTCCGACCCTTAACGAACCCCACCTGGGATGAAGAAATCAGGTTTGGAAGGATTACATTCAATCGTTCTGCCAGAACCTTAGCAAGAATTTTCAAATCACCATTAAGCAGTGAAATAGGCCGGTACGATTCTGGTTTTTCCACATCCTTTCCAGCTTTAGGGAGGACGATAATATGGGCACTGTTAAAATCTTTAGGAAAGGAGTTCTCTGCTAGTCCCTTAGAGTAGAAATCTGTCAATGGAACAGCAATCTGGGCACCCATCATTTTATAGAAATCATAGGCGAACCCTTCAGGTCCTGGAGATTTACCAAAAGGCATAGAGTCAATGATACGGGTGACTTCATACGTTTGGATAGGGCGATTGAGAAACTCCCTATGAGATCCCGAAAGGCTTGGCAGTGAAATGTCAGAGAAAAAATTTTGTTCAATTTCGAAGGGCGGGACTGGGTCAGCCTTATACAGGGAGGCATAAAACGTACGAAACACTTCACATATATCTGATACCGCAGATACTTTTGTCCCCTGCTTGGTACGCATATGGGCAACAACCGTCCTGGGTCTTTGCGCTCGAATCAGGTTTGCTAAGGGCTTGCCTATTTTGTTCCCAAATCTGAAATAGTTATGCCTAGATACCTGCAAGGCTTTGCTGGCTCGGATATGCAGAGCCGTGTTCAATTGGCTAAGGGCACTAAAATATCGTTTTTTGTTATCTTCCTGTGGGAGTCTCAACCATAGCTTTCTGGCCTGCTTGGACAGGGCATCCAGCCGCAGTATGTCCTGATTAAGCCTTTTGGCGCGGGAGGCTGTGTAACTTATAATTTCGCCCCGTAGGACTGCCTTAGCCGCCTCCCAGTATAACACGGAATCCTCCAAGTGTTGACTATTGTGGCCTTTGTACTCAGACCATTTGTCCCTTAAAAACTGTTGAAAGGCCTGATCCCCCCTAAGCTCTGAAGGAAAGCGCCAAATGACAGAACCCGGCCTGCGGAGGTCCAGGGATAATGAGATGGAAATGGGGGAATGATCCGATATCACTGGAGGTTCGATATCAGATTTGTGAATCCTCGAAAACCCCTCCTCGGCCAGGAGGATATAATCTATCCTGGACAGGGAGTCATGAGGGTGTGAATAAAAGGTGTAGTCCCTCTCAGAGGGATGGAGCGTGCGCCATACATCTAGCACTTTCAAATAGTCGCTAAAAGCTGCCACTCCCTCTCCGCGGGGCTTCCCACCCTGTCCTCGAACTGTGGACCTATCTAAAGTACAGTCAGCCACACAGTTAAAATCACCTGCCACTAGTAATAAACCCACTCTATGAGTCATCACTACATTCTGAAATCGATTGAGATAGCTCTGGGGGTTAGTCGTGGGGACATAAACGTTACATATCGTAACGAGAGTACCTTGCCAAGTCCCAATCACCATAACATAATGGCCTTCTGCATCCACAATAGTGTTATGTAAGATAAACCCAGCGGTTTTACTGATAAGTATGGCTACCCCCGCTTTTCTGTTCTTAACCTCTGCATAAAGGCATGTTTCGACCCAATCCCTCTGAAGCTTAAGACTCTCTTTCGCATTCATATGGGTCTCCTGCAAGCAAACAATATCCCCTCTAAGCCTCTTTAAGTGTGTCAAGACCTTCTTACGTTTGATTGGGGAACCCAGCCCATGCACATTCCAGGACACTAATTTAGCCATGAGTGAGTAGGATTAGACATAGAAATGACCGGTTTAAGAGATAATGACTCAGAGGGTGGAGTCCCAGCTGCCCCACCCTTCTGATCCCATTTAGGTGCCCCCACACGGTGCCCCTTCGCCCTGCCCCGTTCAAATACCAAATGCGTCCCTTGTGATACATCCAGGAGTATACATACACACACAACACTATGAGTCCACAACCATGCAATCCCCCTCCCACCCCCCCATCCCACCCCCAACTTCCCATCCTCCCCCCTCCCTCCAACCTGTATACCCAGCTGCCCCTTAGACTAAAGAAAAATGACTTTACTCCCCCCGTGAGAAGAGTCTAGTCCAGAGGTCACGTAGATAGGGCGCTTGGGTGCCCTGCTCCCCATGTACAGCGTAAAATCCTCTAAACGGAGAGTTCCAGCCAACCGCGTCCTCAGTCCATAAACCGACCCCCACTCCGATATGGACGCAAGTCTGGGCGTCTGTTCCAAAGGGCTGCAGCCCCCTGTGGTAGGACCAGCCGTTTCCCAAAGGAGCCAGGGGATGAAAAGTAACAAGCCTTAGTAAAAATTATGCATGATTCCAATGTCTTAGGCACCAAACAGGAAAAACTCAAACCCAGTGAGGGCACTCTCCTTCAAATGGTGGACAGGAAGTGAGCCGCTGTCTCCGAGTCCGAAAAACTATGTTGCTTGCCCTCGTGCCAAATTCGCAGGACCGCAGGATATTGAAGAGCAAATTTGATCTTGCGGTCAAACAAAGTAGAACAGACCGGTGAGAATTTGCGCCTTTGTTGGGTCACTAAGACCGAGTAATCCTGGGTGATACGGATTTTTTGGCCCTGATACAGAAGCTCCGGGGTCTTCTTATAAGCTAACCAAATCCTTTGTTTAACAGCCGAATTTAAAATTTTGGCTATTGCGATCCTGGGTCGGGTGTCCGAGGGTTTGCGAGCACCCAGCCGGTGCGCTCTCTCCACCCGCAGCTCTCCCTTTAGATCGGGCAGACCCACCGCTTCCGGGAGCCACTCCTCCAAAAAGACGCCCAGGCCTTTTTCATCCACCCCGTCCGGCAGGCCCAAAAAACGCAGGTTATCCCGGCGGAGCCGATTTTCTAGATCGTCGATCTTGTCCCTGCATTCTTTTAGGGCAGTAGCATGCGCGGTAGTGCTAGTTGCGATAGCCGTTTCCCTGTCCTCCAGCCCCGATACGCGTTCCTCCAGTAAGTCGATCCGCGGGCCCAAGACCTCCAGAGTCGCTTTTACTTCCGTCAGATTTTGAGCTATGCCCGCAAGTTTGTCATCGAGTGCTGCGTCAAGGGTTTCTTTTAGTATTTCTACCGTCAACGGCGCTCCTGGCGATTGCCCCGAGTCGGCACCCCCCGCCGCCATCTTGGGGTCTGCGGCCTTACCCTTCTCCTTGTCTCTCTCCCCGTTTTCCCCCTCGGGAAGCCATCGGAGGTGAAGGTTTGTTCATGTAGTGGACAATCGACATGAAAAGAAGGCAGCAGTGGTATTTGTGCCACGCTATAAAGCCGGTATGGAACGATGCCGGTAGATATTGGGGCAGGGCACCCAGAGCTGAGAGAAACACGTCTTCCTCAGCGCATCGCCCCACGTGACCCCGCTTAAGATTTCTAAGGTGGATGCGGCCGTCTCCGCAATCGCCAAGTGCACCACGATCCCGGTGACAGGAGCTGCTGTGCTTAAAGATCTCCAGGACACAAAGCTGGAGGTTCTTCTCGAGGATTTTTGAGGTTTCAGTGCTCGGCATCAGAGTGCCTGTTTGCAGTAGTCTCATGCAGAGGGCAACCCTTAGATGGGTGCAGCAATTGCTCACGGTTTAGGAACTGCCTCTGGCAGTATGGAGGCGGCAGTGTCTTATACTGCGGACGCTGTATGATCTTATCCGTACTTCATCACGTACGATGGCCTTGGCAGTGTCGGCCAAGAGGCTTCTTTGGCTCCGCAATTGGTCCACTGATATCTCCTCCAAGTCTCAGTTGGGTTTTTTCCGGTTCAAAGGAGAGCTTTTATTTGGCGATGAGCTGTAACATCTGATTAAGTCCTTGGGGGACAATAAAGTGTACAAGCTTCCGGAGGACAAGCCTAGAACTTCTAGGATCTTTGGTTCCTCTCGGGGTCGTTTTCGGGGACAGCGCCGTTATCGTCCTTTGCCCCTCAGCAGCTGTCTATGAGGTCCCAGGCTTGGGCTCATTCCTTTCGTGGCCGACGGCCTGCTCGGGATGGGGTCTCTCAACGATCCTCCAGCAACAAGTCTTCCCATTGGAGGTCGTCTCTGTTCTTCGAGGAGTGGGTCAAGATCACTTCGGATCAGTGGGTTCTAAACATCAAAGAAAATGGCTACGCTTTAGATTTTGCTTGCCCACTAAGAGATCTTTTTTTGGTGTCCCCTTGCGGATCTCGAGCAAAGCAGCTGGTGGTGGACCAAACCATGTCTCGGTTGAAAGCCCTGGGAGCCATTGTTCCAGTTCCGCCGGCTGAACACCAGACCGGCAGATACTCCATATATTTCGTGGTTCCCAAGGAGGGCTCCTTCAGCCCCATATTAGATCTGAAAAAAGTGAGCAAGGCACTTTGGGTACCTCGTTTTCGTATGGAGACTTTGAGGTCCGTCATTGCAGCCGTCGACAAAGGAGAATTTTTGGCCTCATTGGATCTGACGGAGGCTTACCTTCCACATAGGGATCCAGGAGCATCATCAGGTTTCTGTGGTTCATGATCAGGGGCGAGCATTACCAGTTCCAGGCACTTCCGTTCAGGTTAGCGATGGCCCCCCGCGTCTTTACCAAGGTGATGGTAATGGTGGCAGTGGCTCTCAGGAGAGAATGGATCTTGGTTCATCCCTATTTGGATGACTGGCTCATTCGAGCGAAGACTGAGGAGCTTTGCGAGTTGGCAGTTCGTTTGGTCTTGAAGCCTCTTCATTCGCTCGGATGGGTCGTCAACTTCTCCAAGAGCCAGTTGATCCCGTCACAAGTGTTGGACTTCTTAGGAGGCCGGTTCGACATGGCTATCGGTAAATTTTTCTCCGGCAGGAGCGGATAGACAAGCTGACACCTCAGATCCAGCGGCTGTTGGACCTATCGATGCCCAAAGTGTGGGACTCCTTGCAAGTTCTTGGCTCTATGGCATCTACTCTGGAATTGGTCCCCTGGGCCTTTGCTCATATGAGAGCTTTGCAGAGGGCATAGCTTTCCCGCTGGGATCCCAAATCTGAAGAGTTCTACTTACTCTCACGGTTGATCATCCTTGTGGCCCCCGGAACTTGGCCGTGGACGGCCCTTTGCGTCTGTCATCTTCCGAATCTACTTCGGCAGGGTCCAATATTTTTCGATCAGGCGGCTCGCTTCTGTCTAGTGGCTTGGCTTATGAAAGGAGACAGTTGAGGAAGAAGGGTTACCCGGATTCGGTTATTTCCACTCTCCTACGGGTGCACAAAACTTCCACTTCGCTCACATATGTTCGGGTCTGGAAGGTTTTCGATTCATGGTGTAGCGGGCTGAAAGTTTCGCCACGGCGAGCCACTATTGGGCAAATTCTAGTCGTCTTACAAGAAGGGTTGAGGAAAGGTTTGGCGTACAGCTCTCTTCGGGTGCAAGTAGCGGCTCTGTGTTCTTTAAGGGGGAACGCTGATGGTACATCCCTTGCGACCCATCCGGATGTGGCACGTTTTTTGAGGGGTGCCAAGCATCTGAATCCTTCGGTTCGTCCAGTCTGTCCTTCTTGGAGTCCGACTCTGGTTCTCCGGGGATTGTGCGGTCCTCCGTTCGAACCCTTCAAGCGGGCCACATTGAAGGACTTAACGCTCAAGGTTGTTTTCCTCGTGGCTATCTGTTCGGCCAGGCGGATATCTGAGATTCAAGTGTTGTCATGCAGAGAATCGTCCTTACGGATTTCGGAGTCTGGGGTATCACTTAGGATAGTACCCTCCTTTTTGTCGTAGGTCGTGTCTGTGGAGTTGCTGGCTTTTCGAGATTTAGATTGGAACTCCCCTCAGGCTCTCGATTTGAGGAAATTGAATGTCAGGTGGGTCCTCCTTCGGTATTTGGAGATGACTAATGATTTTCGATTGTCGGACCATCTTTTTGTCTTATGGAGCGGTCCTACGAAAGGAGTCACGCATCCAAAGCTACCATTGCCCATTGGTTGAAGGAAGCTATAGCTTCGGCATACATGTATCATGGGCAGCCAGTGCCAGATGGTCTAAAAGTTCATTCGATCAGACCTCAAGCGGCATCTTGGGCAGAAAGCCAGTGTGTTTCGCCACAGGAGATTTGCCAAGCAGCTGCTTGGAAATCTTTACACACTTTTTTGCTAAGCATTACCGTTTGGACGTCCAAGCCCCGGATGTCAGTTGTTTTGGCAGCAATGTGCTTCGAGCGGGACTCTCTGGGTCCCCACCCCATTTAGGGCAGCTTGGGTACATCCCAGCAGTCTGGACTGATCTGGGTACGTACAGGGAAAGGAAAATTGGTTCTTGCCTGCTAATTTTCGTTCCTGTAGTACCACGGATCAGTCCAGACACCCGCCCGAGGTATTCTGTTCTGGAGAGTCCGCTCGGTTGTTTTTGATTAGATTCTGCAGGATGTATCGAAGAATACGAAGATATAAAAAATACGCAACGCGAAATGTTCAAGTCAGCATTCCATAGTTCTCATAGTTTATTGTTGAAATAAGTTTTTGGTCTAGCCATTGATTGTTAAATTTTTCTTCATTCTGCTTTGATACTGATTATACTGAAAGATCCAGGTGGCACACCGAGCTAAGGGGGAGGGTGCCTTTCAGCTTTTTCTCTGACTCCATCTGCTGGAAGAGAGGCACAACCCAGCGGTCTGGACTGATCCGTGGTACTGTAAGAACGAAAATAAAACAGGTAAGAACCAGTTTTCCTTTTGTATAGGTCCCTGGTGAGACCTCACTTGGAATTCAGTGTACAATTCTGGAGACTACACCTTCAGAAGGATATAAACAGGATGGAGTTAGTCCACTGGGTGGCTACTAAAATGATCTGTGGTCTTCCTTATAAAGCATATGGGGACAGACTTAAAGGTCTAAACATGTATAACCTGGAGAAGAAAAGAAGGGAAAGGGGAGACAGACATTTGCCTCCAAGGAACACATGTACGGAGGTGGGCCTCTTTCAGTGGAATGGAGGCTCTGGACCCAGAAATATTTCTTTGTAGAATGAGTAGTGGACTCATGGACTGGCCTCCCAGTTGAGGTGGCGGTATGGTTGAGTGTCAAAAAAGCCATTTACGTTCGACACTAAGTACTGTTTAAGACTATACAGAATGAATACATGATTTAAACATTGTTTTGGTTGAGCATTACTAAAGAGCCATTTACATCTGATAAGTGCTTTATAAACTTGTTTAATAAAGATGATTAAAGAAAAAAATACATAAAATGGTATAAAGGGAGGATAGTAGGAGAATGGTAGAAGATTAGATGACAGTGCATTTTGAGGATTCTGTCTAAAGCCCATCGGGGCTGATGCAAAAAAAAAAAAAAAAGCGTTGAAAGCAGGCGCTGAGTGTTCAGCGCGTGCTTTCCTAATGCGCCCCCAGGCACCTCTCCTGGGGGTGCCATGCAATATTTAAATTAGGGGGTGCATTGTCAAGGAGGCGCTAGGGTCGATTGCGCACCCCTAGTGCCTCCTTGACAGTGGGAGCCTGCGAGCAGTCGTCTGTCCATTTTTCCTAATCGGCGCACAGCCGTGGGTTCGGGAAACGGAAGCTTGTTAACTGAGCATCTGTTTCCCGAACCTGACCGCCGACACTTTTTTTTTTTTAAGTTTTTTAAGTTGTACAGAAAAGCAGTATTTTCTGCTTTTCTGTACAACTTTTGGGAGTGCTCAGAAATTAATGTTAATTTCTGAGCACAAAACTGCGTTTTAGACTTTTTCTTTTTTTGCATTTTGACTGATTAACTAATAGCCCCATCAGCATGCATTTGCATGTGATGAGTGCTATTAGTTTCGCCGAGTGTTGGGGAGGAGCTAATCCCCTTGTTGCTTAAGGGGATTAGGTTGCGCCTACACAACCCGCATCCAACTGCAGGTTAAATAGTGTGCTCGGCCCGGTTGTGGGCATAAGACAGCAGCTTGCTTTGGAGCATTGCTTGAACTGATAGCATTCTCTTTTCTATCACCTTTTTATTTCAGCCTTTAAAAAATATTTACTCCGGGGAAGGGGGGTTGAAGAAACTAGCTTTAGCATTTTTTCCTATGTAACTTTTTTTTTTCTGTATTTTACCCATGAACAGCTTTTCTCTTCTCTCCCTTCCCAGGAGTTCCTGCCACCCAGCTGCAGCAGTATGGGAACCTTGGCTACATGGATGTGACTGTAGTGCAGGAGGCTCTGGTTTCTCTTCTGCCACAGAAGGAGACTTTGTTTCTGCCAGAGAGCAGTATCAGTGGGGAGCCAGCAGCTGCCACCCAGGAGAGCTTGCTTTCTTTATCAACAACTGATCCTGAACTGCAAGAAGAACCAGTGGAACTGAAGTGCGAGGAGAAGAGGGAGCAGCAGTGCCTTGCTGACAAGGGGGTACCAGAAAAATACACAGAGCCTGCGGAGACTCTGGAGTGAAGCCCAGTATTAGCCATAACACAGTACATGGATGAACATGCCCATGCTTTTTCTGGGTATCTTACACTGGGCAATGCTGCTCGCTGGATGCAGTCTGTTGAGGCCTGTACAGAGGGAGGGATGGGCACAGGGTTGTGCCTGTGTGTGGATCAGGCCTGTGAGATTAGTTTGGTGGTGGGTGGCTGGATTGGAGAAGCAGAGTTTACATGTTTATTAAGGGGCGAAGTTGCTGTTTAATAATCTCTATATACGTCTTCCCTCTGAATAAAATAAAAACCCTTTAAGTTTTGGATCTTTCAGGTAGTAATGTTATGCTTCTCTAAGTGACTCCATCTTTCAGGGCTTGCCCTGGTAAACTTGTCTCACACATCCATTGACTTGGATTGTCCACTATTTTTTATCCTTACCCTGCTGAGAATGACCTGGCCCTTTCTGGTTTTCAATCATTGTCAGTAGACCATGGTAAGTCTTGGGGAGGGGGAGTTTTGAACTAATTGGTGTGTTTTAGCAGACATTGTCGTGTGAGTGGGCAGACAGATGGACTGAACCAATGTATAACTACTTTTGAAAAGTGCTGATTAATAACTATTTTTGTGTGTTGCCAAAGGGGAAAAGTAGAAGAGTTTTAATGTAATGGAGAACAGTTTTATACATGAAACCAAACTAAAAGAACTGATGGCAATTTAATCCTAGCTTGATGGAGTGAAAAGACTGTCACAATAGTCGTGGCCTGACAGTGGCTGAAGGCGTCAGTTCCCTGCACAGGGCAGGAGAAGAAGCAGCTGCATGTGTGCAGTTCATAATGAAAGACCAGAAAAGCAGGGGATAGGGAAAGAAAAGGGGAATGAGTGAAGAGAAAATTTGTTAAAAATAAGTTGGTTGCTGCACGCTTGAGACCATATACAAATGAGCTGTGAGAAGCTCTGGGCTAATGTGGGTTTGAAGGAAGCTTTGGATGAACTTGTTCCAAGATGGAGTCCTGCAGTAGCTTCTTACTTGCTACTGTGCAGTGCTGACAGTGCTAGCGTTCTGGTCTCCTCTCCTGTCACTGGCTTTTTATTACAGAGAAGAGCATTCCTAAAACTAGTTCCAGCAGGCCGATATAGGGTTTCTTTCCTATATTCGAGCACTACATGCATCCATGCCGTATGTGCATAAGCAGTGTTTCTCAAGCTGGTCCTGGACTAGCCAATGAATATGCATGAGATTAGATTTGCATGCAGTGGAGGCAGTGCATAAGAACATGCCATGCTGGGTCAGAGCAAGGGTCCATCAAGCCCAGCATTTTAGTTTCCAACAGTGGCCAATCCAGGCCATAAGAACCTGGCAAGTACATGGTAGAGATCTTAATTGGCTAAGGACGACTCCTTGACTGGCTTGAGCACTGGAGGGCTGAATGTACTTGAA
Organism: Rhinatrema bivittatum; assembly: GCF_901001135.1. Lineage (NCBI taxonomy): Eukaryota > Metazoa > Chordata > Amphibia > Gymnophiona > Rhinatrematidae > Rhinatrema > Rhinatrema bivittatum. The sequence goes on from NC_042621.1 coordinate 45,193,931, forward strand.
CTCTTTATGAGGTTGTTGGTATCTGATTTGACCCTGCAGTGGGAAAATTTATTAGAATTCTGTGACAAGCATAGACTCTGCATCTGTTCTTGGAGTTGTTGAAATTGTGCAATTGTACAAGGAAAAGAAGTTGTTTGGTTCTTTGCTCTCAACTTAATGGACTTATAAGGTCCTGTGTAACTGCATCTAACGATGGATAAAGGCCACAAGGCTCACCCCCTCTCTGCCCTGTCGCTGATCTGTCTTTACCTTCACATAGTCACAACCCAAGAATCCTCTGTGATTATCCTGTGCTTTATTGGATTCTGTTAGTTTTTATCTCCACTAGGAGGCTGCCCCATGTATCCACAATCTGTATCCCTGCCATGGAGAAATGTTTTCTAACGTTACTCTGATCCTCAGTTGATGTCCTTTTTACCTAGCAACCCCTCTTTCCACTGAACAATGTTTGCTGGTTATGCATTATTTGTATACTCATGGGCAAGACCTTTATCTTCAGGTGCAAACTTTGATTGTGAGCCTGCTGGGGTAGGGAGTACCTACAGTGCCTGAAGTGGCTGGCCGGACATGGAAAGCGGAATACTCGCTATTGCAGGGGCAGCCTAACCAGGAGGTGATGAGAGTGGCTAGGGCACTGTTCTCGGTGTGTGGAACACGCAGGTCACCGAAAGCTGCAGAGCTATGACAATGAGAGGAGCCTGCCGGCCTGTGCTGTGCAGTGAGACGCTTCGCGCTAGGGGGCGCTGCAAGCGCAGAACGTTTCCCAGTACGTCCGGCGCATGACGTCACGGAGACTGCCGGCCTGTGCAGTGCAATGAGGCGCTCCCCGCAGGAACGTCATTCAGACCTGTTTCCCGGCGCAATACATTATCTCTGCGAGCCGTGTTCTGCTTCCTGTTTAGTACCTGAAAATCGTGTGCCGGTTGATTTGGGTGAGTGAGGGCTGAGCCGGGTTCCTTATATACCGCCGATCTCTGACGAGTGATATTCAGCTATGCCTAATCCCTTTGAGACTTTAAAGGCCTCGGTGATACTGCTTGAGGGAGTCTCGACTGACCTCTAACTCAGGAGTTACTGAGTCCTAGCTGATCCCTAACCCTCGGAGTTACTGCTAGGATAATTGCCAACTTTTACACAAACTGGACACTTGAGGAGAAGGGGGGGAGAGATTATGTCCCTCATTTGTATAAATTTTAGATCCTGCCAGTGAACAACCTAAACACTGTATCTGTGTATGCATTAAAGGGCAATAATGACTTGATAGGTAGTATAGGGGCAACAATTTCTCTTCCAGCCTCTCAGGGCAATGAAGGGAGGGCCCTGCCACTTAGCTGCTCCTCATTTCTTATCTCGTGGTTTATTAAGGGGTGGTGGTGAGTGGCACAAACGTTTTCCTGTGTCCTTCTCTCATACACTCTCTCTCATACATAGCATTTTATGTTAAGACCGTTCTGTTTATCGTTTACTGTGTTTAAACTGTTATATGTAAAGCTGGTTGCTAATTTATTGTTTCACTGTAAACCGAGGTGATGTATTGCTATACGTACCTCGGTATAAAAGAATCCATAAATAAATAAATACACATTCATTCTGTCGCACACATACACATTCACTCATATGTGTTCCCTCTCACACTTGATCTCAGAAGATCAGAAGCATGCTGGGCAGTGAAGGGGGGAAAGGGGAGAGCCAGGGCTGTCAGAAGAGGCAAGCAATTGCCCAGGATGCCAAGCCCAGGGGGCATTAATGCACCTCATCAGGGGGCTAGTCACTATTGCTGTATACCACCAATGTAGTGGCGCAGTTGGCTAGTCATTTCATCCAAGGAGACACTAACTGCCCATCCTACCAACCAATTTACTTACATTGCCCGGGGCACTGGGTATCCCAGCAATAGGCCTGAGGGAAGCATTGAGATAATGGGCTGGGGGGTTCAGGGCAGGGGAAGCTGGGCAGGGAAAGGGCCAGGAAAAGGGTACAGGCATGAGGAAAGTGGGGAAGGGGGTTGCTGCAGTACATTCTATGTTTTTAACACCAGGCAAATTCCAAATTGCTAAGAGGCAAGGCATAGGTCCAGAGTGAGACCTGAGGGAGGAAGGTACACCCTATAGAGCAATTTCCCAGACAGCTTCCGCTGTTGGCTGGACTGAGCAAGAGACCCTGTGACCCATTTCCTCCCTCCATGCCCCCCCTCTGTTTCTCAACCCTACCATGCTCCCCATGTTCCCTCTCCGCACCATGTACCTCTGTATAATTGTTCTCAACCTTCTCCTCTGTGCCTGTATCTGTCTCAGCTGGCTCACTTCAACCCCTCTCTCGGGTCCTAGCCCAGCATGCTGTGAGAGGGGAGAAGGATTTGAGACTAAGAGGGTCATTGCTACAGAAATCTGTGGAGCCATTGGTTGCTGAGGGCTCTGCTAGTGCCCCATCTCCTCTTCCTATGCTGTCCAGCATAAGAAAAGAGGTGGGGTTAGGAATACAACGCAGGCTCTGACCCTGCCTTTCTCGCCCTGTAACTAGGAGACCATGGGAGAGAGGAGGAACATCCTGCAAAACTGGACTTTTAGTGTCCAGTCGATTCTTCTAACTGGACACCACACAGTATGCCTGAAAACTTGGCTGTCTGGTCCAAAACTGGGCAGCTGGTAACCCTAGTTACTGCGTCCCAGCTAACCCTGGAGACAATGAACCCCAGATGACCCCTAACCCCTGGAGACAATGAACCCCAGTTGATCTCTAATCCTTGTGAGACACTGGACCCTAACTGACCACTGCCATTAGCAATGGTTACATGGAATAGACTTAGTTTTTGGGTACTTGCCAGGTTCTTATGGCCTGGATTGGCCACTGTTGGAAACAGGATGCTGGGCTTGATGGACCCTTGGTCTGACCCAGTATGGCATTTTCTTATGTTCTTATGTTCTATTTTTATTTATTTATTTTTATATACTGATATTTGTGGGACACCATACCGGTTCACATAGTTTACATAAATAGCAAAAATTGGTTAAAATATATCAATTACGAATATAAAATATAATCACATAATACATAAAATACACATCCATAAAATAGAACAGATTCCCAAGAGACTCTGGGCCCCAGTTGACACTTGACTCCAAGGGGTTAATAAACATGTGAATAAAGGTGAGTCAATAAATGTAATGTATTTGGATGTGCAGAAGGTATTTGACAAAGTCCCTCATGAGAGGCTTTGAAAACAATTAATTAAAAATCATGGGATGTGAGGCAATGTACTTTTGTGGCTTGCAAACTGGTAAAAAGACAGAAACAGAGTAGGATTAAATGGTCAGTTTTCTCAGTGGAGAGGAGAAAACAGTGGAGTGCTTCAGAGATCTGTATTTGGACTGGTGGTTTTTAACCCACCAACAACAGACCTCTAACCAAACCAAAACAGAACCTGATCCCCCAAACAGGTAATTTATCACCCAAGAATGCCAAACCAACATTAACACAACATTCATCTACTTACTACCACAACATTAACACATTCATCTACAACATGAATACCTACCTGGACTTTCTCACCTGCTACTATTCAATCTGTCTTTAGCTAATCAGATTTGTAACCTAATCCGTTTTGTTATCAATGAAACACATATGTAAACTGTCATAGATTGTATAAAACATGTAAACTGTTGTGATGGCAATACCGAACGACGGGATATAAAACCCAACAAATAAATAAATAATATATTTATAAATGATCTGGTAAGGGGAATGACAAGTGAGGTGATCAAATTTGCAGACGATATCACAAGTGGATAGTGATAAATTGCAGGAGTACCTTGCGAGACTGGAAGATTGGGCATCCGAATGGCAGATGAAATTTAATGTGGACAAGTGCAAGATGCATTTAGGGAAAAATAACCCATGTTGTAGTTACATGATGTTAGGTTTCATGTTAGGAGTTACCATCCAGGAAAAAGATCTAGGCGTCATAGTGGACAATACATTGAAATCGTCAGCTCAGTGTGCTGCAGTGGTCAGAAAAGCAGAATGTTCCTGTTCATACCCCAGATCAGTCCAGGCAAGTGGGTTTTGCATCCCTACCAGCAGATGGAGGCAGAGAATAAAAACTTTTCAGGCATTGCTACATAACAGAGAATGTCATCTGCAGTATCTCAGTATTGACCTGTACCCAATCCAAGATGATTATTCTAACAAACAACCCCAAATCATCTCTGGGCAAGCAGAGAATACAGTTGGAGTCCCCTGTAACCAGGACCTCTTGTGCAACAGTCAGGAAACTATAAACTTATATATACCATTAACAGAAGCGAGGAAGTCTTTTGCAAAGAGGGGGCGGGTCTCTGGACTGATCTGTGGTACTAGGAATTATTAGGAAGGGAATGGTGAATAAAACAGAGAATGTCATAATGCCTCTTTTCCGTCGATAGCAGGGCTGAATTAGCCATGCTGTCATGGGAGCTGTCTTCAGGTCCCGGGAAGCGGAGCTTCCCCAAAGCAGAGGTTAGAGTTTTCTCCCTCTGTGGTTGTGCGTGGATTCCCGCACAGGAAAGTAACAGATTCTCCTCAGTCTGTTTTTCCGCACATGGGATCGCATGTGGAGCTTCTGTTCTCTTCAGAAGATTTTTTCTTTACAGAATAGGATGTCTAAAAAACAGGGCAGGCAACCAGGGTTCAAACCCTGTATATGTGGCAAAATCATGTCCATAACAGATGGACATGATTTATGCTACAGGTGCCTAGGTCCGGACCATAAACAGAGCGACTGCCCACATTGTGGAAGAATGTCGCCGAGGGCCCAGCGGCAGCGGGCCCAGATGATTCAAGATTTAAAATCGGGAAAAGAGGGCTCTTACGCGCCCCCTCCCCCCCCATCTGACACACATTCCTTGCCAGGACCGGCGAAGAAACATGCCCCATCAACAAAAACAGCGGCCTCGGTGGAACCCAGAATCTCCAGGCCTGGAGAAAAGGTGAGATCCACCAGGAAAGAAAAGGAAGCCCGCTCAAAAATCTTGGGACAGGGCAGAAATATACATCCAAGCCCCTCGGCGCAGAGCGGAGACAAATTAACTCCCACACTTGTGCTGCGACCTTCGAATTAAAAAACGGCCGAAGCAGTGTCGGGAGTATCGACACCAACACAAGAAGTGCGGACGCACTCGGTGCCGAAGCCAGGATCCTCGACTCTGATGCACAAATCAACGAAGCATAGTGTCTCGAAGCAGACGCATGAAGTGTCACTAATGACGCATAAAGAGTCGGGATTGACGCAGGAGCCGAGACTGATGCACAAAGAGTCGAGATCGCATGCGGCAGCCAAGACGACGCATTCGATGTCGACATCGATGCAAGGTATGTCAGTGGACATACACCAGACACCTAAGTCGACTCTTTCGACGCAACAGCCAAAGCACTCATAAAAGAAAACATACGACGCATAGGGTATCTTCACCGATGCAAAGCAACCTTACGACTCCACAGAGTCCACCGGTACCATCAGAACCAAGTTCTAAGCATAGACGGCTTCACGTTTCCCATAAACACAAAGATTCAACGGAGCCTATAGTTGATATACTGACTCGCCCCTTTTATGCACAGAGTCCCATTTCATCGGGAACAAGACAAACTGACACATCCAGCTTGTCTTCAGAGGCGGAAGTGATACATTTGCCAACCTCGCCTACATCATCTTGGAGTCAATCTGACAGTTCATTAAGATCTCATTCCCATTTGGCACCCGCCAACAACCAATCTCTCTAGAGCAGTGGTTCTCAACCTTTCTAATGCCGTGACCCCGCAATACAGTTCCTCATGTTGCGGTGACCCCTCGCCCCGCCCTCGCCCCGTGAGGGTGGGGTGAGGGCGGGGCTTTGGTCATATAGGGGCGGGGTTATGGATGGGGTTGGATTTTAGTGCACACTTATCATTTAATTATGACATTTATAATGTGAATGTAACTCAACTCACCATAGGTTCTCACATGCATGGCACACTGACCCATGATCGTCACGGGGCTAGATGTAAAAGTACAGTTTGTATCCACAGGAACCCCCCTGACCCACAATAATGGATGTAAAGCAGAATTATGACATTCCCCATACAACTCACCCTACAAAAAAGATATTCTGGTTTTAGTGACATCTCAGTAACAGCAACTCAAACTCCTTCTATTTCCAGGCTCAATAGCCCTACTTATGAAAAGACAGCAGTTTACCACCAATGCATGTCCTCTGAGAAAACACAACAAATAAGACCGATACAAACGCTTACATGCTAGCAAAATATCTCATCTCGGTAACAGACACAGAACCGACCTAACATACTCCCAGGATCTGTAGTAATGCACATAAACTAATCCGCACACAGTTACACCTGTATTATGGAATACACTCAAACAGGAGCAACCCTATCTATGAAAAGGCAACACTACAAATATTAAATCAGGTCCTAAAAACCAATACACCTCTTATTAGGAAAACAGAACTAGCAAGCAGCTATAGATCCCCACACAGAAATAATTGTAAAACTATACTAATAAGCAGAATAAATGTTTCAAAACATCTATGAACATCCAACAATTAAAAACGCATAAAAACTATTAAACATTCTCCAAACACCAATAAAATATTTAAAAAAAGCAGACATCACACAATTAAAATGGCAGTCAAGAAATATAAACTTAAAAAGCCACCTTTACTTACCCCCTCCAGCAGCTCTCCTACTCCCCTTCCCTGCAGGCCGTGGCACTCACCAGAAGCAGCAGTAGAAGCTAAGCTCTATACTTATGGTCCTCTTCCTTAGTGCCCATGTCTCTCACACACACACACCATACCAGTCATGCCCCCATGACCAGTTTCTGTCTCTCACACACCAATCATCTCCCAAACAGTCTTTGGCACACACACACCAGTCACCTTCCTGAACAGTTTCTCTCATGCCATACACACACACACACACACACAGGCTTCCCACTCCCGTGTTCTACTTACATATACGGGCTTCTCACTCTCATAATCACTTTCTCACACACACACACACCAGTCACCTTCCTGAACAGTTTCTCTCATGCCATACACACACACACACACACACACACACACAGGCTTCCCACTCCCGTGTTCTACTTACATATATGGGCTTCTCACTCTCATAATCACTTTCTCTGTCTCTCTCTCTCTCACACACACACACACACACTCACTCACTCACCAGTCTCTCACTCCCATGCTTGTTCTCTCCACATGCACAGGCTTCTCATTCCCATAATCACTTTCTCTCTGTTACACACACACCAGTCTCTCTCATTTCCATGCTCACTCTGCACGTGCACAGGCTTCTCATTCCCTGAATCACATTTTCTCTCATTCACACACACACACACCAGTCTTTTTCTCTCACACACACCATCACCTTACCAAGCAGTCTCTCTCTCTCATGCATGCACACTCACCCTGGTTTCTCACTCCCATGCTTTCTTTCACCCCCACAACACCAGGCTTCTTACGCCCATGCTTTCTCACATACCCAGACTTCTCCCTTCCATGCTTTTTCTCTCTCTCACACACACACATCAGTCACCTCCCTGACTGATGTCTCACACTCTCACATACACATCAGTCATCTCCCTGAGCAATCACTTTCATTGTCTCTCACATACACACACACATCAGCTCTCTGACCAGTCAATCACACACAGGCTGGCTGGCTGCTTCTCTCTCTTTCTCTCACTCACTTCCTCTTCTCCCCCGAGCACAAATGGGAGCTGCAGCAGCCTCCACTGGCCAAGAAAGAAGAATCCATCGGCCGCGGGAGGCTCGTGCTGCTCTCTCCTTTCTCCATTACCGGCTGCTTCAACTGCTCGGGGGCCGATGCTGCAGCCGCCGCTGCTACTTTTTCGCGCGGCGCGGCTCTCTCTCCTTCCCGCGCACCACGATTCACTTCCTGTTCCGGGTCACGGGAGGGGCAGGCGCAGGAAGAAGAAAGGCCCAGCCGCGGGTGCAGGGCTTCTTCTAGCGCCGCTGCCGTTCCCGCTGGGCTTGAACGTGCTGACAGCCCGGCGGCAACGGCAGCGGGAGAGACCGGGAGCGCGCGACCCCTGCGTTTTGGGCGTTCGACCCCCGCCGGGGGTGAGTTGTATGGGGAATGTCATAATTCTGCTTTACATCCATTATTGTGGGTCAGGGGGGTTCCTGTGGATACAAACTGTACTTTTACATCTAGCCCCGTGACGATCATGGGTCAGTGTGCCATGCATGTGAGAACCTATGGTGAGTTGAGTTACATTCACATTATAAATGTCATAATTAAATGATAAGTGTGCACTAAAATCCAACCCCATCCATAACCCCGCCCCCATATGACCAAAGCCCCGCCCTCACCCCACCCTCACGGGGCGAGGGGTCACCGCAACATGAGGAACTGTATTGCGGGGTCACGGCATTAGAAAGGTTGAGAACCACTGCTCTATGGGATTTCCATCTGACCTGCCAGATCAACCTCAGGAGCTGTACTCACACCTGAAGACCTATCTTACCCCAGGTTTTTGGACAAGATGGGAGCAATTCTACATTAGAGACCCAAAAAATCCCTGATCCCAGAGCGGAGACTTTGGGTCTCCTAAAAATCTTTGACGCTCCAAACGAACCAATCTCACTTCCTCCACAGGCAGTTCTTGACAAAGTGCGGGAGAAATCTTGGGAAACCCCTTTTTCCATACCAGCTGTGGCCAGAAAAACAGATCTCAAATACAAAATGCAGAAAACATCTTGTTATTTGACACCACAACTACCACACACATCTATTGTGGTAGAGTTGGAGATGCAGTGGGCTAAGAAGTCCAAATTACATGCATCTGCCCCACCTGGTCACAACAATAAGTGCTTAGATGACTTCTCAAAAAAGATATATCAGAACACCATGCTCACTGGTAGATTACAGCACCACCAATTCTATAAAGTGCAATAACTTTATGAGTGTATTCAAGCAACCAAAGGCATGCTGGTGTCTGCAGCAGACTCTGTACCAAGCCCTCTTCAGGACATGGAGGAGTGTACCAGGCATTTGCTTAGTTCCATTTACGAAGGATTCGAGACAACATCGAGGGCTTCTGCTACAGTGATCACAGCCCGACGTATGGCATGGCTTAAAGCCAGCACCATACGGGAAGATCTTCATGAGAAGCTAGCTAATCTCCCATGCACGGACGACAGCCTTTTCAGCGAACGTTTTCAAGAAACAGTAACAAAATTAAAGGATCAGGCAGTTGCTGTTCAATCTCTTACAGGTCCATCTCAATACGTAGCCTCACGGTGCAATTTCGGACCCTCACGTTGGCTCCAATACCCACGCCAACCATATAGATCTTATCAATTGTACAGGGCCATTAATTACCTTCAGCAGCAACAACAACAGTTGAGCAGACGGAGGAAACCAAGAGCTCAACGCCTGCAATCTCAACAGTCAACAACA